>NC_133325.1:429827617-430470117 GCF_042186555.1 Aquarana catesbeiana
AGTGTGATCAAACAGGGTACAAATTCCATTTGAAAAATTGTATCAATTACTAAGGGGGTTTAGAGCAAGGAGCCAATAATTAAACTTGAACAACTTACTGGGAGAGAATGAAAAATAATTAAACAAAAGCAAAAAGTATCAGCCTAAAAACTATACTGTATAGATGAGTAAAGGATAAAACTAAAATTACAATCTGATAGATTTACCTTGTATCCCACTCATCAGAACCAGTATCATATTTGTACGTTGGCTGAAAGTTTATCTCTCCTTCCGTGAAACCATCAAACACTGCTTTTTCCTCCCTCTGCTGCTTCAGCTGAGATAACAGACCAGTAGTTAGTTCATATGACTGTGAAACTGCTTATTAGTTTTACAGGGCATTCAAACAGAGCTTGATATAATATTCAAAACAAAAGATATGTGATAATGCTGAAACTTACTAATAGGATTGTCTCATTACAAGCGTTCTGCCTACAATAGGTACCACAGGGTGTGTGTGACTTTGTTTTTAAACCGGAAAAGCCTCCTGATCTTTATTTTGCTTTGCTACTAAGGGCTTTTAAGTTCCTTGACTTTGGGGTAAACCCTGCACCCCAGAGCTGAACAATAATCTACCTGTCTAATAAAAATGCATCAGTCACCAAAAGAGGCATTGCAGTCAAATGCAGATACTGAGAAGCAACATTACTCTCACTTAAAAAGCCCCCTAGGAGAAACACAGGGAAACCACACTGCCACTGAATCTCTTCCGCTCCCTGGGGACTTGCAGGGACCATGAAAACTGCACACCACTCCCCTAGTGGGAGAACCAAGAGACATTCCTGTCCACAAAACAAGGACCCAATCTTCACCCAACACGGCAGACTATGTCACACTAGACCAGTGATGGCGAACCTTGGAAGCCAGGCTTCGCCACCACTGCACTGGACCCTCAGGGACTCGACCCCCCCCCCTTTTTTGGACCTGTACAGCACCATGCTGGAAACTTATTGGTCAGTAAAAATAACTGTGAAGGTTCCGTAGCCATAGGATTCAGCACCGATCGGTCTCATTACAAGCAATCCCTGCTTAAATGTCCGCTAAAGAGTCACGGACAGCCAAGTCTCTCGTGCAACATCACTTGATTGATATGGGGCTCAGCCTCAGGTAAGTATTAGGAAGGCTGACGGGTGCTGCTGCACACAGCTTTTTTATCTTAATGCATAGAATGCATTAAGATAAAAAAACTTCTGCCTTTAGGACCACGTCAAGATAAGGGGGGGGGCGTAGAAAAAACATTTCTGTCTACCAAAAGTAATAACTAGCACCTTTTGATGGCTGATCCACTTTAGGACTTCTAGAGTATAAACAGCTAATTAGATTCAGGTTTGGTTACACAACCTAATGAAAATTACTGCAAAAACATACTTGTTTTCAACCTGTCAAGCCAAATCCTCTTTGTGCATTAAGTTCTAAAGTATTAAACAATACCGGATCACTTCATACCTGATCAAACTCATAGATGGATTTATAGTCCTTAATTCCAATAAGTTTCTTTACTTTCTCCACATCTATGTCCTTTAACCGGTAGTTTAGATCTCCAAGCCATAACACAACACTATAAAATGTAAAACAAAATGTTGCACCATTATTAACATGTAATACACACAAAGGTCATTTAACACTGACACTAACATACAATACTCATCATCAGCAGAAATAAGTGAAATCTACCACAGAGCTTAAAGCCAAATTTTAGAAAAAATAAATAAAAAATCAGCACCGACAATATTTACAATCATTGTAATGTTCCCTGGTGCTGGCTCTTGCTTTGATTGAAATCTTCTGTCCTCTGATGCCCCCCTGCCCCACAGCCATAGTCCTCTGGTACAGAGGGGAGGTTAATAGAGCCAAGGGACCTGTTATATGTGCTCGTCAACAGTACTGACTATGACCGCTCCCCTCCTCCAGTCACAGACGTTCTATAGTTTCTATGAATGATGCACAAGTAATGAATGAAGGAGGTAGACCTTTAATTCATCCAACCATCACCAAACAGCTTACCAGGATGCTTCCAACCTCCATATCAGCTAATCAGAATGTGTCCAATCCCCACAGAAAAATAGTGGGAACAACTGGAGTTCTAAATGACCCAGGACTGGAAACAGCACTAGTAGATGCAACAGGTCAACCCTCTAGTTTCCGAGTGGTGTACTCCATCAATTGATCAAGAACAGCCTTTCTTTAATGTGGGAGTAATAGCAGGAGACTGCGACCCATCAGGGGTGAGCTCATCGGTGAAAGACTGAAGTCAGTCTCTGCAGCAGATAGCTTGGAAGTCACTAATGCTGCAGGCAAATCAGATAAAGAATCTGCAGGCGTTCAAGCTTGCTTGTGGCCTCTGTGATCAGACTCAGCAAAGAACTGGGTGATTTTGGGTCATAACTTCTTGCATGACCATGGTGAAAACCACAGCCAAAAGGAGAGAGGATCTAGCCACACCTGACAGAGCCAAAGATGACTCCAAGGATAGGATAGACTTCCAAGGGCAGAGCATAACACAGAACTATCACTAGGCCCATTGCAAAAAGCCATGAAGCTGTTCGCAAGTGTGAGCTGGGAGCAACCAGTACAGCAGGACTGTCCCCCTCCCTTGTGTCTATAATGAGACATGTTGCGACCGCATGGCTGTAAGGCAACATAAATGCTCAGAGTAAAAGGAAAGACTCAGGTGGTAGTATAACCTAAAAGGTTAAAGGCTTTGTATATCCCTCAGTGGATGAGATACATTTTTTTCTTTTGCCTTGACATACTCTTTAACTGCGACTTTTGCTCAAGTGTGACAGTGTATTCTTATCAGATGAACAGTCCTGCTTACCCACTTGAATTTAAATAAAGAGGCCCTTATTAGTTTAATTTTTTTACTTCATCAAAAAGTCAAACACATAGGAGAGGTTAGATCTTACACATTTTAAAGTTCTTCCTTTCTTTATTACGTATTTACAGTGAAAGTAATGAGATGTCTGAATAGAAACACATACTCATGTTTGTGAATGGTCAGAGGAGGAAGTGTTCGATCCACCTCTGGAAACTGCATTCTGGAGCAGATGTCTCTGAAGTCCTGATTCCTCCTTTCATATTCATCAACATGGGCAGCCAAGTGGGAGTTTATAACACAAACGTGAGTGTTATGAAACCGGAACCGAACGGCTACACCTCCCTTGTTACCCTGAAAAATAAATGTACTATAAATGCCTCAAAAGACAAAGAGCATTGAGATATGTCACAGAGTGGAAAAGCAAGCCTTCTACACAAATGAAAGAGGTCCATGTTTTTAAAAATACTCAGTTTTCTGTGCAACCGCAGTTGCAAGCAGAAGCAGATTGTTGATCCTGCAGTTGTTTACATTGGCATGGAGAATTATATATCTGATCCTGCAGCTCTTCCCTGCCACCTTTACACCGAGAGCTGAGAACTGAGTGATCAAAGACTGCTCAATTCTAGGCTCTGCTCTGAGCAGACAGCTGTGACTGTCAGTCACTGGCTCTCTGCTCTGCCCCTCCAGCACTCACTGGAGTGCCAGAATGGGGAGAAGTGATGCACTGAGAGGCTAAGCCAGCTGCCCATCAGGCATCTGGGCAGATCCTGACATGTTGTCAGGATCCCTGCAGAGCCTGGACCATCTGTGCTCACTTAAAACACCCTAACATTTCCTTTTAAAATGGTGTTGTGTGTGATCACTAACTAAAACTACTGGTTTCAACAACAGAACTGAAAATTTTCACAATTGTTTACCATATCAGCTACATTTGTAAAGTCAGGAAAAGACACACCGTTTCTAGGCTATCTTCGGGTACAAAAATAGGTACAAGATGCAGACCTCGGCTCACCAGCGTCCACAATGGATAACAAACGAAAAATAGTCACATGCTGGAAGTCCAAAATCTTGCTTTAATATGTTGTGAACAAGCAAGCTACACGCTTGTGAAACGCGTCAACAGCAATCCCTGTATTTGTCTGGCAAATTTTTGACAACAAAGAATATATTCAAGCAAGATTTTGGACTTCCAATGTGCGACTATTTTTCGTTAGCTACATTTGTAATTTATGCCTGACTAATGCTAGGTATACACTAATAGAATTTTGTTCTACGTTTGTCATAAATTCGTTCTCTAATCATTAGTGAGTCAAATCAATGTTAATTTTGGACCGCAGTAACAATAATTTGAAGGAGAAAAAAGGAAAATGTGGTTTTCATTTCGGTAGAGTCCATCCATTCCAAAATCGAATGTTAGAAGCAAACAAAATCTTGAACTACTTTTTAACAACATTCAAAAGGTACTGAGAATGTTCGTAAGAATTTTCATACGAACTTTCAACCAAAATTCTATGCCCAGCTTAAGTTGTAAAGTCTTAAAGGGGTTGTAAACCCTCACTGTTTTTCACTTTAATGCATTAAGGTGAAAAACCTTCTGTGCTGCAGCCCCCCCGAGCCCCCTTTTTCTTACCTGAGCCCAATCGTTCCAGCGACGGGGACGAGCACAGCAGTTTCAACCGCTGTCTAGGGTCCTCATTGGACATATTGGCTCCCGCTGCTGTCAATCAAATCCAGTGACACAGGAGCCGGGGGAGGGGCCAAGTCTTGCTGTGTCAATGGATGCAGCAGCAGGACTCAGGAGCGTGCCCGCACGAGCGTCCCCATGGAAAGCGGCTCTCCATGGGGGCACTTGAGAAGAGGAGGAGCCAGGAGTGCCGCGGGGGGACCCCAGAAGAGGAGGATCGGCGTCACTCTGTGCAAAATCCTTGCACAGAGGAGGTAAGTATAGCAGTTTTGTTATTTAAAAAAAAAAAGCTTTACAATCACTTTAAGGCACATACACTATATTGCCAAAAGTATTTTTGTTTACCTGCTAAAATATAAACTATTTTCAAATCTATACTTTTAGCTCTGAAGGTAATACATAAAAAAGAAAATCTATGGAAAATACTATATTGTCAAAAGTATTGGGACACCTGCCTTTACACACACACACACACACACGAACTTTAATGGAATCCCAGTCTTAGTCCTTAGGGTTTAATATTGAGTTGGCTCACCCTTTGCAGCTATAACAGCTTCAACTGTTCTGGGAAGGCTGTCCACAAGGTTTAGGAGTGTCTATGGGAATATTTGACCATTCTTCCAGAAGCGCATTTGTAAGGTCAGGCACTGATGTTAGACGAGAAGGCCTGGCTTGCAATCTCCGCTCTAATTCATCCCGAAAGATGTTCTATCGGGTTGAGGTCAGGAAAGCCAAGTTCCTCCACCCCAAACTCGCTCATCCATGTCTTTATTGACCTTGCTTTGTGCACTGGTCCAAATCATTTGGAGGAGGGGGATTATGGTGTGGGGTTGCTTATCAGGCGTTGGACTTAGCCCCCTAGTTCCAGGGAACTCTTAAGGCATCAGCATACAAAAACATTTTAGACAATTTCATACTCCCAACTTTGTAGGAACAGTTTGGGGATGGCCCCTTCCTGTTCCAACATGACTGTGCACCAGTGCACAAAGCAAGGTCCATAAAGACATGGATGAGCGAGTTTCAAACATTCACATAGACACACTCCTAAACCTTGTGGACAGCCTTCCCAGAAGAGTTGAAGCTGTTATAGCTGCAAAGGGTGGATCAACTCAATATTGAACCCTACGATCTAAGGCAGGATTCACACCTATGCAGTTTTAGTGCTTTTTGCATATTTGCACTGCAGTCCATTTAACATGTTCTGTAGTGCAAATCTGCAAAATGCACTAAAACTGCATAAGTGTGAATCCAGACTAGGATGCCACTAAAGTTAATGTGCGTGTAAAGGCAGGTGTCCCAATACTTTTGACAATATAGTATTTTCCATAGATTTTCTTTTTTATGTATTATGTTCAGAGCTAAAAGTATAGATTTGAAAATAGTTTATATTTTAGCAGGTAAACAAAAAATATTGTACATAAAGATTTCATATATATCCTTTGGCCCAAAAGGTATCAAGTACAAGTCTGATTTAGAGAGCTGGCTTGCTGACCTGCTGTAAATCAGGCCCGATGAGCAAGATCTCAAGACTATAAACTCCAGCATTACTTTGAATTCTGTGAAGTTGCTACTGGATTAGGCTAGGCGGCTAAGCTTTCCTATACAGAGTGTGGGGTGTTTGCTAAATCAGGTGCACACAGAATCTGGTGCAGTTAACCAATCAGCTTTTATTGTCAAAAGCTTAATTGAACATGCTGAAGTTAGAAGCTGATTGGTTGATTGGCACAGCTGCACCAGATTCTGGCTGCACCTGTTTTAGTAACTTCACCCTGGAGAATCAAAAAAAACATTCACTAAGATCACAAAAAATACTAATTGTCATTTACTGTGTAGAAGAAAGGTGATAAATTTGATTAAGAAAGCCAGAAATTTTATACACAGTAGAAACTGTTATTATAATACAAATGTAGTAAAACATTATTGTTTTAAAAATGCGGGTGCACACATATTAGATAAAACATTTGATGGAATGAATATAGGAAACCTATGACTTACATTCACTAAAACAGTCCTTCAGCAATACAAAACTTTAGGGCATTTTATGCACGTTACTCACCATCCTACCCATGATTCCTGTGCCTACAGTTTCTGCTTCTACCTCTGAGATGTGAACAGCTAACTCCTTCTTAATGTAGAACAGCAGCATAATTCCAACAAGTCTTATCAGCTTTATCTGAAAATGAATATAAAAAGTGTTTTTGCACTTTAGTAAATGATACTGCAATTAACTGTTACAAGTATAGCTAAAAGCTTTCATGGGATACATCTTGTATACATACACTATTAATAATTGACTTACATTCACATTGACTTCCTTCGCTCCTCTTTTACCTATTAAGGAATTATTCATTTTTTCTACTGGCTGTCCTCAGCCAAGAGAGAAAAAAAATCATAGTTCTTGCAGTCAGATAGTGTCATCAAAATAATCAAAAAAACAACAGTTAAATATAAAAAATAGGGAGTGGCGCTGTGCATAAGAGATTTGTTGGCATATATTGATTATCTTAATTATAGTGATGGGTGTGTCTGTGTGACATACTATAGGAACGACAATAAACGATAAAACTTTGAGTGCAACAGTGTATATCCCACACGGACGTCATCGCAGCGCCTCCGATGACGTCCGTGTGACGAAACACGTAAGGCGGGACTATCTTGGCACGCACAACGTCACTTCCTGTTATCGTGGTTTCTGTTAGCTGACCGGTGGAACGCAAGCGGTAGTTGCGAACAGCGCTGCGTCCCGGGACAGCAAGGGGAGATAGAGAGCTTGTACGTTCCCTCCCCTTTTTTAAAAATCTATACTTCATTCCTTGGAATTGGTTACGCTCCTTGGATTATATGAGCATTCACAAATAAACTTATCTAAAAGGAGTTACGCTATGTGGATCACTTCTTTATTTTCATATAATACGTTGGAGCGGATGTTCGGTTGGAAATAGGATAGCAACAGGGGAGTATCATCTTCCCCCCATCTCCTTCCTTTGCACGAGTGGATGACCTAGATCGAGGAACCGGATTGAAAAAGATACCAACACACAAGGATTCGACCGGCACCCGGATTTGATCGGCACCTGGAATACAAAACATCTTATGCTTATACCCCTGCAGGGGTATAGCGTTCCGGTGAGTGGAATCACATCAGGGGGAGTGTGTTTAAAATCTGGAAGAGTTCGGGTGGAAGACATCATATGAACACTTGCTATTTCACATGAGACTTATTGTTGTTATTAATTGAAATCACAGCGAGTCTATTAGAGAAGCATATATATTAATTTATTAACAATAAGTTTTTATTTCCATATTTATTCAATATTTATTAAATTTCACATATATATATATATACACCTTATATATATATTAATCATACACATTTTTTGAGCATCTTCAGCACTTCACCATAGAGGGTTGTGTACACTCTCTACCTTATAGTTTACTTTCACCATTCAGTAGGTGCTGGAACACTGTCAATTGGACTGCACCTGACACTTTTGCACTTATCAATTTTTTTGGGTCTGTCTAGTCATATAACAGACCGATACTTACATTATACTTTACTACTAGAGATCACTAGTGTTTATCTTTGCATATGGGATTAGGGTTACACCAAATATTTACTTGAATCAATATTAATATTTTTATTTTTATTTTTATGTTTATTAATCAGCACTTACCAATTTTTTATGTGGGATATACACTATTGCACTCAAAGTTTTATCGTTTATTGTCGTTCCTATAGTATGTTACACAGACACACCCATCACTATAATTAAGATAATCAATATATGCCAACAAATCTCTTATGCACAGCGCCACTCCCTATTTTTTATAATCATCTTTTTTGGGGGTATACGTTAGTGTCCCCTGCCTACATAGGGGGGCTGCAGTTGCAAATATACCCTGTAGTGCGGATCCACTGACAAAATAAAAAAACAACAGTGTTAAACCCTGTTTTTAAAGTGATTGTAAAGCTTTGTTTATTTAAAAAAAAAACAAAACAAAACATGTCATACTTACCTCCACTGTGCAGTTTGTTTTGCACAGAGTGGCCCCGAACACAGTCTTCTGGGGTCCCTCGGCGTCTCTTGCAGCTCCTCCCCACATCAGATAACCCCCTAGGAGAAGCGTCTCCTGGGGGTTACCTTGCGGGTGCACTCCCAAGTCCAGCATTCGGCGTCCATAGCCGTCGAATGTATGACTCGGCCCTGCCCCCCGGGGTCCTGCGTCATTGGATTTGATTGACAGCAGTGGGAGCCAATGGCTGCGCTGCTATCTATCCAATCAAGAGCCTAGAAGCCCGGGCAGAGGTAGAGCGCTGCCCGCCAGATGAAATTCCAAGGCTCAGGTAAATAAAACAGGGGGGCTGGTCACTGCCAGGTGTTTTTTCACCTTAATGCATAGGATGCATTAAGGTGAAAAAACACAAGGGTTTACAACCCCTTTAAGTCTGAGTTTTCACAACTGCCATCCAGTGGTTGTTAGCAGTGACATGAGTTAGCCTAGGTTCACACTAAAATGCGGGTTTCAACTCGTGCGAGCATTTCAGTCTGACTTTGGGGGGGGGGGGGATTTGGACAGTGCCGTTGCCGGCAATAGGCGCCGATTTGGCATTTGATTTTACATGTCAAATCGCATGTCAACTCGGCCCGATGTGAACGGGAGCTAAGGGAGCAATAAAGAGCTACAACAACTTCTATACACACATCATGTTGGGGGTCCATTCACACCAACAGGCCAAGTTTACACTAATGCATTGGTACACAATCTGCAAAGTTGACAACACTGCACTTGTGATCTATTGAGAACTTCAATTCCTTTCCTGCAATGGTAGAGACTCTAATGCTGGCCAAACACTATACGAAAAATCAGCCGAAATTCGGTCATTTAGACAGTTTGTTCGTTTTTCGGCCAGTTAATGGGCACAAATCGGTTGGGATGTTTTTGAGCCAAAAAAAAGAAGAAGGACAAGTTTGGAAATTTTATGCCGAACGAACGATGAATTGAAAGGTAAATGTGTTTCCCGTCCAAACTGTTTGCACTAGGTAAATGTGAAAATGTGAAAAAACAAACAAAAAAAAAAAAATCGATTCATTTATGCCCATTGAACGATTTATCACATGATGGCACTATCGTTAGCACACGGGGCCGAATGTTCGTTTTTCGAAAATGGGTTCAAGCGATTTTTCGTATATTGTGTATGGCCATATTGTGTAAATGAATGATTTGTTTGTGTAAGGGGAGACTTACACAGCCACACCAATTAAAAATTTGACAGGTGCTGACCAAGAGAAGCACCCCTGGCTTCTGTAAAAGGGGTGGTGGCCAGGGGGCGGGAGCTTCAGATTCTGACCATGCTTCATGTTACATGCTAAATATGGGTGTAGTATGAAACATGCTTAGAAAGGTGGAGTTCTGTATAAAGATATTAAAGTGTATAATATCCATACCTTTGCATATTTGGCTCCTGGGTGTAATGCTTCTGATACTGCTTTGAACCATTCTTCTTCCTTGGGAGTGTCATTGAAAAAAAATGCTTCCTTGCTTAGGTCAAGTTCTTGAAACCTGTGACAAAAGAAGACTAATTAATGCTTTCATAAGCAGACTCTATCCCTATTCAGGTTTCCTGGCCTAATCAGAGTTGGACAGCGCTGTGATTCTCCATGTCACCGGAACCACTGTATGCTTTTTTTTTTGTATGTGAGCAAAAACCAGAGTTTAGTGGGCCACCTATCGCTTTTCTGGGGTTCCTGTATTGTGGAACACCCACACCCCCAATAACTTTTCACCTTACATAATACATCACTTTATTTACTTTTGTTCCTTCACCTCTTTCCTATTTTTCTTTTTTAGCTTTACCTTTTTTTTTTTCCCCCTTTTTTTATTATCCTTTCTACCTACAACAATATGGTTCTCTTTCCATGTGTGAATTGAGTCTCCCTGAGGTACTTCCATATGTCATGCCTGTCCAAACCTTTTTCTCTAACTTTAATGAATTGTCATATTTGATATTTCTTTTTGTGTTGTGTTTATTATTATATTACTAACTTAGTGTCTTTTTAAAGAAAAATTAATTTTGACTTACCTGTAAAACCCATTACTTGGAGTACAGTACAGGGCGCAGGCTGACTATTTAAAGTCCCTGGGTTATAGGATGGTACTGGGGACTGGACACTGGCAAGCTTTCCCTTTGTTTTGTAGCAAGCAATGCAGAGTAACACATAAATGGAAGGGTGTCCTGTGCCCAGTACAGTACTCCAAAATATGGAATTTGCAAGCAAGCCAAAAATTATTTTATCTTAATTGTACTTCACAGGACACATGCTGATTATTCATGAACCCTGGGATGTCCCCGAGCAATGAAAGAGAGTGGGCAACAACTAGGGAAACAGAAACTGTGCCAACAGACCCAACAAGAACAAAGATCAAACAGATCCAACTTTTCAGCATGCCACTGCAAGATCCTTGTTTCCAATAGCTGCATCTGCAGAAAACTGGACATCCACCTAGTAGAATTTTGAAAATTCTGTACAGAGGACCAGGTGGCGACCTTACAAAGCGGGGCGACATGGGCTTGATGTCCCAGGAAACAACACCAAGCTGGGGTAGGTGTGTAAAAGTGCAGGAGCTTACTTTGAGGTATACTCTGATGGCTGTGACTACATCCAGGCAGTGAAAAGCACTTTCTTTTGGGTGCTTTGGAGCAGGGTACAAAGGACTATGTCTTCACTGAGGTGGAAGAATGATGCCACCTTAGGAAGAAATGATAGCCTTGGGTGTAAGACAGCCTTGTCCTTGTGAAGAATGAGGAATGGCTCCTAACAAGAGAGAGCTGCTAGCTCAGAGACACGTCTAAAAGATGTAATAGCAACCAAGAAGGCAACTTTGCATGAGGGATCCTTTAAGGGAACTTCCCTGATAGGCTAAAATAGTGGTTTCTACAGGGCTGAGAGAACCAGATTGAGGTTTCAAGGCTGTAAGGAGGGCCTGATTTGAGATACACCTTCGATAAAGATTTTGACAAGGAAGGGTGAGGCCAGAGGTTTTTGGAAAAGAATAGGCAAGGCTGAAAACCAGTGCCTGTGTTCACAGCAGAAGGATTTCCAGGTATGATGTTAGATCTTTCTGTAAGTGGCATTTCTTGTTTTTAGTAAAGCAGGAATGACAGACTTACAGACCCCCTCTGTCCCTTAAGACCTGGGCGTCAACAGCCATGCTGCTAAAACCAATGACTTATGAATTGAGAATTAAGATGGAACAGAGGGCCATAAGACAGCAGGTCTAGCCTGTTGGGAAGAGACCAGATGTCATCTGCCAGTAGCTGGAGTATGTCTATGCACCAGGTTCTGCTGAGCAGGCGGACTCCAGCGTAGCCAACCTCAAAGCTAAAACGAAAGTACGTGCTTCTTACCTGACATCCAATGGTCTGATGCCCAAGAGGACTCACGTCGGTGCCGGCAATTTATTTTCCCTTTTTTTTTTTTTGGGTGTCAGTCTTCGGCCATCTTGATCGTCCGGTGCCGGATGACCTTACTCCTGGGCATGTGGAGGAATTCAGTCATCCCGGCACACAGCCACAATGCCAAAATGTATATTGAGCTGTGCATGCACAGCTAAGAAAGACTGTAAGCAAGCACTTAGGTTTATTTTATTGCAGAACAGACATTGCATGTCTTTTCTGCAGCAAACAGCCTGCCTGCTCACATTTTTAACACAATACTTTAGTTCCACTTTAAACAAACATCTTACAGCTCTGGGAACATGTTTACTGGAGGAAGCCAATTTCCACATCAACATCCTGAGCTTAGGGCAATAAGAATGGCTCTGCACCACTTGACGCCCCTTCTGCAAGGACATCCAATTGGGATGCAGTCAGACAGTGCCACACCTGTGGCTCTCATCGGTCACCATGGGGGTACCAGGAGTCATGGGCATCCTTGAAGGAAGCAAGCCTGATCATCTCATGGTTGAAGAAGCACTGCCCAGTGGTCTCTACTGTCCACATTCAAGAAGTGGACATTGAAAGGTGGATTACCTCAGTCATCACCATCTGGATGAAGGGGAATGTACTCTTCACACCAACATCTTCAGCCTGATATGACAGAGATGGGAAACCCTAGATGTAGTATTGTGACTTCCAGATTCAACAAGTTACCTTGGTTTGTGAACAGAAACAGGGATCTTCCAGCACTGTCTTCAGATGCGTTGATAATTCCCTGGTCTCAGTTCATGCCAACCTATGCTTTTCTTCCTGTGCAAATTGTGCCTCACCTGCTCCAAAACTAGAGCAGGAGAAACAAACTGGTGATTCTCATTCTATTTGTTTATAAACTAGGAATATTTTTATTTTTTTAATATTTAGCAGGTCTCATTAAATCTAAATAGGCATGGTGAGATGGAAGAGATTACAGTGTGACAATACCAAGGCTTTTGCACACAGCAGAAGTGGGCATATCGACACTGGCAAGCATATTTTGTGAAGCTGTAACATCAGGTGCATAAGAGCTTGGAGGTGAGAAATCTTCTTAGGTAGAGATAGTGGAGCTGGAGAAAGTTTGTTGCACAAACTAGTGTCTGCCGTTAAAGGATGTTATCACTTTCACAGTACTGATGTAGTATATACAGCTGAGAATGAGTTAAAAGCTACTGTACAAGTAGATACAGAACTAATAATACATACCCAATACAGTATACATCTGGTGGTTCAACATCTGTAGTTAGCCATGGTTGCAAACTTTCCTTTGGTGACTGTCCATTCACATTGTATGTGCCTACAAAAAACCTAGACAAAGACAGAGCTACAATTGAGCCATGGAACATTTAGTAAGGTATGAGATCCGACATAAATGATCAACATAACTGCACAATTCCCTAAAGAACAGATATTAGTCATCATGCCAACCGTCAGATGTAAGCCACAGCATACAAATCAGGTGTTACATGGTAACAGTTGCTGACACTTTCCTACTTCCGTAAAGTCACTAGTTGATGTGCACCCTTAAAGCTTAACTATACCATCCAAAATACAATGTAATGTAAGTGGACTAATGTTTTTTTTTCTAAAAATGTCATCACTATTTTAATTCTTTACCTTATTCTAGGTACAATTTCTGTTCAAGGCAGCACAGTGGTAATACTGGCACGTGTCTGAGGGAGGGATTTGGTAAAACACTGGCCATGCTCTGCCCGCTCAACAATAGCCATTATATGCTATATGAAGTTAAAGATACTATGGATGGGAGATGAGGTGTCCCTATTGCCTAGAACACACGGGCCGAATGTTGGGAGACATAAAAACTGTTTGACATTCGGCCCATGTGTATGTCAGCTGGTCCGACAGAAGCTGGCCCAACGAGCATGCTGGAAAACCATTAGCTGACCGTCTCCCGTCAGCCAATGGCTGAGAGTGCTGACCTGAGTGTTATGGCTGGGGGGGGGGACCCCCGTCAGAACACAACAGCTCAGCGGGGAACTGTTAGCACAGTGGCTTTGACCGGAGCTGTCAGTTTTTTAGTTTAACCCGCTGGATTGAAAAAAAAAAAAAAAAAAAACAACTATTAGTGTGTACCAGGCTTAAGGCTGTGATGCTTTGAGCCACGGGGTTTCTGCACACGGTGGCTACAGACAATTTCCTGCTGTCCTGTACAGGATGCCAGGAGGGTAAGCAGGAAGAGATTTTCATTATATAACCTTTGATGTTCTTAGTCTAAATGCATTTCACTATATAACTGGGCATAGGACACACTCATTATAAAATGTGACCATGTAAACTCTATATAGGTTAATGTAAAACAATTTTACCAATATTCATTAATAATATTGATGGATAAATCAGTAAACTTTTATAAACTGAACCCATTTAAATATGATTTGGTAGAGTGAGTTTCTCTGACACAGCTGACTTCCTGCCCAGAAAACCAAAAGATAACGGTTAGGTTTACATTAGCCTGTCAAAGTAGATAGTAAAGACAAAATAAAGCTGCAAAGTAAATTTATATAAACTCCCAAAATACTTTTTATGCACTTATAGATAGATACATTACATAGGTTTTTGTGAATGTTAGCAGTAGTACTTTCAAAGAAAGTAAATCCTTTGTTGATATTTATTTTTCATTTTTCAAAGTTTATACATTTCTAAAAGTTTTATACCCTTTATAATATTGGATACAGGGTGTACCAATAACACAGAAATGCCTTCCACTGTTATTGGTACCACAATTTGTCTTTAGTCTCCTTCTCTAATTGAATCGTCATCTGGTCTTAACAGAGCAGCAGGGAGGCTGAAAGGGGATGAGTCACCCCTCAGGCTTATTTGGTTGTGTGTAAATTTTAGCTTGAGCGACTGAGCTCTGTAAACGGGATAGAGCTCTGTTGGAAATGGGTGAATATAAAACTTATGTGATACTGCATAGATATTATTTTATATTTACCTGCCCAAACATTAACAGTAATAATACTGTATACATTTCCTTTATGAAAAGTGTGAACAGCTCATGAACCAAGATTAGCTTCTGATATCAAGTATATTCAATATTTTCTATGATACACTGCAAACCGCTGTTTGGATCCAAGTAATCCAATGCTCTGTACTGTTCAAGACATTTCTTTCACAAAAGCCATACATAATATGTATATGCTGCCAAAAATATATAGCACATAGCTGAAAGGAAGATTTACCTTTGTTTCGCATACATATGAGACTGGCACTATATGTTAAATATAATTCAAGCTGCATAGCCAATTGCAGTTTTGCTACATTATAGTGTGAGTTCATACACTATAAAGCCAAAAGATTTTGGGTATTTGACCATCACACCTTTATGAAGGTGTGGACATGAATGTGCAGTAGTGCCCCCCCCCCACTATGCAACTATAATAGCCTTCACTCTTCTTGTAAGGCTTTCCAAAATATTTTAGAGTATTGGTGGGAATTTGCGCCTATTTAGCCAAAAGAGAATTTGAAATCAGGTGAGTTGGCGCAGTTCTGGCCACTCAAGTACCTAAACATTAGCTCAACAAATCATGTCCTTATGCACCTAGTTTTGTCTTGCTGGAACAGAAAGGGGGTGTTCCCCAAACTGTTGCTACAAGTTTGAAGACCACAACTGTCTAAAACAGTGGCGGTCAACTTAGTAAATATAAGGGGCCACAAACATGTTTAGAGGGATGCACAATGGCTTAATTTTCACCATTGTGCTATTAATACATTACATTGCACCTAGGAAAAAGATGTCTGTGCAACTTGTTATTACATGCACTGCTGTGTGCACCCTGTGGTGCTATTGATTTTGAATGACACCTCAATGTACTGTTATATTAGCAGTCAACGCACCCAAACTACACCCACTACACAATGAACATGCTATACATTGCAGCATACTGCATTAAAAAAGTCATATTTGATTTGCAGGGCCTGTTTTCTTCTTTGCGATGCTTTATCATGCATTATGTTGTGTGATAATATGTATTGCGTTAGGGCAGCCTATTCTAACAAAAAATGAATGGGTTTTCAAAGCATCCCAACGTGCTTAAAATCGCACATGACTCTTTTTTTCTAATGCTGTGCACTACCATGCACTGCAGCATAGTACAACACAGGTGCTTTATATCTAAAATGAATTACCCTGCAATGCAGAACACATGTTGTTAAGTGTAGCATTTAGGGGCCACTTTATGTCTGCTGGGCAGGGTCAGGGATTGTTAGTCTATGCGGTTTACTTTTCTGACATGAACTGTGCTCTTTTGCTAACTGGAGCAGTGCTATTCAGCATTACTGTGGGATGTGCTCTGCATGATGATGGCATATGATTGACATTAGCACAGACCAATCAGGAGTTATCATTATGCAGAGCACATCCCGCAATGATGAAATAGGTATCATTAAAAAGCACTGCACTGGGTCTGGCCAGCAAAAGAGATGAGTTAATGTCAGAGACCAAAGCAGTAGGCACATGCTTTCAAATTCTACAAACAGCGGAGCTCGAGTGTAAACTTCAGAATCCTTTTTTATTAAAGGCCCATGGTCAAGACAATGGTACAAAAGCTCTTGTATTACCATCTGAACTATGGACTTTTAACATCAAAGGATTTTGAAGTTTACAGTCAAGCTCCGGTCTTTGTGGTATTTGGAAGTTTTAGAATGGTGAGAAGAAACCCAGTTGTAGAATTGACACTCTATGGCCCATACCGGAAGGTAGAGCTTATCACTTTCATTTGTGCTAGCAGCCACACACTTTCAGCCTGCAGAGCCGATCGAGCAGCTAAATTCCAACAGGGCGGTCGAACAGAAGTGATTAAAGATTTTATCTCAGGTTCCTTCTTTGACAGGAAAAACATGTGGAATAACCTTCAGATGAGATGAGTTCCAAATTAATATTTATTTAAACACGTAATTACGGGAGAGCAACACCCATAAAGCCAGTCAGTGTATGCTCTGGCAATAAGTATCAGCGCCCTATATAGGGTTTCTTATCAAAAAGCTACACTCATATACATGGCAAATTGTCTGGCAAATTGTCTTGATAAACGCATTGGTAAAAGACCAGGCATATTCACTTATAAAAAGTAGTTGTTTATCACACAAACTCAAGCAGCCATTTTAGCTACATTTATGTAAAATAGAGGATACAAATGGATTGCGCATGCGCAAGTTGTGCTGCGCAATCTGGATGGTCCCTGCTGTCTCTGGGACCCGTGTGCTTCCCAGCAGACAGCGGGGGGGGGAGAGGCATAGACTCCCGCGGGAGTCTATGCTACCTGTATTATACAGGTATCTGTACCTCCATCTCCTCTCCCCCTGAAAAGTGGCAAATGTGACACCGGAGGGGGGGAGGGTTCCGAAAAGCGGAGGTTCAATTTTTGTGTGAACCTCCGCTTTAAGTTTTTCCAGATAACAAAAACAACAAGGAAAAGGAATCAGATGCAGGTAGTAGTAACTAGTTAAGTTACTTAACATTTACCAATATGGTTTTACAGTAATGAAGATATTTGTAATCATAACCAATAATTCCCATCATAAAATGCAACATATGTTACCCATGGATAGTTTTATATTACCTGTTTACCCCATTGGGAACACACTGTACACAGGTAAGGTACAAAGGAAAATGCTAATTTTTCTAAAACAAACATTTCAATGCCTATATTATACATGGAAAAGCATTCTACCTCCTGCAGAAAAAAAAATGAAAAAATATAAAAAATTACCGGAAATCTTGGATGTAGGTATATGTATCTTCTTTTTTCAGGAGTTCTGACTTAATTAAATTATCCCGTAATCCAAATTTAGAGATAGGCAGCATTTCTGCCTTGTTAACGGAGATCACATCTGCTGACCGCACCATGCCAGTAATGTCCGATTTTGTCTTATGTCTAGAAAAAATAAAAATAAAGTTGTTACTAACAAATATTTTGTGTATATGTAAAGGTAAGCATGGACCAGCAGTCTCTAAATTACAGCTAGAATGTGGCCCTAGCTTGCTTTTAGGCAGCCATTCGGTCATTATTCCACCCTCACACATGAACAATGTGTGCCCCATCACCAATGATGGGGCACTATTCCTCCCACTGACAGCAATGAAGGGCCACTATTCCTTCCTCTGATATAAACAAGGGGGCACAAATCCTTCTATACCAACAATGGGCCACTATTCCCCCACTTACACCAATGATGGAACACTAGTGCTTCCACTGACACCAATGACTGGGCACTATTCCTTCCCGATACCTGTGACTGAGCACTATTCCTCTCATTGACATCAATGATGGGGCACTATTCCTCCCGCTGATATCAATGCTTGGACACCATTGTTCTTCCCACTGACCACAGTTGCTAGGTCATTTTTTTGCCCACTGCCCACCCACCTTGGGGCACTTTTTATGCCCGGTGACTACAAAACTTGAGGGGTTTTTTACTCCCACTGAACACGGATGCTGGGAATTTTTTTACTCCCAATGGTTACAGTATATCTCCCCTAAAGTCTTAAGTACGGTGAATTGGCCTTTTGTTTTGGAAGTTTGAGGACCCTTGGAATAAACTGTAATGCCGCGTACACACGAGCAGACTTTACGGCAGACTTTGCCCAGCGGACGGGATTTCGTCAGACAATTCGACCGTGTGTGGACTCCAGCGGACTTTGTTTTCTCAAAAGTTGGACGGACTTAGATTTGAAACATGTTTTAAATCAATCCGTCGAACTCGAGTCCGGTCGAAAAGTCCGCTCATCTGTATGCTAGTCTGACGGACAAAAAGCCACGCTAGGGCAGCTATTGGCTACTGGCTATGAACTTCCTTGTTTTAGTCCGGTCGTACATCATCACGTACGAATTCGAAGGACTTTGGGGGATTGTGTGTAGGCAAGTCCGTTCATTCAGAAAGTCCGTCGTAAAGTCCGTCGAAAAGTCCGCCGGGCAAAGTCTGCCGTAAAGTCCGACCGTGTGTACGCGGCATTAAACAAACACACCATGAATTGTAATACATTATGATGAATGGAATAAAGCATGATCCAGCTGAAATCAAAGATTTTATCATAGGGTCTTTTTTTTTTGTTTTGTTTTTTTTTTGTTTTTTTTTTGGAGATTAAGACAGTTTTTTTATCATAGGGTCTTAAATTTCAATTTGACGAACTGTATATTTGAGACCACATTGGTATTTTCTAAGATCCTAAGAGAGTTTGCATTAATATTAATAAGAATACAAGTCAAACTCTAATAATCTGGAGATTCCTGAAGACTGTGTTCTTCATCTACAGGTACTACCAAACTAGCAAGCCTACACTGTTTATACAATATAAATTGCACAGTGAATGAAGACAATTGGGCGAAAAAATGATTTCTAGTGGATTTTGTCACAGATGGCCCTCCACAAACATATATCCTTGACTGGTAACAAAAACTTAACTGATTTTAATCCTAAAACTAAAATGGTTGTACAGTGCCTTGAAAAAGTATTCATACCCCTTGACATTTTCCACATTTTGTCATATTACAATCGAAATTGTAAATGTATTTTATTGGGATTTTATGTGATAGACCAACACAAAGTGGCACATAATTATGAAGTGGAAGGAAATGATGAATGGTCTTCAATTTAAATTTTTTACAAATAAATATCTGAAAAGTGTGTCGTGTATTTGTATTTAGCCCCCTTTACTCGGATAGCCCTAACTAAAATCTAGTGGAACCATTTGCCTTCAGAAGTCACCAAATTAGTAGAGTCCACCTGTGTGTAATTTAATCTACATAAATAATAATACAAATTAAATACAGCGGTTCTGAGAAGTCCTCAGAAATTTGATAGAGAACCTTGGTGAACAAACAGCATCATGAAGGTCAAGGAACACACCAGGCAGGTCAGGGATAAAGTTGTGGAGAAGTATAAAGCAGGGTTAGGTTAAAAAAAAAAAATTATCCCAAGCTTTGAACATCTCATGGAGCACTGTTCAATCCATCATCCAAAAATGGAAAGAGAATGGCACAACTGCAAACCTACCAAGACATGGCCGTTCACTTAAACTTACAGACTGGGCAAGGAGAGCATGAATCAGAGAAGCAGCCAACAGGCCCATGGTAACTCTGGAGGAGCAGCAGAGATCCACAGCTCAGGTGGGAGACTCTGTCCATAGGACAACTATTCGTCATGCACTCTACAAATCTGGACTTTATGGAAGAGTGGCAAGAAGAAAGCCATTGGTGCCATAAGAAGTCCTGTTTGCAGTTTGCAAGAAACCATGTGGGGGACACAGCAAACATGTGGATGAAGGTGCTCTGGTCAGATGAGACCAAAATTTAACTTTTTGGCCTGAAAGCAAAACGCTATGTGTGGTGGAAAACTAACACTGCACATCACCCTGAATACACCATCCCCACCGTGAAACATGGTGGTGGCAGCATCATGTTGCCGGGGTGCTTTTCTTCAGCAGGGACAGGGAAGCTGATCAGAGTTGATGGGAAGATGGATGGAGTCAAATACAGGGCAATCTTAGAAGAAAACCTATTAGAGTCTGTAAAAGACTTACGGTATGACTAGGGCGGAGGTTCACCTTCCAGCAGGACAATGACCCTATACATACAGACAGAGCTACAATGGAATGGTTTAGGTCAAAGCATATTCATGTGTTTAGAATGACCCAGCCAAAGTCCAGAACTAAATCTAATTGAGAATCTGTGGCAAGACTTGAAAATTGCTGTTCCCAGACGCTCTCCATCCAATCTGACAGAGCTTTACTGATTTTGCAAAGAATGGGCAAAAAATTCACTTTCTAGATGTGCAAAGCTGGTAGAAACATACCCAAAAAGACTTGCAGCCATAGTTGCAGCAAAAGGTGGTTCTACAAAGTAGGGATTGACCGATTATCGGTAAGGCCGATTATTGCAGGCCGATATCAGCATTTTCCGAAAAATTGGTCGCAAACTAGACCGATATTACGGATATTGCTTCAAGGGGCTTGCAGCTGCAGGCACCACCCCAGTACCGTTCTTTAGAGCAGATGGTCGGCTGTTATTACAAGCAGCAGAAAGAGACATCCCCCTTCCCCCTTACCCCCCTTTCCCGCTGCCTTCCGCCGCTCGCCCGGGCTCTCCCGTCCCACCGGGAGGCCGAGCAACCAGCCAGCACGTCCACCGAACAAAGCAGATGCTTCCTTCCGGTCTCGGATCTAGTAACCAGGAAACGATGTCATGACACCACTTCCTGGATTACTGGCATCTTAAAAGGTGCCAGTTTAAAAAAAAAGAAAGTATTCAAAAATGCAGATCTTGACATTTTGAATGCTTTCAAGTGCAGAGGAGGGGTTTGGGGTCTTACAGACCCCCGGTCCCTCCATAAAGAGTACCTGTCACAGCCTATTGCTGTCACAAGGGATGTATACATTCCTTGTGACAGCAATAACAGTGTAAAAAGAACAATTTTAATTGTACAGAATATTGGCACATAATATCAGCTATCGGCCTTGAGAGGTGGCCAAAATATCAGTATCGTATCAGCACCGAAAAAACTATAATCGGTCGATCCCTACTACAAAGTATTGACTCAGGGGGCTGAATACAAATGCACGCCACACTTTTCACATTTATTTGAAGGTAAAAAAATCTATACTCTAAAAGTGCTGCACCTTAACCACTTCCAGACCGCCGCACGCCAATGTACGTCCAAACTTTGAAGGGGGATATCGTTGTTATGGCAGCAGCTAGCTGCCATAACCCCAGTATCCCCATTTTTGTGCGGCGGTCCGCTTTCTGATAAAAGTGGTCCCTGCGACGGATTCGCCGCGAAATCACTTTTATCGGTGGCGGGAGAGGGGCCCCCCCCCTCCCGCCGCAATCCGGTGCCCTCCGCCGCTTACCGGAGCCGTCAGTAGCGGCGGAGGCGCCCACTCGTCTCCATGACACTGCTGGGCGGAAGCGACGTTAAAACATCACTTCCGCCCACGCCTCTTAAAGGCATATTTTTTTCAATGTCATTTTTTTCAATGACTTTTTTTTTTATTGCATTTTAGTATAAATATGAGATCTGAGGTCTTTTTGACCCCATATCTCATATTTAAGAGGTCCTGTCATGCTTTTTTCTATTACAAGGGATGTTTACATTCCTTGTATTAGGAATAAAAGTGACACAATTTTTTTTTTTTTTAAAAACGGTGTAAAAATAAATAAAATAATGTAAAATAAATAATAATAAATTTTTTTAAAAAAAAAACCTCCGTCCCGACGAGCTCGCGCGCAGAAGCCAACGCATATGCGAGTAGCGCCCACATATGAAAACGGTGGTCAAACCACACATGTGAGGTATCGCCGCGACCGGTAGAGCGAGAGCAATAATTCTAGCCCTAGACCTCCTCTGTAACGCAAAACATGCAACCTGTAGAATTTTTTAAATGTCGCCTATGGAGATTTTTGAGGGTAATAGTTTGACGCCGTTCCACGAGCGGGTGCAATTTTGAAGCGTGACATGTTGGGTATCAATTTACTTGGGGTAACATTATATTTCACAATATAAAAAAAATTGGGCTAACTTTACTGTTGTCTTATTTTTTTATTCAAAAAAGTGAATTTTTTCCAAAAAAAGTGCGCTTATAAGACCGCTGCGCAAATACGTTGCAAAAAAAAAGTATTGCAATGACTGCCATTTTATTCTCTAGGGTGTTAGTAAAAAAACTATATATAATGTTTGGGGGTTCTAAGTAATTTTCTAGCAAAAAAAACCTGTTTTAAACATGTAAACACCTAAAATCCAAAACGAGGCTAGTCCTTAAGTGGTTAAGTTTTAGAGATTTTACATTGTATATCCAGAAATGTTGTGCTAGCAGCTATCACATTTGTATTAGTTTATTAATATACCTAGCACAGCTTATTGTTGTTAATTAGGGTAAAAAAACCTTTCCATGGCAGCCCCCCTTAAATACTTACCTGAGCCCAATCTTGATACAGCACTGTGTCTGCAGAAATGCTGCTCTTCTCTCCTATCTCCTCACCAGAGGCTCGCAAGCAGTAGGAGCCATTGGCTCCTGCTGCTGTCAATCAAATCCTGTGAGCAGAGGGGAGGGCGGAGCTCAGCCGTTTAGTATGTGTCCATAGACTCGGAACTGAGCCTGCACAAGTGCCCCCATGACAATCAGCTTGCTATATAGCACTTGGAAGGCAGGAGGAGCCAGTGTAGGACCTCAGAAGAGGAGGTTGGGGCCTCTCTGTGCAAAACCACAGAGCAGGTAAGTATGACATGTCTATTATTTAAAAAAAAATAAAATAAAAAACTAAACCTTTACAATCACTTTAAACCTTCAGGATAGTTGTCATTTCTTAGGAGACTGAGGCGAAATTGCGGAAGAATTGAAGATTACAAGATCCAAGCAGAAATGATAGGGAAAATTCAAGTTAGACTTACCGGTAACTTGTTTTCCTTGAGTCTTTCAGGACAGCACTTGAGAGAGTGACTCCTCCCCTTGCAAACAGGAAACACCTCTTCCACCAAACTTTAAAAGGAGGCTCCTTTCCACACATTGTCAGTAGTAGTAGAGAACCTCCGGCCCCAAACTGGAACACATAATTGAGATATGATTAGTCACAGTATATATATATATATATATATATATATATATATATATATATATATATATATATATATATATATATATAAACAATAGGGCGGGATGCTGCTGTCCTGAAAGACTCAAGGAAAACAAGTTACTGGTAAGTCTAACTTGAATTTTCCCTTATCGTCTTTCAGGACAGCACTTGAGAGGATAATAGAGACTTACTCCCCTAGGGAGGGACCACAGCCTGCAGAACCTTACTGCCCAAAGCCTGATCCCCTGCTGATAGGAGATCCAGTCTGTAATGACGGACAAACCTTAAGTAACTTGACCACGTAGCCGCCTTACAAATCTGATCTGGGGTGGCACCAGCTCTTTCTGCCCATGTAGTGGCCTGAGCTCTCATTGAATGAGCCCTAATTCCCAGCGGGGAAGATAAACCCATTTGAGAATAGGCTACAGAAATAGCTGTCTTAAGCCATCTAGCCAATGATGCCGTCGATGCTTGTTGGCCTTTTTTGTTTCCAGAAAAAAGAACAAATAATGAATCTGAAACTCTAAACCCTCCTGTTACTTCCAAATAATGTAATAGGATACGTCTTACGTCTAAATTGTGAAACTGCTCTTCCTTTGCACCCGAAGGGTTAGCAGAAAAGGTTGGTAGAGTAATCTCCTGAGACCTGTTACTAAAGCTTGCCACTTTTGGCAAAAACCCCGGATCTACTTTAAGGACAACTCTATCAGGAAAAACTGACAAAAAAGGCTCTTTTACTGATAGGGCGTGCAGTTCACTAATCCTTCTTGCTGAAGTAATTGCGACCAGAAAAATAGTCTTCAAAGTTAAATTCTTTAGGGATATGGCCTGTAAAGGCTCAAATGGTTCTTTTGCCAGAGCTTGCAGAACCACCGAGAGATCCCAATTTGGGAAATGCCTCACCGGGACCGGTCTAGACCTGGAAAGTGCTATGAAAAATGTCATGATCAGAGTTTCTGAAGATAAGGATCTCTCCAGATAAACTCCCAAGGCGGCCACCTGCACCTTAAGAGTGCTGACCGCCAGATTCTTGTCTGCACCTTTTTGCAAAAACTCCAGTACTGAAACTAGATCTTTTACCTTCCTATGATCAGAATGACAGAAGGCAACATAGACTTTCCAGACTTTGGCGTAAATATCCCTGGTTACCTTTTTCCTACTGGAAAGCAACGTAGAAGTTAAACGTTCTGAAAAGCCTTTGCTTCTCATTAACTGCTCCTCAGATACCAGGCAGTGAGATTTAATCTGCCTACATCTGGATTATGCACTGGCCCCTGAATCAACAGATCCTGACTGAGCGGAAGATGCCAACATGGTTTGATTGCCAACTGAAGATTTGTGGAAAACCAAGCTCTCTTTGGCCAATATGGAGTAATCAGAATTATTGATACTCTCTCTCTCAGAATTTTTCTCAACACTAGAGGGATTAACCTGAATGGAGGAAAAGCATACCCTAGGTGAAAATCCCACGGATGTGCCAGAGCATCTATCCCCTGAGAGCAATTGTCTCTCTGAAGGGAGAAAAAATTTGGGAGCTGCGAGTTTTGTTTTGAAGCAAACAGATCTACCTGCGGAAGGCCCCAAACACTGGTGATTAATGCAAACACCTTCCTGTTCAGACTCCACTCTGATTCCTGAACTTTCTGTCTGCTCAGATAATCCGCTACTTCGTTTAATGTGCCTTTTAGATGGACTGCGGATAGAGATAGTAAGTGGTTCTCCGCCCACTCCAGAATCTCTGAGAGTAAGTGAAGAGCCCTGCTTCTTGTGCCTCCCTGTTTGTTCAGGTAGGCTATTGTAGTGGCATTGTACGACAAAATCTGGACATGGCAACCTATGAGGTTTTGAGAGAAGAAAGCTAATGCTAGAGCAACCGCCCTCAGCTCTCTCCAATTTGAGGATCTTTGGGCCTCGAACTGGGACCATGTTCCCTGTGCTAAGGTCTGACCCATGTGGGCCCCCCATCCCTGTAAACTGGCGTCTGTTGTGACCACTTTTCCGGTCGGAAACGACCAAAGAAGACCTCTTTGCAGTACCACCTGACTTTTCCACCACCAAAGTGAACGTTTGACTCTGGTGGGGATCTTTATTTTTGCATCCAAACTCTCTGTCCTGTGGTTCCATGTCCCTAGAAGGAACCTCTGGAGAGTCCTGAAATGCAGCCTTGCCCATTGGATGGCTGGCATGGAAGAAGTTAATGTCCCCAGAGCCGACATAACCTTTCGGACTGAAATCAGTTGATTTGTTTGTAGTGCCGTTATTACCCTTTGGACCTTGATCTTTTTCTCTTCTGGGAGAAAAATCTTTTGCTCCACCGAATCTATCAAATAACCCAGAAACAGTACTTGTTGAGCTGGGATAAAATTTGATTTTTGAACATTCACTATCCACCCTAGTGACTCCAAATGACTGCGTGCTATGTTCGAATCCTCCTGCAACTTTTCCTGGATGGAGCAAAAAAGAGGAGGTCGTCCAGATATGGAATAACCGCAATCCCCTGGAGACGAAGAGGGGCGAGAGCTTCCGCCATTATCTTCGTAAAAATACGGAGGAGCTGACGACAGGCCGAAGGGAAGGGCCCTGAACTGAAGATGTATAATCTCTTTGCCCATATTCACCGCAAACCTCAGGAACTTCTGGGACTGAGGTGCTACAGGAATATGAAGATAAGCATCCCTCAGATCGATTGATGCCATAAAACAATCTTTTGTCAGAATGTTCCTGACAGAGAAAATTGAGTCCATACAAAACTTTTTGTATAGGACTGACTTGTTCAGGGGTTTTAGGTTGAGGATAAGACGGAAGTTTCCGGATGGTTTTCTTATCAGAAAGATGTGTGAATAGAAACCCTGACCCTGTTCTTCTGGGGATACTGGTATCACTACCCTTTGGTGCCTCAGATCCTTTAAAAGGTTCTTCATGGCCAGATCCTTTGTTAGATCCCTTGGTAGGTTTGTTACAAAGAATCTTTCTGGCGGGCGATCCGAAAACTCTATCCTGTAACCTTGGGACAGCATGTCCAAAATATATAGACTTCTTGTCATGCTGGCCCAAAGGGGGAGGAAACTTTGAAGCCTTCCCCCCACTGGTACACACAAGTCATTGCATTTTACCGAAGGCTGCAGGAGGATGGAAAAGGACATTTCCTTTGCCTTTACCCTTCTGTGATGCCCAATTTTTTCTTTTCTCCTGGGGTTTGGTTTGTTCCTGAGCCCTTTGGGAACGAAAAAAACGTTTAACTGGCTTCTTTTTCTTTTTGATGGGAAAAGACTTCTTTTTATCAGCTGTTCTATTTAGAACCGCATCTAAGTCAGGTCCAAAAAGCAAGTCACCCAGGAACGGTATCCCACACAGTTTGTTTTTGGATGCCGCGTCCCCCGGCCAAGTTTTCAACCCTTCTGGCTGAGTTGGCTAGGGCAGCAGATCTAGCTGTCATTTTAATTGATTCCGCTGATGCATCAGATATAAATGCGACAGCGGCAGACAGAGTTGAGAATGAGTCCAAAATTTCTTGTTTTGGTGAGTCTGCTGAGATATGGGCCTTAAGTTGCTCTAACCAGAACTCCATATTCCTGGATACCACCGTAGTCGCCATAGCAGGTTTAAGATTTCCCATGATGGATTGCCAAGCCCTTTTTAATAGCTGGTCCATCCTTTTATCCATGGGATCTCTCAACACCCCCATGTCCTCGAATGCCAGATCTGTTGACCTCGAGACTTGGGAAAACGCAGCATCTAGTTTGGGGTTTTTGTTCCAAACCGCCGCTGGATCTTCATCAAAAGGAAAACCCCTTTTTAAGGCTTTGGGAAAGAAAGGCTTTCTCTCTGGCTCTGTCCACTCTTTCTTAAATCGCTTCAGAAATAACAGAGTGTACTGGGAAATTGCGATTTTTGTGTTCGCTAAGCCCTGCATACATTTTATCATGCAGAGATAACTCCCTTCTTTCCTCCTCCAGACCCAGTGTGGTATAGATTGCTTTTAACAGGCCATCTACCTGTTCTAAAGACAATTTAAACTTTGAAGGTAAATTTTCTCCTTCCTCCCCCTCATCAGAATCCTCAGATTGAGAGGGGGAATGTCCCTCTGGGGTAGGAGATGCCTCAGTCTCCACCGCCGGGACTATAAGTGAGCCTTGAGAGGACTGTGAGGTAGTAGGCTGACTCAGGGATGGGTTTGCTAGTGAAGAGCGAAATGATTGAATAGTCGCATCAAGTTCTTTTTTAACAGATGCAATCAAGTCGCTGCAAGCGGAAGAAGCTTCTTCTTTGACTAGCAAATCAATACAGGCTTGACATAACGTCTTCTTCCATCCTTCAAGTAGCTTGGATTTACATTTTCTTTTTGCCACTGGAACAGAGCTCTTGGCCTGCCATGAGACAAAAGAAGAAACCATCCCAGTGAGACAACCTGTCCTATCCCCAAGGATGCTCACCACAGGTGCACAGTAAGAACTAAACTGCCTTATGTGCCCAGACAGGCCCCTGCCACCGGGGGGGAGAGAGATAGAGAGAGAGAGACCCCACAGTACAAGGAGGACAGTATACAACTGCCCCTTACCTGGGCCTTGCTGATGCCTCTGCCTGTCCCACTCGCTGCCGCCATTGATTCCATCGAGGAGCGCTTGCTGTGTTGTGTGGCTAAAACGCCGGTTCCGGACTCCAATAGCGCCAGTGCGCCAGACCGGAACCGCTAAATAAGCACCAGCCCCATTCCTCCCTTTTCCCTCTGCGATTTCCGGCGGAAATGACGCCGCACGCCTGTTCTGTGGGCGCCGCCCCTTTTCCGGACGCCTCACTTCCAGCGGATGGAGCCCCGCTGCCATCCCCAAGATGGCGGCGGCGCAATAAGCAACAGGCGGTGGACCTGAGAAAAAAATACAGTAAACGGCCACCGCCTGTCTTGCCGCCGCCTAGGAGCGATGCCCACAACAGTCGGACTCACCCTGAGCCCAGTGAAGAGGGAGAGGGAGCCCAGCCAGCAGCACCTTCATCAGCTGTGGAACAGCTCTCATGAGGAAAAAAAAGTATTTGGTGAAAAAACACAGGAAACCTGAGCTCCCAGGACAGCACCTGAGAGCCCTGACTTCCCCACGAAGTGTTCCCTCCGGAGGAAACACAAAAACTGACAATGTGTGGAAAGGAGCCTCCTTTTAAAGTTTGGTGGAAGAGGTGTTTCCTGTTTGCAAGGGGAGGAGTCACTCTCTCAAGTGCTGTCCTGAAAGACGATAAGGGAAAAGATTTTTGAACAAAAGGATACACACAAAAATTCATTGTGGACCAGATTGAAATTGTAGGTAAGATGGAGAGGACAAATATGCTACAGGACAAGAAAAAGTAGGAAACCCAGAAAAACAATCCTCCACTCATTTTGGACTATACTGCCCAACGTAAACAAGTGAAAAAGCTGATTGAACGACATTTAATATATGCCAATCTAAAATACTACTAAAATAAAACAGACTGTAAGAAACATCATTGAACTGCCTCCCAATAGAACATTCACATTTTACACAGCAAAAGGTTTCCATCCCTGTAATTACCGTTATGCGTGCAGACACGCAAAAAAAAAAAAACATAGGTCAAACGCATGGAGTTTACAGGCACAAATACAGGACATACACACCCTATAAAGGATTTTATCAGTTGTAGTACTGAAGGGGTGATATACATTTAGGTCCATATATATTTGGACACAGGCACAATTTTAGTTTTTTTCAGGTACAGTGGGGACGGAAAGTATTCAGACCCCCTTAAATTTTTCACTCTTTGTTATATTGCAGCCATTTGCTAAAATCATTTACGTTCATTTTTTTTTCCTCATTAATGTACACACAGCACCCCATATTGACAGAAAAACACAGAATTGTTGACATTTTTGCAGATTTATTAAAAAAGAAAAACTGAAATATCACATGGCCCTGAGTATTCAGACCCTTTGCTCAGTATTTAGTAGAAGCACCCTTTTGATCTAATACAGCCATGAGTCTTTTTGGGAAAGATGCAACAAGTTTTTCACACCTGGATTTGGGGATCCTCTGCCATTCCTCCTTGCAGATCCTCTCCAGTTCTGTCAGGTTGGATGGTAAACGTTGGTGGACAGCCATTTTTAGGTCTCTCCAGAGATGCTCAATTGGGTTTAATTCAGGGCTCTGGCTGGGCCATTCAAGAACAGAACAGTCACGGAGTTGTTGTGAAGCCACTCCTCGTTATTTTAGCTGTGTGCTTAGGGTCATTGTCTTGGAAGGTAAACCTTCGGCCCAGTCTGAGGTCCTGAGCACTCTGGAGAATGTTTTCATCCAGGATATCCCTGTACTTGGTCGAATTCATCTTCATCCCTCGATTGCAACCAGTCATCCTCTCCCTCCAGCTGAAAAACACCCCCACAGCCTGATGCTGCCACCACCATACTTCACTGTTGGGACTGTATTGGACAGGTGATGAGCAGTGCCTGGTTTTCTCCACACATACCGCTTAGGATTAAAAGGTCTCATCAGACCAAAGAATCTTATTTCTCACTATCTTGGAGTCCTTTCAGGTGTTTTTAGCAAACTCCATGCGGGCTTTCATGTGTCTTGCACTGAGGAGAGGCTTCCGTCGGGCACTCTGCCATAAAGCCCCGACTGGTGAAGGGCTGCAGTGATGGTTGACTTTCTACAACTTTCTCCCACCATTTCTGCATCTCTGGAGCTTAGCCACAGTGATCTTTGGGTTTTTCTTTACCTCTCTCACCAAGGCTCTTCTCCCCCGATAGCTCAATTTGGCTGGACAGCCAGCTCTAGGAAGGGTTCTGGTCGTCCCAAACTTCTTCCATTTAAGGATTATGGAGGCCACTGTGCTCTTAAGGACCTTAAGTGCAGCAGAAATTTTTTTGTAGCCTTGGCCAGATCTGCGCCTTGCCACAATTCTGTCTCTGAGCTGTTCAGGCAGTTCCTTTGACCTCATGATTCTCATTTGCTCTGACATGCACTGTGAGCTGTAAGGTCTTATATAGACAGGTGTGTGGCTTTCCCAATCAGTATAATCAAACAGAGCTGGACTCAGATGAAGGTGTAGAACCATCTCAAGTATGATCAGAATAAACGGACAGCACCTGAGTTAAATATATGAGTGTCACAGCAAAGGGTCTGAATACTTAGGACCATGTGATATTTCAGTTTTTCTTTTTTAATAAATCTGCAAAAATGTCAACAATTCTGTGTTTTTCTGTCAATATGGGGTGCTGTGTGTACATTAATGAGGAAAAAAAATGAACTTAAATGATTTTAGCAAATGGCTGCAATATAACAAAGAGTGAAAAATTTAAGGGGGTCTGAATACTTTCCGTCCCCACTGTATGAAAAAAGGAGTGACAAACGGCCTCTGGAAAAAAATTGATAGGGACGAACTCTAACCCTTAACGGTACTTATAGTCATTATTATGGCTGCTCTGTGTCCCGTAATGTACGATAAAGAAAGGAACCTGTTAGGACACTTTTATTCATGTACTTTATGAAATGGATTGCACAATATTTTTGCACCTTATGTATGTATTTTTGTATGCACTTTAATGATTTTATTTGGTGATCATCATAGGTTATGTTATTATTTTATTTGCTAATTCGCTGATTTTTTGAGTTTGCGCAACACCATTTTTATATACATTTACAGTTAGCATACTTACCTTACCCCCACCTTCTGCACTGCTAGACATTTGGCCCTCCCACTTGGAGTGTAAGCTCTAATGAGCAGGGCCCTCTGATTCTTCCTATATTGAATTGTATTGTAACTGTTCTGTCTGCCCTTATGTTGTAAAGCTCTGTGCAAACTGCTAATAATTATAATAACAACAACAACGACAACAGTGTCACTGTCCCTTCTACAAGAAATGCAGACCAAGCTAAATCCTGCAATAACACACTCCCATCCATTGTAAGGGCATCTCCTGGTGATATTTTGGGTGCTCTATTTTCCCTACGATATAGCCAGAAGAGGTGCGATGTCATCCCTGCCTAGGCACTGGTGGACGAAATGAGATTATTATAAACCCTCACTTTTTTCTTTACATTGTACATTTTACACCTACTTATAATAGGCGATTTGTGCAGGAGGAAGGGGCCTGGACAGAGTGTATTCAAAAACTGATGCTAATTAAATGATTAGACGACTGATTAAAAACGTCAACCAAAACACAGCAGCAATCTAAACAGGATGTACCCTTTAGTTAGCATTTGAGGATCCTTTATTAGGTTAGAAGAGCAAAAGTCTACAAAAATGCAAATACAGTATGCAAACTACCATACATGTGTAAAAGGCCAACATTTTCTTCTCGACTGTTAACCTCCCTGGGGGTATGATTATTTCGGATTTTAGGTGCTGAAAGCGGTACAATTATTTTGCATGGAAATTTGGTGTTTTATCTTGTAGGTCTGTAATTCTTAACAATAACACACTTGAATCTGTCTACCAAGAGTCTAGTAGATATCCCGGGTATGCTGAAGTTTGAAACATAAAAACATAAATTATAATATAATAAATAAATATAAATAATTCAAAAAAATAATATAATAATAATAATAATAATAATAAAATAAATTTCCCCACGATTCACTATCGCTTAATTCTGCAAGTGTTCTAATTTACTTAATAATGATATTTGAAGCGCTTCACAATGTGCATGAAAATGAATATATAAGAATAAATATAAATAGTCAAATAAATCCAGCGGTGAGTAAAAATTCCTATAAAATCCAGCAATCAAAATAGTGTAAAATTTTAAAAAATTAGTGACACCAAATGTGTAAAAAATTCACATAAAAATAAATATATAGGGATGTATTCAGAAGGTTCAATTATACAGGTGTAGAATCCTGATTGGTATAGAGCTTTTGATCACTAGCAAAGCTGTTTAAAAACACTTGCTTAATTAAGGTGCTCATTGATAGTACCAATGTGTTTTTTGCTTCTATTCACAACCAATGTGAGAATCATAAACAGGCAGATAAGAGAAAAAAACAATCATTGTGCAATAGTTAGGATACCAAGGTACACAGGCAAACTTCAATCCACTCACGTGTGCCTTATAATGATAAGGCATATGCAGGTTTTACTATAGCAGTCAGCCGCCTTAGACAGGAGCAGATTCAGTGCAGTACACTGTGTGAAACTGCTGATCTGCACAGAGCTTCCTTGGCTCCTCCCACACGTTACATCACAGTCACGTGACTTTTTCAAGGAATCCTTGAATCCTTGAAAAAGGATGAGCACCTTAATTAAGCAAGTGTTTTTAAACAGCTTTGCTAGTGATCAAAAGCTCTATACCAATCAGGATTCTACACCTGTATAATTGAACCTTCTGAATACATCCCTATATATTTATTTTTATGTGGATTTTTTATGTGAATTTTTTACACATTTGGTGTCACTAATTTTTTATAATTTTACACTATTTTGATTGCTGGATTTTATAGGAATTTTTACTCACCGCTGGATTTATTTGACTATTTATATTTATTCTTATATATTCATTTTCATGCACATTGTGAAGCGCTTCAAATATCATTATTTATTCTTTTTAAGTGACTCTGAAAACACTCTCTTTTGATAGCAGCCTCACTTGGTTTTATGTGTAATTATCAGCTATTTAGCATCACAGCGCTTTGTGTTTTATATATATTTGTTCTAATTTACTATCGCTGTTTTCTAGCTGGTCTAAAACCACTTTTGATGTAAAGGGACACTTTTTGGTTGCTATGGACAATCTCCAGTTTCCAGGCAGAAAGAACAGTATATATAATATAAAATTGCATGCAGGGCATTGGACAAAGCACTGGGGACAAAAGGGATGTGAAATAATTTTATACAGTACTGTAATCTGTAAGATCACAGTACTGTATGTGTTATGATTTTTACATTTTTGAATTTTTCTGATTTTGCCGCCAGGCTCCGCCCCTCGTGCATTTCAACGCTCGCAGGGAACGGAGCCTAGCACAGAGAGGCTTCGGAGGAGGACAGAGCCCGCAGACACCGCAGGGGGACATCGCAGGATCCTGGGGACAAGGTAAGTAACACCGCACCAGGATCCTGCAATGTAATCCCGAGTGTGGCTCGGGGTTACCGCTAATGGTGCTGAAATTTAACCCCGAGAAACACTCGGAAAAACCATCAGAGAGGTTAAACACAGCTCTGATCAGAAACACAACCTCAAATAATCGTTTTAATAACAATTTGGCACATCTACAGCTTCATGTACACGGGACGTTTTTACAACCTCTCATGAACGATTTAACTTGACAGATAGTAACCCACGTTTAAAACGTCCGTTTTGCCGCGTTTACCCGCATTTGAGTTTAGAAGTGTTTAAAAAAAAATGTTTTTTTTTACTTTCTTTTTCAAAATAGCCAAAAATGAAAAACGCCTGTGAATGAAGCGGGGCTAAACGTGGTAACTCGCGTTTGGAGCTTGAAATGCCTCTAAACTCAGCTTCTGAACCCATTGTTTGCGTTCCAAAAAGAGCCTAAAAACTCAACTGCCTAGAGATGACTATAAACGATCCTGTGTACATGTACTGATAAGATAACATAGAGGAGAGTTCAGGAGCATTGAAAAAAAATGCCCAACTGTTCCTAAACATCCGTTTACCAGCAGCAGTGTACATGAGGCATACTGGTTTTCTTTAAAAAAAAAATTATGTTTGCGTGGTCATTTCATAGGCAAGAAAGGCATTTGCTTATATTTTCTTTCAGAGCAAAACAAAATCTTCTCTTCAAGCCCAGTTGTGCTCAATTTACTACCAGAAGAAATATACAAGGCTCCTATTTTCTATAAACATGGGAAATGACAGTGAAGTGCTGCTAGAGCCTTATGCCGCGTACACACGGTCGGACTTTACGGCGGACTTTGCCCGGCGGATTTTTCGACGTACTTTCCGACGGACTTTGTGAATGAACGGACTTGCCTACACACAATCCACCAAAGTCCGTCGAATTCGTACGTGATGACGTACGACCGGACTAAAACAAGGAAGTTCATAGCCAGTAGCCAATAGCTGCCCTAGCGTGCCTTTTTGTCCGTCGAACTAGCATACAGACGAGCGGACTTTTCGACCGGACTCGATTTCAACGGATACATTTTAAACAAGTTTAAAATCTAAGTCCGTCCAACTTTTGAGAAAACAAAGTCCGCTGGAGCCCACACACATCGAATTGTCCGACGAAATCCAGTCCGCCGGGCAAAGTCCGCCGTAAAGTCCGCTCGTGTGTACGCGGCATTAGATTTAACAAAATGGAAAAAAAAAAAAAAAAAAAAGAGAGAAAAATATTGCAATAACTGATAGAAACCAGACAGCAAACCTGTGGACAAGTAAAATGTAAGAGCCCTTGCACACTGGGGCGGTTTGCAGGCGCTATTGCGCTAATAATAGCGCCTGCAAACCGCCCCGAAAGTGCCGCTGCTTTCATTCCAGTGTGAAAGCCCGAGGGCTTGCACACTGGAGAGATGCGCTGGCAGGACGGTAAAAAAAGTCCTGCCAGCAGCATCTTCGGAGCGGTGTGTATACCGCTCCCTTACCGCTCCTGCCCATTGAAATCAATGGGACGGCGCGGCTATACCGCCGGCAAAGCGCCTCTGCAGAGGCGCTTTGCGGTGGTATTTAACCCTTTCTCGGCCGCTAGCGGGGGGTAAAACCGACCCGCTAGCAGCCGCATACCGACGGTAAAACGCCGCTAATAATAGCAGCGTTTTACCGCCGACGCCGCCCCCCGCCCCAGTGTGCAAGGGCTCTAACTTGTAAAATGTAACTGCAACTTATTTTCCTTAGCGTGCACCTCAAGGTGCTTGTACGTGGTTTTTAAACTCTTCCAGAGTGACCTGGGACCCCATTAAACCAGAGGTTCCAGGCCCAGCTTTTTAACATGTGGATCTGGTGTGCCCCCTCCCAAGCCTTACTATTAGCTAGTAAAGCTACCCATCACTGGATAAGTGGAGGGTATTTGTTTTTTACTATATTTTAAGAGATACGCATGCAACAAATACAAGCATTCAGTGAGCTAGCAATGTATTCCAGCAAAAATTTCACTTTCTTTACCTTCAAAGCTGACTCCACCTTACTGACCTTGGGTCATGTGGCGCCCATATTTAAGCTGTAACATGAAGCATAGTCTGAGACCACAGCCCCCCACCCTCAAACCGCCATCCTCCCTCCACTGACAGAATCGAAGGGTTTTTCTCCCTGCCATCTCCTGTGAAATTTAAACTTGGAGTGGCTTAAAAGAGAAATATGAGAATAGCAATAAAAAAAAAAAAAGTTCTGCTCACCTAGATGGCTATAGTACTGATCCCAGCTGCAGCTGTCCCCCGCTGGCTCTACCTCAAGAACTGAGCGATCAAACACCACTGATCACTCATTTCTCCCTACCCAGCTCTGAGCAGATAACCATGACTGTCAGTCAGCAGCTCTCTGCTCTGCCCCATCAGCAATGGAGTGCTGGGTTCTGCAGGGGGCAGCAGGGGCTGGCTCAGGCTCTCAGCACATCACTGAGAGGCTGAGCCAGCTACTGGTCCAGGCTCCTGGGTGGAACCCAACTGTAAAGTCGGGATCTTTCCAGAGCCTGGACTGGCTTAGCTTTAGCCTGATGTTGGCTAAAAAACATAGGAGAAGTACAGACAAAATAGCTTTGGCTATACTTTTCCTTTAACAGCCCTGTCATTCGTTCACAGAGAATTATAAATGAAAAGCCTACAATTCTCATTGCCATTGCGGCAAAGAGACTCTAAGTTCCCAATGGAGCAGAAGTGCAGTGAGGTCACTGCACTTGTAGTCCAAGTTCATTGATACTTCCTACGTTCTTGGTATGGACCTGAGCTGGAGGAAGAGTCTGGAGGAGCCAGAGCCCTGCATCCGCAATCCAGCAATTGGAGTTACAAAGCTTTCCAGGCTCAAATGCAGACAAATAATACATGCACATTTTAGCTTCTTGTAATATGGGAGTATATGCATTGTATTTAAAAAAAAAAAAAAAATGAATACTCCTTTAATCAGCATTATCTGTAATCTCTGACATTCATTCCAAATGAAACAGTTGGGAGTTTAGTTCCTGGAGTCTGTGCTAGGCAGCTATTTATTTCTGTTTCCCTATGTTACCAATCATATTCTAACCTCCACCACAGGTTTGAAAGCCCGAGGGCTATCACACTGGAGAGACAGGAAAGGCTCATTACAGGCGCTATTTTTAGCACTGTAGGGCCTCACTGTAGGCTACTTTCACACTGGGGTGGTGCCGTGGTTAGCGATAAAGCGCCGCTAGTTTTAGCGGCGCTTTTTGGAAGCTAGCGGGGCACATTTAACCCCCGCTAGCGGCCGAATAAAGGGTTAAAAGTGCCCGTGTTGCAGCGCTGCCCCATTCATTTCAATGGGCAGGGCGTTTTGGGAGCGGTGTATACACTGCTCCCGCACTGCCCCAAAGATTCTGCTTGCAGGACGTTTTTTCCCCATCCTGCAAGCGGACCCCCCCCCCAGTGTAAAGCACTTGGGCTTTCACATTGGGGAGGCAATTTTCAGGCGCTTTATCTGCACTATTTTTAGTGCTAAAATGCCTGAAAAGCGCCCCAGTGTGAAAGTACCCACAATTACCTATGATGCTGATTATTAGTAAAAAATTACAACCACCAACCAGTATTGGTCTTATAAAGTGAACAAGGGAAAGAACAATTATGATTTGCCAAGTCTCATTTATTTTGTCTGTAAACTATAATTATTTACCAGTATTTATTTAGATTGTAAACTTGTATTTGTTTACAATTGCCTCCACTGTATCTTGCTTTTGTTGGAAATATTTTACTATAAAATGAATGATATTGCTGAGATACATCAGTGATATTTATCATTTTTTCAGAGCTATAGAAGACCTTTATATTGATTATAATATAGTACATTGATTGGGGTTATCGTACATTGTACCACATCATTGCCATTTGCATTTCATTATTGAATCTTCACATGGCTATTATTAGGAAGCAATCAGGTGGGTTTTTTTTTTTTTTTCCGAAAAAAAGATCTGTGAAACTACTAACCCCAATAGAGTATAGCTATAGAATATATGCATATTAGGAAAGTCACATGGTGGTAAAACAACATAAAACAGTAAAGTAGTCCGCAGCCATCAGCCGCAGTCACTGCTCTGAGTGGATAATATTTAGAAACGTTGCTACCACAGGTCCTAATAAATATTGCATGCATTAGCTCTGATGGTTTCTCTTACCTGTGAGCAGCTTTTGGTGATCGTGACGGGTCCGGTCTTTGTGCAAGCTTTAGCCACTGTCCATTCTGCTGGATATAATCTGCACTGGGCTCTGGGAAGAAAAAATGAATCATTGAATGCACGGCAAACATGATGGATCCCAGACTCATCTGAGACTCTCTGCGAACTGAAGTTTTATTTTAGCATGAGAGCTCCACCTACTTATCACACTGGCTGATTCCAATGTGCCAGCAGTAAACAGTGTCTGCTGCAAGGTAATTAGAGGGAAAAAAAACTTGAATAACCATTTGTTTATTTGTGCTGTGTGGATCTTTGTATGCATTCTAATTACAAGGTCTTTGTTCAATTCACAAAAATCCCAACAAGGATAGAAAATGCAGTATCATGGTTTGCCCTTTCCCTTAGGCTGGTCATAGACGGTTTGGATCTCGGCTGCCTCCTGCAGAACCGGACGAGATTTCAACCATTAATGGGCAGGCTGAATGTACCAAGTTGATCAATCAATAAACTTGGGTACAACCAGCCTATCAGATTTTCTCCTACCATTTTCTCCCGGCGGGGACGGCTGCCGGACAGGCTGTTGTACACACTAGGCAAATTTTTCTGTTGAACCAGCCGACATTCGATCTGTGTGTACCAGCCTTTACACAGTCAGGTTTGGATAGTTTGGCCTGCATGTTAATCTGGAAATATAAAAAAAAAAACGTTTTTACATATTTTTACAGCTGGCATTTTTGGCTTCAGGCGTTTTTTTCTGCAGCCATTAAACTCCCCAGATGTTATCATATGTGTTCATGCACACTTTTATCAGCATCTTTTTGGCAGTGGCAATTTCTGGCTGGAAAAAAAACCCCAAAACCAATGGGGGTTTTCAGTTGTAAAAACACTCTAATGCCCCGTACACACGAGCGGAATTTCCGTCAGAAAAATCTTGGATGGTTTTTCGGACAGAATTCCGCTCAAGCTTGGCTTGCATACACACGGACACACAAAAGTTCTCTGAACTTTTGACCGTCAAGAACATGGTGACGTACAACACTACAATGAGCCAAGAAAATGAAGTTCAATGCTTCCGAGCATGCTTCAAATTGTTTCCCAGCATGCGTGATTATTTTGCGCATCCGAATTGAATACAGACGAACGCATTTTCGGATATGAACTTTTTCCAACCAAAAAAATAGAGAACATGCTCTCAATCTTTTGATGGCTGGAATTCTGCGAGCAAAAGTCCGATGGAGCATACACATGGTCGCAATTTCCAACCAAAAGCTCTCATCGGACTCTCATCGGACTTTTGCTGGCGGAATTTCTGATTGTGTGTACGGGGCATTACTCTGGAAAAAACGCTAAAAAACCCGGCTATTCAGCGTTTATAAACTATAAGTATTTGTAGGAGTATAGTTTTGCTAATAAAAGCTAAAAAACACTACTGCAAAACTCATTCTACAGCCAACGCTACTGGAATTTTTATAACATCCAGGCTCTCCACAGGAATAGAGATTCTTCTGCAAGAAAAGACTTCTGGAACTGCGGCTATGCGGCTACCAGCTAACAGATCCTGGATATAAGTCAGGGAGGTTATTTAAAGGGGTTGTAAAGGTATTTTTTTTTTAAATAACAACTTGCCTCCACTGTGCAACTCATTTTGCACAGAGTGGCCCCGAACCTGGTCTTCTGGGGTCCCTCTGTGGCTGTCTCAGCTCCTCCCCACAAGAACTAAACACCTTCATGAGAGCTCTCTCGCATGGTGGTTAGTTCTTGTGGGCGCGCTCCCGTGATACAGCCTGACTAATATTCCTATCGCACACATTCCCGGCAAAAATGGCAATTGCTCCTTCCTTTGTGATGTGACTTCTTTTCATTAAAACCTTTTGGACGAATAACTGCTGATCCATGGTGTGCTGGCGAATATGTACGTTCCCGTGATACAGCTGGCGGCAATAGCCGCCGACTGTATCACTCAGCCCCCACGCGCTGCGTCATTGGATGTGATTGACAGCAGCGCAAGCCAATGGCTGCGCTGCTTTCAATCCATCCACTCTAGCCAATCAACGGCCAGGCTGAGCAGCGAAGAGGAAATCGGGGCGAGCGCAGCAGGTGAACGGGCTCTGGTAAGTATAATGGGGAGGCCGGTATTGTCGGATGTTTTTTCACCTTAATGCATACGATGCATTAAGCTGAAAAAATGTGAACCTTTACAACCCCTTTAAAGGATAACAACCTTAAAGTGTTACTAAACCCACAACAGTATAATCTGTTTGTATATGTGGCATAGCATGCTTGTTATACTTACTGTGGAACTTAAGGGGTTAATTCTCGCATTGTGTAAACAGGCTGTTTTATCCTGTATGTATAGAACCTTCGCTCCTGCACTGTATATCTGGGGAAAGCCAGCAGGCAGAGTAGCCAACCTGCACATGCTCAGTTGTGTCTTTTATGCTGGGGAGAACAGTTACTTGTTCTCAGAGATAGCCAGGTCACATGATATTGACATCACACATGTGAGCGTGTATACAGGCTGAAGTGGAAATCTCCTCCTACCTGAACTCTCAGCAATAGAGAAACTGTGCAGTTTATCACTGACCTGGTATACAGATCATCCAAAAAGGTATATAGTGGCAATATTTTAATGTTGAAAGAAGATTTATAAGCTGTGGGCACATTAACCATTTTCATATTACTGGGTTTAGTAACACTTTAAAGTAAAGCCGACCATAGATGGATCGAATCTCAGTCAGTTCAGCAGGAACTGGCCGAAATTCGATCCATCTATGGCTAGGTTGGTTGTACTGAAGCCTTTCCAGTTAAAATAAGAAACTTATTCCGGCTATAGATGCATTCAAATTTGTATGGTTCAACAGGGACTGGGTACAACAGGGACTGGCTACAACAGGGGCTGGCTACATTTCGATCCATCTATGGGCAGGCTTGTTGCACAAAAGTGAATCTCTTGATCTTTTCTGTGCTCGATCAGTGCCGCTGGCTATAGCTGGTGGTGGCGATGAGTGTATTCTGACAGCAGGGAAGTCTCCCCACTGTCAAAATACAATAGCTCACGGGGAGGGATTCTCCCATCCACCTCGAATGTGAGGATGGGGGAAAGCGATCAGTTTTCTTTTGTTCAACCCGCTGGTTGAACAATAGAAAATTAATCATGCTTTAGGGAGGCCGAAGTCTTTTAATCGTTTTTTTAAACACAGAATTGGAATGCGATTAGCTAAATAATCCTTTCAGTGAGCATTAATGTTTTTACAACCTAATTTCTCTGTATAATCTGTAATTATACTTAGGGGTGGCTATATTTACTTATTACATAAGCAAACTCTGCTTCCTACCTGCCTTTTTACGAAAATCGGCTGTTGCTGGAGCCCACTAATGGTGTGAAATACGAACGAAAATTCTTAGATAAGATTTTCTAAAGAAAATTCTTTCGAAATTTGACCCATGTATGGCCTGCCTTAGGCTGGGGGGCAAGTCCAGTCAAGTGGCCTATTGAACCAACCAATTGAAGCAAGTAGTGAAGGACTACAAGTCCTTCAGGTCCCATCATGAACCCCTGAGATCTAAGGATGTGACCCCCTTAGATCATTAGATCTCACTGGTTCACGCTGTGATCTGTAGTTCTTCACTAGTTGGGTGGGGGACGGGATGGGGGTGTGTGACACATCTTGAGTCCTGAGGGGTTCATGCTGGGACCTGTAGTCCTTCACTTTTGGGGAGTCACATCCAATACAAGTCCCAGCATAAACCCGAGATCTAAGAATGTGACCCTCTCCCAGCTAGTGATGGACTACAAGTCCCACCATGAACCCCTGAGATCAAAGGATGTGATCCCCTTAGATCTCACAGGTTAATGCTGTGACCTGTAGTCCATCACTAGCTGGGGGGGGGGGGGGGACACATCCTCATCTCTGAGGGGTTCATGCTGGGACCTGTAGTCCTTTACTTTTGGAGGGTCACATCCCCTCCAAAAGTAGTATATGGACACGCTAGGGTAATATACGGACAGGCTAGGGTAGTATACAGACAGGCTAGGGTAGTATACGGATGGGGCTAGCGTAGTATATGGACAGACTAGGGTAGTATACAGACAGGCTAGGGGAGTATACAGATGGGGCTGGCGTAGTATACAGACAGGCTAGGGGAGTATACAGATGGGGCTGGCGTAGTATACAGACAGGCTAGGGTAGTAAGCAGACAGGCTAGAGTAGTAAGCAGACACTGGTGTGGCTCATATTCTACATATAAGAATAAACACACAGTTCCATGTGGGACTGTCACATCAGTCAGGTGACTGCTTCCCCCAATCAGGTCCCCTCAGCCCTATGACCCCCAGTACAGAGCCCAGATACTTCTCACTTCTGCTCCCACCACCTCCCCTCCAGCCTATTCCCCCAGATAGGTCCCACTCACTTTCCGTGGAGGAGGCAGCATCCCGGTGGCTTCTTCGCTCTGTACAGCACAGACCGGCGCCTACTTTGCATATAGGTAGCGCCGGTGTCTTGCCGAGAAAGTTCCCCCGGCGGATAAGAACCCCCCTGTACTGAGCAGGTGCAGCGCTTGCGCAGTACCAACGACTAGGGAGCCGCCGAAAATAGCCGAACCTGAAAACCTTCAATCAGCTGTACACGGCGCCTGCGCCCTGGGTCCAGGTTCAAGCCCCACCATCCAAGTGGACCTAGAGGGAGAATAAAAAAGTGCCGAGCAAAGCGAGGCCGTGCCCGAAGCGTGGCGAGCGAAGCGTGGTGAGCGAAGCGAGCCCGCGAGGGGCCCTCTTACAGGCGCCGTGTACAGCTGATTTACAACTATTCGGCTTCGGCTATTTCCGCCGGCTCGTACTGCGCAAACGCTGCGCCTGCACAGTACAGGGGGGTCCTTATCCGCCGAGGGGAACTTTCTCGGCAGAACACCGGCCCTGACTGTGGCAGCGGAGCTGCTGCTGTGGCGGCCTTTTCTGGGGAGCATCAGATTGGCCCGGGGAAAACTGCCACCCTGCCCCCCTGCCCAGTCCGCCCCTGTGTGTGGGAATAAAGGTCCACACAATACTGAAGGGAAGAAGAGGTCCCTCGCTCATCACAAGACTAGAAAGAAGATCTGAGGTTGTGCTTTATGCCAGCCATTCTCAACCTTTCCAACAGAGGAACCCTTTAAATTACTTTACGGTCTCAGGGAACCCCTGCTAAAACTGGCTATATTTACAACTTATAATATATTAGTGTGATGGTAAGTGGGAAGAATGCTCCTTACACTTTTGGTCATTAGAAAGGATTACCCACTTATACATACACTATATTACCAAAAGCATTGGGACGCCTGCCTTTACACACACATGAACTTTAATGGCATCCCAGTCTTAGTCCGTAGGGTACAATATTGCGTTGGCCAACCCTTTGCAGCTCTAAAAGCTTTAACTCTTCTGGGAAGGCTGTCCACAAGGTTTAGGAGTGTGTCTATGGGAATGTTTGCCCATTCTTCCAGAAGCGCATTTATGAGGTGAGGTGCTGATGTTGGACGAGAAGGCCTGGCTCGCAATCGCTGCTCTAATTCATCCCAAAGGTGTTCTGTCGGGTTATGGTCAGGACTCTGTGCAGGCCAGTCAAGTTCCTCCACCCCAAACTTGCTCATCCATGTCTTTATGGACTTTGCTTTGTGCACTGGTCCAAATCATTTGGTGGAGGGGGGATTATGGTGTGGGGTTGTTTTGCAGGGGTTGGACTTGGCCCTTAGTTCCAGTGAAGGGAACTCAGCATACCAAGACATTTTGGACAATTCCATGCTTCCAACTTTGTGAGAACAGTTTGCGGATGGCCCCTTCCTGTTCCAACATGACTGTGTACCAGTGCACAAAGCAAGGTCCATGAAGACATGGATGAGCGAGTTTGGGGTGAAGGAACGTGACTGGCCTGCACAGAGTCCTGACCTCAACCCGATAGAACACCTTTGGGATGAATTAGAGCAGAGACTGCGAGCCAGGCCTTCTCGTCCACATCAGTGCCTGACCTCACAACTGCACTTCTGGAAGAATAGTCAAACATTCCTATAGACCACTCTCCTAAACCTTGTGGACACCCTTCCCAGAAGTGTTGAAGCTGTTATAGCTGCAGGGTGGGCCAACTCAATATTGAACTCTACGGACTAAGACTGGGATCCCATTAAAGTTCATGTGTGTGTAAAGGCAGGTGTCACAATACTTTTGGTAATATAAATACAATATAGCTTTGTTCAGATCAGATACAATTTATGGATTTGAAGGAAGCATTTTTTTTCGTTTCGTGTGCATGAACAACAGAGTAACCATACGGGTTTGATATTTTTCTCTCTGGGGCTCCACTCCTGCCCCAGTTTTTGTGATTTTTTTTTGTGAATAAATCCACTTGCATTGAAAACAAGTGAAAGTATTTTTTTCATTTAAGCTATGTTCACAGTGTCCAGCTGTGGTTTGCAGTATGGAGTCCGGTGCGGTTTTGTTCACTGGTTCAGGTGCAAAATAGCACAAGACTCTTTTTTAAAATGGACTGCAGCCACCCTGGACATGTGTGAGCCGGCTCAATTGGAAGCCGGTCCAGCTCGTGTTATGTGAATCGGATGCAGTTAAAACGTACCCGATTTGCATATATGTGAACCAAGCCTTAAACGCAACTTTCCGTTTTTGGATATCGTTTTTTTTGTTGTTTTGTACCTTTTTTTGTTCTCTCCAGGTGGACTTCCGTTCTATCTCACCACGTCGAGGTACTTCATTTTGGCCGCTCCCCCCCCCCCCGCTGCTTTTTGGGACCTATGTGTCTCCCAGGACTTTTTGGGACCCACAACGGGACCTTTAAGAAAGCGCAGCATGACTTGTGCATGCGCAGTAGGATATTGGCTGTAAAGCCTGAAGGCTTCACTGCCGGTTTCCCTTAGTTGCAATGCCGGCGCCTGCACCTGAGCCGATGGAGACGGCTTCAGGGGGCGACATTGCGGGATCCCTGAGCAGATAAGTGTCTTTTTATTAAAAGTTTTTTTTTTTAGATGCTGGAACTCCACTTTAATCTCCCTTACCTCTGAAGCCTGATCCACATATGGATCAGATTCCAGGTGTTACTGACAGAAGAAGAAGCGATGCAACATCTCCTCACCATCTGTTTTACCCCATTTTTGCTGACAAACACGCCGCAGCTGTGCGCATTGCATGCAGTTGCGGGTGCTTGCATCGCTTCCCCATTTACTTGAATGTGTGCCGTTTGGCGGACTAGCCGCCCGCCAATCGCTACATGTTGAGTGAACTTTGCTGCATGTGCAAAAGCGGGGGTACGTAAACATCTCCATCCGCTGCCTGTTGCAGCTTGAGGGTGGTAGCTGTCGGGTGGCAGAAACGTGGCTCAACTGCACATTTTTGCCGCCCCCCCATCCGTAAGTCTAAACAAAGCCTTATGCCGCGTACACGCGGTCGGATTTTCCGGCGGGAAATGTTGGATGTGAGCTTGTTGGCTGAAAGTCCGACCGTGTGTATGCTGCATCGAACATTTGTTGTTGGACTTTCCGCCAACGATTGTTGTATGTGTGCTTGTTGGCTGGAAGTCCAACCGTGTGTATGCTCCATCGGACAATTGTTGTCGGACTTTCCGCCAACAAATGTTGGCTAGCAGGTTCTCAAATTTTCCGCCAACAAAACTTTGTTGTCGGAATTTCCGATCCTGTGTACACAAGTCTGTGGCACAAAAGTTCATGCTCGGAATCAAGCAGAAGGAACCGCACTGGCTATTGAACTTCCTTTTTCTCGGCTCGTCGTACGTCTTGTACGTCAACGTGTTCCCACATTCGTAATTGTTGGCCAACATTTGTGTGACTGTGTGTATGCAAGACAAGTTGGAGCCAACACCCTTCGAACAAAAATCCATGGTTTTGTTGTCGGAAAGTCCGATTGTGTGTACGGGGCATTAGAGTCTACTTTTAGGTCTCATTCACACCAGTGTTTAGGGCTGACTACAATTTCCTATGGGAGACTCAGCAGGAATCCCTGCAAGGTGCAGGAAGTCCATTGAGAGCAATGAGAAGCTGACAGCGCCCACAGCTATTCATGGCTGTTCGTATGTGAGCAAACATGCAGCGATTATCTGTGGATGGTAGGCCCTGAATGCAGACGGTTTGCGTCCAGGGTCGATCATCCACAGTTAATCGATGTATGTTCATTTGCATGTAAACAGCTGTGAATGGCTGTAGGCTCTGTTCACAGGAAATCCCGCTGTAGGAAATCGTAGTCAGCCCCAAACACTGGTGTGAATGAGGCCTTCATTGAAAACCCCCATCAGTCATGTTTGTTCCACCATATTGTTAAATATCTGACAATATCCTACTTCATAAGCAATGAAAACGTGTTGTATTAGCCTTCAAAGCTACATTGTAATTGGTAATCGTAATGAAGAGGTTTTCTAATTTCTCACAAGTATGCCAAGTGACTTTCTGGTCATGGAATACTGTCATCTCTATAAGAGACATTAAGGGGAGTAGAAAGTATTGCTTGACTAGAGAGTGGAAAGCTTCACACAGACAAAGCTACAGCTTCTGGTATCTCACGTGGTTTATAGGAAACAAAAAAACTGAGACAAACCCACAAAAGATGCTTTAAACCCCAGCCCTATTTTTGATTCACCACAAGTAGGCGACTGCAGAAGCACACAATATCCTCTTCTGCTGACGAGGCTGAATTTACACTCGTTTTAACAATGTATTTTTTTTTTAATTGTGTAAAAGAAATTAGCATGAGGTAAATAAATTTGGGCTTGTTCACACCATGTACAATTTACACTCGTTTTAACAATGTTTTTTTTTTAAATTGTGTAAAAGGAATTAGCATGAGGTAAATAATTTTGGGCTCGTTCACACCATGTACAATGACCTTCGTTTTTCTGCACCAGATCAACACAGATTGCTGCAAGGACACATAGAAAACAATGGTTTTCTCTGTGCTTCATTCACCCCACCATGTTGTGTGCATGTGCGTTGCAGTGTGTCTGCATTTTAAGGCCCCGTTCACATGGATGTACTACAGTGCAAGGGCTGTGTTTGCCCACACGGGAATGTACAAGCGTTCCCTGTATCCCTGTGCAGGCAGTCCCATTCATGTCAAATGGGATGCAGCGGCTACGAGTCCCCGAACGCAAAGTTTGGGGCCGTGCAATCGCACAGCTGTCAAATTGGGAGCAACGGCTGTGTCAGTGCAGCTGCTGCATCTGAATTGGCATGAATGGGATTGCCTGCACAGGAATGCATGGAACACCTGTGTGGGCAAACACAGCCCTGGCACGGGTGTATGCTTGTTTGAATGAGGTGGCTCAAAGCCCGCTAGATATTATAAAACGTTTATACAAAATTTTCTTGTACAACTTAACTTTAGATTTACCAAAACCACATAATATAGGTCAAACCTAAACACTTTGAAATTGTATGCAATAAGGCAGGCCCCTGCACTACTTAGTTGAAGGTAAATCTAAAGGAAAATAAACAAAAAAAAAAAATTGTATAAAGTGTAGCCAGATTAAGGCTGGCCACACATTATACAAGTTTCTTTTAGATTGACCAAAACCTTATAATATGAGGTCAAACCTAAACACTTTCGAATTGGTAAACAATCAGGCAGGCCCTTGTTTTATATAGTTGAAGATAATTCTAAAGGAAACCAAACTGTATAACGTATGGCCAGCTTAACACACTGCAATATTCACAAACGCATGTTTATGCAATGCCACAAAACAAAACTGACAGTAAAGATATGAAAATAAACTGTTGTTAGTATTTGGATGCTTCCAGGAATCGGTCACTAAACGTCACATAATGCATGGCATCTGACCACCTTAAATGCACCTTGAAGATTCTGAGGCCACATGGAAAAAGGCCTCAACACCAAATGATATGTCTGGTGGAAATCCAATACAACTCACCATCCAAATAACACCATTCCTACAGTAAAGCATGGAGGTGGTAATGTCCTGTTATGGGGGTGTTGCTCTGCAGCAGGGATGGAGCCCTTGTCAGGATAGAAGGAAAAATGGATGGGAAAAAATACCATCAAATTCTTGAGGAAAATCTGCTGCCCTCTGCCAGAAAGTTGTCAATGGGAAGAAAGTTTACCTTCCAACATGACAATGACCCAAATACAGCGGATACAGCCCACTGCTCTATATGGGGCAGTCCGATCTGCTGGACTGATGGCTAATGTATCTCCATCCACCTGTTTTCAGCGGACCAGATCCGATGCCGGCGGGCGACAGCGGACAATTGCAATTGTGCCTGCACCCACCCCGGGCTGCAAACAAATAGCTGGTGGATGCAGCAGCTGAATGTCAAATTTGACATGCATGTAGGGGCTGGTGCGTGGATCTGAATTCACAGAGTCTGCTGTGTCCATACATAAAGCCACTGCATCTGCATCCACCTCTAGATACTGCCTGCAATAACAAACACAGTCTGCATAAAGAACGGGTGTCAATGCTCACCTGCATGAAGCCTTTTGGTGCACTAGACACTTTATCTAATTGGTATTGTGCATTTGTTATTTTGAAAGGCTAATATAAAGAAAAAATAGAAGTAAAAAAAGCACTTGTGTGGTTTAGCCAATCATTTCCTGCATATTAGATCTTTGTGTTCCCTGAAACTGAGGCTATATGCTCCTTGAGGGTAGGGACCGATGTGAATGTACAATGTATATGTAAAGCGCTGTGTAAATTGAAGGCGCTATACAAGTACCTTAATAATAATAATAATAATAATAATAATGTTAGGGAAGTGCCCTTTACCTACATACAGTATGCTAAAATGTGACCTTATTTATCATTTCAGAAGGTTGGGAGGTTATGCAAAATCCATGAAGAGAGAGTGGGAATAATAATTTAGCTAAATATTTGTTTTTCCTAGCAAGTTTTTATACATGTGTAGCATCATTCTTGCTGTCAGCAGTGCTGTTCTATGTATTTAGGAATTTATAGGCCTTTGCATCATGGCAATTTCCATAGTACTTCTTTATATACTTTCAGCTTGAAGGAAACTGTATCTTGTTTGTTCTCACCAACTGTTGTCCTTTCCATACTTTTGTTAGCAAAACTAACTTATTCGCACAGTAAATGATCCATTTGTCATGTGTACATATGCACTCTGCCGCCTGGTTGCTTTTACCTTACTATTGCGCAGTATACTGCAATTTATGTATACTTCTTGCATTCACTCCACTTATAAGCCCCAAAATTCCAGTAGCAACACTTTAACAGTCAAGCCTTACAGGATACCTGTCAGCACAGAAACCTAGGAGCTGCCATTGCGGAGTTGTTCTTGAAGGTAGAGACTCCGGGCTGTCATCTTTCTTTTCGCTTGCTCTGCTTAATGAGTTAGTGATATACACGGTCAACTGATATACACGTGCTTGTTCCAGGTCAGCGACTCACAAAGGGTGATGGAAAGATAGAGATGCTGGAGCTTGCCCCTTCAAAAACAAAAATTAGCCCCCCCTCCTTAGGGCTTAAAATTCAAGCAGTATAAGGCCACGGTCCTGGCAACCTTTAGCAATAAAGCCATCACTGCTGTTAGCTCAGTGGCACATGCAGGTGCATGACTTGTATGGCCTTAAACAAACGGTACTTGTAGCCAGGGGATACCCGAGAAATGTGCCCATAGACAATATAGGATGCTTGGCCAATTGTGAGCAACAAGGCCATCTTATCTGAGCATGTTTGAGTAGCCAAATGCTTCACACATTACTTATGGGGAAAAAAAGCCTTACTGCATTTCACATAAGCTGGTTGAATTAATGCATGAGAAATGGAAAAAAAACTGTATTGGTCTCTAAAATTACACAATTTATTGGGAAATCTCAATGATCAAGAAGAAGTAGGTTCTTATTCCAGTTTACAACGGCAACCCCATGCCACCTAATTATTGTAAGCAGTGCTCAGAAGCAAAATTCTAGCGCAGCGTAACAAGATAAAAGTGAAAAACTCATTAAGAGATAAAAAAAAACAAAATAAGTTTGCTGTAATATTCACCTTCAATCCAAAGAATTTCCTTACAGTACTTTTTTCTGTCACTAGATGTCCTCAGTCTGATGGGCAGAATCATTCAGCCCACTTCATCTTGTACCCGCCCACCAGCCTGTGACTGGATAGTAAAAGGAGAAGCAGCACAATGACAGGCGCATCTGTGGTGCATACAAACACATTGTGGTATAAACTTCCTGGGGGCAAATTAACCACTTCAATACTGGGCACTTTCACCCCCTTCCTGCCAAGGCCAATTTTAAGCTTTCAGCGCTGTCACACTTTGAATGTCAAGTGCGCGGTCATGCAACATTGTACCCATATCAAATTTCTATCATTTTCTGCCCACAAATAGAGCTTTCTTTTAGCAGTATTTTATCACCACTGTTTTTTTTTTTTTTTTTTTTTTTTTTTTTTAGCAAAAAAAACAAAAAAAGACTGAAATAAATAAATAAAGTTTTTCTTAGTTTGTCAGTAAGTTTTGTAAATAAGTAATTTTTCTCCTTCACTTTTAGGCTGCACTGATGGGCACTGATTAGGTAGCACTGATATGGCGCACTGACTGGCATCACTGATGGGCACTGATTGGTGTTACTGATGGACAGTGCTGGGGCTACATTGATAATCAGGGCACTGATTACCTGTACAGTCTCTGCTGCAAGGAGATGCCACTAATTGGTTCTCCTCGCCTCACACTATCAGTTGCCCCAGAACGAGAGGGGATCCCGCCAGCAGTCATTTAGCTGTGATAGTTCCCTGTCTGAAAAGACACACTTGTGATTATTAAAGCGGTAATAAAGTTTTGAAAGCAAAATAAAAAGAAACGGCACTCCTGCAGGTTTAAGTCATAATGTACTAGTATGCACTGCAAAATCCCAACCTTCTTTGGGGGGACCTCTTTTTACATGGGGACAGGGAAATAGAATATTTGCAAAGGGGCTGGGGACAGTAAAATATAAGTGTACTGCACCAAAGATGCAGTTGCAGTATTATGCAGTCATGGTCCATTCACACCATATGCAATGGGCTACAATGTGCAGCCTTGACCAATGCACAGTTGAGGCAAAGTGCCTTATGATCTATTAGTTCAGTGGCGTATGTTGAAAAACAGGTAGGATTTGCTATGCTGTTTTTTTTTTTTTTTTCAGTGCAGTGTATTGCAATGCAGTACAGTATACCAAACTGCAACTTACTGCCATAAATAAACATTAATCCAGTGATCATTTGTGACATTTTAAGAACGTTGAGAAAAAAAAAGAAAATTAAGTGCAATACATCATTTACAATGTATCAGCACTGCTGGTGTAAACAAACCCTAAAATAGACAGTACAAGAACACTGCACCTGCCAGGGTGGATGTTTCAGAGTTTCAGTGCCAAAAACAAGTGTAAAAAAATAAATAAATATAATAAAAAAAATTTAAAAAAAAAAAAAAAAGGACCCTCTGCACTCCCAACCTTAACCTGATCCCAAAATTATTACCCCTTACACTTCAATAGCAAATCTGTTGCTAGAAAAAAAAAAAATTGCTGGAATGGGTATTACTGATATTTTCTTTATTTTTCTAGCACCGGGGTTGCTTTAAATTTAAAGCTAAACTCTGGGTTTACTGTTAAAAAAAAAAAAAAAAAAAAAAAAAAAAAAAAAAAGCTAAACTCTGGGCTAACATATAAATGAAATAAACATGCTGTTTTGCTTGCCAAAGCATTCCTAAGGCTTGATGTAGACGGGACATTTTTACAACCTCTCCTGAACGATTTAACTTGACAGATAGTAACCCACATTTAAAACATCCGTTTTGCCGCGTTTACATGCCCCATTTAGCGGCGTTTTGCCTCATTTGCGTTTAGAAGTGTTTTTTTTTTTTCAAAATAGCAAAAAATGAAAAACGCCTGTAAATAAAACGTGGCTAAACGCGAGTTACTGCGTTTAGAAGCGTTTGGCGCTTGAAATGCCTCTAAACTCAGCTTCTGAACCCATTTTTTGCGTTCCAAAAAAAGCCTTTAAACTCAACTGCCTAGAAACGACTATAAACGACCCTGTGTACATGTACTGATAAGATAACATAGAGGAGAGTTCAGGAGCATTGAAAAAAAATGCCCAACTGTTCCTAAACGTCCGTTTACCAGCAGCAGTGTACATGAGGCCTTATTCTGTCCACCCAGTACCGGGATTTACACAGCTATGACACAATCCATGCTCGGATGCGGACAGAACTGGAGATCCTAAGAAAACACAATATTCAGCACAGATTACTACCATTTCCACTAGCTGATCCGGATGGCAACCAGTGCGATGATGTGGCTGGACAACACCTTGGAGGACGCTAGGATTATCACTACATTCCCTAAAGGCCCGGGCTGGGTATTAAGCCACAAGCACGTGTGATCTCCTGTAATAGGAGATCATTTAGAGTCGGTAAGCAGCAGTGTGTGTAGAGGTGGAGATCTCATCTTTCTCAAATCACGACTTTTGGGTGTATCGTGTGCCAGTCTCACATCTGGAAATTATTTCAACATATTGGACTATCTATTAATATGACATAATGTGATAATCAATTTACAATATTTTTGGTCTTTGCACGGAGTCACTTTATATATCAGTTTAGCGCTATAGGCATTTGTTGTGCAAATTCATATGTATAAAGGTTTTGCGCGACTTATTATAGAAAATTGTTTACTTTGTGTGTATCTCACAGGAAGTTGCGGCCTGGCCTTCTAAAAAATAGCACAATTATTTTTCATCCATTCACCAATTCACTTGTTTTTTTGATGACAGCACAGTAATTTTATTTTTATATGACACAACACAGCACTGTGGATGACACCACTTTCTTACAGTTATGGACTGTAGAAAGGATACATGGTGTCCCCTCTACGCCCTCTGTCTTTTAACTGGACAGTGACTGAACTGGGGCAGACTGATGAGGTCATGTCATTCCTCTTCTCCCTGTGCTCTCTCACCTATCAGCACTTTCCTTGCTAGCAATTTTGTATATTATGCACACCTGATTGGCTCCTAGTCCTGCTCACCTCTCTCCCAATGTGACTGCTGCTGTATAGGAGGTAGCAAATAAAAATTCAGGTACCTACACTACCGGCATTAAAAATTAATGTAATTACTTATTATTAATAATGTATATGTAAACAAAAGAACCCATTTAGTTAAAATAGAAATGAAAGTCAAAACATTTGTTTATACTAAAGTTGCACGATTCTGGCTTAACCCCTTCCCGACCAGCCGCAGCAGTTGCACTGCGGCAGGTTGGCTCCCCTGGGCGTCGGTTCGCCTGTTGACCACTAGGGGGAGCGGCAGAGCCGATGCGTGTCCGCCGGGCGCGATCACTCCACACAGAGACAGAACGGAGATCTGTCAATGAAAACAGACAGATCTCCCTGCTGTCAGGGGTGAGGAGAGCGATCTGGCGATCTGTTCATACTAAGTATGAACAACAATCGGTCTCTTCACCCAGGCAGTTCCATCCCCCCACAGTTAGAATCACTCCCTAGGGAACACAGTTAACCCCTTGATCGCCCCCTAGTGTTAACCCCTTCCCTGCCAGTATCATTTACACAGTAATCAGTGCAACTTTATAGCACTGATCGCTGTATAAATGCCAATGGTCCCAAAAATGTGTCAAAAGTGTCCGATCTGTCTGCCATAATGTCGCAGTCCTAATAAAAATCGCTGATCACCGCCATTACTAGTAAAAAAAAAAAAAATAATAATAATAATAAATAATAAAAATACCATAAACCTTTCCCCTATTTTGTAGACGCTATAACTTTTGCGCAAACCAATCAATATACGCTTATTGCGATTTTTATTGCCAAAAATATGTAGAAGATTACATATCGGCCTAAACTGAGAAAAAAATTAGCTTTTTTTAAAAAAATTGGGGACATTTATTATAGCAAAAATTACAAAATATGCTGGATGACAATCTTTACCACACGGCATGTCACCTAACACGTATCTTGGACTGGCGTCATCACGGCGCTCTGAAACAATGGGTGCAAGTAGAACAGTCGCTAACGGGGGTCCAGCTGGAGTCAGATGCCCTTGCCGAAATGGATATCGGACCATCCCATGGTGGGAGTAACTTTGTAGACCGCCCAGAGGACCTTGCGTGACTTTTCTGTCGCACCGCTCCCGTCTCCACTCACTTCTGTTGTTGGCAATCCAGCTTTCAGCCTGGGACTCAACGACCCTAGATTCCTGGAGTTGAAACTGGTCGAGAGGTCACAGGCCTGACACTTCCTCACAAATGGAAAATGGAGGAACAAGCAACAGATGCTGGACGACCCAGCCATGGCGGGGCTCTCTTTTTGGCAAAAAGTACAGTTGTCCCATTATATTGGTTCATTGCCCTCCCCGGCAGTTTTCGGGAGGCAACTGACCTCCTTTGAATTGCTAAGCCTGGAGCAGTCTTCACTGAGGCACGCGATTTCCCTGACATATCAACTACTGGTAGCCCAACCACCGGACTTTAGGCCTCCTTATATTGCCAGGTGGGAGCGTGAGCTGGGATTACAACTTACAGAGAAACAAGTCGACTGGCTCATCCTCTTTTCCCACAAGATTTCCATCTGTGCCAGACACCAGGAGGCGAGATTTAAAGAACTGTCCTGATGGTACTACACACTGGAAAGGATCCACAAGATGTTCCCTCAGAGCACAGACCTTTGTTGGACATGTGGGGAGGAGGTTGGAACGCTCCTTAATGTCTTCTGGTCTTGTCGCATCCTACAGCCCTTCTGGACAGAGGTATGCCCCGTACACACGGTCGGATTTTCCGACGGAAAATGTGTGATAGGACCTTGTTGTGGGAAATTCCGACCATGTGTGGGCTCCATCACACATTTTCCATCGGATTTTCCGACACACAACGTTTGAGAGCAGGCTATAAAATTTTCCGACAACAAAATCCGTTGTCGGAATTTCCAATCGTGTGTACACAAATCCGACGCACAAAGTCCCACGCATGCTCAGAATAAATAAAGAGATGAAAGCTATTGGCTACTGCCCCGTTTATAGTCCCGACGTATGTGTTTTACGTCACCGTGTTCAGAATGATCGGATTTCCTGACAACTTTGTGTGACCGTGTGTATGCAAGACAAGTTTGAGCCAACATCCATCGGAAAAAATCCTAGGATTTTGTTGTCGGAATGTCCGATCAATGTCCGACCATGTGTACAGGGCATTACACTGTATAGTTCAGAAGTTCACAGATCAGGAGTTACCGGTGACCCCCGAGTTCTTCCTTTTGCATCACCACGAGATTCCTAGCAAGATCTATAGGAGATCCATATTGCCTCTCCTGCTCACTGCGGCAAAAGGCTGCACCCCCCTGTGCTGGAAGCAGACACAGCCACCGTCGGTGGCCGTCTGGTTGAGGAAAGTTGCGGACATTCACGCAATGGAGGACTTGGTGGCCATGGAAAAAGGCCTGAGTGAGAAATTTTTTCAAAAAATGGTTTCACTGGCACGAGTTTATCTACTCTGAGGAGTATGGAAAGCTGGCAGTTTAAGGGGTTGTAAATCTTCGTGTTTTTTCCACCTTAATGCATCATATGCATTAAGGTGAAAAAATACCTGTCAGTGACCGGCCCCCCAGCCCCCTCCTTTTACTTACCTGAACCCTTGAACTTGACCCGGCGGAGAAGCTCTGTCTATCTGCCTGGGGTTCTCGGCTCTTGATTGGATAGATTGATAGCAGCGCAGCCATTGGCTCCCGCTGCTGTCAATCAAATCCAGGGGGTGGGGCCGGGTCCTGCATTCGGCCTCTATGGACGGCGAATGCTGGACTAGGGAGCGCGCCCACAAGGTAACCCCCTCGGGGAAGCGCTTCTCCGAGGGGGTTATCAGATGTGGGGAGGAGCCGCCGGGGGACCCATAAGAGCAGGTTCGGGGCTACTCTGTGCAAAACGTGCTGCACAGTGGAGGTAAGTATGATGTGTTTGTTATTTTTAAAAAAAAAATTACCTTTACAATCACTTTAGCTCCCCTGAAGTGGGACGACTTTGGAGGCTCCCCGGATGGAGTTGATATAACTGGTTGGTATAACTGGTTGGTGGTACTATCCCCCCCGGCCCCCCTTCTCTTTTTTTTTTTCCTCTTTGCCTCCCTTTCTTCTTCTTCCATCTTCTTCTTTCTGTTTTTCCTACAATGTCAGTATAAGAGTGCCGCAACTTTAGAGCCGGTTGGTATCTGGCTTTATTCCTATTCCTTAAAAACGGCGTTCTCCATGGAAAATGGCCATGCGGAGTACAGAGACTCCTGGTCCCTTGAAGCTCAATGCGATTCCCTTTCGATAGATGACCATTTTTTCTCTTTCATTGTTAGTATGAACTATTGACTATGTTCTTGGGAACGATTACTTTTTTTTTTATATACACCATTGTGGTCTCTGTATTTCTGCATGTTCTTCTTTCTTAAATAAAGAATTAAAAAAAAAAAAAAAAGTACAAAATATTGTTTATTTTTCAAAATTGTCGCTCTTTTTTTGTTTATAGCGCAAAAAATAAAAACCGCACAGATGATCAAATACCACCAAAAGAAAGCTCTATTTGTGGGGAAAAAAGGAAGTCAATTTTGTTTGGGTACAGCGACGCATGACCGTGCAATTGTCAGTTAAAGCGGCGCAGTGCCGTATTGCAAAAAATGGCCTGGTCATTGAGCAGCCAAATCTTCCGGGGCTGAATCGGTTCAGTGAGAATCACAATTTTTTTCTTTGAATAAAGAGCACAATTCTCACAGTGTAACATCATTTTTCACATTATACAAAAAAAATTTAAAAATCGTGAGCGGGGTTGAATCGAGATCGCAATTTTTTTACGATTAATCGTGCAGCTCTAGTTTATACAGATACAAAACAATGTAAATATCGTTTCCCCCCTTTTTATAAGTGATCACATGCCCTCTGTTCTCAGCTGCATAAGAGCTAAGGGAGGAGAAACAGCAGCACACTGCTCTTCCCAGTGAATGTCTGTGTCGGGAGGGAGGTGTGTTAGGACAAGCCTGATCATTGGAGGAGTGCAGGCTGAGTTCCCAGCATAGCTAAAGAACTGACCACGCCATACTATCATGCTTAGTGTGGTCAGCTTTTAATAGAAAAGCAGAAGGACTGGTAGGAACACCAGGGATTTCACATAGAGGAAGCAATACAAAGAGAACAGGATACATTTTCACACAAGTACATGGTACAGCAGGCACATATCAGCAATGTGAAATGCTGGGGTTACATATTTTTTAATGTAGGTCTAAATTAACCCTAAAGGGTATGTAAACCCTAACCTCGAACTTCCCCCATTTTCTCCCTTTTGGTTGGGTCATCATATAATTAAATATGGTTTTGTTATTTCTGTTCAATAACCCCCCCCAAAAAAAACACCTGTTGATCATATCAGAAATGCATAGCCACCCTGTGTCTTGTGCTTACTTCCTATGTTCCTATGTTAACAAAAGAAAACTGGGCAGGGCTGGCACCGCCAAGTCTACAAACAGCCTAGGCTGATGTCAGACGGGTGAATCTACTGCAGTGACAGGTTCCCCAAAGAGGTTGCCTGTTTATCCCTATTGCTTCCATTGCCAGTGATTGAGTTTAAAGCAGAACTCCAGGCAAAAAATGCTTTTCCATGTCCTTGTAGCCGATCTCCTACCTTCACTCAGTTTGCCATCCATGTTCTTCTGAGCTCTGTAGTTCCTCTGTAATAGGTTGAACTTACTGAAAAAACGTTATTTCCTGCTAACATCCTGTTTGTAAGACCGCTGGCTCCTATCCCTCTCCTCAGCTCAGCCAGCGGTCTGACACGTCCCCTTGTAGTCCTCTGAAAGAGGAAGGAAGCAGAGATGTTGTTGTGGGCGGAAGGGGTCTCACAGTCCCCGGTCTGTGCCGCTCATGGAGGAGGTGTCCTTCTTCTCCTCTCTCCTCCCTCCTCCTCCTCCCTGCTAGCAATCTGCCCTCCGCTGTCCCTGCCGCACACCCCCCCCCACTATCTCTGTGCAGAGCGGGGATTATTATTAGTAATCACTTGTATGACACAGCAGGATGACCCACTGTGTCAGGTATAGTATATCAGAACACCGAGCACCGATGTGTTCTCATATACAATACCTGACACCGCAGGAGATCCTCGATGTGTCATACAAGTGATTACTAATAATAATCCCCGCTCTGCACTGGTGGTCCCTGACAAGCTGCAATGGTGAGACAGACATGCTGCACTTGTGCTCCCTGACTTCGGCACTGGTGGTGGTCCCCGGCATTCGGCACTGGTGGTGGTCCCCGGCATTCGGCACTGGTGGTGGTCCCCGGCATTCGGCACTGGTGGTGGTCCCCGGCATTAGGGAATGGTGGTGGTCCCCGGCATTAGGGAATGGTGGTGGTCCCCGGCATTAGGGAATGGTGGTGGTCCCTGACATTCGGCACTGGTGGTGGTCCCCGGCATTAGGGAATGGTGGTGGTCCCCGGCATTAGGGAATGGTGGTGGTCCCTGACATTCGGCACTGGTGGTGGCCCCCGGCATTAGGGAATGGTGGTGGCCCCCGATATTCGGCACTGGTGGTGGTCCCTGACATTCGGCACTGGTGGTGGTCCCCGGCATTAGGGAATGGTGGTGGTCCCCGGCATTAGGGAATGGTGGTGGTCCCCGGCATTAGGGAATGGTGGTGGTCCCTGACATTCGGCACTGGTGGTGGTCCCCGGCATTAGGGAATGGTGGTGGTCCCTGACATTCGGCACTGGTTTGCATTTATATTAAAATACTTTGCATTTATAAGGCTGTAACCTATCATACTGTGTGTTATGTATGGCTTGCTGGCTGCAGAATGAGGGATGTGATTTATGTTGAAGTGGGCGAGTTCACATTTACATGTACAAGCCTAGTGTACCTCCCACATACACTACCATCCCAAGGATTCATGGGAAATGTAGTCTGTTTACAGTTAGAGAGAGAGAAGAGGATATGATGTAATCCCTGTTCTAAGAGATCCTCCCTGTCAGAAAAGATGATGCACTTTTTGAATCAAAGAGCTGACTTCCTGAAAATTAGAATTTAAAACAGGGTGCTAAATCTCATCACAGGATGGTCTGTGGAGACTTCATGGGTAGAGTAGTGCCAACGTCCTAAGTCTACAAATTCTAAATGTTCCACCAAAAGGTGTGAAAAAATGGACTTTGTAGGCACCAATCATAAAATTAAATACAAATATTTTATTTATACAAAAAATACAAAAAAATCAAGCGACATACGTATTTTAAAACATTGCAGTGTTTTGCAGAACAATGACTAGTGCTCTCTCACATATACATCAAAGCATAAAAGGGGGGTACCCCTTAAAGACTTCCTGAAAATTCAATCAGTCATATCTCTTAAACGGTAAGACATTTTACAAATGTAATAACTGTTTAGTGTTGTGTGTGTGTGGATTTTTTTTGAAAATCCCAGAGTTCTGCTTTAAGCAGTGTTCAGGCCAGTGACATCTTGCTGTATCATGCTACAGATGGAGCCATTCCATAAGGAGACACAGGTAGTCTCTTTAGTAATTCTGCTGCTGGCGATTGTATAGACAGAATCACCCATCTTATAACAGCCTTAGCAGCTGAGTGCATTTCTGGCAGATCAAGGGGTATTTCCTGTACTTGCAGCTGTTTAAAGGGATAAAACATGGATGGGGCATGCATGTATTGCAGAGATGTACGGCTTTTTTTATTTTCTTTTTTTTGCCCTGATGTGCATTTCAAAACTTGACTACTATACAAACGTCACAACCTTAATGTGTACAGTCAATGGTAGTCAGATGGAAAAGCTGCAAAAAACATTTTTATCACTCAAAACACACTTAAAGCGGAGTTCCACCTGTTTTTTATTTTATTAAAAGTCAGCAGCTACAAAAAGTGTAGCTGCTGACTTTTAATAAACAGACACTTACCTGTCCCAGGGTCCAGCGATGTGGGTACCCGAAGCCTCGCTCCTCTCCCAATCCTCTCCGCGGAGCCGTCATAGCAACTGTGAGCACCCAGCCGTGACAGCTTACGGCTTCACGGCCAGGCGTGCACTGCCCATGCGCGAGTTATGGTGCGCTCTGCTATTGGCCAGGCAATCTTCTGGGACCTGTGACATGTCCCAGAAGATTGCTGGCAGTGAGGGGCCGCCTGGGGCGAGAGGAGGAGTCGCCTAGGCGGCCGAGAAGAGGAAAAAGGAAGTGGGACAGGAAGTCCCACTAAAAAAAAAAAAAAAAAAAAAAAAAAGGTACCCACTCCCCCTCCCCCAAAAAATTACATGCCAAATGTGGCATGTAAGGGGACAAGGAGGGCTTAAAGCGGAAATTCCACTTTTGGGTGGAACTCTGCTTTAAGCTTAGCAAGAGCCATGTCTGGATTCACAAATATTCCAGAACTCTGGCCACAGAAACTTTCATTTCAATAAATTCCTCAGCAGCTATAAAATGATATAAGTCCACTTTGTGTGCACCAAATACCTTTACAAACCCAGATATTATCACTTGAAGACCAGGCCTTTTCTGGCACTTTTTGTTTACAAGTTTAAGACAGTATTTTTTGCTAGAAATTTATTTAGAACCCCCCCAAACATTATATATTTTTTTTTAGCAGACACCTAGGGAATAAAATGGCGATTGTTGAAATTTTTTATGTCACACAGTAATTGTGCAGTGGTTTTTCAAACGCAATTTTTGTGGAAAAGATTTTTTTCAGACTTTAAAAAAAAAAAACAATACAATATATACCCCATTTTTTTTTTTTGTATAATATGAAAGATGATGTTACGCTAAATAAACAGAAACCTAACATGTTACCATTTAAAATTGTGCACGCTCCTGGAATGGCGACAAACTTCAGTACTTAAAAATCTCCATAGGCAGTGTTTTAAACGCCTTTACAGGTTATATCTTTAGAGTTGCAGAGGAGGTCTAGCAGTAGAATTATTGCGCTTGCTCTAACGTTCGTGGCGATATCTCACATGTGTGATGCAAACATTGCTTACATATGCACATGCAACTTACGTATACGTTCGCTTCGGAGGGATGGGGGTACTTTAGTTTATTTTTTATTTTTTTTGGATTACTTTTATTCCTATTACAAGGAATGTAAACATCCCTTGCAATATAAATAAGGATGACAGGTCATCTTTATGAAGAGAACTGGGGTCAAAAAGACACCAAATCTCTTCTTTACCTTTAAAAGCAAAAGATCAAAAAAAATGTATTTATTTATTTTTTTTATTTTTTTTTAAGCAAAAGAAAAAGAAGTTTACTTCCACTCTGAACCAGAAGGGACATCATGATTTGGCTTCGGCCCTCGAAGGCCATAGAGGTGATCAAAGTGGATCTACTCTTTGATCGCCTGTGTGACCATCCGGCAGCACAGTGGGATCTTTTCTTGGGCGAACTGCCAAAAACAGTAAGCCCGAGAGACACTGGCAAGCGGCAGGAGGGGGGACAGCCCCTCCTGCTGCTTCTGAAAGCATTCCAGCGGCTTAAGAGCCACTCTGAACGCTTTCAAGAGCCCTTGTAATTGAAATGGGAATGACAGGTCCTCTTTATGAAAAGAGCTGGGGTCAAAAAGACCCCAAATTTCTTCTTTACCTTTAAAAGCAAAAGAGTGCCGCTTGCCAGTGTCTCTCTGGCATACCGTTTTCATCAGTTCGCTCAAGAAATGCTGCCAGCTGAAAGCGTTCCAGCGGCTCATGTGCCACTCTAAACATTTTCAAGAGAAAGCCAGCCAACAGCTGAAAAAAACAATACCATAGTTATGGTTGATATCTTCAGTCATAATCCCAGTAAAACCACCTGTAAGGCGCAACGTATATACAGTAAAACCTTGGATTGCAAGCATAAATCATTCCAGAAACATGCTTGTAATCCAAAGTACTTGTATATCAAAGCAAATTTCCCCATAAGAAATAATAATAAGTTTATAGTCCATATAAAAAGATTATGGTGTAACCATAAAATGTCCATCCACAAATGGAAGCCTCCACAAGGGGATTAGAAGCAAAATCCAGCAGGAACTACAGAGTATAAGGCTCGATTCACACTAATGCGTTTTTTGATGAGTTTTGCATTTTGCAGAAATGCAGGGAAATTTTTTAACATGGGTTCCTATGGAACATGTTCACATCAATGCATTTTTGTGCCTCTTCATTTTTGGAAAGGGTCGGGGACTTTTTTGCCCGCAAAATGCAGCGTTTTGCATGTAATAGACTTTAATGGACCTGCATCAAAAACGCAAGCCCCCTTCGAATCCATAGTAGACCCAAGGGCCTGGTATGGACCAGGGGGGGTGGGACCACACGCTGTTTTATTTCACAATTTTTTTTAACCGGCAATTCTTTTTTTTTTTTTACATTCAGCAGGGAAGCCTACTGACAGCTGATGACTCATCGGTTGTTAACGACGCAGCAGCCGGCTTCCCGGCCCCCTCCGTAGCAACTAACTATATACAGTGTAAAAAAAAGAAAAAAAAAATTGCGTAAAAAACGCATGTCCAAAAACGCAGCAAGCACCTGCAAGAGGCACTTCAGAAACGCTCAAAAGCAGCATGCATAGATGTGAATCGTGCCTAAAAGAGAAGAGAGGCACCTCTAAGTGTAGCAATATGGTTACATTTAATGAAGGTACAACATTTAGCAACTCACATGGTTGATGATTAAAGAGGCACATCTAAGTATGCAGGCATCTGGGGTAAAGCTGTACACAGAGACCGTCCTCCGCACCGCCAGTTCTCAACGCCATCAGTCAGCAATCGTGACCGGGAAGACTACCCTGCAATAGAGCGATCTGACAGCGTGGCTTGAACCGCTCATGGAGTGCAGCATGGAAGAGATGACATTGATGGCGATGAAGAGGACGGTCTATGTGGACAGCTTTACCCCGGATGCCTGCATACTTACATGTGCCTCTTTTAATCATCAACCATGTGAGTTGCTAAATGTGTTACCTTCATTAAATGTAACTGTATTGCTACACTTATAGGCGCCTCTCTTCTCTTTTACACTCTTTTGTGACATGACGCTACTTGTATATCAAGACATAGCTTGTTTATCAGGTCAAAATTTATTAAAAAATTTTTGCTTGTCCTGCAAAACACTCTCAAACCAAGGTTTTACTGTATACATATTACGATCGGCAAGTGGTTCATTTGTAAAAGTAGCAGCTATAGCATCCCTGTGCAGAGAGCAGAGCTGTAAGAGGGGACCAGCAGACTCCACCCACTACATGCTACCCTACAGAAAACTACAGGAGGGGGCGGAGACAAGACCAGTCACCCTGCACAAGTAGAGAGAGCAGCAGCGAGCGGTCTTTATTACAGGACACTCCTGCACAGAACAAAGTCTCACACTGAAATCCTGCACGGATCTGGAAGAAGCACACAAAACACTCCAGGATTCAGGGAAGAGTACACACGACTCTTGTATTTAGACAATTCTTGTTAATCTCGGAGCACTCAGAACAATAAAGGAATGACAGAACTTTCCATCCGGATGACAATCCATATTCATATAGAGGTGTGCGTAGGCTGTATACAGACATCATTAGAAAGGCATTATTCAAACCTGGGGAAATCACTGATCTCACACAACTAGGTCATGTTGCACTACTACAGGAAACCTTTAACCTTCATCTAGAGATTACACGCATGCATGGAAATCCAAAACAGATCCTGCTTGTCATGCACATTACACACACACTGCTACTTATACAGAACACAGGAAAATACAAAGAGCCAAAAGGAAATCCAAACAGATTAGGAAATCAAGTTCCAGAAAGCATTACAGGCAGACACAGGCAGCTCACACACTATGTGATTATAGAACTGTAATCTGCTCCCAGATCAGAGAGGGCAGGAAAGTTGTCAGTGAAGAGCTGTGAGCACACAGACTGATCACAGTACATACATACAGGGATCTCCTCCCTGAAATCATACCTCTTGTGCCCCGAGAAGACATCTCCGCACCTCTTCCTTGAGAGCTGACAACAAACCCTACTGTCTGCCAACCTGAGCTGTCACAGCAACCCCACAGCCAAAACAAAACCCCGCCCCATCCATTGCACTCAGCCAATCAACACAGAGCAGGCGTGGCCCGCCCTAACCCGGAAATCCAATTCCTTTGCCAGAGCTCTGGTGAATGCATGGTCATGTGACCTCCTGACTAGTCTCTGCCTGTTGATGAAGCAGATAATAGTCAATGGGAAAGCTAGAAAACGTACAAAGGACATGCAGCTGCTTCAATATCACCCCCAGCACGGTGCATGCGCTTCTGAAGCTTCATCTAGCTTAGGGCTGCTTTACACCTGCTTTGAAGTTTGCTTTGCTCTCATGAGAGCAAGAGACAGGTAGCAGGAGATGTTGTCATCGCCTCCTCACTATCTGTTGTAACCCCCTAAGTACCAAAAAAGCGCAGGTTTTGTGCAGTTGCGGCGTAACCCCATTCTACAGGAGGGGGCGTAATTCCTGCCGCAGCATGCAAAAGGTGGAGTGGTCGAGGGGCAGTAATAAACACAGCTAAACCACAGGGTTTTTCCCGCCTCCCAATCGCAAGTGTAAACAAGCCCTTAACCACTTCAACCCCTGAAGGTTTTACCCCTCAATGACTAGGCCATTTTTTGCAGTACGGCACTACGTCGGTTTAACTGACAATTGCGCAGTCGTGTGACGTTGCACCCAAACAAAATTGACCTCCTTTTTTTTCCCCACAAATTGAGCTTTCTTTTGGTGGTATTTGATCACCTCTGCGGTTTTTATTTTTTGTGCTATAAACAAAGAGCGACAATTTTGAAGAAAAAAAAACAATATCTTTTGCTTTCTGCTATAATACATATCCAAAAAAAAATATATATATATAAAAAAAATAATTTATTCATCAGTTTAGGCCAATATGTATTCTTCTACATATTATTGGTAAAAAAAAAAAAAAAATCACAATAAGCGTATATTGATTGGTTTGCGCAAAAGTTATAGCTTCTCCAAAATAAGGAAAATATTAATGGCCTTTTTTTTTTTTGTTTTTTTTTGTTTTTTTTGTTTTTTTATGTTTTTACTGATAATGGCGGCGATCTGTGATTTTTAGCGGGACTGCGACATTGCAGCTAAAAAATCTGACCCCAAGTGATACTTTTTGGGGATCAGTGACATTATTATAGTAATCAGTGCTAAAAAAATGCACTGATCAATGTATAATTGACACTGGCAGGGAAGGGGGTTAACTGTGTTCCCTGGGTGTGTTCTGTGTGGTTGATGGGTTTACTGGGGACAACACAGAGATCGCTGTTCCTGATCACTAGGAACAGCAGATCTCCATATTGTCCCCTGTCAGAACGGGGTTTGCCTTGTTTACCTAGGCAGATCCCCATTCTGCCTCTCTTTACCACGGTCGCGGGTGGCCGGCGCACATCGAGTTGCGCACGCTCACAGTATCTATTGGAAGTGACGCACAGATACAACGTTTTGCGCAATAGAGCCGACCGTATATGTACTGTGGCTGGTCGGCAAGTGGTTAAAAGAGAAGTATGGGATTTTTTTTCCCATAATCATACTTACAGTGGATATAAAAAGTCTACACACCCCTGTTAAAATGTCATGTGATGTAAAAAAATGAGACAGAGATAAATCATCAAATTTTTTTCCACCTTTAATGTGACCTATAAACTGTACAACTCAATTGAAAAACAAACTGAAATCTTTTAGGTGGGGGGAAGAAAAAATAAAAACCTAAAATAATATGGTTGCATAAGTGTGCACACCCTCTTATAACTGGGGATGTAGCTGTGTTCAGAATTAAGAAATAGCATTCAAACTCATGTTAAATAGTCAGTACACACCTGTCATCATTTAAAGTGCCTCTGATTAACCCCAAATAAAGTTCAGCTGTTCTCGTAGGTCTTTCCTGACATTTTCTTAGTCGCATCCTACAGCAAAAGTCATGGTCCACAGAGAACTTCCAAAGCATCAGAGGGATCTCATTGTTAAAAGGTATCAGTCAGGAGAAGGGTACAAAGGAATTTCCAAGGCATTAGATATACCATGGAACACAATGAAGACAGTCATCATCAAGTGGAGAAAATCTGGCACAACAGTGACATTACCAAGAACTGGACATCCCTCCAATATTGTTAAAAAGACAAGAAGAAGACTGGTCAGGGAGGATGCCAAGAGGCCTACAGCAACATTAAAAGATCTGCCGGAAATATCTGGCAAGTACTGGCTGTGTGGTACATGTGACAACAATTTCCTGTATTCTTCATATGTCTGGGTTATGGGGTAGAGTGGCAAGACGGAAGCCTTTGCTTATAAAGAAAAGCATCCAAGCCCTGCTAAATTTTGCAAAAACACATCTGAAGTCTCCCAAAGCATGTGGGAAAACGTGTTATTATGGTCTGATGAAACCAAGGTTGAACTTTTTGGCCATAATTCCAAAAGATATGTTTGGTGCAAAAACAACACTACACATCACCAAAAGAAGCACCGTACCCACCGTGAAGCATGGTGGTGGCAGTGTCATGCTTTGAGGCTGTTTTTCTTCAGCTGGAACAGGGGCCTTAGTCAAGGTAGAGGGAATTATGAACAGTTCCAAATACCAGTCGATATTGGCACAAAATCTTCAGGATTCTGCTAGAAAGCTGAACATGTAGAGGAACCCCATCTTTCAGCATGACCACGACCCAAAACATACATCCAAATCAACAAAGGAATGGCTTCACCAGAAGAAGATTAAAGTTTTGCAATGGCCTAGCCAGAACCCAGACCTGAATCCGATTGAAACTCTGTGGGATGATCTGAAGAGGGCTGTGCACTGGAAATGCCCTCACAATCTGACAGATTTGGAGTGTTTTTGCAAAGAAGAGTGGGCAAACATAGCCAGGTCAAGATGTGCCATGCTGATACTCATCCCCAAAAAGACTGAGTTCGGTAATAAAATCAAATGGTGCTTCAACAAAGTATTAGTTTTAGGGTGTACACACTTATGCAACCATATTATTATATTTATTATTTTTTTATTTTTACTTCAGTCAACCTAAAAGATTTGTGTTCAACTGAGCTTATTGGAGGAGGAGAGAGATCGCTGTTCCTAATCACTAGGAACAGACGATCTCTCTCTCCTCCCCTGACAGAACGGGGATCTGTTTCTTTACACTGACAGATCCCCATTCTGCCTGTCTCTGGAGCGAGACAGGCTCCCCGGCTCGCCAATGCGCACGCACCTGCCCACAAATCACCTTGTACGCGCCCTACGTACAATGACGGCGATTCGCACAGGGGAGCCAACCTGCCACAGTACAACTACGGCGGGCTGTCCTACACCCAGGATCCTGCATTCGCTATATCTGGTCTCCCACAGTACACGGAACATGGAAATGTAATAGTTTTAGTAGATATAAACTGCTACATACCTTTTCTCATCAGCAGTTAGAGCAGTCTTGTGATTTCTATCAGTGTCTGCTTAAAGCTTGTAGGAGGAGTTTTCATTCTCCTCTGATTGTCCTATGAGGATGCAGGACCCCTGACCCTCTGTCTGGACAGTGGACTGATTGGCCCTGTATCGATCACATGCACTCTCCCAAGAAAGAAAAAACTAAAAAACTCTAGCAATACACACCAAACTGAGCAAGGTGTAGCTTTTTCCCTAGACTCTGTTCTGTCAGGATATGAATTGAGAACTGTGGAAGGTGAAGAGGATCAGAGAAGACAGGATCAAACAGCCTTTTTACAAAATGCAGAGGATTAACCCCTTAGGTTCCACAGTGAGTATAACAAGCATGCTTTACTGCATATACAGACTGATTTTACTGTTGTGGGTATAGTAATACTTTAAAGAGGAACTTCTCCCAATCCAAAAAAAAAAAAAGTGATTGTAAACGATCACCTTGTAAAACAAGCTATTCAGTTTAAAATATAAATGAAAGGCAAAACATTTGTGTATAGATATTTAAAAAAACATTATAAATACATTTTTATAAGTGATCACATTCCCTCTGTTCTCAGCTGCATAAAAGCTGGGGGGGGGGGTTGGGGGAGAAGCAGCAGCACACTGGCTTTGCAGCGGGGGGGGGGGGGTGTCAGGACAAGGCTGATCATTGGAGGAGAGCAGGCTGAGTTCCCAGCATAGCTAGAGAACTAACCACCGTGTGTTCTCCTCCTTAGTGTGGTCAGTTTTTAACCGCTTACTGACTGTATACTGTAGATATATGGATATCTACTGATTCTTTTTTTTTTATTATCAAAGAAAAACTGGCTCAAAATAGTAGAAAAAAAATGTTATTTTTAAATTTAACTGTATATTTCTTGCTACTACCTTAACCTACCACCAAATAACAACCTAGAATAAAATGTTCCTGCTCCTGACGATCGCAGACATACCACATATGTGTATGTTAGTTGTTGTTTGTACCCGTAACGCAGTCCAGAAAAAATAGTGCATATTTTGCTTTTTTTTCAATCCTACCTAAAACACACTGACCCTAACTGACACTGATACTAATTCAAAAAAAAAATCCTGTCCAAAAATACTGACCCTGACCTTGACCCAAACACTAACCTTGGCACTGACCTAGATCAAACCTTGATCTTGGTATTTTTTATTTTATTATTTTGTATTTTTTTTATTTTTTTCTTCACACACTTTTTTATTTTCTATCTCTGCAAGGAATGATACAATATATCCCTCTCGTCCTTTCACAGAGACAGAAAACACGGGGGGGGGGGGGGGGGGGGCGGGCTTCACAGTGACTGATCACTGTGACAGCCAATCAGAGGCTCTCACAGCAATCAGGTGACCTGAAAACGGGAAATCCGGGTTCTGATCGTTAGAACAGGGGCCCAGGGCTCTCGGTGAGACCCCGGTCTGTGTACTGGGAGTGCCGTGCGGCACGCTCCCAGCACAAAGGGAGATACGCAAATATGCGGCCCCACTAAAAAAAAAAGCCCAGTGGGGCCGCATATTTGCGTGCGGTCAGCATGAAGGGGTTAAGTTGTGTGTGGTGTTTTAGGACAGTACAGTTCTCACAGGCAGTGTCAGTTACACTGTATTCTGACGTCACATATTTTCGATTTGTAATGGATTTTTTTTTTTACTTTTACATTTAGCTTGACTTAAATACAGTAGCAATCCATTTTGATTCATTTCAACATGAAAATAGGAATTTTATAGGTAGTTTTGGCTGAGACACTTGGATTTTTATCAAGCAACTCCTTTCCCATCCTGATATCCCCTATTACTTTAGGGTTGGGCTCACACTTAAATCGGATGCGGCTGACAGCAGGGGTCCGGTGTGTCCCTATTCTCTCTTTCAGCGACGAATCAGGCCTGAATTTTTGCCTGAATTTAGACCTGAAACGGAGCCGCCCTGAAGATATGTGAACTGGCTTCACAAAGAGCCCATCACAGTCTCCTGTCATGCGAATTGGATGTGGAGAAACCCACATCCAGTTTGCATAATTGTGAACACAGCCTAAAAGTATTCAAACTGTGGATTTCAAATTTGGAAGAGAAGTTGGCTAGTGTCAGGACTGTACACAAACATTTGAATAGGCAGCAAATAAAAAAAAGCTCTGTGATATGGGCCTTTTTAATGTATCTACTGCAGACAGTACTGTTGTAGTCTTCAACCTCTGCCTGTAGTATATGATCAGTGGTAAAAGTACCAGCCTTTGGGTACTGCATGTATGAGGAAATACAGTGCCTTGAAAAAGTATTCATACCCCTTGAAATTTTCCACATTTTGTCATAAAACCAAAAACGTTAATTTTATGTGATAGACCTACACAAAGTGGCACGCAGTTGTGAAGTGGAAGAAAAAAGATAAATGGTTTTCAAGGTTTTTTACAAATAAATATCTGAAAAGAACTCTCCAGTTTTTATTTCAAGACCTTTTTTTTTTTGTTTCTGCTGCTACATTAGAAGCCAACTTTGCTAAATACCCCTTTACACAAGCTAGCAGCCTGTTACTCCAAAGTGTCAGGTATCCAGGTGTCACTATTTTGCTCAGAAGGCCATAAAGTCAGCTGTCATTATTTTGCACAGAAGGCCATGCCTGTCTTCCTCCAGCATGTGGAATGCCATGAGGAAGCAGGAACACAAGGAGGAAGGTTAGGGTGCTGGCGGTAGGGATCAGTGTTTGGGTGTTGATGAGGAGAAGGAGGATTGGGGTGATGGAACAGCTTCAGTCGGGGTTATTTCAACCCTTCCCAATACAAGAGGGAATTTGATGGGATGTACTGCCACCAACCCAAGAGGAGCACAAAATTATAATGTTTATGGACGTGATATGTGAGAAGACTCACTTTGCCAGATTTCCTAATGGTGGCAGAAACCTCCAACCCCATAGCTGCAGGGGGAAAAACCTATGGCCATAGGCAGCCTGCCCTTTCACAATGCAGGGAGAAGGGAAGGCAGCAGCAAATGGACAGGGAAATCCTATGGTCATTGGGAAGGGCAAGTAGCAGTAAAATTTACATGTACAGTCCTATGGCCATAGGGTGCCCATCATTTAGGGATTTTTGTTTTTTTGTGGAGAAATAATGTATTTTATTTTCATAAAGCTTTTTTTTATCATTTCAGGGCCTGGGTAGCGTACACTTGTTACTAACACAGGCAAAGCTTGTGATCAACGCAGTGTAGACCAAAGCATCACAAATGTATCCATAGCTGTCAATAAATTCTCTTTATTAAATAAAAGGATAGGCAGGCCTAGAATGATACACCATGGTTCTACATGCAGAGGTAGCAGAGATTTACATTTTTTGTAACTATCTTTTTTCCTGCCCTGGTCAAGTGACGACAGACAGGCACAGCATTGCAAACTGGGTACCCTTCTTAGGCTTGATTCACAACTATGCAAGTTGCAGTTTGCATATTCCAGGTGCATTTTGCGTTTTTTCAATACACATTTTTGATCCATTAACCGCTTCCCGACCAACCGTCGCAGTTATACTGCGGCAGGTTGACTCATACGTTGGCGCACAGCGTCAGGATAGCAGGCGCGCACGTGCCCACTGCACAGCGGGGGTGCTGATGCTCGTGGCCGACGGTTGCGTTTACGAGCGATCATGAGCAGGAGGCACAGAACAGGGACGAGTGTATGTAAACACACACTTCCATGTTCTGTTCCTATTAGCTAGGAACCACGATCCGTCACTTCCTCTAGTCAGTCCCATCCCCCTTCAGTTAGAATCACCTCCCAGGGAACAGAGTTAACCCCTAGATTGCCCCCTAGTGTTAACCCCTTCACTGCCAGTGACATTTTTACAGTAATCAATGCATTTTTATAGCTTTGATTGCTGTATTAATGCCAATGGTCCCAAAGTTGTGTCAAAATTGTCCGATGTGTCGCAGTCACGATAAAAATCGCAGATCGCCGCCATTACTAGTAAAAAAAAAAAAATAATAAAAATGCTATAAATCTATCCCCTAAATTGTAGACGCTATAACTTTTGCACAAACCAATCAATATACGCTTATTGCGATTTTTTTTTTACCAAAAATATGTAGAAGAATACATATCGGCCTAAACTGAGAAAAAAATTGCTTTTTTATAAAAAAAAAATGGGGATATTTATTATAGCAAAAAAAAGGACAAAATAATGTGTTTTTTTTCAAAATTGTCGCTCTTTTTTTTGTTTATAGTGCAAAAAATAAAAACCGCAGAAGCGATCAAATACCACCAAAAGAGAGCTCTATTTGTGGGAAAAAAAGGACGTCCATTTTGTTTGGGTACAATGTCGCATGACCGCGCAATTGTCAGTTAAAATGATGCAGTGCCGTATCGCAAAGAGTGCTCTGGTCAGGAAGGGGGTAAATCCTTCCAAGGCTGAAGTGGTTAACCTGAAATAAATGCCTTTAAACATAAGACGATAAACAATATACCCTGAAAGGAAATGAAAACCCAAAATTACCACCCTCCTGAAACAAAAGGGAAGCTTTTCAGTTTTGAAAATATAGTGACACTCACCTCGCAGAGGCAATAGCTTTAAGGAATGAGGACAAAAAGAAGTGTCTCATGCATTCTAAAAGTGGTAAGGAATGCATCAAATTCATATATAAAACTTGTAGTTGAATAAGACTCGTGCTGCGCCACTTTTAGAACGCATGCAAGACACTTTTGCAAAATATGTCTGAGCCAAGTTTCTCTCTGTACGCTAAAGGAGAGTTGGTATTTTACATTTACATTTGGTGCATTCAATACGACACAATGTAAAAGTGGTGTATTCAATGCGACACAATGTAAAATGGCACATTTTAGAACTACCTGAATTTGGTGCACGAGTCGATGTCAGAACCAAAAGGTATCGCAAATGCTTCTTGATTTTGGCACACTACATTAACAAGAGGAATTAATGGCAGAAAAGTGGTGCAGCAGCTTTATTGAATTCTTCCCAATGTTTTTTATGTGCCTCTTTCACACCGCAATACACACATAAATACAAGGCAAAACACACAAAAATGAAGGCAAATGTTCATTACTGCACATGCATTTTCGGTGCAAGTTTATGTGCAGTATGGTGTGAAAGGACCCTAAAGGATTTAAAAGGTAATTTCTGAAGAGCAGAGAGAACCAGATTGTCACAGATAATGAACCTTTAGCCCCCATTCACATTGGCGCAATTTGACATGTTAAATTGCATGCCAAATCGCAGGCTATCCCGGCAACGGCACTGTCCCAATCGGTGCTGACTTTGCCAACATTGTGGCACTGTATCAAATTCCAAAAGCAGTTTCTGCACTACTTTTGGCGACTTCTGCTGAACTCACATGATTTCAAACTTGCATTTCAGTGTGAACGAGGGATTAGTGCTATCTACACATTGGAGATGGTGTGACCCTTAAAAGGATTGAGGTGCACAGTCTTAGCACACATCAGAGCTTTACAAGTGCACTCCGCAAGGAGTGATGGACTTTACTGCTAGGTGTGCCAGATTGTGGCCCTCAGACACACCTCTGCAGATGGCAGCTGACCAGGAATAGAACTAGAGCGTGGTACACAGTCAACAGGCAATATCAGAAACAGGGACATGCAAAAGGCATACCTCCCAACTTTTGTAGGTGGGGATGAGGGACGCCTACTTGCAAAAGTATGCAGGTATAGGACACACACCCCCGTCACACCCCCTTAAAGGAGAATTATACAAAAAAAATGATTAGTGGAACCTTCAAATGCTTTTTTTTTTTTTACCACTACTATTCCTTTATACTGGCTTTTGAAATTTACAAATGCAGCAACTTAGACATTGGATGAAAGGTTTAGCACTGGGAAACACTTTTTGAAAGATAAATAGTGCATTTTATATACAACTATATAGATCAGACCAAAATGAGGGACAAATGAGAACAGAGGGACTTTGTTCCAAATCAGGGACAGTCCCTCGAAATCAGGGACAGTTGGGAGCTATGCAAAAGGTCAGGGTGGGCAGCGAACAAGCATAATCAGACACAAGCTGAAATTGGAAATTGGAGAAACAGGAGCTAAGGAGTTTAGGAACTAACATGGATTTTAGCTTGTGGCTAGGAAATGCACAGGTAAAAACCTGTAATAAAGTAACAAGATGACCTTTGCTTTAAAAAGTTGATAAGAACTTACTGCATGGTGAAATCGAATGTGCTGCTGATTTTGGGTGAAGCAATTTTGTGAAATCCTCTTCTGTGAATGGCCTGAGTAAAACTGCTCTTACACTCACCCACTGCAGTTTCCCTGCAGAGCAGTTTCAGAGCAGTGTACCCACAGTTTTTGTTTGGGTTATCTGCATTTTGCCATAGACTGCCATTAGAATGGGTGGTTTTGGGTAATTGGGTGTGTTTTCTGAAGGCGCATCAAAAGTCCTGCATGCAGAGTCCTGTTGCAAGCCACAAAAGATCAGTGTGAAGCTGAGTTGCTTGCTCAGCACTTCCACCATTCATAAAATGCCTTGTATTTTTTCAATGAACACAAGGAATTCTCTGATGGGTGAAGATTGTGATGTCACCACTCTTCCTCTCCATATCTAATAAGGGAGTGCCTTGTATTCATTTAGGGAAAAAAAAAAACAACAACATATAAAAAGGAGTTTTGTGAACGTATAGGTTTTGTAAAATGTATAGGTTTTGGAAAAAACTATAATAACATAAGACTTTTATGAGATATCAGAAAACAGCTTGTAGTGCTTCTTTTTTTACATTTGAGTAATTGCCTACTAATATAAGAGGTAAGCCTGTATTCCATATACAGTGAAATATCTTCTTTTGTTTAAATATGTTATATTTAATTTGCTAGGAAATTATCTCAGGTCAGGTGTTGGTCTGAACACAACTGAATAGTGACTGACAAGATGGGTAAGTGAAAATCCAGTGACGCCTATGCCGCCCAGGCCTGAAACAAAGCATGTCGTAGCAAGGAAGGAGAGGCCACAGGAGAATCACAAGTAACAGATCAGCTTTAATCTTTAAAGTAGAACTATATGCAAAACTTTTTTTTTCATTTTTGGATAGAGCAAAGAAGGGTTCTAGCCCCTATCAGATCTTTTTTCCCATCATCTGTGTCCCATTGCAGAGATTTCCATTCACTTCCTGTTTCATAGCCAAACAGGAAGTGAGAGGAAATCCCTGCAAATTAAGGGAATTCCTTGGGGACCCCCAGGTCACCAGAACTAGTGTCCCCTTTGGAAGATTCCCCCTCTATTACCTTTCTGGGGACAACCAAAAATGTGGGATTTTTGTTTACTTTCACTTTCAATGATAACGCTAAACAGGACAAATAGAGAGGGGGAATCCCCTTAACGAGGGCACAGAAAGGAGTAAAAACTGACAAAGGTTCTAATCCCTCTTCATTCTATCCAAAACTAAACACAAAAAAAGTATGAGGTGAGACTAGAAGACTGCAGATGATGCAGCAGTGTATAATTGTCCAACAGTAGGACAATTTTAAACAGCAGGACTAAGCCAAATAGAGAAAAAGTACAGTCTGGGGGCTTTACAAAATTAATTAGAATACAGCAGTTTAAAAGTGGCCAGCAGCAAGACAGTTTTAACCAAGGATGATAGGTCTAACCAGCGTGTTCCAAAATTTAATTTTAGCTATGAGGATATAGGGTTGTGGTGAATATGAGTGATATAATGTGAGGTGGTTTAGGTGTACACTGTTCTTACACTTAAAGTGGTTGTAGACCCCATTCATGAAATTTGATCTAAGCATATATCTGTCGTCTTTACTTATCTCTCTCCAAAGCAGAAATCCGCAGCTCAGGTGGGAGAATCTATCCACAGGACAACTATAAGTCGTGCACTTCACAAATCTGGTCTTTTTGGAAGAGTGGCAAGAAGAAAGCCATTGTTGAGAGAAAGCCATAAGAAGACATGTTTGCAGTTTGCAAGAAGCCATGTGGGGGACACAGCAAACTCTTGGAAGAAGGTGCTCTGGTCAGATGAGACCAAAATTGAACTGTTTGGCCTAAAAGCAAAACGCTATGTGTGACGGAAAACTAACACTGCACATCTCCCGGAACACACCATCCCCACTGTGAAAAATAGTGATGGCAGAATCATGTTGTGGGGATGCTTTTCTTCAGCAGGGACAGGGAAGCTGGCCAGAGTTTATGGGAAAATGGATGGAGCCAAATACAGGGCAATCAAGGAAAACCTGTTAGAGTCTGCAAAAGAGTTGAGACTGGTGCAGAGGTTCACCTTCCAGCAGGACAACGACCCTCAACATATAGCCAGAGCTACAATGGTTGGTTCAATGGAATGGTTTAGATCAAAGGATATTCATGTGTTAGAATGGTCCAATCAAATCCAGACCTTAATCCAATTGAGAATCTGTAGTAAGACTTGAAAATTGCTGTTCACAGACACTCTCCATCCAATCTGATAGAGCTTGAGCTATTTTGCAAAGAAGAATGAGCAAAAATGGCACTCTCTCTAGGATGTGTAAATCTGGTAGAGACATACCCAAAAAGATTCCCAGCCATAATTGCAGTGAAAGGTGGTTCTACAAAGTATTGACTCAGGGGGGCTGAATACAAATGCACACTTTTCACATATTTATTTGTAAAAAGAGTGGAAAACCATTTATCATTTTCCTTCCACTTCACAATTATGTGCCACTTTGTGTTGGTCTATCACATAAAATCCCAATAAAATACATTTACGTTTTTAGTTGTAACATGACAAAATGTGGAAAAAGTCCAGGGGTATGAATACTTTTTCAAGGCACTGTACATCAATGGGTAGACCAATCTCTTGCTGCAGCTATTGCATTCTGACAGCCAAGAGCTATTTGGTCAACAATTTTCCACCCATTCCTTTGATTTTTTTTTAATCAAAGATTTTGACCCGGGGCGTGGTCTGACGTCAATATGAGCGGACGTGTATAGCTCCCCTGGTCTCTTCCATCCTGAACACCTGAAGACCGATCCTCCCTCACTGGGCTTGCTCAGGCTCAGTACCCCGTTGGTCATCTCTTGGTCAGAACTGGTTCCTCTTGGCACTAGATCATCTTAATAGACACCGGTTGCTCAGAGACAACCTCCTGTGGTCCCTGCCTAGTACCCTAGCACTTATACTCTGATATTTGCTTCAACTTGAGCCCTTGGACTGGTACGAGTATACAGTAACCTGGACGACTCGCTGTGTCCCCTTGGTTCTCAATTCCTGCTTCTCCTCTGCTCACTGTCTCTGACCCTGGCTGTTCCCAGTTTATTCCCTCTTGGACGAGGCAAAGAAATCTAGCAAGTCCTGTCTGTCTGGAAGTCCTGTCTGCCTGTGGTTTCAACCTCTCCCCTGTGGATCAAATAAGTGAAAAAATCTTTATGCTGTTTTTGGTTTACTGACTCTGGTTGCCTCTTTTTCCCTTTTTTTTTCTTTGTTGCTAGAGTTTCTGCAACTGAGAGATAATTTTTTGTGGCTAGGTGACTTCTGGAAACAGGGTTGAGAATAATGACAAGGAAAAGGGGAGATACATCAGCAATACAGGATGATTCCAGCACACAGTCGCAAAAAATAACAAAAGACAAAAGTAAGGAAATAGTTAACAAGCTAATTCATACCAAAGCATGGGGAAAATATCACAACCCAAGTCATCCCTATCGCCTTCCACAATTCTTAAAGGGCCAGGGTCACATAGTAAACTCCTTAAAATGGCTTCAACACCTTCTTCCCCAATGGCAGCAGGAGCTCAGGACCTCTCCCTTGTAGAAACCTCTATGATAGAGGAACCCTCTTTGAGAGAGGTATTAATGACAGTAAATGGGTTAAAATCTGCTTTATAAGAGATGATGGATCAATTAAAAGGTATTAAGGAAGAAATGGCATTTGTCAGACATGATTTACAGAAGATACAGGAGCGCACCACAGAACTGGAGGGCAGGGTTAGTGGAATTGAGGATACAATAATACCTATGAAAAAGGAGCTGGAGCTTCTGAAAGGAGCAGCCAGCAGACAGAATGATAGATTGGAGGACTTAGAGAACCGACTAAGAAGGAATAACGTTCAGATAATCAGACTACCAGAGAAAAGCGAAGCGAATAGCATGAGAGGCTTTCTGGAAAAATGGCTCAGAGAAGTATTTGGGCAACAAAAACTTTCCCCCTTTTTTGCACTAGTACGGGCTCATCGAGTCCCATGAAAACTTCTACCCCAGGAGGGGTGCCAAGATCAGTGATTATGAAGCTCCTTTTTTTTAAAGACAGAGAAAAAATTTTGAGGAAAGCAAGGGAAATGAAGAACGTAATGTTTAATGGAGTGAAAATCTCATTTTTTCCAGACTTCTCCGCAGAAGTGCAGAGAAGAAGAATGAACTTTGTAGACATCAAGAGGCGGCTGTGACAGTTGTGCAATATGCTATGCTATATCCAGCACGACTGAGAGTCACAGTAAATGGGGCGGCTCATTTTTTTCATACTCCTACTGCAGCTTCCTCTTGGCTAGAAAGAAATTAGCAAGTTAAACAGCAACCTATATAATACTAGGATTTGAGGCATGAGTCGTGTACTTTGATAAGGTCATTTATTATATTATATATATGTATTTTTTTTTTAGCACCAGGAAGGAGTTATTGATCAAAAGGTATAATTGTTCATCGAGTCAAAGTGTATAGGCACTGACACATGCTATTTATGATGAGAAATAATTCTGGTATTTACACAATTCGATTACAGGGCCACAATCAATGCCCCCAAGGGGGTTTGGAAGGAGGGTGGGATAGAGGTGGGGAATGGGAAGGGAGGTTCTTCTGTCTCATGGGAATTAAAATAAAACACACAGATGTAGTTATTTGGCAAACAATGAAACAGGTTTTTGGGCTTTATAAGTTGGAATTTAAATATACCCATCCTTGTGGGCAAGCATATGCGCGTAAACATAGGAAAGGGTTCATAATTTATAGGCACATTTTATTTTTTGAGCTAAAATTGTTAGAGAGGTGACAATTTGTTCATGAAACGTAAGAGGGTTGGGTGATTCATTTAAAAAAATGGCTTTATTTAAGACTGCCTCAATTCTTAGGACAACTGTGCTCTGCCTGCAAGAGACACACTTGACAAAAGAAACAACCTCCCACCTAAATAATAGAGGGTTTTCTCATCAGTATCATTCCGTGCACACCTCCTACTCAAGAGGCACACGTATTTTAATACACTCTTCAGTGTCTTTTGATTGTAGACAGGTGAAGATAGATGAAGAGGGTAGATTCATATTTATACAGTGTAGGTTGGCAGAAATGCCACTTATACTTGTGAGCATGTATGTCCCTCCCCCTTTTAAGTTAGAAGTTTTTAAATATATATTGGAATTTATAGCAGATAAACCAAAGGTTCCCATCCTTATAATGGGAGATTTTAATATGGTGATGAATAATCAGGTTGATAGGTTCCCCTTGGGAAAAAGATCAGATCAGACTCTATATATGCCCCTATACAGGTTTTTCAAAGAAACAGGTCTGAAAGATATTTGGCGGGAATGCCATCCAGCGACACAAACTTTTTCATGTTACTCAAGAACACACCTCTTGCTTTCCAGGATTGATATAGCAGTAGGGAATGATATTCTCATCCCATTGGTCACAGATATTAGGCACGAGGCCAGGGGACTGTCTGACCACTCCCCTTTAACCCTGACATTAGGGTTAGGAAAACGGGGGGTAAGAAGAAAATGGAGAGTTAACCCTTTTTGGCTGCAGCTAATTACCCCTAAAGAACATATGCTAAACAAGCTTCAGGACTTTTTAGAATATAATAGAACCTCAGCATCACAAGGTGCGATATGGGACACCCTTAAAGCCTTTTTGAGAGGAATTTTAACCCCTTCCCGCCGACCGTACGCAGATATGCGTACTCGGCTTTCCGGGGTTATACCGGGATGATGCCCGCAGCTGCAGGCATCATCCCAGTACAGTTGTTTACAGCGGGCGATCGGCTACCCGTGTATAACAACCGATGCGGCTAAAAGCCGCTCGGTTGTTATACCGGAGGAGCGGGAGGGGACATCCCCCCCCTCCCGCCGCTGTTACCGGGCCTCCCGTGCGATCGGGAGGCCCGGTGTCCATTCGGCTGCCTTCGGCGGCTGGGGGCGGGCTGGAACGAAGCTGTGAGCGGCTTCGTTCCAGCCTTCTCGTTGTAAACGCGGAAGCGACGTCATGACGTCACTTCCCGTTTACTCGGCTGCCAATGGCGCAGAATTTAAAAAAGTACACAGTATTCAGAATCGCTGTTTTCGGCGATCTGAATACTTTGAAGTGTAAAGGAGGGATGGGGGGTCTTTTAGACCCCCCATCCCTCCATAAAGAGTACCTGTCACCACCTATTACTGTCACAAGGGATGTTTACATTCCTTGTGACAGCAATAAAAGTAAAAAAAAAAAAAAAATTTTATAAAGTAAAAAAATAAATAAAATAAATAAAAAAAAAAAAAATATTTTTTTTTAAAGTGCCCCTGTCCCCGCGAGCTCGCGCAGCGAAGAAAACGCATACGGAAGTCGCGCCCGCATATGTAAACGGTGCCCTAGACCTCCTCTGTAGCTCAAACCTGGTAACCGTAAAAATTTTTTAAAGCGTCGCCTATGGAAATTCATAGGTACCGTAGTTTGTCGCCATTCCACGAGTGCGTGCAATTATAAAGGGTGACTTGTTTGGTATCTATTTACTCGGCGTAACATCATCTTTCACATTATACAAAAAAATTGGGGTAACTTTACTGTTTGGATTTTTTAAAATTCATGAAAGTGATACTTTTCCAAAAATTTGCGTTTAAAACACCGCTGCACAAATACCGTGTGATAAAAAATATTGCAACAATCGCCATTTTATTCTCTAGATTCTCTGCTAAAAAAATATATATAATGTTTGGGAACTCTAAGTAATTTTCTAGCAAAAAATACAGATTTTAACTTGTAAACACCAAATTTCAAAAATAGGCTTAGTCATGAAAGGGATAATACAACAGATTTCTAGGAGGAAGTCCACCAGGGATTGGAAAGTAGAAATAATGGGAAGAGTGACCGATATGGAGAAATTATATGCAGATGATCTATCGCCAGATAATATGGCTAATTGGAATGAGGTACAGCAGTTATATTGAACTCTGTCCCTTGAGAACAGAAATTTTTTCTAAAACAAGCACAGTACGAGGAGAGTGAAAAACTGGGCATATGCTGGCCCTTTTGGAAAGGTCCCAGGGCTCTTCTACCTCCACCATCATGTCTATTGAAACCCCTGGTGGTGACCAGGTCCCCAGTAGAAATAACAAGGATTTTTAGAAACTATTATCTTGATTTGTATACATCCAAAGTGGGGGAAGTAGATTGCGAAATAAAGGAGTTTATACAAGGTCTGCCTATTCCACACCTATCAGAGAATGATAGGGCAATCTTGGAAACTCCAATTTCCTTGGAAGAATTACAAAAGGCAGTAACAGAAGCACCTAACCATAATATACCAGGTCCAGATGGACTGCCAAATGGGATTTACACCGAATATGGAGAAATAATGTTGGCAGAATTATTAGAGGTCTTGAATGAAGCAGTGGAAAGGGGAGAAGTACTGGCATCCATGATAGAGGGCACAATAATTGTTATACCCAAAAAAGGGGACGGACACAACATAACCTGTGTCATATAGACCTATCTCTTTGCTCTGCACGGATGTCAACATACTGGCAAAAGTGCTAGCGACACCATCAAAGCATTTGACAGCGTTGAGTGGCAGTACTTGTGGGAGGCCTTATCAGCTTTTAACATAGGCCCTTTTTATTAACATGGGTAAAGCTGTTGTATATGGCTCCAAGAGCGAAAGTGAGAATTAATAAAGAGATCTCTGAATGTTTTCCGCTGACCCGGGGGGACAATGCAGGGGTGTCCCTTATAACCCCTGCTTTTTGCCCTGGCAGTGGAACCACTGGCGATAGCTATCAGAACAACGGGAGCTATTATGGGTTTTAGAAGAGGGAAGCAGGAGGAAAAGATTTCCTTATATGCGGATGATATTCTCTTGTTTCTGGGAGACATGAGACAATCATTGATAGTAGCAATGGATGGTATAAAAAGGTTTGTTCTCTGGGCTCTCCATCAGCTGGGGGAAATCCGCTTTTCTCCCGATTGATGGGGTAGCGCAGGGAATACCAGAGATTGTTAGATATCTACAGGTGGTGGAGAGTTTTAGATACTTGGGTATAAAGGTAACAGAAAACCCTAGGTGGTACATAGCAAATAATTTGGAGCCTCTGTTCAAAGTGTTTAGTGTAAAATGTGGTATATGGAGGTGTCTCCCTCTGTCAGTAGTGGGTCAGTGTAGCCTCATAAAAATGATATGGTTGCCCCAACTCCTATACATCTTGGACAACTCCCCAATATGGATTCCTGGAGTGTGGTTTAAGAAGGTGGAGGGCCTCTTTAGGGATTTAATTTGGAGGAAGGGGAAACCTAGAATCCGCTTGAGTGTGCTGCAGCTGCCAAGGGATAGAGGAGAGCTGGCTGTACCACATCCCTGGAGCTACTTCTTAGCTGCTCAAATACAGCAAGTGGGGGAATGGAAAGTATACAATTCCATTACTAATTACAACTCACAAATATTGTTAGGTACCCCACATAGATCCCTGATAGAGGCACCAGAAGCAGGGTCACTAAAGAGAGAGGACCAATGTCCTTCAGCAAAACTGATGATGAGGGTATGGAATACAATAAAATCAATTTTTAATTATTCGGAGTATAGCGAGTTTACACCAATCTGGGATAATGCAAAGTTGCTGGAGCTTGTGGGTCTGGATAACTTCTCAAACTGGAAAAAGAGGGGAGTGGTCAGACTGTCACAACTATATACAGCGGGGTTATTAATGACTTTCCAGGAATTAATGGAGGAATTTGGTTTCCCAAATAATAATTTCTACCAATACTTGCAGTGGAGACATGCGGTGACGACACAGTTTAGGGAAGAGAGATTGGAATGGAGCATTATACCTTTATTGGTAACCCTAGTGAATGCTACCTCCCTAAAGGGGTTGACGTTAAATCTATACTCAAATATATTCTTGAGGGTATTAGAAAAGGACTCCCACCTGGCAAGAAGAGCAAAATGGGAGGGGGAAGTGAGAAAACTCACAGACAGGATAGACCCTAAACCACCATCAATAATGGCCTGCAGAGGCCGGTTAATAATACAATAACGAGAGAGAGATTGGCCTATATGAGAAAGGGTAATGGGGCAGATTTGAAAAAATATGGAATAAATGGTTAGAAATTCCAGGTCTGATGCCAGAGAGAATATATCCTTAGTAAAGATATTTTTTTGGAAATGTTTTAATCTTGAACGAGATGGGAGGAGGGATGGGGTAGTTAAGGGGATGAATGTATATTTGTGGGATGTATTTCTCTTCCTTTGTGCATAAGAAATGTTTGTTTATTGGAAAAAAATAAAATAAAGTGGATTTAAAAAAGATTTTTGCCCACCTGCAAAGCGAGTTTCGTCCAGTCCATCAGGAGCCAGCCGAAAGTTGATCAGTTTACGGTCAGCTTACAAATACATTTTTATAAAACGTTCGGACATAGTGAAAAGATTTTCTACATTTAAACAATCTTTTTCACACATTTACCGAACGTTACAAGGTTTTAGGACTTCTTTATTATATGAACACATCATTTCTGTAAAGGAATGCATAAATACAGTATTTCTAGTTGTGACATTTCACACCTCCTAGCATGCAAGCTATCACTTCTCTGTTACATTTTCAGTCCTTTGTAACCCAAATATTAATGTGTTTGTAAAGTCTAATAATAAATTTCTCTTATTTGTTCTCTTTCGGTCTGTTAAATATACCATCAATAGTGTTTTCTTATACAGTATCTCACAATAGTGAGTACACCCCTCACATTTTTGTAAATATTTTATTATATCTTTTCATGTGACAACACTGAAGAAATGACACTTTACTACAATGTAAAGTAGTGAGTGTAAAGCTTGTATATTTACTGTCCCCTCAAAATAACTCAACACACAACCATTAATGTCTAAACCGCTGGCAACAGAAGTATGTACACCCCTAAGTGAAAATGTCCAAATTGGGCCCAATTGGCCATTTTCACTCCCCAGTATCATGTGACTCTTTAGTGTTACAAGGTCTCAGGTGTGAATGGGGAGCCGGTGTGTTAATTTGGTGTTATCGCTCTCACTCTCATATACTGGTCACTGGAAGTTTAACATGGCACCTCATAGCAAAAAACTCTCTGAGGATCCAAAAAAAAGAATTGTTGCTCTACATAAAGATGGCCTAGCCCTAGGCTATAAGAAGATTGCCAAGACCCTGAAGCTGAGCTACAGCACAGTGGCCAAGACCATACAGCGGTTTAACAGACAGGTTCGACTCAGAACAGGCCTCGCCATGGTCGACCAAAGAAGTTGAGTGCACGTGATCAGCGTCATATCAAAAGGTTGTCTTTGAGAAATAGATGTAAAAGTTCTGCCAGCATTGCTGCAGAGGTTGAAGGGGGGGGGGGGTCAGCCTGTCAGTGCTCAGACCATACGCTGCACACTGCATCAAATTGGTCTGCATGGCTGTCACCTCAGAAGGAAGCCTCTTCTAAAGATGATGCACAAGAAAGCCTGCAAACCGTTTGCTGAAGACAAGCATAATAAGGACATGAATTACTGGAACCATGGAACCATGTCCTGTGGTCTGATGAGGTCAAGATAAACTTATTTGGTTCAGATGTTGTCAAGCGTGTGTGGCGGCAACCAGGTGAGGAGTACAAAGACAAGTTTGTCTTGTCTACAGTCAAGCATGTTGGTGGGAGTGTCATGGTCTGGGACTGCATGAGTGCTGCCAGCACTGGGGAGCTACAGTTCATTGAGAGAACCATGAATGCCAACATGTAGTGTGACATACTGAAGCAGAGCATGATCCCCACCCGTCGGAGACTGGGCCGCAGGGCAGGATTCCAACATGATAACGACCCCAAACACACCTCCAAGATGACCACTGCCTTACTAAAGAAGCTGAGGGTAAAGGTGGTAAACTGGTCAAGCATGTCTCCAGACCTAAACCCTATTGAGCATCTGTGGGGCATCCTCAAACGGAAGGTGGAGGAGCGCAAGGTCTCTAACATCCACCAGCTCCGTGATGTCCGCATGGAGGAGTGGAAGAGGACTCCAGTGGCAACCTGTGAAGCTCTGGTGAACTCCATGCCCAAGAGGGATAAGGCAGTGATGGAAAAATATGAACAGTGTAAAATAAGGGAAAAAAGAAAACCAATGCAGCCACCATACCTAAGGACAGGTAAGCTGCAGTACTTTCAGTTTTTGTTATTGGGTTTAGATACACTACAAGATACAATACGGTTCTTCTGTTCCCATGGACCAGAAAATGTGCTTGGCAGGTGTTTTTTTTTTTTTTTTTAATTGGGAAAACCAACTTTTATTGAACATATACATACAGGTATACAACAAGTATTTATCAGGGTGTAACATTATATAGTGCACATTCAAACTTCTTCATTCTATTGCTTATAGTCAATAACAGGCAATATTAATGAACCTTTGGTAGGATTACCGGATTATTCCTGGACCACTATTGTTCGTGAATTCAAGATTACAGAACCCCCATATTTCTCACGCTCACCATGACTCTTATGCCCCGTACACACGGTCGGACTTTGTTCGGACATTCCGACAACAAAATCCTAGGATTTTTTCCGACGGATGTTGGCTCAAACTTGTCTTGCATACACACGGTCACACAAAGTTGTCGGAAAATCCGATCGTTCTGAACGCGGTGACGTAAAACACGTACGTCGGGACTATAAACGGGGCAGTAGCCAATAGCTTTCATCTCTTTATTTATTCTGAGCATGCGTGGCACTTTGTCCGTCGGATTTGTGTACACACGATCGGAATTTCCGACAACGGATTTTGTTGTCGGAAAATTTTATCTCCTGCTCTCCAACTTTGTGTGTCGGAAAATCCGATGGAAAATGTCCGATGGAGCCCACACACGGTCGGAATTTCCGACAACACGCTCCGATCGGACATTTTCCATCGGAAAATCCGACCGTGTGTACGGGGCATTATACTGGTTTCAATAATATTTGTCATCATCTATGTACAGGTCTCCCCATCTTCCAGCCATCTATCCCAGATCTTCAAATACTTTTGTGTGCATCCTCTATGTATGTATATCAATTTTTTATACGGAAAGGTATTGTTTATGTCCCTTTTCCAGCTCGATAATGTAGGAGTTAGGGTTTGCATCCAGGTTCGAGCTACAACTTTCCTGGCCATAAATAAAGCTTCGTAGATGAAAGTAGCGTGGATCCAGAACGACTGGAGAGCCCATTTTATCATGTAGGAATTTAATCACTTGTACCCAATATGTTCGCAAAATGGGACATTCCCATATCAGGTGATAAAATGTGCCTGGTCCACAAGTACAGAGGGGACATGTTGGACTACATGAAGGTTGGAACCTGGCCAGCCTCTTTGGTGTCATGTATGCTTGGTGAACAATATATAGCTATGTCAATCTGTCCGAAAGTTTAGGCGACGTTGTTTTAACATTTTCTAGTATTTCGTCCCAGTCTGTGTCGCTGATATCTCCCACGTCCTTTTCCCACTCTATTTTAGCCCTTTGAATTACAGTCATTATCCCGGGGAGTCGAATGGTATAGTATAGATTTGAAATCAATTTTTGAGGTTCGGGCCCATAATTATATCTAGAACCTGAGGGTGATCCAGAGTACTGGCATTATCTCTAAATTGATAGCGCAATGCATGGCGGAGCTGCAAATATCTAAACACCAGGTGTTGTGGAATAGAGTATTCGTCTTTGAGGGATTGGAATGATTTAGGCCGCACGTCAGTCATAACCTGATGGAGGTATATAATTCCGTACTTGGCCCATATTCCCGGGTCTGGTACATTTTTAAGTTCCGGCAGGTGGTTTTTAAACCACGGGGGGGTATGGGAGTGTATATGCCCCAGTTAAAGCTTTTTTAAAGTTATTTCCCATATTTTTTGATGGTGTGTCAGCATACCCATATTGTATCGGGGAAGTCTTTTACGCATCTGCCCCCCTCTAAAAATAGCTTGTAAGAGAGATGTCAATGAATTCCTTGTATCTTCGCACACTAACACTCTGTAACTCTGCATTTCAGTTTTGTTGAAATAATACATATGAGACAATTGTGCTGCTATGTAATATTCCTGCAAGTCTGGAAGTGCGGTTCCCCCCATGGAAGTGGGATTTTTAAGAATGTGCCAGGCCAATTTATGTCTTCCGTGTCCCCAAACAAATTAATTGAGGATGGCTTCCATCTTTTTAAAGACCTTAAGGGGAATATATAGGGGTGCAAGCCAAACCATATACAGAATCTTAGGTAATAAAATCATCTTGATGATGTTTATTCATCCCATTACACCCAGAGGCAATCTGGACCAGGCTTGCGTTTTGGTTTTTACAATGGAGAACAGTGGTTCTACATTGTTATTGATATAGTCCCTCAGCTCCCTGGTGACCAATACCCCTAAATATTTAATGGTGTTTACTCTAGCTAAGGGTAGCTCCGGGTATGTGGGGGGCGGGGGGAAGTGATCTATGGGGAGTATTTGGGATTTATCCCAGTTTATGCATAGCCCTGAGAAGGTCCCCATCCTTTCAATAATTCGCAGCGCCGCCTGAAGCGATGGGCCCTGATCTGCCAAGTATAGAATAGTGTCATCCGCATATAGGCCTATTTTTTGTGTATATGTGTCAATGCGTAGCCCAACTATCTCTGGCGCCCCCGAATGGCAATGGCCAATGGTTCAGCCGCCAAGGCATAAAGAAGAGGGGAGAGAGGACACCCCTGCCTCGTGCCCCTCTCAAGGGGGAACTGTTCTGATAGCCACCCATTCACGAATACCCTTACTTTTGGTGTTTGGTATAAAATCTGAACCCATTTAATAAAATTCGGTCCAAATCCAAATTCCCTCAAGCACTCCCATAAGTATAGCCATTCTACCGAATCAAAGGCCTTGGCTGTATCCAAGGCCACCACAACTCTAGTCCTATGATTGTCGTGTTGAGCTTGGAGATTCATAAATAACCTCCTGATATTCATGGCTGTATTTTTTCCTGGCATAAAGCCAGTTTGATCAGGGTGTATTAATGAGAGAATGACCTTGTTCAAGCGAGCTGCAAGTATCTTTGCAAGTAATTTAATATCCACTTGGAGTAGGGATATGGGACGATATGACTCAGGATAATGGGGATCTTTCCCTGTCTTGGGTTTGGCAGGTGTTTTTGACCTCTGTCATGTCCTCTTGAATGTTGGAGTTGAATGGGTCTGTACACATCCGAGCTGTTGGGAGGAGGTGTGCCCTAAATCCTGCAGAAAACATTCAGGCAAGGGAGTAGAGAAGTGGGGGTCCAAATTCCCACCAGAGCAGCAGCGGTGCAGCAACTAGTGCTTACAGCCGTCGCGTATCAGAGCACTAGAGCCACACTCCTGCTGTCTGCCAGACGTCAGAGACTGGCAGCTGAATCTCAGAGTGAATAAGGTTCTTCTTAGCTCCTCTCTGGTTCCATCTATATAATACAAGGAGGGTTTTTGCTTACTCTGAATTGCCTGGTCTGGTGAGCGGGTTTCATGGGGGGAAGATCAGCACCGCAAGGGAGATCTGCACTGGGGGATATTGGTACTGGTCGGCGGAATCTGTATGGGGGGGCATCTGAACTAGTAGGAATTTTATCTTTGAGAGGGAGGTCATTTTTTGTTGTACATGTCTACTGACCTCCTGCATTATTCTCTTCTGACCCCTGTGCTCTGTGTTTTACACACTCCTGACTCCTGTGCTCTGTGCATCACACACTCCTTATCCCTGTACTCTGAGTTATGCACTTCTAACCTCATGCAGTATGTGCGTTACACACTCCTGACTCATGCACTATGTGCATTATGCTTTATTTTACAAAAGTAGTTGGTTGCTCAGTATTCAGTGACTATGTTACTAAGTTCTTCTTAAGCTGCGTGCAAAAAAAAACATATGTAATGGAAGAATGTGATTTTTACAACTTATTGTGCTAAGGTTTATACAGTATTTATCTGTTAGGCTCCTGCTTGTGGCACTGTTTTGGTAGTACAAGGACTATGCCATAATTATTATCATGTACACAGTTGGTAGGCTCAAATTTTAAGCCCCTCCCAATGTTAGCACACTTTTGTCACACCCACAGTTTACCGCGGCATGCTGCACGCACCACCTTCTTATTTCTCTCTGGGTGCTCAAGGCTGAACCCCCTCTCCAGAAAAAAAAAAATCTATGGCACTGCATTAAGGCCATGGTCAGGCAGCGACTGCCATTCAATTTATTGCTGAGTGGCTGAAACATGATTAGACTCCTGCTCTAACAAAACAAGCTATGCAAATCAAGCCCGACAGAATATTCACTTTACTAGTTACATTCTTTTTTTGTTTCTATTTTATAACCATTCACTAGGAATTTTTGGGATTGGCGTAGGGCGTAGGCCATGCTATAATTACTGCAAAGCCAAAGCAAGTGGAGAAAGCAGACAGTTACCAGTGTAAAAAGTAAATTCCTTTGTCAAAGTCTAGTGTTTGATGTGTGAGATTCCACTACTAGCTGTCCCTGTAAAGTTGTGCTAAGTGTTCACAGCTCTAGTAAAACATACATACTGAATAAGGTGCAGTTAGTATTGTTTTCCAGCATGATGCTGCATAAATAGATTGCACACTATTTTCAGCTTATCCATATATGGCACTATTATGTCGGCCTGGCCTGTCAGATAATATTTGTTGGCTGGAATAAGTTCCTGCAGGGTGATTACACTCAGCCAGCTCCATTTTAATAAAAGTATAACTGGCTCTTGAGCAAAAACAAAATTGTCTTAACCGCTTCTTGGCCTAAAATAATTTGTGTTTTTCGGGGACAATAGTAATTACAATCTTAAAGCATAAAGTGTTTTTTTTAAATTGCTTTCTTTTTTTACTTCAACTGGTTAATGGGGGATGGATATTTGTTTTTACAAAAAAGTGTTTTTGCAGTATGTTATCAGGGCCAGTTCACACCACATGCAGTCCAGTGCGTTTTTTTTCCTGCATCAAAAACGCATAGAAAGTAGGTAATATGGTTTCCAATGACACAGTTCACACCAGTGCGGTCAGTTCCAGGGCGTTCCAGTCCCAGAAAAAAAAAAGTAGAACGTGCTGCACTGGACTGTACTGGAACACAGTAAAATGTAAAAACAAGAAAAAAGCATCTGGAACGCATCTGAAACGCACTGGAATGTATCAAAAATGTGCATGCAGAACGCATCCGGAACAAATCTGGAGGACATTTTTGTGGTGTGAACTAGCCCTCAATGAGCGTCAATGTGTTTGCCATCGGTTTTTTAACTATATAGACATGTGCACACAATCCTGTTCTCATGGGAACACATGATACTGCAGGTTTGCATGCACAAATTTGTGTGCCTTTAAATTCTGACCTGGTACTGCAAATCGGGATGTACATCCACACCTTTCAGTCAGAAGTTATAGAAGTTCTCCTTGCAAGAGTCAAACATACCTTGGTAGGATGCCTTATCCATTAATGTGGAGTCTTTGGGTCTTTATTGCATAACGACACCCAAAATGCCGGGTTAGCTCCTCTGTTGTTTACCTCCAGGGCATTGCTGTAAGCTGATCTTCCTGTTTCCCCTCTCAATACTGCATTTACACCGAAGGGCAAGGTGACAAAGCAATTGATTCAACAAACTGCAATAGCATTTCAATGTGCTAAATATCAACCAGAACAGGGATAGGCAACCTTTGAGAGGTGGAGATCTACCTGAACAACATGGAATAGTTCAAAGATCACTGGGGTGGAGCACCCTTTTTTTTTAAGAAATTAACTAGCTGGGCCTTAATTAAAAGTAAGGCCTCATTTAAAGCAAGTGTTGCAGTCATTTTTAAAAATGACCCACATTGTAAGGTACGCCACTAGTGGATTATGGTTTGGATATTGATGTGTTACTATTTCTGCAGAAAATACCTTTTTTTTAGTAGTGTAGCTCGCAACTTCTGGTCCCGGCTGCCTAGGCGACTAAGTCATCAGCCCAGCCCATTGACTCCTGGGATAGCTATGTCATCAATCCCAGAAGTCTTTAGGAGTCGAATGCATGTACACAAAGCTCGCCGCAGTGTCAGTACTGTGCAGGTACAAGATCTGGAGGTGCATACTGGGTAGCCAGCTGCACAAAATCCAGGAAATGAAGCCAGGGCGGCTTTAGCTGCCCAAATCCTGCATGGCCGCAGCCAGAATCGAGGGGGACAAAAGAAAAATAATCAGTTTGTAAGTAGATACAATGGGGGATATTTACGAAAGGCAAATCCACTTTGCACTACAAGTGCAAACTACAAGTGCAAAGTGCACTTGAAATTGCACTGAAAGTGCACTTGGAAGTGCAGTCGCTGTAGATCCGAGGGGGAAATGCAAGGAAGATAAAAAACAGCATTTTAGCTTGCATATGATTGGATGATAAAATCAGCAGAGCTTCCACTCATTTCAAATCTACCCCTCAAATTTACAGCAACTGCACTTCCAAGTGCACTTTCAGTGCAATTTCAAGTGCACTTTGCACTTGTAGTTTGCACTTGTAGTGCAAAGTGGATTTGCCTTTCGTAAATAACCCCCAATGTGTACCTGGGCAACATTTTCCATGATGCTTATGAGGAATTACAACGATCTCTGCAATGCTTTTAATGCAATGTTGGCTAGGAGACTGGAACTCTGCTCTGTGTGAGGGCCATGTTTGCCAGCAGAGGATGCACTGTGTATCTGCAGGCAGGCAGTTCCATTCATATCTATTGGGATGAAGTGGCTGCATGGACACAGCTACTGCTTCCAATTTGACATTTGTATAGGTGTGTGTCCCCGACCTCATACTGTCTGTGTTTGAGTACGGATGTCAAACTGGGAGTAGCAGCTGTGTCTGTGCAGCTGCTGCATCTCAATAGACATGAATAGGACTGCCTGCATGGGGATGCACAGAACACCTGTACATCTCCTGCGGGCAAACATGGCCCTTCACATTGATGTACCCTTAGGAACTCCTGTTTGAAGGAGGCCTTAAAGAGGAAGTAAACCCTGATGGGTTTTACTTCCTCTTTTTCCCCTGCAAAGTAAAAGCATAATGGCATCGCATACTAGCCCATTATGTTGCACTTACCTGCAAAGGAAGCCAGCGATGTTCCCGCTGTGTGGAAGCGTCCATCTTCACCCCTCTTCCTTCCGGGTCCACGGACTCAGACTCTCTGACTTTCTGAAGTCACATGACGTCACTTCCGCGCATGCATCATGCCCTTTCTTTAGTGCGCATGCACCGATGACGTCGGTGCAAGCATATATGGTACAGGTAAGCTTTAATATAGGCTTACCTGTAGGTAAAAGTGGTTGTACAGGGTTTACAACCACTTTAAGACGGCAAGAAGAAAACTTAGAAAATATATTTAAAAAAAAAATGCCACTGTAAAAATATAAACGTAGCCTATCTGAAAAGTTAGCTCTACTGAGAAACTCTGCTTTCATTATTAACATTCCATTTTTTTTCATGTCTGGAGAGTAATTGGTCACTTTGAATCTGATGCAGGAGTCCATCATGCGGTCAGAACAATTGGTACTGCAGACTTGCACAACTAGCTACAGGTCTTGCTGACCTCAATACTGGCCTGGCTGTCTGCTCTGGTCCAACTGGCTGGCCAGACACTGGCCAGGATAAGTAGCAGTGGCGGCCTGCCCATTAGGGTCGCAGGGGCGCCACCCCCCCCATCCATGTGTCCAGCTCCCTAATCTACATGCAGGGTGCCAGATGCATGGATTCCAAAGAGGGTTTTTGTTTTTCTTTTTGAAGCGTGTGATTAGAGCGGCTTCAAAAAAGGGTGTGCCTCGGGGCATAGAGCACTGCGCCCAGAGCCCACCTAGTTGTGTGGCAATAGCAAATGAATATTTGCTATTGTCACACTGATTCTCCTCCCGGGCAATCAGGAAGCGGGTTGTGAGACCCGTTTCCGATTGGCCGAAAGGAGAAGCCATCCCATTAGCCTATGAGGAGGAAGGAGGGAGGAGACATACGGTCGCCGTGATGCTGAGGAGACGCATAGGAAGCTGACCGATGGAGCCGAGACACGGAGGAGACTGAGGGGGGAAGCTGCCGCCGTCTCCACTTGTCAGTCCAGGGTAAACTGGCAACCGGGGGGGGGGGTGTGGGTATGGTGCGCAGTGTTGGCTGGAGCGACGGGGGGTCCATGGTCAGGTCCAAATGCTGCCCCCCCGACTGATGGAGCACCGGCTGCCTCTGGTAAGTAGTATGTCAGGCAGTGTCCAGGGGTCAGTAGTTTGTAGGGCAGAGTACAGAGGTAAGTGGTTTGTAGGACAGTATACAGGGCTCAGTAGCTTGTAGGGCAGAGTACAGGAGTCAGCAAATTGTAGGGCAGATTATAGAGGCCAGCAGAGCAGAGAGCAGAAGACCTGGGTTAGGAAGGGCAGTTTGCAGGAGGTAAGCAGGGCATTTACAGGGTGGAGGATTGGTGATTGGCATGGCGGAGGACAGGGGGTCAACATGGCAAAGAACAGGGGTCAACAGGGCACTGTATAGGGGTCAACAGCACAATTTAGAGGGGTCAGCAGGGCAGTGTAAAGGGGTCAGTATGGCAGTGACGGGTTGTCGACCCCAGACCTAGACCCTTCAAAAAATGATAAGTAATAATAATAGCTGTCTGCTTTAGCATGCTTTAAAGTGTATGTAAACCCCAAGAATAATTTTCTCTGATTTTAACTTGCTAAATATACCATTGAAAGGGTTTTATTATATCCGATAATTGCAGTCCTAAAACACTTCCTGTTCTAGGGTGACAACTCAGCTCCTCCATAGATACAGTACAGGGAAAGAGTGATGTCATCCTATGGCAGGAAATGCATTACTAGCAGGATCATAGGGGAAAAAATAAAGAAACAAAAAGACAAAACAAAATTAACTAAAGCAGTTACCACGCATAAAAACTGGTAAGTAGTATATATTACCTTTCTGTAAGTACAAAGTACTTTATGCTTTAAAACCGGTATTAGGTTTTACACAAATAAATAAAAGCTGATCATTTATATCACCCCTGCCAGTGTTAAAGGGGTTGTAAACCTACGTGTTTTTTCACTTTAATGCATCCAATGCATTAAGGTGAAAAGACACCTGGCAGTGACCAGTGGCAGTAGCAGCCCCCCCCCCGTTTTACTTACCTGAACCCTTGAACTTGACCCACGGGGATGCGCTGTCTCTCTGCCCGGGTTCTCAGCTCTTGATTGGATAGATTGATAGCAGCGCAGCCATTGGCTTCCGCTGCTGTCAATCAAATCCAATGACCCGGGGGCGGGGCCAAGTCCTGCATTCAGCCTCTATGGATGTCAAATGCTGGACTCGGGAGCATGCCCGCAAGGTAACCCCCTTGGGAGAGCGCTTCTCCTAGGGGGCCACCTTACGTGGGGAGGAGCCGCGAGAGCCACCGGGGGACCCCAGAAGAGCAGGTTCGGGGCCACTCTGTGCAAAACGAGCTGCACAGTGGAGGTAAGTATGATATGTTTGTTATTTTAAAAAACCCTAAACTGAAGCATTCTGCTTGATAGATTGAGCTTGAGTCAGACTTGCTGGCTGGATCACTAGATGAAAATAGAAGAAAGAAAGCCTAAAAAAGGAAACTATTACAACCATCACATCTAAGAATTGGTAAACTGCTTCAGAAATCCGAAGTACTACCTGCAGATTACAGCTGCAAGGTATTGGAGGAGGGTAGAGGACCTTGGATTTCCACTATGACAGTCGGAACCAACAGAAGGGACGCTTTGCATTAAGTGTTAAGTAAAATCCCTTTCCTTTTTGTACATGTTTATGCTTATTGTATTTATCTAATTACCATTAGCAGAGATTAAGTCAGATGATGAGAGGCTTAAACCCTGAAGAAGCGGCTGTGACCGCGAAACACGTAGGACAGCACATTTAGTCTGGCTATCATTACACAGTTGATTATGTATATTGGGATGTATTGTTTCACCTGATATTAAATGTAATTTTAATGTTTTTGTAATAAAAATCATGACATTTTAGAACATTTTGTGTATTTTACAAGATTAGTTACACCACAAAGTCATCACTAAACACCCACTTCCCTCAAATTTCCTTGTTCATTTATGTATTTTTGGGTTGATGACCTTGAGGTATAGCGCTGGATTAGCCACTTTAGCCACCCCTTTCCTTAAACCTTCTTTATGTGACATTCTTTTTAAAAATAATTTTTACCTAAACCTAGGCTTTAAGGTGCCTTAGCAACTTGATGAATCTAAACTATTGTCATTGATGGTGCAAGTAACTCTCCCCTACCCTATCCAAAATGTAACAAATGTTTTGTCTGGAGTTTTTTAATTCTGCCCAAAGATCTGAAAGCTGTGCAAAATCTGCACCAGCTGAGTAAGCATTACACTGACAAGTATGTTTGCTATGCTATGCTTACTGTCAATCATACAGCTGAACAGGTATTTAAATCACTGATACTTCCATAGGTTTATTTAAAAGAGCCATTACCAGTGAAAAAACTGTAATATCAGTAGTAGATGCTTGCTTTAACACATCAGTGAAGCCCAATTTTTAAAATCCATAAGAAAAAACGAGTGCATCGCTCAGAGCAGTGGAAACACAAGGTATCTGTAATTCATAGGAGACATGTTACGGGTGCTCAGGCTGAGGCATCCTCTCAAACATCAATAGACATATAGTCAAATGAAGGGGACAGCCGGCAACTCCATAAAGCCTTAAAAATTCTTTATTGTAGCATATCAGTGAAAAAAAAAAAGTAGTGGCTAACGTGTTTCGGCGATAAGCCTTGATTAATTGTTAATTGTTAATTGGTTTAATAATTAGTCAAACAATCAATCACTATCAACATAATAGCAGGTGTTATACTAGAGAGAAGGTGGAAAAAATGCAGAAAAGATGTGGTAATGTCTACAGTATATATGTCTAAAACTGCATAAACATGCACAAGTCTACTAAAACTTATTTAAAAAATAAGTTCACCTTTTGTTCACTTTTTTTTTCTAAATTCCAGCTCCCATATACACTTTGTGTTTGTTCTATCACATAAAATCCCAATATAATACATTCACGTTTTTTAGTTGTAACATGCCAAAATGTGAAAATTTCAAGGGGTATGAATACTTTTTCAAGGCACTGTATTGTTGCTGGAGAGGATCTATTTGTGCGGGGGGGGGGGGGGTCTATTGTTGTTGGAGAGGTATATTGTTGCTGGTGGGGGAGATATTGATGCTGGGGGTGGGTCTTATGTTGCAGTGGATCAGTCATTGCTGGGAGGGATCTACTGTTGAGGGCAGGGTCTAATGTTGCTGGCTTCCGGAGGGTCTATTAATGCTGGCTGTTGGGGGTCAATTGTTGCTGAGGTGGATCTATTGTCGCTGGGGTGTCCATTGTTGCTTGGTCTATTTTAATGCCTTTCTTGTTATCATTAACAAATTCCATACAAAATACGTAGCACCACAAAATGATACTTGGTTCTGTATTCTTTAAAAGGGGTGGTAATGGGAGGTAGGTAAGGGGTGGAACCAAGGAATGGTGCTCGGAGGTGGGAAGGGGTGTCAAGGGGTGATTCGGAAGGGAGGAGTTCCTGCAGCTATTCTCTGAGAAAAAAGCCCTTGACAGGGCTATCAACAAAGCCAGTATCTAACATAAAACCTACCTGCATTTGATTTGCTGTGCCTTATGGGAGTGTGGTGGTGTTCATAATCTTCTGTCTGAGGTGAATTGAAGAAACTGTTAAGATTTGGAAGGCTTCTCTGCCAGTACTTTCGCAGCCACAAAAACTGAGGAGAAGTGAGCCCAGAAAGTCTTGCTAAAGGAGATAAACATAAGGACCGTGAATTAGTTGCTGACACAGAGCAACAGATGCAGATACTAAGCACTGATCATATTCACACTCAGCTCTTTATAATGTAAAGTAGACTCAAGCAACCTGTCACTTTCCTGAAGTTGTGGATGTATATGTCCAGGACCTGGTCAAGCAGTAGGTAGAAGAGGCGACCTTTAGCACTTCAGCAGGACAGGGACACACAAAGGGTAGGATCTTCAACCTTTGCCGCTGTAGTAGTTCACAGCCAGGAGAACACACAGTGATTATTGCTAGCGGCAATAGTCGCCGGCAATTATCGCATGAAAAATCCAACAGGCTGGTTGTACCCAAGTTGATTGATCAACTTGGGTACAATCAGTCTGCCCATGCTGTATATGGTTTGAATTTCACCCGGTCCCTGCTGAACCAGCTGAGATTCGAATCATCTATGTCCGGCTTTACTGCAAGCACAATCCCATTGACTTCAGAGGTTCCACCTGTCAGCCTTGGCAAGCAGAGTTAAATTTGCCATTGCGCGTGTACAAACCCTTCAAGCTGCCAGAAAAGGTTTTAGGGAGGTGGTAAGGCGGGCCGTATATTATGCAATTTTCTTTCCTTCAAAAGAAAATTGCTTGAATCCCCCATCAACACTGATTGTATCCCTTCCTCAGCGTTATTGTGATGGTGGGAGCTCAGGGATCCTTCCCCACTGACCAAACACAATGATCACTGCTGTCAGCTATAGCGTAAAAAAACCAACAGTACTGTACAGTACCATTGTACTGATTTGAACGATGGATGGGCACTTGTAGCATGGAGTATCGTACTTCTAGCTGTAGCCTTTCTGTATAAGGATGTGCCCAATGTGCCATCCTCTTGTTTGAGTATGTTTATATCGAGAATTGGTAATCTGAGTGGATCACACTGCATTGTGAATTTTAAATTAAATCTATTTGTGGACAGAAAATTCATAAATGCATGTAAAGTCTCGCTATTGGAGTTCCACGCCATAAAAATATCATCTACATACCTGTACCAGCATAAATGGCTGGACAGGTATACAGATATTAAAAAAAAGATAGGTGCAGCACTCAAAGTGAGTGTCCTTAGACCCTTCAGTCCTCAGATGTAACTAATGGCCATATGACGCAACGCGCAGGGAGGAGCTTAAGACATGACGCGATTGTATGCCGGGATGCGGCGACCATCTTGTTGGCAGTATTAGCCAGGAGCTGTGTGTTTCCAGCAGCAAACAAATATTTTTTATGCAGAAATGTATGTGCAATATTCCCTTGTTTTAATAATTAAACTTGTATAAGGACTACTACACCATGAGGATTCTTCCTTTATATTTTATGGGCTGATACTTATGTGGATTTAATGGTGTGACTACTGGGAACAGAGCATGGAGATTGGGACGCCTGTGTCCATCCTGTTTTATCTGCCTTACCTGATCGACTGTGGATGACCACGACCAAGGGTGTTCATTCCATTTATTGCTAATTTGACTGTTATAAGGGTCCAAAGAGGAGGGTAAGAGACAGTGTGTTTGGGTGCCGGTGGTGGTTATCTTCCCTCTCTCATTCTTCAAGTATATCCCATGAAGTGTTCGGCCATTATTTACATCTGAGGATCTAAGAACATTTCATTTTGAGCTCTGCACCTCTATTTCTTTTTATACTTGTATTGCTGTTCATCAGCATTGTGCTGGCTGCTTGAGAGACTTTTATATTTCTTTTCTTTATTGTAGGTTAATTAGCGCAGCAAGCACCCATTATTGCTATTAGGTATACAGATATGGATTCATCAGCAAACAAATCATGCTCCCAACCCCCAGGTACAGGTTGGCATACGATTGGGCACAACATGTCCCCATCGCAACCCCCTGCACCTGGAGGTAGAGGGAGCCATCAAAAGATTTATTCTGTCAATGGAAAGGGCAATCTCCAATGAAAATATACGTTAAATGGCTATTGATCATTGTTTTGATTATGGATTTTGTTAAATGGTGTTTTGGAAGAATAATGTATATCTGTGTTTCATGTAGTGCGCATCGCTTGGCATTTACCTGGGGTGTAGATAATTACAGACATACACACTTATGTATGTGTGTGGTTGGCATGGGACAGACATACACATTCTCATGTAGGAAAAGGTTCCATGCCATGGTTGTCACACTGGGAGCGGGTTGGTATTATTTACCATGTTCCGTTTACACTTGGAGGTGGAGTTGAGGTGGTGGCGCCTGGGAATCCTCTTCCTTTTTGTACTCATATTTATTAATTGCTTTAATACTATGCTAGGCTGTGGCTTGCTGTAAGACATTGTCTCTTGTGTATGCTTAATTGTATGTTGATGGTGGTAGGGATGGCAAGCACTCGGACCACAATCGCATTTTATTTTGTGTGTCTTTCAGCCTGTGGGGCCAAAGGCTGGTAGACGACAATATATCGCGCCACTGCAGCGCTCTGATTGGCCCCTGAGGCATGGCTGTAGATTGGACAGCAATGTGATTGGCCAGAATGCAGGTCTCGCCAATGCTGCCCCATGCCCGCAAATGGTGCAAGGGTGAGGAGGAGTTGTCTTTTAGCCCCCCTAGCCCTCTGATTGGAAAAACAGCATTACTAGCTTGATTAGTATACAGATGGAGTGTCTGCTAGATATACCAGTGCTGAGATGCGATGTGGATGATGTCATATTCCTCCTCACTTCGACTCCTGCAATCACTTTCTTGATTATGGTTTAAAATAGAATATAAAATGGGAGTAATGTTTTGCTCTCATTTGTGCAGGGTGTGACACGGACGCGGGACGTTTGCTAGGTATGAGGCTTGGTTGATTAGCAATAATGAGTGGCATGTTTCCCTTTGGGTACTATTACATCTGGCATACATATATACATTGACTGTATATGTTTGTTTAAGGTGGATGGCTGCTGTGTTTTGCTGTATTGTTTGTTCCTGCAAGAGGCACATATGTTCTTTTGAAAAGTGACACTATACTACTGTGATGGCAGGTAATCTTTTTTTTATACAACTTTGTTGTGATGGCAATCTGTGCCTATATATATACCTTATGACTCTTTAATTAGGTTATTATGATTATAGGTTGCTGCTAAACTTTTGTGCCCCTGGGTTTTGGATCTTGAGAAAGGATACTTTTGTGTTCCTGTCTTGATTGGGATCCTTTGTTTCCATCTAAAGTAAGTTAGGCAATATTGGCCATGGTCTTTTCTTAGAATTTTATTGAACTGTCCTTGTATGCTGATGAATCCATATTGTTTCATACCTAGGTTCTAGCGTCAAATACATTTTCCATCTATTTACACCCGTCGCCTGTTCAACTATTTAAGCATTCTATGTCATACGACATATGTTATTATAACCATCTCCAGGCTTTATTGCTCAAGCAATGCATACGTTTACACAGAGAAACACTAAATGCTATTTTATGATGTTGTATCTATTCCATGTTGTTTACTCTGCCTTCTTTTTTGGCTAGGCCACTTTGCTATCTTTGCGGTCAAGATGATGAGGTCCTCAGGAAGCTAATAGGCAAAAGGCGTCGACCTCTTGCATCACTTCTGCAAAGTTCAATGGTTTAACAGTATGGCCTCTTTGGTGTACTTTTAAATATGATGATGGCTCATTAATATGGCTAATTGCACAGGATTTTGGAACCAATGTTTTTATTTGTTTTTCTAAATGCTTTGTAGTAAAAATGTGTTTTTATAAATTCTTTGTGGTCATTCAGGTTCTTTATAGTATATTGTCTTAATGGATGTGGTACCACCACATACAGCCATATAATCTTTCTTTGTGACTCATAGAAGGAGAGTAAAAACTTGTCAGGGCTGGGCTCAGCTGTCAGTTAATTGCCAGCTCCCATCTCTCCCCACAGTTACTCAGCTGTTGTTGATATCCTGCTCTTCAGTCCTGCCTACTTAAGCCGTCCAGTCCAGAGGAGCTCTGCCTTCGCCTTGGTCAACATCACAAGAAACATCTTCTGAATTCATGGCCTTCACTTACCGTCAGAAACCATGAAATCAGACTGAGACAGAAGTACAGTTATATCACATTTGTTTAATAATAAAAGTAAAAAGAACAAACATAGTCAAAACATAGCCAAAGTTCAGTAACTGGAACAGATAGTCAGCCAAGACAGAAGTCAGGGATCAAAGAAGTGGAACAGCAAGCAGGATCTGGAGCCAGAAGGGATGTCAGCAAAGCCAGTCTTTAAACAGGAATGCAGGAAATGTTTCGTGTGATGTTGACCAACGCAAAGGCAGAGCTCCTCTGGACTGGATGGCTTAAGTAGGCAGGACTGACGAGCAGGATATCAACTACAGTTGAGTAAATGTGGAGAGAGATGGGAGCTGGCAATTAGCCGACAGCTGAGCCCAGCCCTGACAAAACTGTAATTATAATGATAAGGATGATGATGGTGAGAATGGTGATGACAGTATAGATGCTAATGAGGATGGAAGAATGATGAGGACAGGGATGGCAATGATAGTATAAACTAATGGAGAAAGTGATGATGAGGATGATGATACAGAAAATAATGACAGGGATGAGTATAATGATGGTAAGCACGATGTTGAGAGTATAGAGGATACGATAAGTATGATAACAATGATGATGTGGATGATGATAATCATGGTGATGACAGTAAAGAGGATAAAAATGAAGATGATAATAATGATGATGGTGATGACAGTAAAGAGGATTACGCTGAGGACAACTCCAATAAGCCTGCAGGAGTCTTGATCCTCCTCTCACAATAAGGTTTTTGTTTTTTTTCTAAAAATGCATTGCTCAGTCTAAAATGACTGGGCCTATTTTTTGACCCAGTCTGGGCCTGGATTGACTTTATGTCAGGGCTGGGCTCAGCCCTTCCTTCTCAAAGCTGGCCGCTCAGCTGTCGGCTAATTGCCAGCTCCCATCTCTCCACAGTGACTGATCTGTTGATAATATCCTGCTTGTCAGTCCTGCCTACTTAAGCCGTCCAGTCCAGATGATCTCTGCCTTCACCTTGGTCACATCTCTAGAGACGCTTGCCTGTGTTCCTGTTAAAGACTTGCTTGGCTGACATTCCTTCTGGCTCCAGATCCTACCTGCTGTTCTACTACGCTCATCTCTGGCTCCCTGATGTTTTGGCTTGTCTGACTATCCATTCCGTTCCTAAACTCTGGCTATGTTTTGACTACGTTTACTCTGTTTACGTTTTTATTATTTTTATTATTATTATTAAACAAGTGTGATTTAACTGTACTTCTATCTCAGTCTGATTTATGGTTTCTGACACTTTAGTACAACCAGCCTACTCATAAATGGATCTAAATTCGTTCCAAGTAAACAAGGTCTAGAACTGGTAAGTGGTAAACAAGGTAACAATGACTTCACATGAGGTGTGAGCTTAGTGAAATACAAATTAGCTTTACTGACCCAGTGCTGCTAAAGCCGGGTCCACACAACACCATGGGGTTAAAGAAAAAAACTGTCAGCTCCAGTCAGAGCTGCTGTACTAACCATGCGAGGTTAGTTTAGTGATCTCCCCCGCTGAGCTGTTGTGTTCTGACAGGGGGATGCCCCCCCGCCAGAACACTGATCAGCAATCTCTGCCATTGGCTGAAAGCACTGATCGGGAGTCAGTCGGATGCTGGTTTTCCATCATGCACGGACCGACTGACATACACACAGTCCGAATGTCACCTGATATTTTTTTTTGAACCGGCCGTTGTCTCCCGACATTCTGCCTATGTGTAAAGTGCTAAAAACCTAACCAGACAGCCATTGGCCATCAATGTGATTTTTTTCAAAGATACCATGGAATCTGAATGGCCAAAGAAACCAGTCATTTGAACATAAAAGGATGGTGTTTATCCATATCTCTTCTCACGATCCCTCCTAGGGACCAAGATTATCTTCATGGAAATCAAGAGCAAAATGCTATAAAAATCATGTTACATCACCAGATGAGATAATTACATTTAACAAATCTACCCATCATCATGCAATTCATACTTACAGTAAAATGATTCACTCTATTTTATATACACATTATACCATCAATGTCATAAAAGTAAAAAATAAAAAAACACTGACTGTGCTGGATCATTTGATTTTGGTGTAGACATTTCCAAATTGATAAACAGGTACATTATATATAAGTGCAAAAACGTTTGCTGTATAGATGTATGTTTTTTTTTTTTTGTTGATCACTGCTTGCATTTATTGTCAGAATAATGATATAGTATTTATTGTAGTAATATTATAATAGGGGTTAGGCTAAACAACTCAAGGCAACTCTAATCTGTCCAATCTGGTACTGAGGCCATTTAAGGGTATCTCTTGGCAATAATAATCGCTTCTAAAATCTAAAATCGCTTCTATAGCTACTATTAAAGTATATATATAAAAAAAAAATGTATATTTTTCAGTTTTGAATAATCCACAAGAAGTCAGAGTAATGCCGCGTACACACGAACGGACTTTTCAGCATCAAACGTCCAACGGTCTTTCCGACGGACTTTCGACGGAGTTACTACGGACTTTCAAACGACCGGACTTGCCCACACACGAACGGACTAAAGTCCGTTCAAAAGTCCGTTCGTTTGAACGTGATGACGTACGAAGGGACTAGAATAAGGAAGTTCATAGCCAGTAGCTAATAGCTGCCCTTGCGTGTTTTTTTTGTCCGTCGCACTAGCATACAAACGTACAAACGAATGGATTTTTCGACCGGACTCAAATCTGTCAGAGAGATTTGAAACATGTTCTAAATCTAAAGTCCGTCTGATTTTTTTGACAACAAAGGGCCGATGAAGCCCCCACACGATCGAATTGTCCGGCAGATTCGTTCCGTTGGACCTTTGCTGACGAAAAGTCTGCTCGTGTGTACACGGCATTAGAAGAAGTGAGAGTAAATCTTACCATAGTAAGGGGAAAGGCCCTCTTAAAGTGGAGTTCCAGCCTCTAAAAAAAAAAAATCAAAACTCAACAGCTACAAATACTGTAGCTGCTGACTTGTAATATAAAGACACTTGCCTGTCCAGGGATCCTGCCATGTCGGCTCCCCGAAGCCAATTTGTCCATCGGCTCGGGTGCAGGCACCAGCATTGCAACTAAGGGAGACCGGCAATGAAGCCTTCAGGCTTCACAGCTGGTTTTCTACTGCGCTTGTGCGAGTCACGCTGCGCTTTCTGAATGCCCCTGTCATCTTCTGGAAGGCAGCAGGAGGGAAGGGGGAGGAGCCGATCCCAATACGGAGCTGAAATGCTTCGCTGCAGCAAGGTTAGGACGGAAGTCCTGCTGGAAATCACAAAAAAGGTAGAGAGCACAAAAAAAAGGATGCCCAAGAACGAGTGGGGGGGTTGGGCTGGGGGTTGTAGTGTGCTCAATTGTTTTCAACCTAGTTCTATTTTAGCCTGGAACTCCGCTTTAAGCTGGCCATAGATGGATAGAATCTCTTATACGAAAATTTGTAGGAAAAATCTTTTCAGAACATTTTCAGAACATTTGTTTGTCGTTTGAAAGATTTTATTTGCTTTTAACATTTGATTTTGGAAAGAATTGACTTTACCAAACAAAAGCCACATTCAGAAAGTTAGAAATTTGTTTCTTCGAGAAAAAATTTTCAACGTTCTTTTTTTGATCGCATTAGCAAGAAAATTAGAAGGATGGAAACTTTTTCTCGAAGAAACAAATTTCTAACTTTCTACTACTGATTAGAAAAAAGAACAAACGTTCATAGAACCTTCTTTCCCCAAAAATGTTGTTCAAAATTCTATCCATCTATGGCCAACTTTAGATAGGTGTTACCAGAACAGGTGCCCCCATGGAAAAAAATGAATTGCCTACTCCACTGAACTGAAACATTTTGGATTTTCCATCACTTTCTGACCTGGTGACAAATCACCAAGACAAATAAAGAGGGGAAAAATACAGACAGGAATAAAATCCTGACATTTTTGGCTTTATTAATTAATGGTAGGTTTGGGTTCAGGGTTTAAAAACTATTCTATTTTCAGGTAAGATAAGGGTTTGAAATAAAACGTGGTAAAAATAATTGTGTGCTAAACTTTTTGTGCTACAATTTCCTCATTCAAAATGAACAGATCAGAAAGTAGGAAAGTACTTTGGTTCTGCCTACAGCAATCAGTTCCATTGTCCCTTTCATTTTCTGACCTGCCCTAGCAATTAAAAAATAAAAATCCGGCTGATCTCAAATAAAACAATACATGCTGTCTTTTATCACAAAACCCTTGTTTTTGCCGCTTGCTGTAAATCAACAGGATGCTGCATCTCCAAATAACCTACTATTTGCTATAAATTGCATGACCTACATTACAAACTAGTTAAGCAACATACAGAAAGACATCTTTAAAACAAAATCCTATTAAAATATTAGTATATGTTAATATAAGCAGGACAACCGTCTGATTAGAGCCTCATAGCAGAAGTCACTACCCATTGCCTATTAGGCATACATTAAACTTACCCTCTGGAGATTTGTCATTTTCTGAAGGCTTCAACATTGTTTTCAGGATGAACAAAGCATGCAAGTTTGTGAAAAATAAAAACTGTCTATCCTTACACCTTGCCTGGAGACATGCAGGCTTTATATGTGCAATGCAACCAAAATTATGCCCTGGGTAGCAGTACAAGGAAAGATAGTAAGTACTCAACAATGTGGAGTATTTACAGAAAGTGCTCTGTACCCTCCTGTCTCTGCTAAGATAAATAAAAGGAAACAGTGCTACAGATAGTCAGTCCTCTGTTAACCTCTCAGCTGCTCAAGAAATACACAGTGCCTTTCAGTTCATTTAAAAATGAATGCTCTTATAAACCCCATTAGCTTGTTCTGCTTAGACATTAAAACCGTGAAAGCTATGAAACACAAAATTGAATTTGTTAGTCTATTAAACCTATTACTAAAGCTGTGGGCATTCTGCCTCTGTTTGCTAAATTTCACTTCACTTTTATCTGTGCTGGGTTGAGTAATTTATAAAGTATCAACGTCAAAGCCATCAAAGCAAAGCAAAATGCAAATATTTGTTTTTCACTTTAACAAGTCAATGGATTTTCAGCTACATACAGCTTGTTTTTCAAATAAATGGATCCTGAGATCTTTATTAAAAATAGAAACATTGTTTCATCCTTAGAATGAGGGGTCCTTTGGATCCCTTACTTCAATATGAGCTACCCTCATTAATATTCAGCAATACCTATTTTATCATGGTGTACTTATTGTACTGTTTGAAATGTTTCCTCTAGATCAAGTGTCTCCAAACTTTTTGAGCAAAGGACCAGGCTAACTGTCCTTCAGGCTTTAATGGGGCAAGGCTGTGGCCAGTGGGAGCAGAAAATGTCTTGGCATCAGTGGAAGAAGACAATTCTCCATCATTGTTGTCAGTTGGAGGGGTAGCACGCCAATGACCAGATAAAGGTACATAAAGGGCCGCACCCGGCTCTCAGGCCACAGTTTGGAGATCCCTGCTCTAGATCAGCCTTTCTCAACCAATGTTCCATGAAACCCCTTGGTTTCTTCAGAGATTGCTAGGGTTTCCTTGAGCAATAAGCGATTTTGCCTCTAAAATGAGTAACCGATAAAACCAATGATCTCTTAGCTATCTGTAAGATTGAGTTTTTCCTAATGACTACAATTGTAATGAGCATACTTTCCAGTGACCATAACACTAATATACCATAGGACCAGAAAGGTATTTGATAGGTTCCTCTCTGTTCAAAAGGTTGAGAAAGGCTAGATAATGAACTGGTAATTTGGTCATTAGGACTACTTGATAGTTTATCAAACAGCAAAATTGCACCTTTTTGTACCTACAACCATAATCATAGTCCAGCTCTGTACTAATTAAAATAAGTGCCATGCATTCCTCTGGTGGAGCTCAACAGCATTATGGGGAAATATTTCTCTTAAGCCATCCATCTTACATCAAATACTACTACACTAAAGAGCCAAAAATAATAAAAATGATTAATTTAAGGACTTTTATAAGTAGACACAGAAAGTGACATTTTGGCAAAATTTGCTTTGCCATACTATGGTAAAGTCTAGGATTACACAATATACAACAATAACATTTATTAACTAATTTCATGGACATAAACAAACTATACTTAGAACGTAGACTATTAAAATCTGTTCCAAACACTCTCCTAAATATACCCTGATCCTTTGCTTTACCTGTAAGGAGTTATATATGTAGGATTTATATTTCCCCCTTATCTAACAAGCAGGGCCGTCTGATTCCTCCTGTATTGATTTGTATTGTAATTGTACGGTCTGCCCTAACATTATAAAGCGCTGCACAAACTGTTGGGGCTACATAAATCCTGTATAATAATAATAATCTAACATTTCTAATTTCATCTGACACTTTAGCAACAGTTGATGTCTATCCTTTGCCTTCTTCACACACTGCACACTCAGAAACATTCCTGGCAATGTAAATACCACTTGTTTGCACTTGCTGTCGTATATTGATTTTGACAGTATATTGATTTGTTCAGTGTTTTGGTGCAAGTTTAGGATACAAACTGCCATATTTGAACATAGCATTCTAGGTCACTGTGGAAAAAAAATATTGTGTACGTGTATTCTATATTTATGTAATTAGATCTCTATTTTATACTCAGGATAAAAAAAGTCCTTATTCAGGAAAAAAAACCTCTATTGTTCCCTACTAGTCTTTTAAGTGCAATAACCAGTGATGAAATATTTATTTATACCTGTGCTAACTGTATGTTTATCTGTTACAGCCCAGGTTAGTCTGGGAAAAGTCAGAAAATCAGAAGAAATATGAGGTTAAACAAATGACAATAGACCTTATTTATCAAAGTAGAACTCCAATAAAAACATTTTTTTTTTAGATTTAGATGAAGTAAAAAAAGAGCTAGAACCTCTGTCAGGTATTTAATGCTGCTTGTGTGGGGATTGTGACATACTTCTTGCCCAGGAGACACAACGGGAAGTGAGAAGAAATATCTCCAAAATGAGTGAAAATCCCACCTTTGACAATTTTCACCAAAAACAAGTGCCCCCATTGGGTGTTTTTTCTCTAATCATGTTCTTCATGATCCAGTGAGCACTGTAACATTTTAAAATTTCCTACGTATTGAGTCCCCATGTCAACAGTCAACAGGCAAGAAAATTAGATTTTGTTATTACGTACCCACACTATCCAAAACTAGAGAAAAATGTTTGGGTTGAAATTTGCATGATGGTGCTTCAAACGTGTTAAGCGTGCTACAAAAATGCACTGAAGCAATGCATGATTATGCACCAGCACTAGTGGGAGCCTAGGCTCAAAGTGTATGTGCAGCCAAAATGTTTTTGTATAGTTTTGTGCAAGACAGGGAGTAGGGATGATGAGCTCTTCTGAACCCACATGGCGGAGCCCACTAGGAGGCTGTCATCTGCATTGAAGGTATTTCCTTGCCTTCAGATGGTTGGCCCGTTACAGGTGACAGCTTTCTTTGCAGGCTCGGCCACATAGGTTTAGAAGAACATCTGAACACGCCTGAGCTCTTCTCTAGTAGAGAAGGGATAGGTTAAAATCCCTGTTGGGTTTTAACTGTGATCTGGGGCGCTGAGATTTTTCCTAACTTTATGAATTGGTGACAATGATTTCACTCAACAGGAAGTGATGGTAAATTGATAAATATGTTATGTTATACAATTAGTTCAGAGGACAACTTGAAATCTAAGATAGTGCTTTGGGGATAATAAACTTGAAATGCTTTTTAACATTCTATATAGAAACGCACATATGTACATATGCAAATTATTTAAAAAAATAAAAAAGTAAAACAGCAATCAAAGTGTTAACTACTTGCATTCCATAACTACTAGAGCCACTCAGGAGTTGACTGAAGGATCCTCCTCCCTCCCTCAGGCTTGGGAATAAAACACAGGACAGCCTTCTTAACTAATAAGGAATTCTTTGACCTTTTGGCTTCGTGCTCTAAAAATAGCAAGATGTTTCTATGATTGCTTGGCTATAAGTAATTTGTAGATACTCCGAGGGATAACACATTTATTTCTTCAAATAATTGCCACCGAGTATTGTTTTTATGCATGTACCATTTATAAAACTCTCATTACTGGTATGTTATTTATGTTTTCCACAGTGATTCATAGAAATAGCATAGATTTGAATGATAAAATGAAATCATTACAAGTGAGTTATGACCCTTGGATTTGTCATTATGAGACTGTACACACAAAATACCTGGCCAAACGGAGCCTATCCTGAAGTTGCTATAACATTTTACATGATTATGTTATTTCATTTAGATCTTGAACAAAGCTCATATGTTGCCACTGACTATCATTTAGCAAAGAGCTACATGCTTCTTTCTAGAATTCTGAAAGGGAAATTGCAGTTTTATATGTTGGGTTGAATGGAAGTCAAATCTCCATGCAGTAGAAGTTCTCCGTTACACATGGCTTGTGTGCTGCTGCAGTGTCTACAGAGACTCCAGGACATCCTAGAGAGGGCAAGCACTTACACAGCTCTGTACTAAAATAGTCCTTAGTGGCAGTACAGAGTGGCAGTACAGACCTCACCACTATGTACTGTATGGCACTGCATAGATCCACCATTTTCAACCAGGGTGCCTTGAGGTTTTTTTCAGGGGTGCCTTAGCTAAATGCCTAAAGATTATCCAAAAATTGTATACAAGCTGACGTGTGGATGAAGGCTACTTTTTTAGTTACACTAAGTCACGGGTTTTAATTGTGCACTATTACAACCTTCTAGCTGCTGGCTTCCTAATGATCAATGGCATCATCAGTCAGTGGCATCGTATTGGGGGTGTGCGGGGGGGTGACCCGGGTGACACTTGCAGAGGGGTGACATCGTCCGAGGACGGCTGAGCTGCTGAGGGTCCTGGGTCCTGGAGGCAGGGCTCTTTTCAGCCGGAACATGCCTGGGCCGCACTAGCCCTGATTGAGACTGCTCAGTCTCACTCTCACTGCTGCTGCGGTTGCCTTCTGTCACATACCCACAGCCCGGAGAGTGACAGTTTGAGCAAGGAACTCTTGTCCTGTGGGGGGGTCTGTACTGATGGGGGAGGGGGGTGGTTTGTCCTGAGGGGGGGTCTGTACTGATTGAGGAGGGGTTTGGTTTGTCTTAAGGGGCGTCTGTACTGACCTAAAGGGGTCTGTACCAATGAAGGGGGGGTGGTTTGTCCTGAGGGGGGTCTGGACTGATGGAGGGGAATGGTTTGTCCTGAGGGGGGGGACTGTAATGATGGAGGGGGGTCTGTACTGAGGGGGAGGTATGTACTGAAGAAGGGGGTCTATACTGAGGGAGGGGGTCTATACTGATGGAGGGGGCTCTTTCCAGGAGCAGCCGAGCGCTTCACGGGTGGCCATGAAGGGGCCTGCACAGCCACTCCACTCCTCTGGACACCGCCTCCGCCATGAGCTGGGAAAGCAGCATGTCCACGTCCGCCATCTCGTCCAGCACTTGCAGGTTGATCCAAGTTGCTCCCTGCGCCGTGAGATCCTCTGGACGCCAGAGTGGGACCACCTCTCCTTAAATGCACATAGCCCCTCCTCTTCCTCGGGCTACCCCCCCAATCAGGTAAGCCTCCCATTTTTTTACTTGCCCTGTTTCCCTGTTCACTTTGTCATGCCTGCCCTTCGGTATTTTTATTTTTTCTTAGCTCCGGGCCTCACTTTACACAGCTGCACCAGATTCTGTCTGCATCACTTTTAATAAATCACCCCTCTTGTGTTTTTTCTGTGAATACAAGGAACTCTCTGATTAGATGAGGTAGAGTGGAGGGGTGGTCATCATCTTCACTTTGTCCAATCAAAGAATGCTACATATTCATTGAGAAAAATCCAAGGCTTTCTTTGAATGGTGGCAGTGCCCTTCATCAGCAAAGAGCCCCCTTCATCAGCAAAGCTCGGCAGGCGTGGCTTCCGGGGGTGTCTGTGTCTCTCCCCGGCCCCCATCAGGATCTGACGGGCTCCTCCCCTGGCGATGAGTCAGCAGGGGCGGAGCCTCAGTGGGGGAATTGTTCTGCTATGGCCGCCGGGCAATCTGCATTTAGACTGCTTACCATTCATCTGGATAGTTTTCGCTTGCTGGGTTGTCATTGGCAAGAGGAGTACTATGTGGATCGATGCCTTCCGATGGGCTGTTCTATTTCAAGCGCATTGTTTGAGACATTCAGCTCCTTTGTAGAGTGGGTAGTTCGGGATGTCTCAGGGGTGAATTCCATCATCCCTTACTTAGTTATGTGCAGTGCTCTTTGCTACGTTGGAACATATCACTATTCGTTTTGGTATCCCCTCGGCCCTCGGAGAAAACAGAGGGGCCGACCACCGTCCTGAGCATTGTTTTGGACTTCTGCGCCATGGAGTGTCATCTGCCAGAAGACAAGCTGATGGCCCTTAAGGCTGAGATTCGTGGGATCCTGGGAATGCGCAAGGTTCAACTTAGGAAACTGCAGTCATTGTTGGGTACGTTTAATTTTGCATATCGCATCCTACCTATGGGAAGAGTGTTTTGTCGACGGAAGTCGGCAAGTACGGCCGGGGTCAAATCACCCACTCATTTAGTGCGCCTTAACAAGGAGCATCGGGGTGACTTGCGAGTGTGGCAATCTTTCTTGGAATCCTTTAACGGGCGGGCATTGTGGATGTCCAGGCCGGTGAGTAACTTTGACCTGGAACTTTACATGGATGCGGCCGGTTCGACTGGTTATGAGACCTTCTTTTAAGGCTGTTGGAGTGCCGGGCCTTGTTCGGATCCATAGAAAGAGGCGGGTTTTCTTTGAAATTTGGTGCTCCTGGAATTGTTTCCGGTGGTGCTGGTCGTAGAGGTGTGGGGAGAGTCTTTCAGGGACCTGAAAGTGCGTTTTCACGGTGACAATCTTGGGGTGGTACAGGTCATCAACCGTGTCACAGCCTAGTCGCCACCCATGGTCTGACTTCTTCAGCACTTAGTGTTACGTTGTCTACAGTTAAATGTTTTTCTTTATGCTGTTCACCTCCTGGGAGTTGAGAACGGTTTAGCTGACGCATTGTCTCGCTTTCAGTGGGGCAGGTTCCGGGAGTTGGCGCCAGCAGCAGATGGCTGTGGAGGACTGCCTTGGGGTCATCACCGGATGGATCAGACGGTCAGTGAGTGACACGACGTGGGCAGCCTAAAATAAAGTATGGCAGGAGTGGTTGTCTTTGCTGCAGCAGGCTGAGGTTGAGCAAGAGGGCCCAGAGGTGAGGTTGCTGGTTCTTTACTTTGTTTCACGGAACCTTGAGGGGTGTGTCAGTGTCAGTGTCAGTCGTGGAACGGAAATTGGCAGGATTATAATTTTTCTTCAAATTGCAGGGCTGTCGTGATTTCACAAAAGATTTTTGAGTCGGTCTGACAGGCTCTAAAGGGGTATCGTAGATCTCAGAAGCGCAGGGATTCCAGGCGCCCTGTTTCGTTTGCTATTCTGGAAAATGTTTTATCCCAGTTGGTTTCTGTGTTCCTCAGCCTACGAGGTCTCTTTGTTTAAAATGGCCTCTCTCTTTTTTGGGGCTTTTCGGATTGGCAAACTAATCAGCCCTTCCAAGAGGGTGCATGGGAGTATATTGGATCTGGAGGTCACCTGTGGGGAGAATAGGGTATTCCTGCTTTTGCAACAGTCCAAAACGGACCAGGCTGGCAGGGGCAGGAGGGTTCAGATTTTTGCTGTGCCAGCTTTGCCCTTGTGCCCGGTGGGTGCTGTGAGGGAGTTTCTCACAGTCCGCCCGGATTTGGCTGGGTCCTTTTTCTTACATGCAGATGTGCCCCCTTGTCCAGAATTCAATTCATATCCATTTTCCGTAAATGTTTTAGGGCATTGGGTTTGGAGGAGAAAGAATTCTTCTCTCACTCATTCCGTATTGGGGTGGCCACGGAAGCCGCCAGGTGTGGGTTAAATGACAAAGTGGTCAAGCGTATTGGTAGGTGGGAATCGAGGAGATTCCAGCTATATGTTCATTCTCATCTGTTGTCTGATTGGGGGGGGGGGGGGGGGTAGGTCATTTTGTGAGTGCTCTGTATTGGTAAGCCTGTGTTTCCGTGCTTGTTTGGTGTTATTTGTGGTGTTGTTTCTTCTCTTTCAGGTGGCATGATGGGCCTTGTCTGGATACTGGACCACTCATGTATTTTGGGGGCCAGGCGAGCAGACGCTAGGCCCAATGGTAGGCAACTAGGCATTTCTAGGCAGGAGGCTTGTGTCCGCTGGGTGGGGGGTACCGGGAATGCTGTGGAGCAGGAAGGTGCCAGAAGTGCATCGCTTTGCACGACTGGATAGACCACCGGATGTTCTGGTGCTCCAGGTTGGCGGCAATTATTTAAGACTGAAGTCCATGTTAGACATCATTTGTGATGTCAAGTTTGATTTCCTGCGGCTCTGCATGGCCTTCCCAGATATGCTTGTCGTGTGGTCCGACATTGTTGCTCGGATGACTTGGCGTTTGGCTAGGTCAGTGGAGCGGCTCAATAAGGCCCGCAAGAAGGTCAATAGGGAGGTAGGCAGATTTGTAGTTAGGAACGGGGGCCTGGTTATCTGTCATTTGGAACTGGAAACAGATACTTGTCAATACCTTCGGGGTGATGGGGTACACCTCAATGTGGTGGGAATTGATTTGTGGGCCCTGGAGTTGCAGGGTGATATTCAGAGAGCTTTGAGGGTGTGGAGGGGCACTCAAGGGTAAGGTCTTCCCCTTGTGCGCTGTGGCAGATGTTGGCCTTTGCTGGTGAATGAAGAAACCTCGGATAAGGAAGGGTTCGGGACCCATTGGTGGTATGGGTCCCTCTGGTGTATTCCAGTTAACGGTGGTTTAGATGGAATAGGTTAATGGGTGCACTGCGGTTAGTGGGTTGTCTCCGAGACTGTATGTGCATTCTTGAACATACGATAGTTTGGGGTTCCTGCAACGACCAACGTAATTAGTGACTGATGGGTTTTTTGGTTTAACAAATGAATAAAGAGGCTGCTACGGCCAATTTTTTACTCCATTTATGGTGTGGTCTCCATTAATGGGATTTAATGGTATGGGTTGGATGGACTATGGGGTTGGTCTGGCAGTTATTGGATAAGGATGAAACATCTGTTCTACAATGGTCAAGTAACCAATCAGCTTCTAGGTTTCTATTGTCAAAGCATAGTTGAATAAGTTGATGTTAGAAACTGATTGGTTACTATGCACAGTTCACCAGATTCTGTGTGCAGTAAATCTCCCACATAGGGTTCTTCTATAAAAATGGCAGCTGTGCCAAGTGAGCAAACCCCTTGTGACCAGTGTGCAGAGGGGAAGCCACTTGCTCAGAACCTGAACGGGACACAGAAGATTGTGACTATCAGTGCAGTAGCGCATCAGGTATGTGATATGCATACTCCCATTGTGCAAAGCTGGACCAGTGTAATAATGCAATATGAATAATTTCTAAAGTTTTAAAGGTCTCCATTTGTAAAATTCTGCCAGGATTTTGTATATATTTTTCTATCTTGTACTTTTATTGAATTTAAATAAAAAGATACCATACAATCCATAATAAAAAGGAGAAAGAAAAACAGTTGTCCTTGTGATACCATAGGATATGGTTGTGAACACTACATTCAGAAACAAACAGTGCACAGCTGCCAATAACTAAATTGATTCTCCCTATGGTAATGTATGTTGTTATCTCTATTTCAAAAGACATCTTGTTCAATTTGGCATTTTTCAAGATAAACCTTTTATAACCAAGCACTTTGTAAAATGAAGTTGCCTTTAATACATTTTTTTTACTGCTACCTGACAGCTTAGGTTTTCACACAGAGAGCTTTTCCGCCTCTAAGGGAAACTTATCAACAAATCTATTATTAAGTGTATGTTAACCTAAAACCCTAATGTTAAAAAGTTGGTGTCTAATTTGTGTAGAAGGCAAATAAAATCCCTAGCGGCAAGTGAAACAGGGACTCCTGCAAGGTCACAGCGCTGTCCATAAAGCAAACAGGTTGTCGTAGTTTACGATACTTAATAAAAAAGCAACATTTAGTTTGATAAGTATTTGTTGTGCCTCACCTTCAAGTAATAGATTGACTCTTTGCAGAAATTCCTGTGTGTGAGAACCAAATGGTAGCTGCATAACCAGCTCTGTATCTTGAGATTTTATCATCACTGTGATGTCAGAACCTGAGTGACCAATGGAGAGAAAAATGAGGTAGAATTTCTAGGGAAAGGGGTGGCAGGCAGTTTTAAGTTTTTATGGGATCCATTCACAGAACCAGATCGCATGCAATATTTAGGTGTTTTCCCAAAAACCGCATGCGATCCTGAAAATGTCAACTCACTACTGCTTTATGTGGTATTTACCGCATAAAGCAAAAACGTTCGATAAATACCACATAAAACAGAAGTGAAAGTCAATTCACACTAAAAAAAATGCATGCAGTAAATAAGTAGTGGTCCCAGCTTGCAATATTTATGGAACTGGCAGCTGCCGCCATCCTTAACAACCAGGTTACTGTTTTTTAAGGAGCGGGCGGCCGCTACATCCTTAAAGTGTTACTAAACCCACAACAGTAAAATCAGTGTGTATATGCAGTAAAGCATGCTTGTTATACTCACTGTGGAACCTAAGAGGTAATCCTCTGCATTGTGTATAAAGGCTGTTTGATCCTGTCTTCTCTGATCCTTCTCTTCCTCCACTGTCTCCAAAAAATAACCTGATATTTACAGAGCCAGGGGATGGGCTGCACATGCTCAGTGTGGTGTGTGATGCTAGAGAGGTTTCTTTTTTTTCTTGGGTCGGTGCATGTGATCAGCACAGGGCCAATCAGCACTGCCTAGACAGAGAACCAGGGGGGCATGAAAACTCCTCCTACAAGCTTTACTAGGAACTGATAGAAGTTACAAGATTACAATATACTCCTGATGAGAAAAGGTATTTATCAGTTTATATTTACTAAAATAATAGTATTTCCATGTTCTGTGTACTGTGGGAGACCAGATATAGTGAATGCAGGTTCTAGGTTTAGTAACATTTTAACAACCAATGAGTTTTCAACACAGTTTATGGATTTTAAGGGGAACTCCCATGCCAATTTTTTTTTTTTCAAATGGCATGGGGTCTCCCTCAAAATCCACACCAGACCCTTATCTGAGCATGCACCCTGGCAGGTCAGGGAAGGGAGGGGATGAGCGAACACCCCCTCTCTCCTGAACCATACCAGGCCACATGCCCTCAACATGGGGCAGGTGCTTTGAAACAGGGAGGGCTCTGCCTTCCCCAAAGCACCTCATCCCCATGTTGATGGGGACAAGAGCCTCTTCCCCACAACCCTGGCAGGTGGCTGTGAGGGTCTGCGGGTGGGGGGGGGCTTATTGGAATCTGGAAGCCACATTTAACAAGGTCTACTCGCGCCAAAAGCTCCTGCCATCTGTCAGCTTCTCTGTCTGACAGTTCTTAAAGTGGATGTAAACCCTCACATATACCCAGTGAAATGAACAGCCCCAGATGATACACAGAGATGAAACATCTACCTATATAAGTTTTACATGTACTGTACATCTGCAGTATTCAGGTTTCTACATTCTTTAGAGAGTGCACATCATGTTAGACATTTTTCTTCCTGTTTCAGCAGTGGAAGGGGAGTCTAGGCATACACTGTGTGAGAGCTGATTGGAGGAAAGGCTCACCCCTCCCCCTCCACATAGGCAGAGGAACGAAGAAACATGCAGAGCTGTGCTGTGAATACACAAGCTCTCTGCTTATCCGTCTCTATGTTACCTCCCCGAAACAAATTTCCAGATGCTTTTATCTCCTGTGTCGGAGAACTTGTCAGAAGTTATCATGCTGATAAGAGAGGAATGGAGCAGCAGAAAGACATGGGACTTAGGGCTTTGGAGAGAGATAAGTAAACACTACAGATATATGTGCCTGGGTCAAATTTCATGAATAGGGTTTACATCCACTTTAAATATCTACGGGGCAGGGGGGCATGCTGGGTCGATGATGTCACAAGGGGGCAGGGTCACCCAGTGAAGTCACTGGGTAGTCTTGCCCCTTGGTTATTTAAGAACTGACGGACAACTGAGCTGGCAGACGTTGGGATTCTTCGGTGTGAACAGAACTTTTTTTTTTTTTGGGGGGTCGGCGGTGGCGGCAGGCTTTGTGATTGCTGATGTATCTGCAGGGGGGACATTTTTATTTTCTAAATAAAGGACTTGTCAAAAACTGTCTAATAACTTTTTTACACTACATATTTTTTTGTTGGGTAAAAGATTAGGGGTAATATGTACCCCATACTCATTCACATGGTGGTTGGAATCTGGGTGCCCCCTTGTTAAAGGGGCTTCCAGATTCCGATAAGCCTCCCAACCGTATACCCCCACAACCAAGCCAGGGGGACAAGGTGCTTTGTGGTGGGGGCAGAGCCTTCCTGCCCCAAAGCAGCTTTCCGATGTTGAGGGCATGTGGCCTGGTATGGTGCAGCCCTCAGGCCTTGTTCATCTCTTCCCTTTCCTGACCTGGTAGGCTGCATGCTCGGATAAGGGCCTGGCATGGATTGGGGGGTCCCCACTCCATTTTATTTCTTACATTTTATTGCTGGCATTTTCTTTTACATTCAGCGGTCAGCAGGGGACCCAAAAAAACACTGCATGCAAAAACGTTTTGAAAAACGCTATGCAGTATCTTATCGCATACTCAGATGCGGTAAGATAGCGCTTTGTGAATGGAGCCCATTGTTTTAAAGCTTAACAACAGGCTTGTCTGATTTGTACACCTAGCATAAAGTTACTTTTCCTTTTCTCTCCCTTTGATCTGTTCATTGGTGGAAGTCAAACAATATACCCAATACATCCAGATATGGATAGGCATGTAAACTACTCCATGTAGTAGGGCCAAGTCAGCACTATCACAAAAGATATAAGCAGCCCTGTGTAAGCTACAACTTACACAGGCCTTTCTTTTACTCCCGATGGTTGAACTGAGCAGAGAAGGAACAAAAGGAAAGTATTTGCTGCTGGCAATGGATTTGCTACATTAGATTAAACCGTTGCCCTGCATAGGCAGAAACACATGGTAACTTTAAGGCAAGATAAGGTGATACATTGTTTCAGAGAATGAACAAAGAGAAAGAGGAAAAAGAAAATACATTCACTTTGCATATAAATGTTGTGTGTTGTTAGTTTTAGCCAGCTAGTGGCACTTTAGGCTCCTTTTCACACATTTCCGGTTTGCAGTACATTTAAAAGAAAAAAAAAATTATATTACACAGCAGTGTCTTATTCCTCCCATTCCCCTCTCCCTGTATGGCTTATAGGTTAACATTAAAGGGTCTGAAAGGAAACAGCTTGTGCTGCACTGTCTCACCCATTTAAAAATGTATAACGTTAAAGAAAAAAATTTTAAAAATTAAAATTAAAGAAAAAAATTAATTAAAAAATTAAACTAAATTGACCCAAAACCATGATAGTTAAGCGCATTTGAAACCTGTTGATTAGCCTAGCCTTGTAGCCAATATAGTCAGAAAAAAAGTAAAAAATGATACTTACCAATAACCTGAAAACGGTCACAAGGTGCTACTGCAAAGTGAAAACAATCTTTAAATGGCAAGAAATTACATTCAATAAAGTAATAATGTAAACAAGGATAGATTTCCTGGAAGCATGAATAGGCGGTGTCCGGTGCAGTGGATCACCCAATTAATATGTGTCAAAAAGTCTCTACAAGTCTCCAAATCAGTAAGAAAGGGTCTGGGAATCAAATCCTAGTGGTCCAAACACAGAAAATCATACTTCTCTTTTAACAACACTTTACGAAATATAGGGGTAAAAAAATTTTAAGCGAGAGTATATAAATAATATTTTCTTGAAACAAAATTATAAATAATAAGTTGCATTGTTCATAAGGAAAAGTAGAAAGGGACAAATAGAGGCACATTGCATTATCAACAAATAGAAGAAAACAGGAGAAGAAAGAACTGAAAAGTAAAATATAATAAAGTGTTCACTGTTCATAAATAGGCAAGATTGTTACAATGCAGCAACCTTGCTGCAATAATTTTGATTGCTCTGGCTTTTCTCCCCACCACAGCAAGCTGATTTTCTGTGCTTGGACCACAAAGATTTGATCCCTGGACCCTTGCTTTCTGTGTTTCACTTAGAAACTTTTAGAAACTGTTTGATACTGCCTATTCATGCTACCTGGTTTATTTGTTTTTTTTTTTTTTTACTTCTCTTGGTCATTACTCATTCCACTATCTGCAGGATCAATAACCAGAATCTGTTGCATATATTAACCCTTTCACCACTGACAAGCGCTCTGATAGCACCAAAATCTTGCAGTTTTGCTTTTGTTTTCCACACAATGGTAGAATTATAGAAGATGACATTGCTGACTTTTTTTGAAGGTACTGGTTTCAGGGCTGCCATACCGATCTTTGCTTTTCCAGCTTTTGGGTCACTGACACAGAACATGCAATAGTTAATTTTCACCCTTCATGCTTGTTCAAAGGGACTAAAGCCAAGGGCAGGATCCAATAAAAAAAAAAAGGCATCCAAGAGGCGCTGGGGCTTTAAAATAACTTTATACGAAATAGTGGGAGGGCAAAAAACATTGACTCAGGTTAGGCCCCATACACACTATTAGATTTTCTGCAGATTTTTGTCTTCAGATTTACCAAAACCATATAATATGAAGTCAAACCTAAAGAGCTTCAATTTGTATGCATTCAGGCAGTCCCTCGCACTACATAGTTTTGGTAAATCTGAAAACAAAAACCTGCAGAAAATCTAATAGTGTGTATGGGGTCTTATGCCCCGTACACACGGTCGGACATTGATCGGACATTCCGACAACAAAATCCTAGGATTTTTTCCGACGGATGTTGGCTCAAACTTGTCTTGCATACACACGGTCGCACAAAGTTGTCAGAAAATCCGATCGTTCTGAACCCGGTGACGTAAAACACGTACGTCGGGACTATAAACAGGGCAGTAGCCAATAGCTTTCGTCTCTTAATTTATTCTGAGCATGCGTGGCACTTTGTGCGTCGGATTTGTGACAACGGATTTTGTTGTCGGAAAATTTTATAGCAAGCTCTCAAACTTTGTGTGTTGGAAATTCCTGATGGAAAATGTGTGATGGAGCCTACACACGGTCAGAATTTCCGACAACAAGGTCCTATCACACATTTTCTGTCGGAAAATCCGACCGTGTGTACGGGGCATTAGGCTGCTCAAAACAAACAAGACTACCCTCCAGTGAGTAGCAGGTTACCAGAAAAAAGTGAATACATGGAAGGAGCACCAGACCAAAACATAAAATAGTCCAATTTAATTTATTGGTATTGTGCTAAAAGACAGCCAACGTGTTTCAGGAGTCTCCCACTTAACATATTATAATGTAAATATAATTGTGACTGATAACATCATGGGCCTAACAATGATAAAACATCATGGATATCAACCATATACATACACTATATTGTTAAAAGTATTGGGACGCCTGCCTTTACACGCATATTTAATGGCATCCCAGTCTTAGTCCATAGGGTTCAATATTGAGTTGGTCCACCCTTTGCAGTTATAACAGCTTCAACTCTTCTGGGAAGTCTGTCCACAAGGTTTAGGAGTGTCTATGGGAATGTTTGACTATACTTCCAGAAGTGCATTTGTGAGGTCAGGCACTGATGTTGGATGAGAAGGCCTGGCTTGCAAAGTTGGGAGCATGAAATTGTCCAAAATGTCTTGGTATACTGATGCCTTAAGAGTTCCCTTCACTGGAACTAAGGGGCCAAGCCCAACCCCTGAAAAACAACCCCACACCATAATCCCCCCTCCACCAAATGATTTGGACCAATAAACAAAGCAAGGTCCATAAAGACATGGATGAGCGAGTTTGGGGTGACTGGCTTGCACAGAGTCCTGATCTCAACCCAATAGAACACCTTTGGGATGAATTAGAGCGGAGACTGCGAGCCAGGCCTTCTCATCCAACATCAGTGCCTGACCTCACAAATGCTCTTCTGGAAGTATAGTCAAACATCCCCATAGACACACTCCTAAACCTTGTGGACAGACTTCCCAGAAGAGTTGAAGCTGTTATAGCTGCAAAGGGTGGACCAACTCAATATTGACTGGGATGCCATTAAAGCTCATGTGTGTGTAAAGGCAGGTGTCCCAATACTTTTGAAAATATAGTGTATGTGTACACATATGTGCATCCAAAAATAGCCACATATACACATACTGTATACGTATACATGAAAAAATGGAGGTAAAGCAATATCAGATAGTAGGTAATGATTTAATTTTTATTATTTCCAAAAATGTGGGTATTTTTGGATGCATGTATGTGTACACATATGTAGTCATGATGAAGGGTGAGTTCCTTTGACCCCCGAAATGCGTTGGCTGTCTTTTAATACCAATAAATGAAATTGGACTTTTTTTTATCTTTTCTGACAGGGTCTGACACTCCTTCCATGTATGCACATTTTTTTTTTCTGGTAGCCAGGGGCAGGATGACAACTCTAAAGCCTGTATCTGAACAAAAACAAGTCAGCAATGGCACTCACACAGTCCTATCCTTAATAATATCTTCCCAAGTATGTGTATTATTTGCTGAAAATGTTAAGCAGGCCAACCTGAAAAAGAGTGGAAAAATGAGTGAAATCTTCATCTCCTTCTATGATGTCGGTGCTGCTGCTATCCAACACTTCAGGGTGTGTTGTATAGTATGTCCCCTGCCACTAACTGTCGTTCTTCCCACCACCTACTACATCACTATAGGACACAGTAGCTTTGGGTGAACTACAGCAAAGGTGTTGGAAAGCAGCACCAATATCTAATCCACTGCCACACACCTTAGTTTTCAAAAATATTTTTGTACAGGCTGGCCAGCTTTGAACTTTTTCAGCATGGTGAAAGATTTGCTTTAAAATGACAATGTCGTACAGTTTAAATTATTTATGTTAATACTGCTTTTGAACAGGCATGTGTAATACTTAAACGGTAACTCCACTTTCATGGGAAAAAAATAACAAAAAAAAAATATAGAATATACAATTGTGACACAAGTCATATTGTAATTTAAAATTATTTTAAATGACCTTTCCTTTTCAATCTGCAGCGCTGTAATTTTCTGTAAATGCAATGCAATATGGCAACCTAGAGGTGTTCTGTACACAGAATGTGAACAGAACGTCCCCAGAAACATCATTTCCTGCTTGTGTGATTGGCTCACTGATTTTCCCAGATGTCTACACTAAGATACAAGTCAGATTTTTGGCATCCTCTGCAACAAAAATGTCATTTTTGGTGATGTACTTCCAATAGGGATGCTGACCCTGCAATTTTCTTCATTAGAGCCCTACAGTTGCAGCAGCTGATTGATAATTATGAAACCACTCCCATTAGACTCACTCCGCACATGGGCACAGGGGAACAAACAGTGATTTCTTCAGAACAACAAAAGGTAGGAATCTGCATCAACGTTTGTTAAAATCCCTGCAATGTACAGCACATTGATCACCCAGAGGAGAATGTTTTTTTTCTCAACAAAAGTGGAGTTATGCTTTCACATTAGCTTCTCCGGTAAATCCAACCTTTCCTCTATTGCTGAGGTAAAGTAAAATTATGGCCACCCATAAAAAGTAATATGTTTTGCAGCAATTAATTATAAGTGCACTTTTCTCCTTATTCACCTGGAAAGTCCCACAAATACCTGTTAAGCCATCCAGTGAAGTCCATTTAATATAGCTTCCTATGATGGTGTGGCAACGATGTTGCACTGCTCCTGAATTCAGTGCAGAGTGACCTCTGTCATGTATTCTGTGCCTGTGTTCACTACATTGGGATGAAAAAAATGTTGGTAGGGACTAGGGAGTATGGCTATCAGCATTATCACCACTGAGTTACAAGTGTGTAGCTTGTCATTGAACACTTGGCCACACCTAGTCCATCCCACTACTTTCTAGATTGACAGCACTGCCTCTGTTGCTGAAAGCCTCCCATTGTGAGCTGCAGTGTCTGGCAGAGGAGGCGTGGGAGAAGCAATAGGATTTTGCTAAAGGGAAGGTAAAGAAAGTTTTTTGTTTTACTTTATGAGGCTTTTGCATCACATTGTAACTGAATCTGTTACTTGTTTTAGACTATAGGAGCCTTTAGTTGTATTTAAAGTGGAGTTCCAGCCTGGGGAAAAAAATTAAGTCAGCAGCTACAAATAATGTAGCTGCTGACTTTTAATATAAGGACACTTATCTGTCCTGGGATTCCACGATGTCAGCACCCCAGCTGATTTCCAGATCGGCTCTCGGGTGCTGCAGCCGCCATTCGTGGTAAGGTAAACCGGCAGTGAAGCCTTTTGGCTTCACAACTAGTTCCTTACTGCGCATGCGCGAAGTGCGCTGCGCATTCTAATTGGCCTGGCAGAGGAAGTAGGAGGGGGGACCAACTTCCAAGTGACGGCGCCGCATCGCAGTCTCGGGGAAGTGGGGACGAGTACCGCTTTAAATGCTGAGGATGTTAGTGGTGCCCATAACATGGCAAGAGAGGGAAGGTTAGATTCACTAGAGACATGAATGGCAAGCATTATACATTAATTTTAAAAAGGAGTATTAGCACAAACCATTTAAATTTAAAGCGGTATTAAACCCGAATGCAAACATTTGCAGCTTTTAAATTCATAGATGCGGTGGCTACATTCGTTTTCTTTTTTTTGGGCTTACTTTCCTTCATTTTCACCTGTTGATCTGGCCACTAAGTCTGTTGTTTTCTAGCAGAAATAGCTGTTCTGTCGATGTAGCAGTTAGGGGGTTGAGACAAACCATTTAAAGTGTTTTGCCGCGTGCACGCGGTCGGACTTTTCGACAGGAAATGCTGGATGTGAGCTTGTCGTCGGAAAGTCCGACCGTGTGTATGCTCCATCGAACATTTGCTGTTGGAATTTCCACCCCCAAAACTGTTTGAGAGCAGGTTCTCAAATTTTCCGTCAACTTCACTTTGTTGTCAGAAAGCCCGAACGTGTGTACACTTTTGTGTCGCACAAAAGTTCACGCATGAAGGAGCAGCACTGGCTATTGAACTTCATTTTTCTCGGCTCGTCGTAGGTCTTGTACGTCACCGCGTTCCCACGTTCATAATTGTTTGCCTACATTTGTGTGACTGTGTGTATGCAATACAAGTTTGAGCCAACAACCTTCAGAAAACAATCCATGGTTTTGTTGGCGGAAAGTCCGATCGTGTGTACGGGGCATAACTAAACCCACAGCAGTAAAATCAGTGTGTATATGCAGTAAAGCATGCTTGTTATACTCACTGTGGAACCTAAGGGTTTAATCCTCTGCATTGTGTAAAAAGGCTGTTTGATCCTGTCTCTCTGATCCTCTCCTCCTTCCACTGTCCCCAATATATTTCCTGATAATACAGAGCCCAGAGACAGGCTGCACATGCTCAGTTTGGTGTGTCATATTTTTTTTTCTTGGGAGGGTGCATTCAATCAGCACAGTGCCAATTAGCACTGTGCAGATAGAGGGTCAGGGGTCCTGCATTCTTATAGGACAATCAAGAGTAGAATGAAAACTCCTCCTACAAGCTTTAAACAGACACTCATAGAAGTCACAAGACTTGTATATACTGGTGATGAGAAAAGGTATTTAGCTGTTTATATTTAGTATAAATAATTGCATTTCCATGTTCTGTATACTGAGGGAGACCAGATATAGTGAATGCAAGGTCCTGGGTTCAGTAACACACTGGCAGGGTTGCTTACAATGATCAGCTTTTATTTATGTAAAAACTTTATCTCAAAAGAAACAAAACTGTTGCTGTAACTACTTAGTATTAGCTGGAGTTTGATTTCAATTTGTTTAGTGTATCTAAATCTGCCAGTGCAATTAACACTACTCTCCCCCAAGATTGGCAATGCAGCTGTCCAGAGGTGTCTCTGTTGCTCCTTCATCCAGAGTGTAGGTACTCTTGAACAGAAGGTGTGTTACTGGCCAGATGACCAGGTAAAAACAAAGCAGGAAAAGCCAAAAAAAAAAAAAAAGAAGAAAACTAATACAGCTACCACATCTAATGATAGGTAAGCTGCAATATATTAAATTTTTGGTTTTGATTTTCATACCGCTTTACTAACGGTGTCTCTTTAACTAAAATCTGCCATCTAGTGGCAACAGCAATCAGCTGCATTTATATTGGAAATATGCTAGTTCATGTCATTAGTCCTATTAAAACCAGGTAAATGCAGCATGCATTGGTAGATGTGTTACAATGATTAAGGATTGCCTTGAGGGAACAAGTAAAATCAGTGAAGTGCTAATGCTACCTATCTGACCATATTTGTATTTTTCTTAGAACTGTTTGTAACATCTCACTGCAGGCTTTGTACAATCCTTTGAGTTTGTGGGTTCTGGGAAAGCATAAATCCAGGGAAAGCCAGGGAAAGCATTACTACTGTTTATGTAAGTGCCAGCTTTGTTGAAGTAAAGCTTTGTTTGCTGTAAAGTGGTGAATCAAAACTGGCACTCTCATCTTTCACCAAAAAACAACTGAACAAGAGCAATAAATTAAGGAATTCTCATATATTCAAGTAGTACCATGCAAGAGGTTTGTGACTACATGTTGGACTTTATACTGTATACCAGGCTTTCTCAACCTTTCTCAACCCTAGAGGAACCCCAAAAATAATTTTTATGTCTCGAGGAACCCTTCCTAAAACCAAATCATCATGGTTCAATAGGAACAATGCTCCTTATACTGGTGATTCCTTATATTGGTGATCAATAGAAAGAATGTCCCCCTTAACTATTTAAGCCCCGAACCATTTCACTGGCCAAAGATCAGAACACTTTTTGCGATTCGGCACTGCGTCGCTTTAACTGACAATTGCGCGGTCGTGCGACGTGGCTCCCAAACAAAATTGACGTCCTTTTTTTCCCACAAATAGAGCTTTCTTTTGGTGGTATTTGATCACCTCTGCGGTTTTTATTTTTTGCGCTATAAACAAAAAAATAGCAACAATTTTGAAAAAAACACATTATTTTTTACTTTTTGCTATAATAAATGTAGCGCTGGTAGATTTACAATCTACCGCAGATTAGGTAAATTTAGTAAATTGTGTGTTAGGAAGGTTAAAAGTTCGCCTCTGTTCCAGCTTGGCTGACGTTGTGTGTGCTTCCGTGCTGACCGGTGGGTGTCACTGTTACCATTAGTCAGTGTTGGAAGGGCAAAGTGTCGAAGTGTATAGATGCTCCTCTGTCTCAGAGACAAGCTTGGTGGAGGTGGTCCTCCGAGTTGCATTCTGGGAAGGGGGTATTTATGGGACAGACGCCATGTTCTAAGGTCATTTTGCAGCCACCTGCTGGCCCTCCTGGCCGACAGGTATGCGTTAAGGAGATACCTCGTGGTCCTCCGATCGGGAGGGCCACGATGCTACGGCGCAGGGGTGGGTCCAGAGGCTGTCTGGGGCCTACCACCGCGGCCGAGGTATGGTCCTGAGCTGTCGGTCCTGTGTGACGAAGCTGGACAGCCGAGGAGATCCCAGGGGAGGGCCCGTCTTGGAGAGATAACGCAGCGTGCTGGTCTATAGAGGGTACTGGTGACTCGGTTGTAGGACGTATCCAAAAGAAGTAATTATACAGAATAGTGTCGCCGGTTCGGCTTAAAGGTTCGGGCACTGTGACTGACTGTTCACTGCAGAAGATCTGATACATCCTGTGGAAGAGGATCGTGCAGATTTACCCCCCCCCAAGTAAGTCTGTGGCAGAGACTTTAGATTCGTGCTGCGTACTGGCTGCTAGACCGGTGAGAGAGGCCTATCCAGACGAGCAAAGAGTGCGTCCCATGAGGGGAATGCATTCCACATAATTATCTGAATTCTACCGGGACATTTGTCGCTAAGATCTTGTAAGAAGATATTTGAGTTTCTCCTGAAGGTTTCCTTTTCCGTCTCTTTCCTGCTACTTGCTAAAGTTTGACTGTTCAATAAAGCATTGAAAACGTACTCCAGTGTTGGTGCGTGTGTCGTCCAGCAGTAAACTCAACGGAACCCCTAGACCCGATGCCAGTGAAACAGAGGGAAGCAAAGTGAAGGTAACAGACCCGCTTAAACCAGCAGCTCCACCGTGAGTTAGTGCTACATGTGGGGGCGTCGTCCGGGATTTGTTGACCGACAATTATTGCAGCCCAGTGGAGTGTTTTACCGGGAGTTTACAGAGAGAGCTGGACTTTGAAAAAAATCTTTTCAGGAAGAGGAAAGGTTAAACTGCAGGACTTTGCTTTTGGGTGCGTAGACGCTGGGCGCCAGAAGAGGCCCGGGAGCTACGTGACTGAAAGAACAAGTGGGAGGAGTTACCCTACTTGCTACTGCATGGGACGCGTGTAGTGTGCTTGGCGCCAGAGGAGAAGAGAAGCCTCGTGATCGTGTTGAAAAGATCAGAGTATGGCCATGTGTTTTCCGGCCTTGCAATCGGTTGTGGGACCCAGAGTGTTCCCTGCAAGCACCATGATGAATACTGTGCAATCTGGAACTCTGCTCACGGATACTGGAGTTCGAATGAAACTGCAGGGGAAGTTTGTCCTGTATACCTCGGGAGATGTTGAGGGACTGGGCATGACCTGCCATTGATGTGGAGGATAGGCCGTGCATCTTCGTCCATTCGGCCGATGTCCGCAGTGTGGAGAGTATTTGTTTGTAGTGGAGCCACCTACTATGCTACCCCGTGCCTACCGGATGGATTGGGTGACAGGTATCTCTACAGTGGAAGCTGCTATCGCTACAGAGAGAGAGCGATGGGCCACCACTTCGCCTGTTGCTACCGACAATGTTTCAGAATGAGACACTGCTGTTGCCGTCTCATCAGGAGACATTACTTTGATTCCTGAGTCTACTACACCTGTTCCTGTGGTGCCTACTCAGAAGAAGGTGGGCTATGTGAAGGCTTATCGTGGCCGTGGTCGAGGCCTACCCCAGAGGTTACGTGAGCCGGAGCTACCAGAGTCTACATCTGGAACAGGTAAGCCATTGTTGGGGACTGTAAATAAGTATTTGCCAGCAGAAGAATTGAGAGACTCGGAGATAGAATCCATGTCGGATCTTTCCTGGGATGACCACTTGTTCGAAACCATGTCGCAAGAGCTATTGTGGTCACAAGGCGAAGATGTTGCCTCCACAATGACTCTTCCTGAATGGACTGCCATGAGTTGGGGGGACACGTCGCCCTGTGTGGAGACGCACAGTGCTGTTGCGGGGACTTTGTCAAAAGTTATTGATTCGCTACAGACACCGGCTGGGTCTATGGTGAAAAAGTCATTAGACTCCTCTGTACCGCCTGGTATGGGAAAAGACAGATCTTTGCCAAAACTTGCTCGCTTGCAAAGGATGTTAAACAAGCGTGTGGCCGCAGAGTATGGATTAGAGTTCCCCTATGTGCCCCAGGATGTCATGTGGGAGATTGAAGCTAATCGGGAACTTTGGTACAATTAAGCTATTTGGGACTATTTGTCTGTGCCTAAGCCCTTTAAAAAGACTGGATGTTCTGTCCGGATGGATGAACGTTTTAACGGATGCATTGTTCATTGGAACTATGGTCGGTATATCTATGCTGATAAAGTGGTGATCTGCAGACCGGGAAAGGACAATGCTGTATATTTTATTACCACTGTAGATGAAGAAGGAAAATATGTGACTCTACCAGATCCTCGGTTTTACTGGTAATTGTGGACACTATTACTCTGAAGATAGCTAGTTAAATAGCGACAGGGCAAAGCGATCTGTGTGGTCAAGATCTACAGATCCTGTTCTGTGTTTAAATCCAAGGACTTCTGTTTGCTAGCCGGATTTCTTTTATAAGAAAAGTTCTTGTTCAGGGATGGACTCCAAAAGTATATATTCTTTCTAATACAAATCATAGGAAGAGAGTCTCATTTTAAATGAGGCTTTGCTCCTGGTGTTGCGCAGTGTGTATATATGTGTGTTTAAATATGTTTCTTTTTCAGGGATCATCGGATCATATGTATAGCTGGGAGGCTTTTTAGCTAGTTAGTTAGTGAGGTTGAAAAAAAAAATTATTATATTGTGGTTTTGTTCGCGGCTGTGAACATAATGTTTTATAGATATAAGTCTCATAAATGTCTTTAAACTGTCTTTTTCTCTCTCTTTGCCTATCTAAAGTTATAAGAAACTCAAATGCTACTCTCAGGCTTGAGAGTTAGTGTTACTGCGTTCAGGACAGACGTCGGGGACAACGTCTATTGTAGTGGGGGGAGTATGTAGCGCTGGTAGATTTACAATGTACCGCAGATTAGGTAAATTTAGTAAATTGTTTGTTAGGAAGGTTAAAAGTTCGCCTCTTTTCCAGCTTGGCTGACGTTGTGTGTGCTTCCGTGCTGACCGGTGGGTGTCGCTGTTACCATTAGTCAGTGTTGGAAGGGCAACGTGTCGAAGTGTATAGATGCTCCTTTGTCTTGGAGACAAGCTCGGTGGAGGTGGTCCTCCGAGTTGCATTCTGGGAAGGGGGTATTTATGGGACAGACGCCATGTTCTAAGGTCGTTTTGCAGCCACCTGCTGCCCCCCCTGGCTGACAGGTATGTGTTAAGGAGCTACCTCGTGGTCCTCCGATCGGGAGGCCCACGATGCTACGGCGCAGGGGTGGGTCCAGAGGCTTGTCTGGGGCCTACCACAGCGGCCGAGGAGTGGTCCTGAGCTGTTGGTCCTGTGTGACGAAGCTGGACAGCCGAGGAGATCCCAGGGGAGGACCCGTCTTGGAGAGATCACGCAGCGTGCTGGTCTATAGAGGGGCCTGGTGACTCGGTTGTAGGACATATCCAAAAGAAGTAATTATACAGCATAGTGTCGCCGGTTCGGCTTAAAGGTTCAGGCACTGTGACTGACTGTTCATTGCAGAAGATCTGATACATCCTGTGGAAGAGGATCGTGCAGATTTACCCCCCCCAAGTAAGTCTGTGGCAGAGACTTTAGATTCGTGCTGCATACTGGCTGCTAGACCGGTGAGAGAGGCCTATCCAGACGAGAAAAGAGTGCGTCCCATGAGGGGAATGCATTCCACATAATTATCTGAATTCTACCGGGACATTTGTCGCTAAGATCTTATAAGAAGATATTTGAGTTTCTCCTGAAGGTTTCCTTTTCCGTCTCTTTCCTGCTACTTCCTAAAGTTTGACCGTTCAATAAAGCATTGAAAACGCACTCCAGTGTTGGTGCGTGTGTCGTCCAGCAGTAAACTCAACGGAACCCCTAGACCCGGTGCCGGTGAAACAGAGGGAAGCAAAGTGAAGGTAACAGACCTGCTTAAACCAGCAGCTCCATCGTGAGTTAGTGCTACATAAATATCCCCCAAAAATATATAAAAAAACATTTTTTTTCCTCAGTTTAGGCCGATACATATTCTTCTACATGTTTTTGGTAAAAAAAAATCGCAGTAAGCGTTTATTGATTGGTTTGCGCAAAAGTTAGTGGATATGTGCCTGGGGGGGCACTTTGGGAGAGGAATGAACTTCTGTTTGGTGATCTGATATGTACTAGAGGCACTTTGGGGGGGGAGCGGACTTGTGCTGGGAGATGGGGGGAGTCAGATACATACTGGGGGGTGTTTTGGGAAGGAAGAGGACTTGTGCTAGAAGGTGGGGGCATCAGATAAGTGCTGAGTCTGCTCTGAAACTCAGCCTTGATTCGCTGGGACACCCGGACTTACATAGAATCCTGGGATGGTCCTGGCGAATCCGGGACGGTTGGGAGTTATGCATTCTGTACAGGGTAAAGATGTATTTATCTTTTGTTAACCTCCTTTTCTCTGTACTTATAGCCACACTCTCTAAAAAGCGTATAAGGACTAAAAATGCAAAACTTTATCTAGATGTAGCCAGGTGGACTACAGAAACATGGAGAAAAAGACATTTACCTTTTAACAACCAGTTTACTTTAATTTTCTGCTGTTCTGCTGAATGTTTTATTGCACTCTCCCCTCCAGTCAGAAGAGGAGATCTATAGACAAAAAAGCCTATGGATTCCAATGCAGAACTCAGAGGTTCATGGAATTTGAAGTCCAGGAAGTAAGCCATAATGTGGAGTTTATAGACCCTTTGGACCATAATTCCCAAAATACACTGGGGCAAGGATGAGCATTGAAGCTGCTTTTCTGAGACTGTTAAGCTAGGCTTTCTGTCTTGGTGCTGAGGGAAGTGCTGAGAGCACATCTGCTGCATACTGACCAGACTTCTCAGAGGCCAGACCAGCAAAGACATCCGAGGCAGTGCAGTACAGACTTGTTCCCTTCTCCACTTTTCTTTTATTTCTATGGACAGTGCACATCCAGTAGGTCTAGGACAAGCATAGTCACCATTAATGCACTTTGGCGGTATAGTTCCTATGTTCGGTAGATCAAGAGTTCTTATATTCGGTAGATCAAGCTTTATTACTGCCCACTGCTGCACCTTAGGTGACTTTGCTACTGTTTATGCTGATCTGGATGCCCCATATCATCTTATGCCTAGTCCTTATTACTAATCACCCTGTATGCTAAATTGTGTTATTAGTGTTATTAATCAGTTTCTTTAGTTACTTTGTTACCAACCATATCAGGTGACAATATATTAAGTTTGCCTTTGTTGACTAGTTCAGTGCCTGTTTTTATTCATGTAGTACTACTACTGGGTACTAAGTATTGCTTTAAGTGGTTTTCCTTGATATTGCATGCTTTGTACACTCAACCTAGTGTGTCAGAGGGAATGAAGTTCTTAGAGGTTGCAGCAAAGGACCCATCCTAACCAGCAGTTCCTATTAGGGTAGCGCCACATAGACTTAATTGAACATTAACACCCCAAAGGATGGATAAGACAACTAATTGTTTTCAAAGATCTAAAAGTCCTCAAGTTTAAATTCTACAGGGGGACTACTGATAAGACAGCTGCAAATTACATTATATGGGTAATTTTGACTAAACTACACAACTGAAGCTTCTTGTATGTGAAGGCATCTCATGTAACACATAACAGGCATATTTTATCAGCCTGATCCAGCTGCATCCTATCTGTAATAAATTGATATTTACCTTCTTCAATTATGGTTCCTTCTACTAATGGGATAACTATATCCAGGGACACATCCTCTGCGCTTATAGCCATTCTTCTGTGCTTATATAAGAAGATCCTGCAGAAGATCAGAAAAAATAGTCAAACAAGGTAGTAATCTATTAAAACGGCTAATATTCAGTGCAAATGACTCATCATGTATAGTGGATGGGCTAGACCTACTTCTACTCTCTCTGATCACAACCTCATTACTTTCACTGTATCCTTGCCTCCAACCACCCATCCCTCCAAGCAGCAAACAATTACTTGTAGAAACCTTCGCCACTTTAACCCTTCTCTTCTCTATTCTGCTACTGACCACCTATATGAAATAATCTCTCCCCTGTCCTGTCCTGACTTGGCCACCTCTGTCTACAACACTTCACTCTCATCATCACTAGATGCACTTGCTCCTCTAACCACACGCAGAATCAGGCCCCGACCGTTACAACCCTGGCAAACTGACAACACTAGAAATCTCAAGAGACATTGCCGTGCTCTTGAACGACTGTGGCGTAAAACCAAATGCCTGTAAGACTTCACCCTATATAAATCTGCCCTTCTAAAATACAATTCCTGCCTCCATGCTGCCGAATAAGCCTACTTTGTCTCTCTTATTAATTCCTTGTCATCCAGTCCCCGTCAGCTCTTCTCAACCTTTAACTCTCTGCTTCGTCCCACACCCCCTCTACCCACTAACTCACTTACTGCCCAAGAGATTGCCAATCACTTCAAAGACAAGATCGATGCAATTCGCGAGGACATCTCCACTGTCCGTACGTCTTCCCCACCCAACATACCTTGCCTAGCAGCACATTCAACACTCTCCTCTTTTGAATTGGCTACTACTGAAGAGGTTACAAAACTTTTCTCGGATGCCCACCAAACCAATTGTCCCTTGGATCCTGTTCGCTCACAACTACTACGGTCACCCTCTTCTTCTATCCTATGCTCCCTCACCCACATCTTCAATCTCTCCCTCTCTAGTGGCATCTTCCCCTCCCCTCTAAAACATGCGCAGATCACTCCCATTCTTAAAAAGCCCTCACTGGACCCTACCAACCTGAACAATTTAAGACCCATCTCATTGCTCCCATTCACCTCTAAACTTCTAGAATGCTTAGTCTACAACCGTCTTAGCTCCTACCTCAATGAAAATAAGCTTCTTGACCCCTTACAGTCTGGCTTTCGCTCGCAGCACTCCACGGAAACTGCCTTACTAAAACTCACTAACGATTTACTAACTGCTAAAACCAACAGCCAGTACTCCATACTCCTACTACTTGACCTCTCTGCGGCCTTTGATATTGTTGACCACCCGCTCCTTCTCAATAAACTACGTTCCCTTGGCCTCCGAGATTCTGCATTATCCTGGTTCTCTGCCTATTTATCACAGCGCTCCTTCAGTGTCACCTACAACTCTCTCTCCTCCTCTCCATTGCCCCTTTCTGTGGGGGTCCCCCAAGGCTCTGTTCTTGGACCCCTTCTCTTCTCTATCTACACCTCCTCCCTTGGTCACTTAATAACCGCCCACGGCTTCCAATACCACTTATACGCTGATGACACCCAAATCTATCTGTTTACTCCTCACCTCACTCCTTCAGTCTCCTCTCACATTACTAACTTACTAACTGACATGCTTGACAAAGGAGTGCTATAACAACTAACATACACATATGTGGTATCGATGTGATTGTCTGGAGCAGGAGAATATATTTTGGTAGTATCAAGAAATATAGTATGGTAGTAACAAGAAATATACAGCCAAATTTTAAAAATATGATTTTTTTTTTTACTATTTTGGCTCAGTTTTTTTTTGATAATAGAAAAAAGTCAGGAGCTATTCGTGTCAGGTCTGGGCACAGCCCTTCCTTCTCTGAACTGGCCACTCAGGTGTGTCGGCTAATTGCCAGCTCCTATCTCTCCACAGTTACTCAGCTGTTGATGATATCCTGCTCGTCAGTCCTACCTACTTAAAATGTCCAGTCCAGAGGAGCTCTGCCTTCGCCTTGGTCACATCACAGAAAATCTCCTGCAATCCTCTTCAAGACTTGCTTTGCTGACATCCCTTCTAGCTATAGATCCTGCTTTCTGTTCTACTACACTGATCCCTGACTTCTGGCTTGGCTGACTATCCATTACTTTTATTATTAAACAAGTGTGATTTAACTGTACTTCTGTCTCAGCCTGATTTCATGGTTTCTGACAATTCCTTACCATTTAACACCAAAAGAAAGCCCAATTTGTCCCGAAAAAACAAGGTATAATCCACCTGGATGCACAAAGTAGTTGTAATAATATGTACAGTTTTACTAACACATGGTAAAATTGCACTTAGGCATTAACATTTATTTCACCCATAGGCATGAAGGGGTTAACATATATGCAGCAGGCCATCTTCTAGATCTGTAACCCTATTGTTAGAATAGACATGATTGAAATACTTTACAACTGATAAAGAAATCTGCCTGCGCAGTATAGGTAGGGTTAATTATGGCAAACACAGCCCCCAGCGTGCTCATAAACAGAGAACTAAGTAGGATTTTTCACAACTGGAGTTAACATAAAATAGCATCTAAAATCGTGCAAACAAATTTTTAAATATTTGTTTAAGTTATGCTCTTAGAATGAGAACATTTAACAAATATAAAGCAGATGTTATCTCAATCTGGATGCCAAAGTGGAAATATACTTTAAATGCAATAATCCAGTGATTTTTTTTTGGGGGGGGGGTTTATGTGTTAATGTGCAGTTACAAAAAACTGGAATTTTCTTTCCACCAATCACCAATACTGCTGCCACCAATTAGATTCGATTTAGAGCAGCAATTGGTGGCTCAGGACAAGAAATTCCAGTTCTTAGTAAGAACATGTTGATTCATAAAACCCTATATCAGTGATGGCGAACCTTGGCAACCCAGATGTTTTGGAACTACATTTGCCATTATGCTCATGCAGTCTGCAGTATAGAGCATCATGGGAAATAAAGTTCCAAAACATCTGGGGTGCCACGGTTCGCCATCACTGCTCTATATGTTTTTTACTTCTTTTTATTATTGAAAACAACAAAATACTATACATCCCTGGAGTAAAAACCACTCACTCCCAAAATAGTACATTCCTCTTTAGAACTTATATTATCCCACCTAAACCTCCAAAAATTACCTTTCCTGTCAAGCAGCTAAGTTGTAGAAATATTCATGATAAGGGTGATATTGCATTTAGACAATCTATTACTTCACTATTTGTTTCCTTCTGGGTATAATATGCAACAAAATCTCTGTACCTTTAAGACATTAAAGACTAATTACAGCAAAAGAATGGACTGACTGGGCTAGCTTGCTAAAATCCCAATAAAGCTCCACCCAGAGAAAAACAGCTTTTAAAAATGATTTTCATACTTACGCTGCTGACTCCTTGCACTCCACCAGTCCCACCAGTCTACTTTCATTGCTATCTGGGGTATTTAGGATTCCTTGTACAGCATGGGATTTTAGATGAAGGAATACTATTCAGATTATGTATGTTGCACATTTTTGTTGAACATTTTGATGGTTACTTATATCTGCCTTATTAGCCATTTACCCACACTGAAATACCGATACTTTCGCTGTCTTGGTGGAACTGTTTGGTGGGGAATCCAGCAAAATAGGCATTTTTATATAATAAAATATGGCTTGGAATGGGGTTTGGCGGGTTAGAAGTAAAACCTAAATGTTGCTATGAAGTCTATGCTTTGTGATGTAAATTGTTTGTAGACGAATCAGTGGTCCTTTCTTTTATCACTGGTCAGCAGCTGCAGCAAAAATACTGGTATTTCGTACAGGGATCCACAGGCATTCACTCATGTTCTTCATTTTTAGCTTGGCCATTAGCAGTTTATTGATTTTTAACATTAACTGATGTATTTATTGTAAATACAAATCTGCTTTTTATATGTTTTGACTTAGCACTTCTGCTTACAGCACTAGGGTCACTGGTTTGAATCCCACCCAGGACATTGCCTGCATAGAGTTTGCATGTTCTCCCTGGGCTTGTGTAGGTTTCTTCCAGGTATTTTGGTTCCTTCCACACTTCAAAAGCATGCTGGTAGGTTAATTGACTCCTTTCTAAACTGGCCCTAGTGTGTGTACAGTATGTATGAATGTGAGGTAAGGGACCTTAACCACTTCATTACAGGGCACTTTCCCCTCTTCCTGTCCAGGCCAATTTTCAGCTTTCAGCGCTGTCGCATTTTAAATGACAATTATGCGGTCATGCTACACTATACCCATACAGCATTTTTAAAATTTTGTTCCCACAAATAGAGCTTTCTTTTGGTGGCATTTGATCACCACTGGGGTTATTATTTTTTGCTAAACAAATAAAAAAAGACTGAAAATTTTGAAAAAAAAAAAGTTTTTCTTTTTTTCTGTTATAAAATGTTGTAAATAAGTACGTTTTCTCCTTCATTGATGGGCACTGATAGGCACTGATAGGCTTTAGGAGCGGTATACACCGCTCCTAAAGTGCCCCTGCCCATTGAAATCAATGGGCAGTCCTGCCGAAGCACCTGCAAAGCGCCTCGGCAGCGGTGCTTTGTGGGCGCTTTTAACCCTTTATTCGGCCGCAAGAGGGGCGCTTTTAACTGAAAAGCATCTCTAAAACAACGGTTAAGTGCCGCTAAAACTAGCGGTGCTTTACCACCGACGCCCCCGCGCTTTTAGTGTGAAATGACTTTTATTCTAACATCTGTTAAAGGCCTCTTGAACACATGATCTAATATTTACAAATTCCTAATGTTCCTAATTGTTCAACTATTCCTTAGACTGAATTGGCACTTGAGCTTAAGAGTCAGCATGTAAAGGATACTACAGAGCAATTTTCTCCTGTGTCCAAAGAGTCCTGAATTGCTATAGACTGGTCCATGACTGTATCTGGAAAATAGAATATTAATACAAAATGTGGTTAGAACTCTGCAAGCCCTTATCTACATTCACACATTTATTCATTCGCTTAGCTTTTCTGTAAAAACTAGAGAAGTGATCTGGAAGGTACAAGGCCTGGTTCACACTAGTGAGATTTCAACTGGAAATGCAGCGACACGTGCGCAGATTGTGCCAGAGCTTAGTTAGCGGGGAATTCAGGTTTAAAAATGGAGATGGGAGAACACAGGACAGGACTAGAAGCTCTATTGTGCTGGTAGTGATGGTCTGTGCCCCCAAATACAAATATAGGCGCATATTTGTATATTAAGAATAATAATAATTAAGAGGGAGGTGTGGAAATCCTATGACCTCTGGGCTGTATAGATTGCAGAGCTGAAGAAAATAGGTCATAGAGAAACCCAGGTCCTACACTAAAGCTGGGAGGTCTTCTGGACAAGTGACAAGACAAATAGCTTTGGAAGTATGCATGAATGCACTATTGTAACTTGAAATTTTAGTGTTTGCATTGAAAAAACGTTAGTTCTGTTTTAGTTGTAAACCCAAAAACGAAAATGCATTATATTGCAGCTTACCAATTTTTGGATGAGGTGGCTGCATCCGTTCTATTTTTGTTTTTGTTTTTTTCTATATTTTCGCCTGTTTGTTATTTTTCAACATTCTTTAATGGACCAAGCTATCAAGCAAATGTGGCAGTTAGAGGGGTGAAGCAAACCATTAAAGTGCTTGTTAAGCCACTATATCCTTTTCATATAATCCTCTTTGTTTCCTAATGCTGTGTACCCCTGTGTGTGTGTTATATATATATATATATATATATATAAAAAAAATGCCTTCTATACCTTATTTCAGAGCGCCACTCTGTGCTCACATGACCGGCTGCCTCTCTCCTCTCTCGATCTGACAGCAGCAGTGGGGGGGGGGGCCAAGAATCCCCTGCTCACATCAGTCAGGAGAAGACAGGAGGAGAGAGGCGGCCAGTCACGCGAGCGTAAAGCGGCTCTCTGACATAAGGTATAGACAGCATTTTTTTTTTATAAAACACACACACAGGGGAACACAGCATTAGGAAACAGAGAGGATTGTATAGTAATCTGTCAATAGCTGACAGGCAGGGAGGGGAGGGGGGAGGGGGGAGAGGAAGGGGGAGAGCAGAGAGGAGAGCTGCGGATGACGGAGGCACAAAAACTGACCTGCATGTGTTTTTTTATGAATTAAGTAGTTGTAAGCGCTGCTGCGCTAAGATGTAAGAGTTTTAACCACATTGGCAGGGGGACTTGTAGTTCTCAATGTGTGATGACATCACTGCATGCCTTGTACTGGTATTGATGCTTCCTCCAGCTGGAGGAGTAGTTTGCAGTAGTCAGAGCATTGCACCCATGATCCATTGACTGTGGTTGCAATCTTTTGCAGGCTCAAATGCAAAAAAAAAATGCATTCATCTTAATAATCAATACGGGTGCAATTATTTTATTAATTTATCTTTTAACTTTTGCAACAGGTAAAAACACAGACAGCAAAAAAATACTAAAAGGGGTTTTGACTCCTTACTCAAAAACAAAAAAAACCTGACATGTCAACATCAGGATCCCTAAGGGAAGCAATCGCCTGTTTCTATGTCATCACATAACAGAATCACTTATGTGTGCTAAGGCAGCCAACAAATTGGAAATAAAATCTGTGGAATTTCAAGAAGGTAAACTAGCTTGTGTAGGAAATTTCAATCCAAACATTGCCACGTTTATTACCAATATTCTCATTCTTTAAAATCAAATGACACCTTTACACATTCATTGGTCCTCAAAAGCACTTTAAACAACTGTTAATTCAGGGTTTCTCAACTTGTGTTGCTCAGGAGGTTGCTAGGAGTTCATTGAGCAATGAGCAATTTCTGCCTGTTAGATAATCCCCACTGACACCATTGATCATTTTAGCTATCTGTAAGAAGGATATTCTTCCCAATGACCACAAGTGTAAAGCCCCAGACACACGGGCGGCATTGGCTGGTTCAACAGAAACTGGCCTGCATTTGGCCCAGGTGAACAACCAAAAAAGGTCTGCTGATCATCACTTTCAGCCGATGACTGACCAATGTGTTCTAGCGGGGGGGGCGGAGTGTAGTCCCCCTGTTAGAACACACTGGCTCAGCAAAAAATGATAGTGTGTACTAGGCTTAAAGTGATTGTAAAGGAGACATTTTTATTTAAAAAAAAAAACAAACATATCATACTTACCTGCTCTATGTAAAGGTTTTGCACAGAGCAGCCCCGATCCTCCTCTTCTCAGGTCCCCTGCTGGCGCTCCTGGTCCCTTCCCCTTGCCAAGTGCCCCCTATAACAAGCTGCTTGCTGTGGGGGCACTCATGCTTGCTCACTCTGTGCTGAAAAGGTTGAGAAACGATGCTTTCATTTTAAGCCTTTTGCAAACACAGATATTCAGTTCCATCTTCCAACAATAGCATGTTGGAAAATGAACCGTTGCGATAACAAGTGTCTGATGTGTTTGATATGGCCAAAAACCTATAGGCAAAAGTCTTTTCTAATGAGTATGTCGAGCAAAAACTTTTTGTAGTTTTGGATATATTGGTGAAGGATTTTAATCCCTGTCTAATTTACGATCTGCAACAAGACAGCTAAACAAATCTGACAGGGATTCTAACTTTCTTCTATTCTACTAAAAAGTGTTCTTATTTAAATTATATATTATATTTATATGTTTGTGTTGATGTTGTAGAGTTCCTGTAGAGTACCCTGTCTGGTAAAATGTTGTTAGCTTGACAGGAAGTGAGGTAAATCTCTCCATGGAAGGCCCAAGTAGCAGTAGAGAACATATCCAAAAGCCTCTCTCCTCAAAATGGTGAACTATGGGGTCTGGAGTGTAGGGATTCTTCCTCAGCACCAATGGCCTTGCTACCCCCTCAGGACAATGGGTACCCTTATGCCGCGTACACACGAGCGGATTTTCTGACAGAAAGAGTTCGATGGGAGCTTTTCATTGTATATTCCGACCATGTGTATGCCTCATCAGGCTCTTTCCATTGAAAATTCTGACGGACTTAGATAGAGAACATGTTCTATATTTTTCCGATGGAACCAATTCCTATCGGGAAAATCGCTCGTCTGTATGCTGTTCCGACGCACCAAAAACGACGCATACTCTGAAGCAAATACGAGAATGGAAGCTATTGGCTACTGGCTATTGAACTTCCGTTTTCTAGTCCCGTCGTACGTGTTGTAAGTCACCGCGCTCTGGACAGTCGGAATTTGGTGTGACCGCGTGTATGCAAGACAGCTTGAGCGGAATTCCGTCGGAACTCCGTTGGAAAAACCTTCAGAGTTCATTCCGACGGCAAAACTGGTCGTGTGTACAGGGCATGAGAGACTGTAAAGCAACAAGAGAAGGGCGCACTGACCTAGCGCATTACCACAATAATATTTATGTGAAAATGAAGTAACAATTATTATACTCACAAGCGCAAATAAAATGTAGCAAGTGGGACCAAGTGGACTCTGATGAAACCAAAAATAGTGATCTCATGAAGAGAGTTCACCCTTGAAATGTTTCAGCCATCATGGATGCCTCCTGGTCTTCCCACAGTAATGGTAGACTACAGCGGACCTGAAGGTCCTACTTGCTATGACATGCGTTCATTTTATTTGCGCTTGTGAATATAATAATTGTTACTTCAATTTCAAATAATATTTATTGTGGTAATGCGCCCTTGTTTTGTTGTTGCTTAGCAGCAGAGAACAGGCATGGGATCCAATCCTTTTCTGATAATTCTTGTTTTTAGGTTTTGGATAGATTTGGAAATGGTTGGAACATCTAACTTTTATGCTACGATCTTTGTTACATTGGGGAGATTTCCCATCGCCTCCTGTGTCCCCATGACAAAACAGCAAGTAAACAGAAATCCTAGCATTGACAGGAGATCCTTTCTTAGTTGCCACCAAAATAGATGTCCCCTTTGAAAGATCTCACCTCCTTTTCTGGTATAAAGCATAACATTTTGATTTCCTATCATCTTCTGTCATGGTCACAGTGGTCAGCAGAACAAAAAGGTTCTGACCCTTCACTACTCCAATAAAACCCCACAAAATACTATAGCTACCCCAAAATCCCAAATCAACGTGTCTGTAGTGTTTATTAGCCTTGACCTCAGTGAACGCTATGAGCAGCAGTTACTCTCAGCAAATGCACTTTATACAGCACACCAATATATATTTTAGACATCCAATCATTTGCAAGAGTACCATCCCTACAAATGATCAGAGCAAACACAAAATAATTTACTACACATTGAATTAGGCCCTACAAGTAAACAGTTATAGCACTAAATACATTTGATTTGCTGAATATCCTTGCACCAATTTTGACATGCTAAATACCAAATGCATCAAAAGCCATACTCTATTATACTAAGTTGTACAGACTATTAAGAATATTTAATTTACCAGTCAAATCTTTAAATAGGCAGATGGGGGCCGAGATGTTTTCCTCTTCAGGCAGGGTATGCTGGGAGGAAACATGAATAGCAGATTTGTCAGACTGAACAGTTACTCCCTGCTTGGCCTGCATTCTGCTAGGCTACGTCAGCATTCCCTCTCTCCTCCTGTCACCAGATGTTCATTGAAAAGCCGCCATCTCTTTTTCCACTAGAGGGAACTAGAAGATTGCTAATGTGCTGAGATAAAGCATCTTGTGTGATAACTGGCAGGTGATTTTTTTTTTTTGCTCTGGGTGAAATTTTGGAATTTATTGTGTTTTGCGGTTTAATAAGCCTTTTTAATAGAAATGATGTTTTCAAGCATAAATGGCAGTGGCAGCAATTCTAGGTATCCAGTTAGGCACAGAAACATACAGGAATAGCTACTATCCTAAAAATGAGAAATAACCATGTCTGGAATGGAAGTATTGATCTGTAAATCTTTATGCTGTGTTGTACCTTCTATTAGTAGTTCCCTTCAAATTGGATTTTATTGAGTTAGCACAGATGGACATTATGCCATGACATGAGTAGTGCAGCAAAATAAACTTTACAGATCAAACAGCAGAAGCAATAAAGTTTACATATAATTTCAACATGAGACTAAATCGTAAAAATCTCCACGGTCAGATCAAGAAAAAAAAACCTGTGAAAAAAAGTTAAAATGGTGTGTCTGTCATTTCGGGTAATATGGTTTCTGTTATTAGGTGAAATTCTCTGCCTGTAATATAGCTTTCATGAAAGGAGGAGCTGGGTGGAAAGGCAAGGCATAGCTCTTTGACAGCCCCATAATTCTATTAACCACTTAAACCCCGGACCATTTGGCTGGCCAAAGACCAGAGCACTTTTTGCGATTCGGCACTGCGTCGCTTTAACTGACAATTGCGCGGTCATGCAATGTGGCTCCCAAACAAAATTGACGTCCTTTTTTCCCCACAAATAGAGCTTTCTTTTGGTGGTATTTGATCACCTCTGCGTTTTTTTTTTTTTGTTTTGTTTTTTTTGTTTTTTATAAACAAAAAAAAGTGACGATTTTGAAAAAAAAGCCATATTATAATATCTCTGCCAAAAAAGTGTATGGTATGCCCAACATTAGAAGCTTCTGCCACACATCCACCTACTATTCTCATTTTGGGCATACATTTAATGTTTTTTTTGTTTGTTCACCCTGTGTGCTGGGCCTAACCACCTGAACACTGGGCTGGGCTATGAATGGGTGGATAAAGGGTGCTGCTGAATCTGGGGCTAGCCAAATTGGGTTTGCAAGCACCCCTGGAAGGCTACTATGGCTTTGGGCCTGTGCTTGAACTCCTGGTGGATGCGGTTGCATTACGCTACAAGGGCTAGCCACCTCACTAGCTTGTACTGCACTTTTGGTGCTCGCAACTTCACCATGAGATATTGCATTGCTGCTGACTAAAAGGCCAGGATGTACTACGCCACTGGTGATTGCTCGATCACCAAAAAAGTAGTGCAGCACTAGCACTCGCACCCTGATGCATATGAGCATAATTTTGTGTTTCTAGCACTTCAGCAACATGGGGTCAGGTACACCTGGTTATAGCAGGGACTTCTTCTTCATCTGAGCTAGCTGTCAGGGTGCCACTGCTTTCTGCAGATTCATATTCAGAGGCTGATTTTGACAGCGAGGCATGACGTCCTCTTCGCTCTCATCCGTCATGCTCAGAATCCTGTAGGCCTCCTCGCTAGTGTACCTTTATTTGGACATTTTGGGTACTAACTTTATAGGTACCTAGTGGCAACTATGGGAAAAAGAGCTCCTGGCTAGCAGTCAGGGATTCATTGTGCGCTGGAAATAAATTAATCACTAGTGCTAACAGAGATCAGGCCTGATCTTGCTAAAGCTGCAGTTTTGTGGACAGTGTATCAGAGGTGACAAACATCATAAAAATTATACTGACACTGCAATTGTTGGGGGTAAACTCAAGTCCTGGCAAGGGTTGATCCTGCTAATGCTGCATTTCTGGGGGGGACACTAGTATGTTTTGATCGTGACCAAGATACTGATCCACACAGACTATACTAGTCATGGCGGTGATCAGCGACTTACAGTGTGGCTGCGATAGAGTAACGGGCAATCTGGCGCTAACTGACACAGGCTGGGAGGGATGCTAACTGGCTCTGACGCTATTTGACATCGCTAATGACACTAATACAGTGATCAGTGATAAATACTGTACACTGTACTAATGCCACTGGTGACGGCACAATCAAAGGGTTAACTGGAGGGCAATAAAAGAGTTAAAGTGTATGCAAGTGTACATGTGCTGGTTTTACTCATATAGACTCTGTCTTTTGGTTAATTTCATTGTCATACCCATAGGCCATTCAGGTCCCCCAGGATGCTTGGCTAAAAAAAAATAGTTGTTGTCAGTCCCCATGTCCTGTATTGTTGCTAGGATGTGAAAAATGTTCATTTGTACTCCTGTAATGCTGGGATTGAGCATCCCAGCAATAAATCAGGTTGTTTTATTATCTACTGGGGCCAATAGACTGCATAGGCTATTTTCGAAAAAATAGTGAACTTTTTATTTAAAGTGGTTCTAAAGGCAGAAGGTTTTTTACCTTAATGCATTCTATGCATTAAGGTAAAAAACTTTTTGGGTGCATCTCTCCCCTCCAGCCCCATTTATACTTACCTGAGCCCCATCTCCATCCAGCAATGTGCATGAGAGCAGTGGCACACCTGGGTCTCTCTCTCCTCATTGGTTTACAAAGCAGCAGTGAGCCAATAAGGAAAGAGAGGAGGCGGGGCTGAGACACACTCTGTGTCTGAATAGACAATGTCCATTCACAGTAACGCAGCTTGGGAGCGAGCCTGCTCGAGTGCCCCCATAGCAAGAAGGCTAAGAAAGGGGCAGCTGCAGCCAGGTAGGCTGGCAGTTCCTGAAGAGGTGGTGCTGGGATCAGTAGCCACAGGGATGGAAGCTTGACACTGATTTTGCTATACAACCAATGTGCCCGCGGTCCCTGCCTGTAATGGACCTTTGCTTTATTTGACTGATGCCTTTTTGTCAGATCATCTAACAGCTGGGTTTTGCAAACCTTGATGTGCTGGAGGGAGCTGAGGAGTATGTAAATAGACTGTACATTGACAAATTGTCCCTGAAAAGTTTACAAAAGTCAAATGGGCGTCCCATAATACCCCTAACCCGATCCACGTTATTAACCCCTAATAAAACACAAAACCAAAGCTGCTGGACTGTTTTTTGACTCAAGGGTGCTTTGGAAATGTGTTGCGTCTGACTGTGCAGGGTGGGGGATCCCTATTCACCAGGGGCTCCTATGGAGGTAGTGCTACACAGAAAAGAAAACCCTAATTGTAGAGCTCATACTGAGAAACACATCAGACACAGAGAGTGAGCCCAGAGTGAGAGCACAAGTGAATTATCCATTTTCTAGGAATTTGTTTAATATACTATGGTGTTGATTTACTAACTTTAGGTGGTGCAAAATCTGGTGCAGCTCTGCAAAGAAACCAATCTGCTTCCAGGTTTCTTTGTCAAAGCTTAATTGAACAAGCTGAAGTTAGAAGTTGATTGGCTACCATGCACAGCTGCACCAGATTTTGCACTCTCCAGCTTTTAGTAAATCAACCCCCATGTATTATTGAACAGAAGTTCGCCCCCCAAGTTTGAGTAGCTGCGGGGATAATTATTTGGAACAGTGCATTCCTTTTGTTTTTACATACAGTATTTGTTGTACTCATGGGGGGTTATTTACGAAAGGCAAATCCACTTTGCACTGCAAGTGCACTTGAAAGTGCAGTCGCTCTAAATCTAAGGGATAGATGTGAAATGAGTGGAAGCTCTGCTGATTTTATCATCCAATCATATGCAAGCTAAAATGCTGTTTTTTATTTTCCTTGCATGTCCCCCTCAGATCTACAGCAATTTTACTTCCAAGTGCACTTGCTGTGCAAAGTGGATTTTCCTTCAGTAAATAACCCCCATAATGTTACTAAAAGGCAGTACACACATGCTTCTTACTTTGCATGTGGAAACGATGCACTTGAGGGAAAGTTCTAAAAACACTGAATAAACATTTGTATAATTTGTCCAAAAGAATAATTTTTTATAGCAAATCACTGAAACAGCAGATTTACAAATACCCACTGTGCGATAACGCTATATTAGTTGCTGCTTTTTTAATTAACCTGTAAATAAATAACTGCAAATGCACTTTATTCCTCCTAATGGTCCCCTTATTTCTTACCGGTTTGTATTAACTGCAGATTTGCATCCTTCTTTAATATTTTATTTCCCCCATTTTTTATTTATTTATGTAACAGAGTATTGTTCTCTTTGTGCTAGTAGATCGTTTTCAGAGTGTATTTTGTAATTTTTTCTATATAGTTTTTGTTTTCCACCAGTCTGGTTCCTGTAGTCCTCCTCCCGGGATAAATCTGTTATGGATCCATAGATGGCAGGCTTGATAAAGGGGCGGTAACTCTTAAATGCTTTGCCTGTTTTTCCACTGAATTCTCTTCTCCACGTGCCTTTTCAGCTTCTGCAGGCGCTGCTTCATTTGACAGTTGAGTGGGTCCAGTGCGCTGATGTGGGCTTCAGGTATGATAGATTGCTGGCTCCATATAAGGCAGTTTTCTGGCAGTGCTATGCCATTGATTATCATGCTTACCTTCTAATGACAATCATGTGAGTGGATACTGTTTCTTTTGCTCAAAAAAATGTACTCACAACTAACACATTCCGTTTTGTCTTCACTCTGATCTAATGTAATGTGAGGGCCTGCCTAAACAATCTGTTCAGTTTGCATTAAATCGGATACATCCTTGCTCTACTGATTGTATGGCCAGTTTTAGGGTAATGGTATATTTAGCAGTATATTTTATTAAATTGTATGAAAGTGTAATTTCTTCAGTGTTGTCAAATGAAAAGATATAATAAAATATTTACAAAAATTTGAGGGTGTACTCACTTTTGTGAGATACTATATATAAATGACATGACAGAGGCACTGGGTAGATGGAATAAGTGACACTGGGGCAACCAGTTTTGGCAGACATAGGGGTTATTTACTAAAGGCAAATCCACTTTGCACTACAAGTGCACTACAATTGCACTTGAAATTGCACTGAAAGTGCAGTCGCTGTAGATCTGAGGGGAAGATCTGAAATGAGGGGAAGCTCTGCTGATTTTATCATCCAATCCTATGCCAGCTAAAATGCTGTTTTTTATTTTCCTTGCATGTCCCCCTCAGATCTACAGTGACTGCACTTCCAAGTGCACTTTCAATGCAATTTCAAGTTCAATTGCAGTCCACTTTAGTGCAAAGTGGATTTGCCTTTAGTAAATAACCCCCATAGAGTGCTTGAGAGGTTAAAGCCCAATTGCACCTAAATGTAAAAAATGTTAAATGGGTAAGAGTTTTACCAGTCAAAGAATTTCACTGAGCTAATGCATACTGGCACTCCTAAACTTGGTCTGGACATCTATTCTTCAGGAACCTCACCTCAAACTTTGAGTAAAAAATAATATTTTATGGTGTTTTTATTTTTCACTCCTGGTTTGGGGTGTTGTGCTTTAAATACATTTCCACCATGTTTTTTACCTTTCCATATTTTCTTCTACCATTCTCTGTTTTTACTTGTTCTGCTCCTTCAATAAAATGTTAAGGCATCTGGGTTAGTCCTTTTTTCCTATGTGTACTTTGTGGCCACCCCTAATTATTCAGCTCTGTATTGTGCAGGGTAACCTTGCTTACACATATGGATCGGTTCATCTATGTTTGAAAGCATTTTTTCCTGCCACTAGTAACAAAATATCAACATTGTAGAACCGAGTCTACAAGTGCAATATCCTTTTTGGGGATCTCTGCACGTGTTTATAGGATACCTGCTATATGATATAATGTTTCATTATGTGGGGAGAATCTGTTTTTAATATTTTTTTTTTTTTTTTGCATGAGTTATGGTTGCTTTATATATTTTCATACATTTGTGATAAAGATAAAAGTAAACTTAGCTTATACTAGGCTCCTGGGGTATCAGGAATTACTTTTTTCCCCTGCTGGAGAAAATTGGACCATGCATCATGGGGTTTTTTGCCTTCCTCTGTATCAATTGTGGGTATAGTTTGTGTATTGTGTATATATAGGTTTTCTATTTATTTATTTATTTTCTGTTTGTCAAACTAGATGAACTTGTGTGCTAGTTCACACCAGATGCAGTTCCGTGCGCTTTTTTTCTGCACTAATGTTTTTTCAACCTGGCTAACTATGTAGTAACTCTGCAGGCTAAATAGATCATTTTGTTATTGGCAACACTACCGTGACAATGGATTTTCACACATACAAGAACCAAATGCCATAACAGTGATACCTACATTTTGTGTGCACTGTCAGCTCACAATACACTTTATTAAACAGGTATCCAAATTATAGTAGGATACAACTAAATGACCAGTCTAGTGAAAGGGCCATTGGACATATCATTTAGTTTTATCAAATATTTTTTGGCATACTGGAAGAATAAATTGAATTTGTAGCTCAGGGTGTCCTGGTCTTCTGCTTTGCTACATTGAATACATTCTGAGTCAATATCAGGAACAACCATGCAGCATGCATGGTCAGAGGTCTCTTACAAAAGTCCCCAGCAAATACAGGAAGCTGGACAATGATTCAACCTGGCAGTATCTACCCAAAACCAAGTGAACTGTTCTGGATGTTTTGTATACATTTAATTTAAAGTGAGTTTGGTCAATCAAATAATAACAATATGGCTAAGCATCTGTAATTATATAACATTTCTTTAACAGTATTTTCCATGAGTCTGAGCTTTTCCTTCGCCACTTTCCAGGGGGTTTTCAGTTACCTGTGTTGGGAAGTAATTCATGAGTATATACTGTTCAATACCTGGATAGTCATTTGCCAAATAGTTGTAGAAAGATTAGCTACATGCATTCAGTCACCTGCTTTGACATCAGAATCGCCAGAAATAGGACAAATACATTTCAGAATTCACCTACCATGATGAAACAGTCTGCTTACTGTGAGTTTTTGATATTTGGTCATTAAAGGGTTACTAAACCCAATAATATGAAAAAAGTTCATCCACCCCCCACAGTGCCCACAGCTTATAAATCTTCTTTTTACATTAAAATATTGCCACTATATACTTTTTTGGATGATCTGTATACCATGGTTACATGATAAACTGCAGAGTTTCTCCAGTGCTTACAGTTCAGGAAGGAGGAGATTTCTACTGCAGCCTGTATACACGCCCACATGTGTAATGCCAATATCATGTGACCTGGCTATCTCTGAGAACAAGTAACTGTTCTCTTCAGCATAAAAAACACAACTGAGCATGTGCAGGTTGGCTACTCTGCCTGTGTTAGCTGGCCTTCCCCAGATAGACAGTGCAGGAGGGGAAGGATCTATGCATACAGCATAAAACAGCCTGTTTACACAATGCAGAAGATCAACCCCTTAAGTTCCACAGTGAGTATAACAAGCATGTTATGCTGCATAAACAGACAGATTTTACTGTTGTGGGTTTAGTAACACTTTAACTTTAGTCTTTGTACTGTTTTATCAGATAATTACCAGTTCAGTATTTTCTACTATGTTCCAGATATAACTTCACTTGCAACAAGTACTAATTTTACATTACCAGTAAGCCTGTTATTATAGAAATATAAAGGCTGCCATTGTTGACCCCCTGAACATTTTACTTGACTGGCTGTTATTCTGAACCTCAGCTTTCGATAATATCTGAGTTCCTGACCCGAAACAAGCATGCAGCTTAGGAAAGTAAGAGTATTGTAGACTTTTTATCTGCTTGCTTCTTCTGGGTCTGTGACTCAAGCCTTAAAGCAAGAGGATCTGTATGTCAGCCAGGATAATGGTATTTTCAAGGGAGGTCAGCTACAGTATGGCAGTCTCTATATACTTCTCCAGGCACATATATATATAATATTTATGTTCATAGCGGTACATAGAAAAATATATTCATCTTTGATGGTTATAATTCTGTTATTTATTGACACATTGTTCTCACTTCTACATTTGTATGGGTTATACTCTGTATTTTGCAAAAGTCTCAATAAAAACTTATTGTAAGTGAAAAATAAATTCATTTTAATTTGTATAATATGCCTTATGAATAAGCTTTAAGATATACACTGTAATTGTCTACTAGTCTATAAAGCAAATTGATACAACTCCCAAAATATCTGTATAAAAAATTACATTCAAATATAATAAATGTTATGTACGCTCCTTGGGTAGGTAGCTTATTTATATTCTGTATGATTACTGACAAAGGATCCAAACTGCTTTGTGGAACCCTTTTAGGTCTGCTTCACACCTATGAGCTTGTGAGTTATAATGTGTGTTAACGTGCGTTGGACACAAGTGTTGTGTACATGTCTAGGTTGTGCTTCCATGCCTTCCTAATGAGCATCCATGCAGTAAACAAAGTCCTAAACGCTTACTGCACCACAATACATACATTTGAAAAACACATACAGTGAGTGTTGCTGTGTGATGAGGAAATAAAATGGTCAGGTGCTTTTTTTGATGTGTGGATGCTTGTGAGAATCCTAGGAAATTAATAGGTTCAAATACCACAACAAACATGGTAACATGATAATGCATACACATAGTTGTGAATGGACCCTTAAGAGGGTTATGCTAAAAGGTTCATTTTCATGCTCTCTATTTCAAAGAACCACAAAGTAGAAGTATTTGCTCAGTAAGTCGCACACAGTAAATTATATATATATATATATATATATATATATATATATATATATATATATATATATATATATATATATATATATATATATATATATATATATTTATATATACACATACACAAAATATATGTGTGTGTCTTTTCTTTGGTCAAATATTACTTCACTATTAGTCTTTGCTAGGTCTACTTGACATATTTTTGAACATTACAGTAATTAATTTATATATAAAATAGCTTTTATCTGTATATCATTTAATCATCATATCATTTTCAACATCTTGTACAATATCTGCATATACAGTATCTCACAAAAGTGAGTACACCCCTCACATTTTTGTAAATATTTTACTATATCTTTTCATGTGACAACACTGAATAAATTACAGTTTGCTACAATGTAAAGTAGTGAGTGTACATCTTTATATACCAGTGTAAATTTGTCCCCTCAAAATAACGCAACACATAGCCCATAATGTCTAAACCGCTGGCAACAAAAGTGAGTACACCCCTAAGTGAAAATGTCCAAATTGGGCCCAAGTAGCCATTTTCCCTCCCTGGCGTCATGTGACTCAGTGTTACAAGGTCTCAGGTGTGAATGGGGAGCAGGTGTGTTAAATTTATTGTTATCACTCTCACTCTTTCATACTGGTCACTGGAAGTTCAACATGGCACCTCATGGCAAAGAACTCTCTGAGGATCTGAAAATAAGAATGGTTGCCCTACATTAAGATGGCCTAGGCTATAAGGAGATGACAAAGAATCTGAAACTGAGATGCAGCATGGTGGCCAGGGCCATACAGTGGTTTAACAGGACAGGTTCAACTCAGAACAGGCCTCGCCATGGTCGACCAAAGAAGTTGAGTGCACGTGCTCAGCGTCATATCCAGAGGTTGTCTTTGGGAAATAGATGTATGATTGCTGCCAGCATTGCTGCAGAGGTTGAAGGAGTGGGGGGGTCAGTCTGTCAGTGCTCAGACCATATGCTGCACGCTGCATTAAATTGGTCTGCATGGCTTTTGTCCCAGAAGGAAGCCCCTTCTAAAGATGATGTACAAGAAAGGCCGCAGTTTGCTGAAGACAAGCAGACTAAGGACATGGATTACTGGAACCATGTCCTGTGGTCTGATGAGACCAAAATAAACTTATTTGGTTCAGATGGTGTCATGCGTGTGTGGTGGCAACCAGGTGAGGAGTACAAAGACAAGTGTGTCTTGCCTACAGTCAAGCATGGTGATGGGAGTGTCATGGTCTGGGGCTGCATGAGTGCTGCTGGAACTGGAGAGCTACAGTTCATTGAGGGAACCATGAATGTCAACATGTACTGTGACATACTGAAGCAGAGCATGATCCCCTCCCTTTTGAGATTTTTGGCAACATAGGTAAAACTGCTCTACACAGCCCTGAAGAAAGAGGTTTCTGAAATGCGTCGGGTGTGGTCCATATGTTCTGCTGTGGTGATTGGATTATGGTGGCTCTTGGACCCCTCTAGAGATTTGTTTCTATGCTTTGCCATGTATATGCATTTAATATGTCTATAGCCACTTATTGATTACTTTTATTTATTCATATTCAAAAAATATTTGTATACTTCTTTTTATATATCTTTTGTGTACTATTAATTGGGCCATTAAAGTCCCATAAGGGGGAGTTCCTTCTCCACTTTCCCTCCCTTTTGAGACTGGGCCGCAGGGCAGTATTCCAACATGATAACGACCCCAAACACACCTCCAAGGCAACCACTGCCTTGCTAAAGAAGCTGTGGGTAAAGGTCATGGACTGGCCAAGCATGTCTCCAGACATAAACCCTATTGAGCATCTGTGGGGCATCCTCAAACGGAAGGTGGAGGAGTGCAAGGTCTCTAATATCCACCGGCTCCGTGATGTCGTCATGGAGGAGTGGAATGACTCCAGTGGCAACCAGTGAAATTCTGGTGAACTCCATGCCCAAGAGGGTTAAGGCAGTGCTGGAAAATTTTCACTTAGGGGTGTACTCACTTTTGTTGCCAGCGGTTTAGACATGTTTAGGTTTAGGTTTAGGCTTAGGTTTAGGCTATGTGTTGAGTTATTTTGAGGGGACAGCACATTTACACTGTTATACAAGCTGTACACTCACTACTTTACATTGTAGCAAAGTGTCATTTCTTCAGTGTTGTCACATGAAAAAATATAATCAAATATTTACAAAAATGTGAGGGGTGTACTCACTTTTGTGAGATACTGTATATATCCACTGGAAAAATCTAAGAGAACAGATGAATATAACAATTCGCTAACATTTCATAAAAAACCAAACAAACAAAACAACATATCTACAAAAGTCTGGAATTTCATGAGAGACTTGGTCCACCCAAAATAGATGGACTTAGTATAGCATTGAAATCAGAAAGATAAATTGCCCACAAAATGAACTTACGCTTCACTATTGAAGTGAATTGAAGTGAAGGGCTATGGCAGAAACAAAAATGAGTAGTATATGAAAGCAAATATCTTTGTCATTACCATAGCCACTATGTGTGTATTTTCTGCACTGTCTACGGTGTAGAATTTTTGATTTTTGATTCACTTGACTCACCAGCCTGTTGTGATTTCTGTAGGTGAATTTCCCATCCAAATGTCCATCTATCTGCTACAACTTTTAGAAGGGGATCTCATCCCCCCTGCTTTTTTATCATTTATTTTACCCTTCAGTGGATGCAACATGGTAGTAAGATAGGGTGGGGGGGAAATAGCTCTAGCGCTCTAGGGAAACTTTAGTAGTAAGTTCTAGTCTTTGGAATCACACAGTGGTAATCAAAGCCAGTGGGATGATTCAGCCTACCACCAGCATCCATTCATAATATAAGTTTTAGGAGGACTGGCCCTTTTAGGACAATTTTTTAATTCCAGATTGTGGTACAAATATCACTTAGCTGAGAACGTCATCCTACTAAAAGAACGCCATTGGTAGGATAATAAAAATTCTTACACTAGTTACAAATTTTACAGTAATGATTTTTTTATGCATATACCTGTTATATTTCTCTGGAGGTATAAGTATATATCTTTTTCAACCCAATAATGTCATTATGTCAACATAAAAGATGTTTGCGTGAGTGATAGATAAAGGTCACGTTACAGATCTTTCTTCCACATTATTCAGTGACTGCCTTATATATGTGAAGAAGAAAAGTAGTGCGAGAGAAAGATAACAATGAAAGCACAAATGAACATTCTGAGGACAGAACCGTTGTGGATTTGAGTGGCAGCATTAAAATGGACCTGTCCATCCAATTTCATGCAGCATCCAGTGTTAGTAGAATTGCAGCATTCCTGGAAACAGTCAGCATTGGTGATGATAGCACAAGATTTAGTGCTGGTGGCACAAGTGTTACTGCAACCTCCCTCATAAGAGATAGCACCATTCGTCACTTTTTTCTGTACCTGCAGAGCAGAAAATGACGAGCATGTTAACATTTTTATATATTTATTTAGTACCAATATTAAATGAGGAAGAAAGCTTTAATAGCACAGTCTGGAGAGACAGTATTAGCATTTACCAGTATTGGTTATCACAAACATCTGAACTTGCTTAAAGTAGATCTAAACCTTAACTTGGTGGCATTTAACTTGCTAAAATACTGTACCATAAAAAACTGCTTTCACCTTTTTAGTGATGATGATCTCCTGTACTCATTTTCAGCCACTTCCTGTCTACATGAACATGTACCAGCATTACCCTGGCTACACTACAGAAAAAACATTTGGGATGGGATACCACAGGTGGACACATATATTATCCATTCCTATATTGTTTCCCATACTTTTGGAGGTAATATAGTACATTTTGTATAGTAATGTACACATAAGACTAAAAAGAGGGACAACTGAGGCTCCATATGGTATAGAGGGATTTGGTCTCAAAAGACAGAACGTCTCTTCAAATGAAGAACAGTTGAGAGCTATAATATTATAGAGCCACAAGTTGTCATGATACTACACAAAGCATTTAGCATATTACTGGCTGTTCAAGAAAGAATATGCATTAAAACCCAACTCCATCCAAAATGTTATCATAGTTTCCTATAGAGTAAGGGAGGGTAACAACCCCCTGATTTTTCTTGTTCAGTATTTTTTTTTAGGTCTCAAAGGAAATAGTACAGAGTTTTCATAACAAACCATGAAAAGAGAATAATGTACAGATGCCATTAAAGTTGCAAATGTTTGAGACATTAAGTCTATTGTCAGTAAGGATACGATAAAGCACATGGATCAACCGTACTGAGTTGAAGCTAGCAGTAAAAATAATACTTTATACTCAGTATTTGAAGGCCTATAAGGATGCTCATATGGTTCATGTAATTAAAGCGGAGTTCCACCCAAAAATGGAACTTCTGCTTTTCGGAATCCAGGTATTTTATATATCCCACTTCCGGGCATATATAGCCGCAGTATCCGCGGCTATATACGCCATGTCCGGCGCCTCCTCTGTCCCCCCCCCGATGTCTTCTGAGAGACACACAGGTCCCAGAAGACAGCAGGGACCAGTGGGATCGTGCAGCATGACTCGCGGATGCGCAGTAGGGAACCAGACTGTGAAGCTGCAAGGCTTTACTTCCTGATTCCCTTACCGAAGATGGCGGCGCCTCCACCCAAAAGCCGAGGGACAGATCGGCTTCAGGTGCCGACATTGCGGGCGCCCTGGACAGGTAAGTGTCCATATTTTAAAAGTCAGCAGCTGCAGTATTTGTAGCTGCTGACTTTAAAAAAAAAAAAATTGTCGGAACTCCGCTTTAAAGTATAACTAAAGACAAAACTTTTTTTTTTTTAGTTTTGGATGAAGTGCAATGGGATTAGAACACCTGTCAGTTTTTATTGTCATCTGTGTCCCCTTTAAGGAAATGATCCCTCTCTATTTGTCCTGTTTACCATTATCATTGAAAGTGAAAGTAAAAGAAAATCTCAAATGTTGGGTTGTCCCCAGAAAAGTAATAGAGGGGAAATCTTCCAGTGGGGACACTAGTTATGACGACCTGGGGGTCCCCAAGAGATTCCCTTAATTTGCATGGATTTCCTCTCACTTCCTGTTTGACTATGGAACAGGAAGAGAAGGGAAATCTCCGCAATCGGACACAGATGGTGAAAAAAAATCTGACAGGGTTATAACCCTCCCTTGCTCTACTTAAAATGGAAAAAAAAAGTTTTGCCTATAGTTATACTTTAAGGTGGAAGGAGAATAATGTTAAAAAAGGAAGGGAGAAGAGAGCGATAAGAGTTACATAGTTACATAGTTGGTAAGGTTGAAAAAAGACACAAGTCCATCAAGTCCAACCTATGTGTGTGATTATATGTCAGTATTACATTGTATATTCCTGTATGTTGTGGTCGTTCAGGTGCCTATTTAATAGTTTTTTTAAATTATCGATGCTCCCCGCTGAAACCACTGCTTGTGGAAGAGAATTCCACATCCTTACCGCACTTACAGTAAAGAACCCTCTACGCAGTTTAAGGTTAAACTGCTTTTCTTCTAATTTTAGTGAATGGCCGCGTGTCTTTTTAATTTCCCTTTCGCTGAAAAGTTTTCTCCCTATTGTGGGGTCACCAGTACAGTATTTGCACATTGAAATCATATCCCCTATCAAGCGTCTCCTCTCCAGAGAGAATAAGTTTAGTGCTTGTAGTCTTTCCTCATAGCTGAGATCCTCCAGTTCCTTTATTAGCTTTGTTGCCCCTCTCTAGACTCTCTCCAGCACATCCCTCCTGAGGACTGGTGCCTAGAACTGGATGGCATACTCCAGGTGCAGCTGGACCAGAGTCTTGTAGAGTGGGAGAATTATCATTTTATCTCTGGAGTGAATCCCATTTTTAATGCTTGCCAATATTCTGTTGGCTTTGCTTGCAGCAGCTTGGCATTGCATGCCGTTGCTGAGCCCATCATCTACTAGGATCCCCAGGTCCTTTTCCATCCTAGATTCCTCCAGAGGTTCTCCCCCTAGCGAGTAGATTGCAGTCATATTTTTGGCACCCAAGTGCATTATTTTACCTTTTTCAAATGGAAAAAAACCTCATTTGCCATGTAATTGCCCACCCCATTAATTTGTTTAGATTTTTTTGCAAGGTTTCCACATCCTGCGTAGAAGTTATTGCCCTGCTTAGCTTAGTGTCGTCCGCAAATACAGAGATTGAACTGTTTATCTCATCCTCCAGGTCATTTATGAATAAATTAAATAGGATTGGTCCCAGGACAAAACCCTGGAGGACCCCGCTTTCCACACCTGACCATTCCTAGTATTCCCCATTTATCACTACCCTCTGGACTCGCCCCCGTAGCCAGTTTTCAATCCATGTACTCACCCTATGGTCCATGCTAATAGACCTTAGTTTGTACAGTAATTGTTTCTGGGGAACTGTATCGAATGAGTTAGCAGGAGTAGCAAGAAAGCTAATATTTAGAGGATTTAGGGTACTATTAAAGGTTCAGTAAGCAATGATTGAAGGATGTTGGGAGGAATGCCTTGATCTAGAGGTCCCAGATTTGACAAAATTTGGGGATGGAGTTGTGGGAGGGTGCAGTGGCGGCAATAACTCACACACAGTCCAGTTGCAACAGAAAGAATTTATATTATAGTCAAAATATAACAATTCACAACCAGCCCAGCAGAAGGCAGCCTGACTGGGAATACTCACAGATGAACGTCAGATTGTAGCAAAGCAAGTCTCAGCCAAAATGACAGCATATGTCTTGAGGGCCGAAATATGGCTCTCAAGACATACACTGTCTGGAACCTTTCCCTGCCGCTATTACTGCCCCTGACAGATGAGTGACCTGTCCCTAAAATACCCACATGCTAAATGCATGCCAAACCCAGGAGCCAGGGTCTTAAATAGACTCTGCCAGACCCAAGATGGCCACCAAAGTCACATGGGCTGTCAGCATCCAACCAGATTGCTGCTCCTAGTGACCCAGAAAACCACAAAGGAGCCATTTTCCTCTTGACTTCCTCTCCCTCTGCACTGCCGTTGCGGTTGAGTGCAGTGGAGAAAATAGACTACAGCTGCCTACAGAGTTTTGGAGACAACCTCATGATTTTATTGTTACCTGTGTTCCTGTGGTAGAAATTTTCCCTCACTTCCTGTTCCTGGTTATTGACAGGAAGTAAGAAGAAAATCTCAAACGTGGGTAGTATGAGTACCTTCTGTATATAATGCAAGTATGGAACTTGTTTGTACAGATAGCATTTACAAAATTTAGACAAAAGAAGTCATATGCAAAACAACTGTTATTTGTCATGTACATGATTATTATAGAAGAATCAAGGGAAGGAAATTATCAAAACTGGAGCAGCCAGTATCTGGAGCACTTCGGCATGGTAACCAGACAGCTTCTATCTTTCGTTTTCAAAACGTAACTGAAAAAGTTTAAGTTATAGACTGATTGGTTACTTTGCACAGCTGCCCTAGATTTTGTGTGTTCCCGTTTTAATAAATTCCCCTCAATGTGTTTATACTACATACTTTGCAGACAGCATTGCTAATGACTTACCTCACAGTGGTTTACCCCAACTTGACATTGCTTTGTTGGTACAGAAGCTTGATTTTTAAAGCAGTCTGTCCCCGAGCAGGTAAATGATCTGCATTTCTTATCCTAAACAAAATACAGAAATATTATTAAAAAAAAAAATGGTCATACAATAGTTGTTCTGCCCTTAAAAAAAAACACCAGCTCTTTTTTTCAGAAAAAAAAAACACTCATATAGAGTGTTTTTATACACGCCTTTAGCATTGTTTTCTGACAGAAAACTCCTCTAAAAAACGCAATCCAGAAGGTTTTTTTTTTTGGTTGCCTGTAAATGATACACTTAAAATATGCCTCTAAACATCCTAAAGTAATTCAGGAAAAAACAGAGCAGAGAAAGGGTTAGAATCTCTGTCAGATTTTTATTGATGTGTTCTCAGGTCCCAGAGACATGACAGGAAATGAATGGAAACCATCCAATGAGGGGAATTCCCCCACTGGGGAGACACACATATAAAAAAACCCTGCAGAGGTTCCAACTTATTCCTAGTCTTTCCACACCTACAAAACTGTTTTGACTTAAGGTTCCATTTTAATTGCATAATCCTACTCGCCACTACATACCTAGTATTAAACATCATAGTTAGCATGTCACAGTCTAGGGCTGCAACTAACGATTATTTTCATAATCGATTAGTTGGCCGATTATTGTTTCGATTAATCGGTTAATAACCTTAAAAAAGTTAGGCATATAATTTAGTTAATATGTAAATTTAAAAAAAAGGCAATTTATTCTTAAATATCTATATGCAGTGGTAAATATAAATAATGAGCTATATGGTTAAAGAGCAAAATCTCTAATCCACTGTGAGAATAACAGACAGAAGAGATATACTGTATATATACTATTAGAGGAGATATACTGTATATACTATTAGAAGAGATATATACTGTATATACTATTAGAAGAGATATATACTGTATATACTATTAGAAGAGATATATACTGTATATACTATTAGAAGAGATATATACTGTATATACTATTAGAGGAGATATACTGTATATACTATTAGAGGTTGAATCTGGTAAATATCATCAGACTCTGATCTTTTTTTATAGAAAAAAAAAAGTTAAAGACGGTTTTGCAGATTTTCAAACAACTGTAATATATTATATGCTGGCCATACAAAAACAATTTCTTCCCTCAAAAAAATGTCATTTTAAGAACGTTCGATCGATTTTCAAATCATTAGTGGGGTCCAATCGACGTTCGTTTTCAACCACAGTGACAGGCAAGTGAAAATTTCAAACAACATTCTTTCATTCAGCGAATGTACAAAGATTTTTCATATGAATATTCTTGTCTGAAAATTGATCCCTGTGACCAGCATAAGGCTCAGTACATGCCTATGCAGTTTGCTTTTGATCTGTTTCTACACTGCTTTTTGCTGTGCGTTAAGTACAGTATAGAGTGCCCCAATAACAAGGTAAAGAAAACTTCTGCCTTAGAACCACTCACTTCCTGCCCAGGACTACAAGTCCCATGGGGCATTGCTCCTCACACATTCACAAGTTCTCAGGCACTTACTGACATGTATGGACGGTGTACTGAGCTGTATGTGAGCTGCACTGTATTTCCTGATATGTAAACAAATAATGCATTCTGTATGCAGGCAGCTGGCCGATTAATCGATTATGAAAATAGTAATTGATTAATTTCATAATCGATTAGTTGTCGATGAATCGATTAGTTGTTTCAGCCCTATCACAGTCCTTGTCATATGTAGGGGGGTCATATCCATATATGTTGTGTCATAGTTAGTTCTAGTCATATCTTTATACCCTGTTAAAATTAGAGAAATATGTAATTTACTGAAAGAGTAGTTGATGCTTGGAATAGACCTCCAGCAGAGGTAATAAGTCAGTCAACAGTAAGGCTCGATTCACACAGGGGCAACACGACTTCAACGCGACTTTGCAACGCGACTTCAACGCGACTTGTGGATCCGACTTTGCCCTGCGACATGTGTCCGACTTTCAATGAACGGGGATCCGACTTGGATCCCCGCCACTGTGTTTGGTATGAATCTTTAGGGGGAACTCTGCGCCAAATTTTAAATAAAAAACCGGCATGGGTTCCCCCTCCAGGAGCATACCAGGCCCTTGCGTCTGGTATGGACCTTGAGGGGAACCCCCTACGCCGAAAAAACGGCGTGGGGGGTCCCCCCCAATCCATACCAGACCCTTATCCGAGCACGCAGCCCGGCCGGACAGGAATGGGAATGGGGACGAGCGAGCGCCCCCCCCCCTCCTGAACCGTACCAGGCCGCATGCCCTCAACATGGGGGGTTGGTGCCTTGGGGGAGGGGGCTCGTTGCGGCCCCCCCCCCTAAAGCACCTTGTCCCCATGTTGATGAGGACAAGGGCCTCTTCCCGACAACCCTGGCCGTTGGTTGTCGGGGTCTGCGGGCGGAGGGCTTATCAGAATCCGGGAGCCCCCTTTAATAAGAGGGGGCCCCCAGATCCCGGCCCCCCACCCTATGTGAATGAGTATGGGGTACATCGTACCCCTACCCATTCACCTAGGGAAAAAGTGTCAATTTAAAAAAAAACACTACATAGATTTTTAAAGTATTTTATTAGACAGCTCCGGGGGTCTTCTTCCTACTTCGGGGGTCTCTCCGGTTCTTCTCCATGCTCTCCGGATCTTCCTCCGGGCTCCTCCGCTCTCTTCTGCCGCTCTTTTGCTAAAGCGGAGGAGCCCGGTCTTCCGTCTTCTGCCCTCTCCTCTTCTTCTGATGTTGACACGACGCTCTCTCCGGCTAGAATGCTCTCTGTGCGCTCCACTCTGACTTATATAGGCGGTGACCCCGCCCCCTTATGCCGTCACAGTCCCTGGGCATGCTGGGACTATGACTGCATAAGGGGGCGTGGTCATTGGGTGATGACCACGCCCCCTAAAACGTCACAGTCCCAGCATGCCCAGGGACTGTGACGGCATAAGGGGGCGTGGTCACCACCTATATAAGTCAGAGCGGAGCGCTCAGAGTGCATTCCAGCCCCAGAGAGCGTCGTGTCAACATCAGGAGAAGAGGGCAGAAGGCAGAAGATTGAAGACCGGGCTCCTTCGCTATAGCAAAAGAGCGGCAAAAGAGCAGAAAATAGCGGAGGAGCCCGGCAGAAGATCCGGAGAGCGCGGAGAAGAACCGGAGAGACCCCCGAAGAGAAGAAGGCAGCAGACCGGGCTCCTCCGCTATAGCAAAAGAGCGGCAAAAGAGCAGAAAATAGCGGAGGAGCCCGGCAGAAGACCCGGAGAGCGCGGAGAAGAACCGGAGAGACCCCGAAGTCGGAAGAAGACCCCCGGAGCTGTCTAATAAATTACTTTAAAAATCTGTGTAGTGTTTTTTTTTTAAATTGACACTTTCCCTAGGTGAATGGGTAGGGGTTCGATGTACCCCATACTCATTCACATAGGGTGGGGGGCCGGGATCTGGGGGCCCTCTTATTAAAGGGGGCTCCCGGATTCCGATAAGCCCACAGACCCCGACAACCAACGGCCAGGGTTGTCGGGAAGAGGCCCTTGTCCTCATCAACATGGGGACAAGGTGCTTTGGGGTGGGGGGGGGCCGCAGCGCGCCCCCCTTCCCCAAGGCACCAACCCCCCCATGTTGAGGGCATGCGGCCTGGTACGGTTCAGGATGGGGGGGGCGCTGGCTCGTCCCCCAACCCCATTCCTGTCCGGCCGGGCTGCGTGCTCGGATAAGGGTCTGGTATGGATTGGGGGGGACCCCCCACGCCGCTCTTTCAACGTAGGGGGTTCCCCTCAAGGTCCATACCAGACCCAAGGGCCTGGTATGCTCTTGGAGGGGGAACCCATGCCGGATTTTTATTTAAAATTTGGGCGGAGTTCCCCCTCAAGATCATCTGAGCACAAGTCGCATGCCGAAGTCGGATCATGCGAGACGGCGATCCGACTTTGATCCGACTTCAATGATAGTCAATCGGCTGAAGTCGGATCAAAGTAGTACAGGGAGTACGCTCTGAAGTCGGAGCGACTTCAGTAATGTCTATTAAGACGCTCCCATTCACTTAAATGTGAATCTCTTTCTGGGGCGACTTGAGGGCGTACAAGTCGGATCCCAAGTCGTCCCAGTGTGAACCGACCCTAAGTGGCTTCAAACATGCTTGGAACAAACATACATTGTAAAAAAGTTAACAAAAAAAAAGCAGTAGTGGACTACTTGGTCTTTTTTCTGATGTCACTTTTTTATGTTTCTATTTAAAGCTCTCTCATAGTAAGGGGGTAATAATTGTGTACACCTTATCATAGTTAAGGGGTTTGTAAGCAGATAGAGTTTTATGCTGCCCCAGTTGGGAAACGTTAGTGTTATCTGTGTTTCCCGATTCTTTCTTGGCAAGTTTTTTTGGGTCTGACCCACTGGTTCTATGTATTAAAAAGGGACAGGGGTCTGGACTTGAGAGAGTGATTGTTGCTGTTGGCTGTTCATTGCTTTGTTCATGGTACCATTGCCAGCATCTGTCCTGCTAGCCTGCTGAAATATGCCAAGGCTGTAGTGCCAGTTAATGAACATCTGGCTTCAGGATCCTTCTACAGCTTAGGGGGATTGCTGGGACCTGCAGTCCGCCCTGAAGATGCCAATCCTAGATTTTACCATCATGGACTCTGTGCAGGCATGCTGGGGCAGCCACAAGTCTGAATTAGGGACTAGTTTAAAGAAATACTGTTGCACGATGTGATTGCTCAATAAAGCTTTGGACCCATTTTGGAGATTTGGTGACATCTCTCTCTCTCCTAAATGCAACAGTGACCGTGGTGGTGTATATTAACATCAAGGGAGTTGACTAGAGTTTAATCGCCTGTTCAAATAATGGTCTGCCATGTGTAACACAGTGTCTTGTGTAGCGCAGAAGAACCCACCCTGGGGTAGGCCTCTAATGTGAGCCTTTCTTGGAGCCCAACGAGAAGGGAAACCTGGAGGATGTGGTAACCAACCTACTACCCCGTAGTCCCTACAGGTTATGTCATATATACCCTGTCATATGTATGGAAACAATCGTTTTATACAGGATACCCTTTAAAGCTAGTCAAAGCCATATATACATTGTCATAATAAGGGGATTATAGTCATATATGTTTTTTTTTTATAGTTACTGGGTCATTGTCATTAAAACAGTCCTTTCCCATGCCACAGATGAATGATTCCAGCACTACTTCCCCATTACAATATACAGAACAATACCAGATTCCAAATTGCATGAGATTACATGATTCTGGCAATATCCACAGGTTGCAGTGCCATCTAAACCTGCTCACCATACCATATCTGCATGCTCCATTTATTACTTACACTGTATTGAATAGTTGTTGTTGTAGTTGTGGCAATGGTAGTTGTAGTGGTGGATGTAACTGGAGGCATGGCAGTTTGGTTGCCCATAGTCATGTTACCTGTAATGAAGCAAAAGAAAAATGTGCAGGATGATACAAGGAAGGGTAGCTGTTTTCTATAAATGATGTTTCTTTCTATTTACAATTGTTTTGCATTTGAAAATCAATCAGATATAATTCTGAATATTCTAAATTTTTCGAAAAGGACCTTTGCTTGGGCTATAAGAAGATATTTGATGGATGTACTTGCATACAATTTAAGCAGAATGAGTCCTCTATTTTTTATTTTTTTTTAACATATAGCTGCCCCATGACTTTCTGTGATTTTGCCAAAAACAAGGTAACCATATCTCGGGGCCACTTAGTGCTAGGAACCCCAAATTTGGATATGTTATAGTGCAAGTCCAACTGTGTTAGCACACCAAATTTTGGCTTCAAGTGGCCCCAAGATATGTGGCCCCAAAGTCGGGTTGTAAAAAACACTTATAAACGCAAACGCAGCTAAACGCAGTACCCGCGTCTAGCCGCGTTTAGCCGCGTTTGGCGTTTGAAACGTGGAAAACTTTTGCGTCTGAACCCATTTTTTTGCTTCTGGAAAAATGAGGTTAAACGCAACTGCCTAAAAACGCCAAAAAACGAGACTGTGTACATGGACACATAGGATAACATTGAATGGGTTCAGGGGCAGTTGAAAAAAGTGTCCAACTGCCTCTGAACGCGAGTTTAACAGCGTCTCGTGTGCATGAGGCCTTAGAGTAGTGAAAGGTCAAAAATCTTGTCATTTTTTTGTAATCTGTGTTTTGCCTGGGAGATTTCCCTTCACTTCCTGTCCTGTAAACACAGGAAATGTGAAGAAAGTCTCTTCAAAGTGCAGTACATCACTTCTTTAACAGTTGTCACAGGAACAAGTATCCTCATTGGAAGGTTTCCAAACTCTTCCTGTTCTGGGGAAAGGCACTTTGGTGACAAATAGAGAGGTCAAGGCTCCCTAGTGAGGACAGATTTTAAAACCTAACAGTTCTTACTTTTTGACACACTAAAAAAGGAAGGAAAAAAAAAAGTTTCTGTTTCTGACATACTTTATTGCCAAGGAATTGACCATTGCAATTTTTCTAGGCTGTAGCAAGTTGCACTTTTCTTATATATACAGGATTAAAAGTGTATATACCTCACGCCAAAAATGTATGTGAAATATTAAATAAAAGCTGCTAACCCCCAAACTGGGTGAGAAATCCAGTGCAAATGAGAGAATGTGTATAGTGGGGGGCGCTAAATCTATATATACTGTAATGTATAAAAATGTGAAACCCAACAGCAATTTTTTAAATATACATCAATGAGCTATACAAAAAAAGCTATATGTATATAATATTATGTGCAAATAAAACATATTAGAAAGGGATAGCATCAATGCCGTTTGAGCATGTATTGAAAAATAATGTCCTTTGTGAGAAAACAAAATAAAAAAAAGTCCACATGCGATTTCAAAAGGTTAGAGAAATAACCCAAATAGATGACTCTTCTGCTGATTAGATTTTGATCATTTGATCTTTTTTTTAATTAAAAAGGTCAACAACTTCTGGTAAGTGGACATCCATAGAGCACTTTGGGTGTATAACACTGTTGGTGAAGATTGTTCATCTAATCAGCAGAAGAGTAGAGTAGATTTAGCGCCCCCCACTTTACACATTCTCTCATATATACAGGATTGTTTAAAGTTACTCAGCCCATGCTGGTCTGTAGATACCCCAGACACAACAGTCCTTCTGGATAACATCAGAACTGCCACACTTGTGTAGTGCCCCCCTGACCCCAGGCATCAGGGAGGGCGGAAATTTCACCTCAGTGCAGTGACGTCGCTATGGAGGTGCAGACCGCACCTGTGTGACACCCGCCGGAGGGGTGACACAAAGGAACAGAGTTGCATCACACCGGCGCTGCCCCGTGTTTTCTGCTCACTACTGTCACTTCTAAACACAGGAGCCAGGCTTCTGTATTTAGAAGTGACAGTGCTCCTGTCCGGGTTCGGCTGAAGCATCTCTCACCGCTGACTGTCACACTTTTGCAAGGCTCCTCCTCGGCTCTGATGTGTCTTATGACAGGTCATGAGAAGGAGCCATGAGGAGGAGCCTGGGAGGAGGAGCATCTCCCGTACTGCACTGAGCCACGCAGTATCTGAGGTCTGTGTTTGGAGGGGAGAAATTAAAAGCATTTAGTGTGCTAATTGGGGGATGGAGGTCAGTGCTGGTAGGGGGAAGACAGTCCTGCCAAGGATGGCAATTTGGGGGTGGAACTCTGCACCTGAACCCACCTGAAATCTGCACCTAGCACCCACCTGAACTTTGCACCCTGCACTCACCTGAACTCTGCACCCTGCACCCTTCTGAACTCTGCACCCTGCACCCTTCTGAACTCTGCACCCTGCACCCACCCGAACTCTGTACCTAGCACTCACCTGAACTCTGCACCCTGTATCTAGCACCCACCTGAACTCTGCACCCAGCACCTAGCACCCACCTGAACTCTGCACCCTGTACATAGCACCCTCCAGAACCCTGTACTCTGTATGTAGCACCTTCCTGATATTCAATGAGCGAGAAGCTAGCCTGCTCAGTTCCCTACTGCCTGTCCTGCTGTCAGAGCACCGTATCAGGCTAGCCGGGGGGGGTGACACCAACCCTAGTGAAGCCACCTCAGGGTGCTGGTTCTTAGGTATGGTGGGCGTGGACATTTGTAAAAAAGATGGGCCTCATACATTTTTAGAATGCAAAAGTGAGTTTATTGCTTACAACAGAAGAAAAATTTGGGAGAGAGGGTTAGGGCACAAGACTCCTCGGAACTATATGCAAAAAGCCCCAGCAGACTCCAAAAATGACAGCACAGGTAGGCAGCAATACAGAACAAGGGCTCTAGGCCTGCACCCAATGTTCTGTACCTTACGTAGCCACAGCTTTCTCCTCTAGAAACAAAAGCTCACAACACCGTACAGAATTTCCTTGGATGAGTTCTCCTTTGATGTCTCCCCAGCCTCTTCACAGTCCTGGCTCATGAAGAGTCTCCTCTGGTACTTCATTTCAGAACTCCATCCTTCTCAGCAGGCCCCTAGGCAACAAGTGGTTCTTACTCTCCTCTACTATGCCCCCAGGCAGCAACCAGGCACTCTCCAGCAGAGACCCCCAAACACATGGCTAGGCCTCAGATTTCAGGCCTACACCGCAGTAGCTGTTCCTTACACACCCACTTAGACAGCAGTCTGTGTGAAAAGACCAAGATCACCTGACTTCCTCCAAATATGTACCCTTTTCCAGCATCCTTAGCGGCCAGAGTAACTCCTACTGATTGGCTGGAAAAAGTATGCATATACATAACCTGAATTCACTGTAGCTCATCATACTAATGTCAAAGGCAACGGTGCCACCTATTTACAAAAGAGAGGAACCATAGCTAAACCAGGCTTAGGAGAAAATCCAAATTATCACAAATTAGCCAGGCTAGCTACCACCTAGCAAAGCTAAATTTACTAGCAGCCCTGTTTAAGACAACAGTGCATAGTTGCCAACATTCTCAAAAAAATTTTAGGGACACTTTTTTTTGTCTGTAGGTGGAGTATTATTTTAATTAGGGGTGGGGCATTCGTTTGCAGGCGTGGTCTAGTTGGAGTGGAAAAATGTGATGTGGTTTAAACTATGCTAAATATTGGGTGTGGCTTAAAGGGGTGTGGTTAAATAGAGTCTGAGATGAAAGCAGGATGGAGGGAGAAGGAGGAGAGTGATGGAGGGAGAAGGAAGAGAGGGATGGATTGAGAGAGAAAGAAAGAGAGAGAGAAAGAGAGAGAGAGAGAGAGAGAGAGAGAGAGAGAGAGAGAGAGAGAGAAAGAGGGAGAGAGAAAGAAAGCGGGAGAGAAAAAGAGAGGGAGAGAGAGAGAGAAAGAGAGAGGGAGAGAGAGAGAAATAAAAAGAGAGGGAGAGAAAAAGAAAGTGGGAGAGAGAGAAAGGAAAAAAAGAGAGATAGGGAGGGAAGGAGACAGAAGGGAAGAAAGTGGGAGAGAGAAGGAAGGAAAGAAAGAGGGATGGAGGTACAGCAGGCCCAGATCCCGCACCACAATACAAATATGTGTATGCCAAAAAGTATAACAATCAGCAGAAAAAGATACTACAAACACCATACACCTAGGCAGATCCCATCAAACAGATACAAGAGATGTTTAGAGACTGCAGATGTGATACAAGAAATAATCAGAGACTGCAGACGTGATACAAGAAATGGTCAGAGACTGTGTGGACATGATGCAAGAGATGGTCAGAAACTGTGCAGACATGATACAGGAGATGGTCAGAGACTGTGCGAACATGATACAGGAGATGGTCAGAGAGTGTGCGGACATGATACAAGGGATGGTGAGAGACTGTGTGTACATGATACAGGAGATGGTCAGAGACTGTATGAACATGCTACAGGAGATGGTCAGAGAGTGTGTGGGCATGCTACAGGAGATGGTCAGAGAGTATACGGACATGATACAGAAGATGGTCAGAGACTGTGCGGACATGATACAGGAGATGGTCAGAGAGTGTGCGGACATGATACAGGAGATGGTCAGAAAGTGTGCGGACATGATACAGGAGATGGTCAGAAAGTGTGCGGACATGATACAGGAGATGGTCAGAAAGTGTGCGGACATGATACAGGAGATGGTGAGAGAGTACAGACATGATACAGGAGATGATCAGAGAGTGTGTGGACATGATACAGGAGATGGTGTGAGAGTGTGCGGACATGATACAGGAGATGGTCAGAGACTGTACGGACATGATACAAGAGATGGTCAGTGAGTGTGCAGACATGATACAGGAGATGGTCAGAAAGTGTGCGGACATGATACAGGAGATGGTGAGAGAGTACAGACATGATACAGGAGATGATCAGAGAGTGTGTGGACATGATACAGGAGATGGTGTGAGAGTTTGCGGACATGATACAGGAGATGGTCAGAGACTGTACGGACATGATACAAGAGATGGTCAGAGAGTGCACGGACATGATACAGGAGATGGTCAGAGAGTGTGCAGACATGATACAGGAGATGGTCAGATAGTGTGCGGACATGCTACAGAAGATGGTCACAGAGTGTGCGGTCATGATACAGGAGATAATTAGAGACTGTGTAGACATGATACAGGAGATGGTCAGAAACTGTGCAGACATGATACAGGAGATGGTCAGAGAGTGTGCAGACATGATACAGGAGATGGTCAGAGACTGTGCGGACATGCTACAAGAGATGGTCAGAGACTGTACGGACATGATACAGGAGATGGTCAGAGAGTGTGCGGACATGATACAGGAGATGGTCAGAGAGTGTGCGGACATGATACAGGAGATGGTCAGAAAGTGTGTGGACATGATACAGGAGATGGTCAGAGACTGTGCGGACATGCTACAAGAGATGGTCAGAGACTGTACGGACATGATACAGGAGATGGTCAGAGAGTGTGCGGACATGATACAGGAGATGGTCAGAGAGTGTGCAGACATGATACAGGAGATGGTCAGAAAGTGTGTGGACATGATACAGGAGATGGTGAGAGAGTGCAGACATGATACAGGAGATGGTCAGAGAGTGTGTGGACATGATACAGGAGATGGTGTGAGAGTGTGCGGACATGATACAGGAGATGGTCAGAGACTGTGCGGACATGCTACAAGAGATGGTCAAAGACTGTACGGACATGATACAGGAGATGGTCAGAGAGTGTGCGGACATGATACAGGAGATGGTCAGAGAGTGTGCAGACATGATACAGGAGATGGTCAGAAAGTGTGTGGACATGATACAGGAGATGGTGAGAGAGTGCAGACATGATACAGGAGATGGTCAGAGAGTGTGTGGACATGATACAGGAGATGGTGTGAAAGTGTGCGCACATGATACAGGAGATGGTCAGAGACTGTACGGACATGATACAAGAGATGGTCAGAGAGTGTGTGGACTTGATACAGGAGATGGTCAGAAAGTGTGTGGACATGATACAGGAGATGGTGAGAGAGTGTGCAGACATGATACAGGAGATGGTCAGAGAGTGCACGGACATGATACAGGAGATGGACAGAGAGTGTGCAGACATGATACAGGAGATGGTCAGATAGTGTGCGGACATGCTACAGAAGATGGTCACAGAGTGTACGGTCATGATACAGGAGATAATCAGAGACTGTGCAGACATGATACAGGAGATGGTCAGAAACTGTGCAGACATGATACAGGAGATGGTCAGAGAGTGTGCAGACATGATACAGGAGATGGTCAGAGAGTGTGCAGACATGATACAGGAGATGGTCAGAGAGTGTGTGGACATGATACAGGAGATGGTCAGAAAGTGTGTGGACATGATACAGGAGATGGTGAGAGAGTGCAGACATGATACAGGAGATGGTCAGAGAGTGTGTGGACATGATACAGGAGATGGTGTGAGAGTGTGCAGACATGATACAGGAGATGGTCAGAGACTGTGCGGACATGCTACAAGAGATGGTCAGAGACTGTACGGACATGATACAGGAGATGGTCAGAGAGTGTGCGGACATGATACAGGAGATGGTCAGAGAGTGTGCGGACATGATACAGGAGATGGTCAGAAAGTGTGTGGACATGATACAGGAGATGGTGAGAGAGTGCAGACATGATACAGGAGATGGTCAGAGAGTGTGTGGACATGATACAGGAGATGGTGTGAGAATGTGCGGACATGATACAGGAGATGGTCAGAGACTGTACGGACATGATACAAGAGATGGTCAGAGAGTGTGTGGACTTGATACAGGAGATGGTCAGAAAGTGTGTGGACATGATACAGGAGATGGTGAGAGAGTGTGCAGACATGATACAGGAGATGGTCAGAGAGTGCACGGACATGATACAGGAGATGGACAGAGAGTGTGCAGACATGATACAGGAGATGGTCAGATAGTGTGCAGACATGCTACAGAAGATGGTCACAGAGTGTACGGTCATGATACAGGAGATAATCAGAGACTGTGCAGACATGATACAGGAGATGGTCAGAAACTGTGCAGACATGATACAGGAGATGGTCAGAGAGTGTGCAGACATGATACAGGAGATGGTCAGAGACTGTGCGGACATGCTACAAGAGATGGTCAGAGACTGTACAGGCATGATACAGGAGATGGTCAGAGAGTGTTCGGACATGATACAGGAGATGGTCAGTAAGTGTGCGGACATGCTACAGAAGATGGTCACAGAGTGTGCGGACATGATACAGGAGATAATCAGAGACTGTGCAGACATGATACAGGAGATGGTCAGAGAGTGTGCAGACATGCTGCAGGAGATGGTCAGAGAGTGTGCGGACATGATACAGGAGATGGTCAGAGAGTGTGCGGACCTGGTACAGGAGATGGTCAAAGAGTGTGCGGACATGTTAAAAGAGATGGTCAGAGAGTGTGCAGACATGATACAGGAGATAGCCTGAGAGTGTACGGACAATATACAGGAGATGGCCTGAGAGTATACGGACATGATACAGGAGATAGTCAGAGAGTGTGCGGACATGCTACAGGAGATGGCCAGAGAGTGTACGGACATGCTACAGGAGATAGTCAGTGAGTGTGTGGACATGATACAGGAGATGGTCAGAGAGTGTGCAGACATAATACAGGTGATGACCAGAGAGTGTGCGGACATGATACAGGGGATGGTCAGAGAGTGTGCAGACATGCTGCAGGAGATGGTCAGAGAGTGTGCGGACATGATACAGGTGATGGCCAGAGAGTGTGTAGACATGATACAGGGGATGGTCAGAGAATGTGCAGATATTCTGCAGGAGATGGTCAGAGAGTGTGCGGAAATGATACAGGAGATAGTCAGAGAGTGTGCGGACATGATACAGGAGATGGTCAGAGAGTGTTCGGACATGATACAGGAGATGGTCAAAGAGTGTGCGGACATGTTAAAAGAGATGGTCAGAGAGTGTGCAGACATGATACAGGAGATAGCCTGAGAGTGTACGGACAATATACAGGAGATGGCCTGAGAGTATACGGACATGATACAGGAGATAGTCAGAGAGTGTGCGGACATGCTACAGGAGATGGCCAGAGAGTGTACGGACATGCTACAGGAGATAGTCAGTGAGTGTGTGGACATGATACAGGAGATGGTCAGAGAGTGTGCGGACATAATACAGGTGATGACCAGAGAGTGTGCGGACATGATACAGGGGATGGTCAGAGAGTGTGCAGACATGCTGCAGGAGATGGTCAGAGAGTGTGCGGACATGATACAGGTGATGGCCAGAGAGTGTGTAGACATGATACAGGGGATGGTCAGAGAATGTGCAGAGATTCTGCAGGAGATGGTCAGAGAGTGTGCGGACATGATACAGGAGATAGTCAGAGAGTGTGCGGACATGATACAGGAGATGGTCAGAGAGTGTTCGGACATGATACAGGAGATGGTCAAAGAGTGTGCGGACATGTTAAAAGAGATGGTCAGAGAGTGTGCAGACATGATACAGGAGATAGCCTGAGAGTGTACGGACAATATACAGGAGATGGCCTGAGAGTATACGGACATGATAAAGGAGATAGTCAGAGAGTGTGCGGACATGCTACAGGAGATGGCCAGAGAGTGTACGGACATGCTACAGGAGATAGTCAGTGAGTGTGTGGACATGATACAGGAGATGGTCAGAGAGTGTGCGGACATAATACAGGTGATGACCAGAGAGTGTGCGGACATGATACAGGGGATGGTCAGAGAGTGTGCAGACATGCTGCAGGAGATGGTCAGAGAGTGTGCGGACATGATACAGGTGATGGCCAGAGAGTGTGTAGACATGATACAGGGGATGGTCAGAGAATGTGCAGATATTCTGCAGGAGATGGTCAGAGAGTGTGCAGACATGATACAGGAGATAGTCAGAGAGTGTGCGGACATGATACAGGAGATGGTCAGAGAGTGTTCGGACATGATACAGGAGATGGTCAGAGAGTGTTCGGACATGCTACAGGAGATGGTCAGAGAGTGTTCGGACATGATACAGGAGATGGTGAGAGAGTGTGCGGGCGGTCAGAGAGTGTGTGGACATGCTACAGGAGTTGGTCAGCGAGTGTGCGGACATGATACAGGAGATGGTCAAAATGTGTGCGGACGTGCTACAGGCGATGGCCAGAGAGTGTATGGACATGCTACAGGAGATGGTCAGAGAGTGTGCAGACATGATACAGGAGATGGTCAGAGACTGTGCGGACATGCTACAGGAGATGGTCAGAGAATGTGTGGACATGATAGATGATACAGGAGATGGTCAGAGAGTGTGCGGACATGCTACAGGAGATGGTCAGAGAGTGTGCAGACATGATACAGGAGATGGTCAGAGAGTGTGCAGACATGATACTGGAGATGGTCAGAGAGTGTGCGAACAAGATACAGGAGATGGTCAGAGAGTGTGCGAACAAGATACAGAAGATGGTCAGAGAGTGTGCGAACATGGTACAGGATATGGTCAGAGAGGGTTCGGACATGCTACAGGAGATGGTCAGAAAGTGTTCGGACATGATACAGGAGATGGTCAGAGAGTGTGTGGGCATGCTACAGGAGATGGTCAGCGAGTGTGTGGACATGCTATAGGAGTTGGTCAGCGAGTGTGCGGACATGATACAGGAGATGGTCAGAGAGTGTGCAGAAATGCTACAGGAGATGGCCAGGGAGTGTACGGACATGCTACAGGAGATGGTCAGAGAGTATGCAGACATGATACAGGAGATGGTCAGAGAGTGTAGGGACATGATACAGGAGATGGTCAGAGACTGTGCGGACATGCTACAGGAGATGGTCAGAGAATGTGTGGACATGATAGATGATACAGGAGATGGTCAGAGAGTGTGCAGACATGCTACAGGAGATGGTCAGAGAGTGTGTAGACATGATACAGGAGATGATCAGAGAGTGTGCGGACATGATATAAGAGATGGTCAGAGAGTGTGCAGACATGATACTGGAGATGGTCAGAGAGTGTGCGAACAAGATACAGAAGATGGTCAGAGAGTGTGCGAACATGGTACAGGATATGGTCAGAGAGTGTGTGGACATAATATAGGAGATGTGAATCAATAGTGAATAATTCCGCGCCACATATAAAAATAATAAAATTGTAGAAAATAGAAGTGAAGCAGCTACACCCTTAAGCAAAAGATGGAAAATTCCATAAATGCATAAATGTGAAGGAAAAGAGGTTGGGGAGCGCTAAATAATAGCTAAAGATTACCCGACAGGAATTCTCCATAAAACCTCTGATTACATGTAACTCTAGCTATGTCACTTACGTGTTGGAGTGCCCCTGTTCAATTCAATATGTGGGTCGCACCACCCGCAAATTGAGAGTTCGTATCAATGAACATGTAGCTAATATTTCTAAAGGTTATTTAAATCATAGTGTATCACGGCACTTTCGTATGGTCCACAATAGAGACCCCCGATTACTTACTTTTTATGGTATAGACAAGATTACCTCCAATTGGAGAGGTACTGACCTTAAAAAGGCTGTTTCTCAGAATGAGACCCAGTGGCTGTACCGTTTACAAACGATGCAGCCGCAGGGCCTGAATATTGAACTGGATTTAAATTGTTTTTTAACAAATGATTAGGTTCATGCTGGATTTTTTCTCAGATTTTATTCATTATTTAATATTATTTTGCCCTTTGAATGTTTTTTTCAGGTATTTTTTATTTTTTATTTTTAATTTTTGTTTTTATTATTCTAAAACAATATTTTTGATAATTTTGATCATCCTTTTATTTTTCATTCATTTTTCATTATTTTTTTATTTTTTATTTTTATTTTTTATTTATTATATTTTTTTATATTAATTTTTTTATATTAATTTCATCATTAATTATTTTTGTTTTTTTATTCATTTTTATTTATTCATTTATTTTCATTTTTATATTAATTTTTTCATATATCAAAAATAACATTTTTTTCTTTAAACTGCTGGGCTTTAGTTATTTTTAGCTGGTTTTTTATTCTCAATTTGTATTGAGGTATACTCGCTATAATCTGTGAATATATATATACAATTTTTCATTTATTTTTAGTTTCTTTTTATTGAATTTTTCCCCTAGTCAGAACTGGCGGAATATGCCATCTTTGTTCCAGTTTCATTTTGAAACAATATATAACATTCATACTGTATAAATCATTTGTAGAAGCTAATCTATTTTTGTCATTTATACTGCTATTTGAGATGGTTGTACGGTGTTCTATGAACGGCACTGAGGCTGTGAAGCATTCAACCCCTCCTCTTTATGCAAATCTCAAACTCTATTTAAACTGTCTCCATAGTGACCAAGTACGCTTCCTGAAGACGTGTAAAACGAAACGTACGTCGAGGCGGTACTTGGTCACGCAATTACATCACTTCCGGCCTCCGTGGTTCGTCTGTCCGTCGAGGGTGGAACGCACGCCGTTGCCAAGATCATCTGGGAAACCTCTCCCAGAGATTGGATTTCTCCATTCCTTGATACGCTTTTCAGCCTCAGTGCCGGGCGATGGCACCTTCTATGTGAGTAGCCATTTGGCTATGTTCTGTTTTTATTGTTTTCTTAAATAAATGGTGTTACACTATGTTCGGTTCCTCTCCATCTATTTTGTATCCCATACGTGAGATCCTGTGATGTGAGGACAAGAGTCTGGTACATTTTTCTCCATTGCAGCAAGCAATATCTTGCTAAAGCCTATTTGACCTTTTTTTAATTAAATTGGTCAACTTCATCTGGTAAGCGGACATCCATTTCCATGAGCACATTGGTGTGTTTTTTCAGTGATGGTGAAGGGATTTTGCTGCTCACGTTTTGTTATCAAAGATTTACATCAGGATCTTACAGAAATTTTGGATGGACTTTGTTATTGATGTCAATTTATATTTGATACACAATTATTTTCTATTTCTTTGACACTATATGTTACGATTGCACAATTATCATTGTTCACTGGTATTCAGATTTTGAATTTTGTTCACAATAGATATATAGGCAGGCTGGTATTATTATTATTTTTATTCGAATATATTTACATCTAAGGGAATTTTACATTTTATAAATATTTTTCCTTGTCTATTATTTAGCGCTCCCCAACCTCTTTTCCTTCACATAATACAGGAGATGGTCAGAGAGTGTGCGGACCTGATACAGGAGATGGTCAGAGAGTGTGCGGACATGATACAAGAGATGGTCAGAGAGTGTGCAGACATGATACAGGAGATGGTCAGAAAGTGTGCAAACATGATACAGAAGACGGTCAGAGAGTGTGCGAACATGGTACAGGAGATGGTCAGAGACTGTGCAGACATGCTACAAGAGATGGTCAGAGACTGTACGGACATTATACAGGAGATGGTCAGACAGTGTGCGGACATGATACAGGAGATGGTCAGAAAGTGTGCGGACATGATACAGGAGATGGTCAGAAAGTGTGCGGACTTGATACAGGAGATGGTGAGAGAGTGCAGACATGATACAGGAGATGGTCAGAGAGTGTGTGGACATGATACAGGAGATGGTATGAGAGTGTGTGGACATGATACATGAGATGGTCAGAGACTGTACGGACATGATACAAGAGATGGTCAGAGAGTGTGTGGACATGATACAGGAGATGGTCAGAAAGTGTGTTGACATGATACAGGAGATGGTGAGAGAGTGTGCGGACATGATACAGGAGATGGTCAGAGAGTGCACGGACATGACACAGGGGATGGTCAGAGAATGTGCAGACATGATACAGGAGATGGTCAGATAGTGTGCGGACATGATACAGGAGATAATCAGAGACTGTGCAGACATGATACAGGAGATGGTCAGAGAGTGTGCAGACATGCTGCAGGAGATGGTCAGAGAGTGTGCGGACCTGGTAAAGGAGATGGTCAAAGTGTGTGCGGACATGACATAGGAGATGGTCAGAGAGTGTGTGGACATATTAAGAGAGATGATACAGGAGATGGTCTGAGAGTGTGCAGACATGATACAGGAGATGTTCAGAGTGTGCAGACATGCTACAGGAGATGGTCAGAGAGTGTGCTGACATGCTGCAGGAGATGGTCAGAGAGTGTGTGGACATGATACAAGAGATAGTCAGAGAGTGTGTGGACTTGCTTCAGGAGATGGTCAGAGAGTGTGTGGACATGATACAGGTGATGGCCAGAGAGTGTGTGGACATGATACAGGAGATGGTAAGAGAGTGTGCAGACATGCTACAGGAGATGGTCAGATAGTGTGCTGACATGCCTCAGGAGATGGTCAGAGAGTGTGCGGACATGATACAGGAGATGGTCAGAGAGTGTGCGGACATGCTACAGGAGATGGTCAGAGAGTGTTCGGACATTATACAGGAGATGGTCAGAGAGTGTGCGGACATGCTACAGGAGATAGTCAGTGAGTGTGTTGACATGATACAGGAGATGGTCAGAGAGTGTGCGGACATGATACAGGTGATGGCCAGAGAGTGTGCGGACATGATACAGGGGATGGTCAGAGAGTGTGCAGACATGCTGCAGGAGATGGTCAGAGAGTGTGTTGACATGATACAGGAGATGGTGAGAGAGTGTGCGGACATGATACAGGAGATGGTCAGAGAGTGCACGGACATGACACAGGGGATGGTCAGAGAGTGTGCAGACATGATACAGGAGATGGTCAGATAGTGTGCGGACATGATACAGGAGATAATCAGAGACTGTGCAGACATGATACAGGAGATGGTCAGAGAGTGTGCAGACATGCTGCAGGAGATGGTCAGAGAGTGTGCGGACCTGGTAAAGGAGATGGTCAAAGTGTGTGCGGACATGACATAGGAGATGGTCAGAGAGTGTGTGGACATATTAAGAGAGATGATACAGGAGATGGTCTGAGAGTGTGCAGACATGATACAGGAGATGTTCAGAGTGTGCAGACATGCTACAGGAGATGGTCAGAGAGTGTGCTGACATGCTGCAGGAGATGGTCAGAGAGTGTGTGGACATGATACAAGAGATAGTCAGAGAGTGTGTGGACTTGCTTCAGGAGATGGTCAGAGAGTGTGTGGACATGATACAGGTGATGGCCAGAGAGTGTGTGGACATGATACAGGAGATGGTAAGAGAGTGTGCAGACATGCTACAGGAGATGGTCAGATAGTGTGCTGACATGCTACAGGAGATAGTCAGTGAGTGTGTTGACATGATACAGGAGATGGTCAGAGAGTGTGCGGACATGATACAGGTGATGTCCAGAGAGTGTGCGGACATGATACAGGGGATGGTCAGAGAGTGTGCAGACATGCTGCAGGAGATGGTCAGAGAGTGTGCGGACATGATACAGGTGATGGCCAGAGAGTGTGCGGACATGATACAGGGGATGGTCAGAGAGTGTGCAGATATTCTGCAGGAGATGGTCAGAGAGTGTGCGGACATGATACAGGAGATATTCAGAGAGTGTGCGGACATGATACAGGAGATGGTCAGAGAGTGTTCGGACATGATACTGGAGATGTCAGAGAGTGTTCGCACATGATACAGGAGATGGTCAGAGAGTGTGCGGACATGATACAGGAGATGGTCAGAGAGTGTGCGGACATGCTACAGGAGGTGGTCAGAGAGTGTGTGGACATGCTACAGGACTTGGTCAGCAAGTGTGCGGACATGATACAGGAGATGGTCAGAGAGTGTGCGGACATGCTACAGGAGATGGCCAGAGAGTGTACGGACATGCTACAGGAGTTAGTCAGCGAGTGTGCGGACATGATACAGGAGATGGTCAGAGAGTGTGCGGACATGCTACAGGAGATGGCCAGGGAGTGTACGGACATGCTACAGGAGATGGTCAGAGAGTGTGCAGACATGATACAGGAGATGGTCAGAGAGTGTAGGGACATGATACAGGAGATGGTCAGAGACTTTGCGGACATGCTACAGGAGATGGTCAGAGAATGTGTGGACATGATAGATGATACAGGAGATGGTCAGAGAGTGTGCGGACATGCTACAGGAGATGGTCAGAGAGTGTGCAGACATGATACAGGAGATGGTCAGAGAGTGTGCAGACATGATACTGGAGATGGTCAGAGAGTGTGCGAACAAGATACAGAAGATGGTCAGAGAGTGTGCGAACATGGTACAGGATATGGTCAGAGAGTGTGTGGACATGATACAGGAGATGGTCAGAGAGTGTGTCGACCTGATACAGGAGATGGTCAGAGAGTGTGCGGACATGATACAGGAGATGGTCAGAGAGTGTGCAGACATGATACAAGAGATGGTCAGAGAGTGTGCAGACATGATACAGGAGATGGTCAGAAAGTGTGCAAACATGATACAGAAGATGGTCAGAGAGTGTGCGAACATGGTACAGGATATGGTCAGAGAGTGTGCGGACATGATACAGGAGATGGTCAAAGTGTACAGACATGATACAGGAGACGGTCAGAGACTGTGCGGACATGATACAGGAGGTGGTCAGAGAGTGTGCGGACATGATAGATGATACAGGAAATGGTCAGAGACTGTGTGGACATGCTACAGGAGATGGTCAGAGAGTGTGCAAACATGATACAGGAGATGGTCAGAGAGTGTGGGGACATGCTACAGGAGACTGCAGACCTACTACAAGAGATGGGCTCAGAGATTGTGGACATAATAGAGATGGTCAGAGACATAAGGACACAGCTAACAGCACAAAGCAAGGAGAAATTGTTTATAGAGAAGATGGGGTAAAAAACACCTTCAGTCCTGTTGTCCCATTTGGTTCCGGGACTCCTCCACTAAAAGCCCAGGCACTCCATTCACTGATGTCTTCAGGGGGCACTCAGACTTTATTCAGGGAGGCACCATGATGTCATGGATGTCATAGATGTCATGGGCATGCGCCCCCCGCACGAGCCTGAACGGCTGAGTTAGGGCGAGCTTGCCCGAGCGGCGCATGTGCAGTTCCAAAGTCGGCCCGTAGCCATGTTTTTACAGGCAGAAGCTGCGGCCGTCTCAAACAAAGCCAATTTTAAGGGAAAATCTGGACTGTTGGCAACTATGACTGGGTGCTACACTTGCAAACCTGAGAGTAGACAGTTTTCTCAGCATAGCAGCTTTGACTGTTGGCTAAACCTTAATTTATAGCCATAGCTTTCAGAATACCATACTTATTTATGGAGCATGATTGTACAATGGTTACTGAAACAAATACGTCTTGTGTTTTTCTGACTATACAACCCTGCCTTTGGTGCTCTCTACTTCAGTAAAGAAATTTCTGGATCTAGGTTTCCAGTCCTGTACTTCTCATGCAGTCTCACTTTTCCAGCTTCAGTGCCCATTTATTGGAAAATCAATATAGGAGCCCCACGCTACACCCTCACAAAATGAAATATGTGCTTATCCACAAAACAGGAGCTGCTAGCACCTACTGTATATGTGTAATCACTCCTCAAAAATAACCTAAAATATATAAAATAGTGCAGCGCTATCCATATACTACATAAAACAAAGGGAACACATATGAGAAACTGAAAAAATCAGTAATGGGTTATTATACCAAACATGCATAAATTGTAACATTTTCACAGGTGTTCACACTGGTGTAAACATCAAATGATTAGTGTACTGAAATGGCCGTGGCGAGAGGGAAGCTATGTTTCTGTCGCCATGGTGATATGTGCCTCGCCTTAAAATTGTGTCAGAAGTCGGAGTCTCTCCCGACCTTTGAGGAAGTCCAGGAGGATGCTATACATCAGGTGGAAGAAGCCTATGAGGGTGCCTGAGAGATTTCTGATTAGCCTGAGTATTGTCCATAGATTGCATTTATTATACCTACGCACTGTTTGACCTCCTATTTATATGAGCAGTGGGGTCCATCATAGGTGAGGACACACCTGTTGTGGCATAGTGGTGGTGTATCACAAGTATATAAAGATTGGTGAAAGCATAGTGGAAATTTCTAAGTCACCATTTATATTGTATATACCATATACTGTATATTGTTTCTGCTGGAAGACTTTCATTCATTTTTAAAGTCTTTTATTCACTTATTAATAGGAATTTTTTTCCCTATCATTTGATGTCTACACTGTGAATATTTTCGCTTGATTTATGCATGTTTGCTATAGTAACGCATGGCTGATTTTTTTCAGTTTCTCACTGTGTTCACTTTGTTTTATGTAGTATATGGGTAGCTCTGCACTATTTCACATATTATATTGTTCATTTATTGTCCATTGGAGTAGCGTGACAAAATCATTTTGGTTTATTGGGAGTTCAGAGCCAGAAACTCTGACATCACTGGAGTCCCCAAGATATAGTCAAGGGCTGATTAAACCCTCTGGTATCCATCTAAAAGTCAAACCACTACAATTTATGTAAACTTACATCATATTGAATTTATCAGACACATACTTTTTAACCACTTGAGGACCAACATGTTACACCCACTTCCTGTCCAGGCCATTTTTCAGTGCTGTGATACTTTTAAAATTACTTGGCCATGAACTTTGTACCCAAATTATAGATTTCTTTTAGATAGCGCTTTCATTTGGTGGTATTTACTTAACACTGATTTTTTATTTTTTACTATATAAAGTCCACAGTTTATGGTATATAGTATTTGATATTTATGAACCAAGATGTTCTGACTGCTTATCTCATTTCTTTTTGTAAATTAGACATACAAAGGAATTTGGTAAAGGACATTGGTGAGAATTCAGAATTTCTACTGGATGACACAGCTACTAGGTGTGCTGGCACTGGATGGTACTGGTCCTTGCTTTGCTGGCACTGGTACTGGCTGTACAGGTACTGGTTCTTGGCTCACACTGGTACTGACTGTGCTGCTACTGGTATAGGGTGTGCTGGAACTTGTACTGGATGGCAATGGTACTGGCTGCACAGGCACTGGTTCTGGCTGGCACTGGATGTGTTGGCACTGGATGGCACTGGTACTGCCTCTGCTGGTACGGAATGGTACTGGTTCTGACTATGTTAGCACTGGTACTGGATAGCACTGGTATTGGCTGCACTTGCCCTGGATGGCGCTAGTACAGGCTGGCACTTGGACTTGTGCTGGCTGTGATCAGGAGTGAACTTCTCCTCTCATAGTAACTGATCACTGTATAAGAAGAAAGGGAGAGTAAGCTGCTAATTTCAGCCATTTATTACATTTTATGATAGCTGTGATTGGTCACTGTGATCCCATGGTACAGAGCCATAGGATCATGGCTCCTTCTCCTTGACCAGTGCCCCCAATAGCAAGCCGCTTGCTATGGGGGGACTGGTGCATGCTCACTCCTGAGCCAGCACTATGCATTCATAAGACACATAGAGCTGCGTCTCGGCCCCACCCTCTCATTATTGGCTCACTGGCTGTGATTGACAGCAGTGGGAGCCAATGGCTCCTGCTGCTGTGTCTCAGCAAATAAGGAGAGAACTGAAGCTCCCATGCACATTGCTGGATCAAGATGGGGCTCAGGTGTGTATTAGAGGGCACTTTGAGGGGAGCAGCACACAGAAGGTTTTTTTACCTTCATGCATAGAATGCATGAAGGTAAAAAAACCTTCAGCCTTTAGAACCACTTTAAATTCTTTTTCAGTTCTGTGAGCCAGAGCAAATTCAAAATACTGCATGACAGCCAGATAACCAGCATTTTCAGAAGGATTGTTGGAAGTCTATGTCTAAAATGAGAAACTTAATTTTCCTACGGTACAAGAAAATGACAACCACCCCAACCTATAACTAACCTTTGCAGCAAAGAGCAAATGGAAGAGTGAAGCATGTCAAAAAGCTGGGTGTCCAGTGCATCCCTATATCTTTAAGGAGGGGTGGGCTCCCTCCAGGCATACCTGCCCTTAACCACTTCAGCCCCAGAAGGATTTGCCCCGTAATGACCAGGCCATTTTTTGCGATACGGCACTGCGTTATTTTAGCTGACAATTGCACGGTCGTGCGACGCTGTACCCAAATAAAATTGATGTCCTTTTTTCCCACAAATACAACTTTATTTTGGTGGTATTTGATCACATCTGCGGGTTTTATTTTTTGTGCTATAAACAAATAAAGACCAACAATTTCGAAAAAAAAAATATATTTTTTATTTTCTGCTATAAAACATACCTAATAAAATAATTTTAAAAATCTAATTTCTTCATCAATTTAGGCCAATATATATTCTGCTACATATTTTTGGTAAAAAAAACCCCAATAAACGTATATTGATAGTTTGCGCTTATTATTTTAATTTTATTTATTTCTTACTCGTAATGGCGGTGATCAGCGATTTTTAGCAGGACTGCGACATTGCGGAGGATAGATCGGACACCTAACTGACATTTTTGACACTTTTTTTTTAGGAACCAGTGACATTTTTACAGTTATCAGTGCTAAAAATATGTACTGACATTGTACTAATGGCACTGGCAGAGAAAGGGGTTAACATCAGGGGCGATCAAAGGGTTAAATGTGTTCCCTGGGTGTGTTTACTAATTATATGGGGGATGGGCTGCCTGGGACAACACACAGATCCGTCTTCCTGCATAGCAGAAAGACAGGATCTCTGTGTCATCCCTTGACAGAACGGAGATCTGCCTTGTTTACTTTGGCAGATCCTTGTTCTGTCTCTGTGGGGAACGATGTCGGGTGGCCGGCAGACATCGAGTCTGCCGTAGCCACTGACTGGTTCCCCCGCTGGCCAATTGCATGCCCCCAGATAGCCGTGTACGAGCCCGACGTACACATACGGCGATTTGTGTAGCCGAGCCAACCTGCCGCAGTAACTGCGGTGGCTGGTCGGCAAGCTGTTAATCTATCCATTATTATATGTATGTGCTCCAACTTGGGAGACACTCAAAATTATAGAGCTATGACTGCAGTACACTGGGGTGCCGTGACATGGCCGCAGCAGCTTATGCATTTAATTGCAAATGTGTGCAAATTAAACCCCTTGGTTTTAACATGAACTGTTAGACAGGAAAATTTGGTTTGTTGCGGGGTGGCTGTTAAGTGAGCTGGGATATTTGGTTTGTATTTATACATAATTTTCTTACCTCCATTCATGTCTTCTGCATTGAAGCACATAGATTTATTGCAGCAGTTTAGTGCACATCCATCTTGCTGTGTACTGTTGCACATGTGATGCATGCAGTGCTGATTGCATCTGTTTTCATAAAAGGAGCTGTTGTGACGGTACATCTGAAATGACACATCAAAATTCAGGATTACTCACTGTGTTTAGAGTTCCGCTGATCCGATTCCTCCCCCCCTCTGGTGTCACATTTGGCACTTTTATGTGTATTGCTGGACCGACAATTCATTATAGCCGGCGCTAGCGATAGTAGTTTTACATTACTTTTTTTCCTTTGAAATGTCATTTTGCTGTCAGACTGTTCTAAACACAGGAAACATGCGCCCCTTTACAGGCATACTATAGACACCCCCCAGGTACGAAATTTAAAGGAATATTACACTTTTATTGTTTCACTTTAAGCATTATTAAAATCACTGCTCCCGAAAAAACGTCCGTTTTTAAAACTTCATTTGCATTGATACATGTCCCCTGGGGCAGGACCCAGGTCCCCAAACACTTTTTATGACAATAACTTGCATATAAGCCTTTAAAATTAGCACTTTTGATTATGCATGTTCGTGTCCCATAGACTTTAACGGTTTTCGTGTGTTCGAACAAATTTTTTGCCTGTTCGCATGTTCTGGTGCGAACCGAACAGGGGGGTGTTCGGCTTATCCCTGATCATGAGCTGAACGCAAAGATCTACGACTTTTTCTATGTACACAGAAGGCCTATTTCTCTCAAATATTGTTCACAAATCTGTCTAAATCTGTGTTAGTGAGCACTTCTCCTTTGCCTGAGATAATCCATCCACCAACCAGGTGTGGCATATCAAGATGCTGATTAGACAGCATAATTATTGCACAGGTATGCCTTAGGCTGGCCACAATAAAAGGCCACTCTAAAATGTGCAGTTTTATCAAACAGCCCAATGCCACAGATGTCGCAAGTTTTGAGGGTGCGTGCAATTGGCATGCTGACTGCAGGAATGTCCACCAGAGCTGTTTCTCTTGAATTGATTGTTCATTTCTCTACCATAAGCCATCTCCAAAGGCGTTTCAGAGAATTTGGCAGCCTCACAACTGCAGACCAAATGTAACCACACCAGCCCAGGACCTCCACATCCAGCATCTTCACCTCCAAGATCGTCTGAGACCAGCCACCCGGACAGCTGCTGCAACAATCGGTTTGCATAACCAAAGAATTTCTGCACAAAGTGTCAAAAAACGTTTCAAGGAAGCTCATCTGCATGCTCGTCATCCTCACCGGGGTCTCGACCTGACTGCAGTATGTCGTAACCGACTTGAGTGGGCAAATGCTCACATTCGATGGGGTCTGGCACTTTGGAGAGGTGTTCTCTTTACAGATGAATCCTGGTTTTCACTGTTCAGGGCAGATGGCAGACAGCGTGTATGGCATTGTGTGGGTTTGCTGATGTCAACGTTGTGGATCGAGTGGCCCATAGTGGCAGTGGGCTAATGGTATGGGCAGGAGTATGCTATGGACAATGAACACATTTTACATTTTATTGATGGCATTTTGAATGCACAGAGATGACGAGATCCTGAGGTCCATTGTTGTGCCATTCATCCACGACCATTACCTCATGTTGCAGCATGATAATGCACGGCCCCATTTTTCAAAGATCTATACACAATTCCTGGAAGCTGAAAACATCCCAGTTCTTGCATGGCCAGCATACTCACCGGACATGTCACCCATTGAGCATGTTTGGGATGCTCTGGATCGGCGTATACAACAGCGTGTTCCAATTCCTGCCAATATCCAGCAACGTCGCACAGCCATTGAAGAGGAATGGACCAACATTCCACAGGCCACAATCAACAACCTGATCAACTCTATGTGAAGGAGATGTGCTGCACTGCGTGAGGCAAATGGTGGTCACACCAGATACTGGTTTTTGGACCACCCTGACCCCCCCCCCCCCAATACAGTAAAACTGCACATTTTACAGTGGCCTTTTATTGGGGCCAGCCTAAGGCACACCTGTGCAATAATCATGCTGTCTAATCAGCATCTGGATATGTCACACCTGTGAGGTGGATGGATTATCTCAGCAAAAGAGAAGTGCTCACTAAGCGCCGGTTCACATTAGAAGCGGCACGACTTGCAGGTCGCCTCACCGAGGCGACCTGCACACGACTGCCGCGGCGACTTGCAAGACGACTTCTGTATAGAAGTCTATGCAAGTCGCCCCCAAAGTAGTACAGGAACCTTTCTTCTAAGTCGGAGCGACTTGCGTCGCTCCGATTAAAACGGTTCCATTGTACAGAACGGGAGGCGACTTGTCAGGCGGCTAGGTTGCCTGACAAGTCGCCCCCGTGTGAACCGGCTCTAACACAGATTTAGACAGATTTGTGTACATAGAAAAAGTTGTAGATCTTTGCATTCAGCTCATGATAAATAGGGGCAAACACAAAAGCGTTGAATTAAAAATTTTGCTCAGTGTATATATATAAATATATCTATATATATCTATATATACAGTATGTCACAAAGTGAGTACACCCCTCACATTTTTGTAAATATTTGATTATATCTTTTCATGTGACAACACTGAAGAAATGACACTTCGCTACAATGTAAAGTAGTGAGTGTACAGCTTGTTTAACAGTGTCAGTTTGCAGTCCCCTCAAAATAACGCAACAAACAGCCATTAATGTCTAAACCGCTGGTAACAAAAGTGATTACACCCCTAAGTGAAAATGTCCAAATTTGGGCCAAAGTGTCAATATTTTGTGTGGCCACCATTATTTTCCAGCACTGCCTTAACCCTCTTGGGCATGGAGTTCACCAGAAATTCACAGGTTGCCACTGGAGTCCTCTTCCACTCCTCCATGACGACATTACGAAGCTGGTGGATGTTAGAGACCTTGCGCTCCTCCACCTTCCGTTTGAGGATGTCCCACAGATGCTCAATAGGGTTTAGGTCTGGAGACATGCTTGGCCAGTCCATCAACTTTACCCTCAGCTTCTTTAGCTAGGCTGTGGTTGTCTTGGAGGTATGTTTGGGGTCGTTATCATGTTGGAATACTGCCCTGCGACCCAGTCTCCGAAGGGAGGGGATCATGCTCTGCTTCAGTATGTCACAGTACATGTTGAAAATTATGGTTCCATCAATGAACTGTAGCTCCCCAGTGCCTGCAGCCCTCATGCAGACCCAGACCATGACACTCCCACCACCATGCTTGACTGTAGGCAGGACACACTTGTCTTTGTACTCCTCACCTAGTTTCCACCACCCACGCTTGACACCATCTGAACCAAATAAGTTTATCTTGGTCTCATCAAACCACAGGACATGGTTCCAGTAATCTATGTTCTTAGTCTGCTTGTCTTCAGCAAACTGTTTGCGGGCATTCTTGTGCATCATCTTTAGAAGAGGCTTCCTTCTGGGACAACAGCCATGCAGACCAGTTTGATGCAGTGTGCGGTGTATGGTCTTAGCACTGACAGGCTGACCCCCCTACCCCTTCAACCTCTGCAGCAATGCTGGCAGCACTCATATGTATATTTCCCAAAGACAACTTCTGGATATGACGCTGAGCACATGCACTCAACTTCTTTGGTCAACCATGGCGATACCCTAGGGTATTAGGGTATTCACCCATCGGAGAATACTAGTGTCATTTTTGTACTTTGTTTTTTGTGTTTTGCTACGTTTGTTATATGCACTACCAGACGATAAACGTCTTTTTATATTCATATTTGTTCACTTGTCTAATTGTCCAGCATTTGTGCAATAAACTTTTTTACACTTATCCAGTGTTGGTGGTCTATCAAAGTCCCATCCAGGGGGTATTGTTTCTTGGCCGGTTTGCGAGTGTTGTCTTGCAAAACGAGCACAATATAGGCCAAAGCGGTGTGCAGTACCGCTCTTGGCCTGAGGTGGGGGGGCGCCGGAGCTGAGCAGAGCTGAACGGCGCCGATCGCAGCTGATTGCGCCGTTCGGAAATGCACGGAGAGGCCCGAGGACAGCACAGCTGACCTTGGCAAATCTTGGATAGGAAGTCTTTCCGAGGTTTGCCCTCTGGCCGCATGCGGTGTTGCATCCCATTGAAGTCAATGCGGAACAAATTTTTTTCGTTTCCACTGACTTCAATGGGAAAACTCGCTTTGATATGCGAGTACTTTTGATTACGAGCATACTCCTGGAACAGGTTATGCTCGTAATCCGAGGTTCCACTGCACTCACTTTTGTTGCCAGCGGTTTAGACATTAATGGCTGTGTGTTGAATTATTTTGAGGGGACAGCAAATTTACACTGTTATACAAGGGTACACTCACTACTTTACATTGTAGCAAAGTGTCATTTCTTCAGTGTTGTCACATGAAAAGATATAATAAAATATTTACAAAAATGTAAGGGGTGTACTCACTTTTGTGATATACTGTATATACCATTGTGCTCATAAGTTTACATACCCTGGCAGAATTTATGATTTCTTGGCCATTTTTCAGAGAATATGAATGATAACACAAAAAACATTTCTTTCACTCATGGTTAGTGTTTGGCTGAAGCCATTTATTATCAATCAACTGTGTTTACGCTTTTTTAATCATAATGACAACAAACTACCCAAATGACCCTGATCAAAAGTTTACATACCCTGGAATGGCCTTGGTACTGACACAGAAGTTGGCAAACACAGGTTAAAATGGCAATTAAAAGGTACATTTCCCACATTTGCGGCTTTTAAAATTACAATTAGTGTCTGTGTATAAATAGTAAATGAGTTTGTTAGCTCTCTCACATGGATGCACTGAGCCATGAGGAGGTAGAAAAGAACAGTCAAAAGAACTGCGTAACAAGGTAATGAAACTTTACAAAGATGGAAAAGGATATAAAAAGATATCCAAAACCTTGAATATGCCAGTCAGTACTGTTTAATCACTTAGTGGAAAATTAGGGGCTCTTTTGATACCAAGCCAAGGTCAGGTAGACCAAGAAAGATTGCAGCCACAACTGGCGGAAGAATTTCTCAGGATACAAAGAAAACCTCAGAGGTAACCACAGGAGAAATACAGGCTGCTCTCCAAAAAGATGGTGTGGTTGTTTTTAAGGAGCACAATTCAACGATACTTGAACAAAAAAGAGCTGCATGGTTGGGCTGCCAGAAGGAAGCCTTTACTGCGTCAATGCCACAAAAAAGCCAATGAGGCATGTCAAGGTGTTGTTGGGCAAACTGAAACCATGTTTTTTTGTGGAACTTGTACAGTAAAGGCTTCTTTCTGGCAACTTGACCATGCAGCTCTTTTTTTTTAAAGTATCATCGTATTGTGCTCCTTAAAAGCAACCACACCATCTTTTTCCAGAGCAGCCTGTATTTCTCCTGAGGTTACCTGTGGTTCTTTGTATCCCAAACAGTTCCTGTGGCAGTTGTGGCTGAAATCTTTCTTGGTCTACCTGACCTTGGCTTGGTATCAAGAGTCCCTAATTTTCCACTTCTTAACCACTTCAATACAGGGCACTTATACACCTTCCTGCCCAGACCAATTTTCAGCTTTCAACTCTGTCTCACTTTGAATGACAATTGTGCGATCATATAACGCTGTACCCAAACTAAATTTTTATCATTCTGTTCCCACAAATAGAGCTTTCTTTTGGTGGTATTTGATCACCTCTGGGGTTTTTATCTCCTGCTAAACAAATAAAAAAAAGACCAAATATTTATAAAAAAAGTTTTTTTTTGTTTCTGTTACAAAACTTTGTAAATAAGTAAGTTTTCTCCTTCACTGATGAGGCTGCACTGACGGGCACTGATAAGGCAGCACTGATGGGCACTGATGAGGTGGCGCCAATGAGGTGGCACTGATGAGATGGCACTGATGATGGGCACTAATATGCGGCACTGATGGGGCACTGATAGGCGGCACTGATAGGTGACACCGATATGCAGCACCGATGGGTACACATAGGTGGCACTGATGGGTACTGAAAGGCGGCACGGATGGGCACTGATAGGTGGCACAGGTGGGCATGGATGGGCACTGATAAGTGGCACTGATGTACACTAATTGATGGTATGGATGCCAATCAGTGCCAAACAATAATGCCTGCCAATCAGTGATGTCCATTGTGGGCACTGATTGGCATCCATTGTGGGCACTGGCATCCATTGTGGGCACTGACTGGCATCCTTGGTGGTCTAGGGTGGCATACCTGGTGGTGACATCCCTAGTGGTCCTAGTGTGGGCATCCTCGGGGGGGCTGCACTGATAATCAATCAGCACAGACCCCCCCTGTCAGAGGAGAAGCCAACCGGCTCTCCTCTACTCACGTCTGACAGACGCGAGTGATGAAAAGCTGATCAACGGCTCTTTCTGTTTACACTGTGATCAGCCGTGATTGGACACGCCTGATCACGTGGTAAAGTGTCTCCATCAGAGACTCTTTACCTAGATCGGTGTTGCGGTGTGTCAGACTGACACACCGCAACAACAATCGCCACGATGCGCGCCCCGGGGGTGCGCAGAGCCTTGATATCCTGGTGATGTCATATGATGTCCGGTCAGGATATTGAAGCCACTTTGTTGCCGTCATTTTGCTATATGGCGGTGGTTCATAAGTGATTAAACAGTACTGACTGGCATATTCAAGGCTTTGGGTATCTTTTTATATCCTTTTCCATCTTTGTAAAGTTTCATTACCTTGTTACGCAGGTCTTTTGACTGTTCTTTTCTACCTCCTCATTGCTCCGTGTCTAGCCTGCTTAGTGCATCCATGTGAGAGCTAACAAACTCATTGACTATTTATACACAGACACTGATTGTAATTTAAAAAGCCACAAATGTGGGAAATATCCCTTTAATTGCCATTTTAATCTGTGTGTGCCACCTTCTGTGTCTGTACCAAGGCCAAACATGCCGGGGTATGTAATCTTTTGATCAAGGTCATTTGGGTAGTTTCTGTTGTCATTATGATTTAAAAAGAGTAAACACAGTAGATAGATAATAAGTGGCTTCAGCCAAACACTAACCATGAGTGAAAGAAATGTTTTTGTGTTATCATTCATATTCTCTGAAAAATGGCCAAGAAATCATAAATTCTGCCAGGGTATGTAAACTTTTGAGCACAACTGTATATGTGTGTGTATGTATGTGTGTGTGTAATATATATATATATATATATATATAGATATATACTCTCTATGTTACCAAAAGTATTAGGACGCCTAATAGGGTGTAGGGTATAATATTGAGTTGGCCCACCCTTTGCAGCTATAACAGTTTCAACTCTTCTGGGAAGGCTGTCCACAAGGTTTAGGAGTTTGTCAATGGGAATGTTTGCCCTTTCTTCCAGAAGCGCATTTGTCAGGTCAGGCACTGATGTTGGACAAGAAGGCCTGGCATGCAGTCTCTTCTCTAATTTATACCAAAGGTGTTCTATCGAGTTGAGGTCAGGACTCTGTGCAGGCAAGTCAAACATTCCTATAGACACACTCCCAAACCTTGTGGACGGCCTTCCTAGAAAAGTTGAAGCTGTTGTAGCAGCAAAGGGTGAGCCCACTCAATATTGAACCCTTACGGACTAAGACTATGATGCCATTAAAGTTCATGTGCGTGTAACGGCTGGCATCCCAATACTTTTGGTAATATAGTGTATATTACTTTCATGCATTCTTGCAGCAGCCCCCTTAGCCCCCCTAATACTTACCTGAGCCCCATCGCGATCCAGTAATGTGCACTTGGCAGGAATGAGGGGCCAGGAGCCGCAACAGGGGACATAAGAAGAGGAGGATCTGGGCTGCTCTGTGCAAAACCACTGCACAGAGCAGGTTAGTATGACATGTTTGTTATTAAAAAAACAAGCAAATAACTTACTTTAAGAGCCCTAGTTTTAGCTGCGCTTTACAGTCGTTTTAGCGGCGCTATTCGGCCGCTAGTGGGTCGCTTTTAACCCCTGCTAGCGGCTGAAGAAAGGATTAAAAGCACCCGAAAAGCGCCGCTACCGAAGCACTTTTCAGGTGCCTCGGCAGCGCTGCCCATTCATTTAAATGGGCAGAGGCGGTCACTGCCCCAAAGATGCTGCTTGTAGGACTTTTTCTAATATCCTGCAAGCGCACCGCCCCAGTGTGAAAGCACTAGGGCTCTCACCCTGAGGCTGCAGGGGAGGCGTTTTTCAGGCGCTTTACATGAGCTATTGTTAGCTCAAAAGTGCTTGAAAAACGCCCCAGTGTGAAAGGGGTCTTAATATCACTTTAACCTTTCCTCTTTATGAAACCCAATTGCTCTCCCTGGCTCATCATCCCAGCACACCAATCTCTGACTACTATACCCATATTCTATTTCTCCTCCAGTCCAGCCTTAAAGTAGGACTATAGCCAAAACTTTTTTTCATTTTGGATATTGTAAGGCCTGTCATGTTTTCTATTGCCATCTGTTGTTGGAGAGATTTCACTTTCCTGTCCCATAGCCACAACAGAAAGTGAAGAGAAATTTCATCAAAGTGAGGCAATCTCTGGTTGTCACCAGAACTACTGTGCCCATTGGAAGATTTCCCCTCTATTCTTATTCTGGTGACATTTCAAAATGTGGGATTTCCTTTCACTTTCCTTCTCAGTGATAATGGTCAACAAAACAAATAGAGATGGTAAATCTTCCTACGGAGGACCTTATAAGTCTTATTGTCCATCTCCACTCTATCTAAACCCTCTTATGCATTCAGCTCAAGGGGAGATTGAAGGTATTGCATTCATAGTATTAGATAGAAAATAGGTTTAGAAAAATAATTGTGACATACTGTAGAAAGGCATACAGTTGTCTAAATACCACAGCTACTTACCTCACAATAAGTAGAACATGTTGTGTTACTCAAACTTGAAAAAGAAGATTCATTTTTGTAACAACTGTCTCCCATGCAGTAATATAAGTGACAGGTATTCTGTGGTAAAATGATAAACAGGCAATGTTAAGTGCAATATGAATACAATGAATTATTCAGTCAGTTGCCTGGCCTGTGTTTTTAAACCCTATAAGAGACAAATGTTCAGTGTTATTGTTTAATGTTCATTTTGAAAAATGCATGTGTGGGACAAGGCTTGATCTCTGTCATGCACCACCTATAGAAGAGTTTTTTTTTCCTGCAATCCATGTTTGACCATGGCTCAATCCTAGGTCAGGATTGAAAAGTAGAATTTAATAAATCTGACTAAAAAGATGATCTCAGTACACCATGTTAAATATAGTAATTTTGTCTGGGGCTGTGCGGGGTGGGGTGAGGTCAGGTGCCAGGATTGAGGGCCCCATGGAGGAGGACATCAGGGGGGAGGAGCCGCTCCCCGCTTTTTTGTGTGTGTAGGTTGCAGGGCCCCATGGAGGAGGAGGAGGTCAGGTGAAGGAGCCCCCCCCCCCCACTCTTTTGTGCATGTAGGTCAGGGCCCGTTGTTACAGTCAGGAAGGCTCCGCTCCGATCAGGCACCAGTGTGCGCCGGGCTGTGTGGGGTGGGTGAGACCAGTTGGTGCCAGCGGAGGGCCCCATGGAGGAGGAGGTCAGGGTGGAGAAGCCCCCCCCCTGCTCTTTCTTGCAGCTGCTGCCGAAGATGCTGGTGGAGATGGGACACAGGCTCAGCCACCTCTCCTGGCACTGTTGGACAGATGAGAGCTAGGAGGACTGGTGCTTCCCTAGGTGTGTGTGACACTGCCCCCCACCTGTGACACTGCCTCTCACCTGTCCCACTGCCCCCCACCTGTGACACTGCTTCCAACCTGTTATGCTGCTCCCCCCACCTTTACTGCTGCCCCCCATCTTTCTCGCTGCCCCCTTACATGACACTTCCCCCTCCTGTCCTGCTGCCCCCTCCTGTCCTGCTGACCTCCTCCAATTGCATTACAAGAATTGGATTTGCTTGTTCCATGTCGTGAGTATGTTCGATTGAAGAGGTGTGGAGTAAAACTGGGCAAAGGGAACTGCCTCGATGGAGCCTAACATCAAGCCAAGAATCCTCATGCAGAAGTGAACTGAGAGGATTATTTTGACCTGAGTGTCCTTGGGTGGGACCTTAGGGAAGCAACTTTCCCCCAAGGAAGGCAAATTCTGGCTTGGGCTGCATTCAAGATTAGACCCAGGTATTCCAGACAATGGCTGGAGAGCAGATTTGGAAAGTTGATTATCCAGCTTCAGGGAACTGAATACTGGAAAACAAAGTTGTGACTGAGGAGTCCTTCAGCAAGAGGTCATCCAGGTATCCTGCGATGTAAATGCCCTGGGTCCCATGAAAAGCCAGAAGTGCAGCATACACTTTTGTAAACACTTGGGGTGCAAAGGATATACCAGATGAAATAGTAGTGCTACAGATTAGAAGTGTTGGTCTCCTACAGCAAAATCCAGAAAGTGTTGAGGTTTAAGGAAGAAGGGGAATGTGTGGATAGGCATCTTGTACTGTATGTCAACAATGCCAGAAATTGCCCAGCTCTGAGAGGTGCAATGACAGATCTTGTTGATTTAATCTGGAATTTTGGTCCACAAAGAAATATGTTTAGTCCAGAATGGGGCGGATGAAACCTTGAAACTGTTAGGCTACTTTCAGACTGGGGCGGGCGTCAGCGGTAAAGCGGCACTATTTTTAGCGCCGCTTTACCGTCGTTTTAGCGGCATTATTCGGCCACTAGCGGGGCAGATTTAACCCCCTGCTAGTGCCCGAAAAGGGGTTAAAGCTGCCGGCATAACGGCGCTGCCCCATTGTTTTCAACAGCGCTCCAAAGATACGGCTTGCAGGACTTTTTTGTACCATCCTGCAAGCGCACCGCTCCAATTTGAAAGCCAGTGTGAGAGCGGTAATAAACCCAAACTAAAATGTAATATATTGCGGCTTATCAATCATCAGATGTGGTGGCTGCATTCATTTTCTTCTTTTTAATTTTTTTTCCCAATGTTTTCACTTGGTGCAGTTGCTCCAGAGCTTAGTAAATTATGTAAAACTTCACTTTGCAAAGAATATCCAATCACGTGCAGGGAAAATGAAAAAAAAACAAAACATCATTTTACTTGCACATGATTGGATGATAGAAGTCAGCAAAGCTTCTGCTCATTTGCTAAGCTCTGGAGCAACTGCACTTTGCAATGTGCACAGTTGATTTGCCTTTAGTAAATCAACCCCTTAGTCTTTTACAATGCACTTGTGTGGTAGTAGTGCCTTTTTTGATTAATTTATCAAGGGGTTGTCCAAAAAAGGTGTCCAACATCAAATGGCTTGCATAGAAGATGCTTTTTATAAGCAGGTTCAGCAGAAAAAATTTTAGCTATAAAATCTTGCGCTTTAGCACGAAGATAAAGGGACATGCTAGATGCTTGGCAAATTACATTCTTGAGAGTGTCAACACAAAACAAAAAGGTTGAGGGCATCAGCTGCCATTGTTCTAAAAGAGAGGGGTCATCAAAGACAATTTCTTGGCCTCTGTTCATTTGTACAGTTAGCAATAGTCTGTCAAATAGACATGGCAGCAATTGCTGGCGGCAGAGCTGAACTTGCAAGAGCAAATAAGGCCTTTATGAGGACTTCAAAATGCCAATCAACAAAAGTGGAATTCAAGCCCAAGGGCGGCCATACATGGATCGATATTCGGCCCGTTCAGAAAGGACTGAAGTTTGATCCATGTATGGGCAGGCTGGATGTACACAAGTCGATCTACAACCAGCTTGTAGGGTTTTTCCTGAATAATCAGTGGCAACGGCTGTAGGCGGCAACACTGATCATTGTATTCTGCTGGCAAAGAAGACTCCCCGCTGTCAGAATACAATACCACAGTGGGAGGGATTACCCCATCCACACTGAATGCATGGATAGGGGAATCAAGGCATTTTATTTTGTTCAACCCACCGGTTGAATGAAAAAAAAAAATGCATAATGTATGGGCTTGCCTTAGTGTTTGGCTATGGAGAGTGTATACTGCGCCAATTAATGTGTCCACAGTATAGAGCATTTGGTGTGAAGCTGTACCTTGTGCCTCATAAAATGCAAGGGAAGGAAATTCCTCTGTGGTCTCTGCTACAAAAACAGGGTCCCCAATACTTTCCTCTATAAAACACTCAAGTAAAGGAGGTTGCTCCTATTATGATCTGGAAACTGAAGGTTATAGAAGTGTCGAGAGTTATTCAAAGAATTCAGACATAGTGGCAGAGAAATTTGCTTTTGTCAGACAGGCTTTTGGTGCATGCTTGAAATGAATCTGGAGTCGGAGAAGGGGAGCGCTTTCATAATAGGACATAGCTCCAAGACAAAGAATAAGCTATCACCCTGAGTGGTGTTTTTAGTTTTCTGTAGGCCATCTATAAAATGCATGTTATTTGGTCCTTTTGTCCCAGCTCCCTTGCACCTGTGGTCTGCCACTGCTAAGTGGGTGATCCCCATGGGTGTACTCATGGAATGAAAGATTAGAATGGATCGGGTTTTGCATGTCCAAATACAGGAGCCACTATAACATAGATGCTGACCATGTTCCTGTGGCTATGTCTCTTTATAAGATGGCAGCAGTAGTGCAGCAACTTGCTGCTTGTGTTTTTTGTAATAAAAATTGCAAGTGATTCATTATTCTGTCTGCATGACAGAGTTACCTCTGAGACTAAATCTAGATAGGATGAGGATAACCGCCAAATTTAAATTCATACAGATAAACCAGTGGAGCACTCCAATTAAATGAAAACAAAATTGTAAAATAACTACGGTATTTATGTGATTGTAGACATGTTTCTTTTAACCACGTCAGCCCGGAAGGATTTTCCCCCTTAATGACCGGAGCATTTTTTGCAATACTGCACTGTGTTGCTTTAACTGACAATCGCGCTATTGTGCGACGCTGTACCAAAACATAATGTACGTCCTTTTTTTCCCACAAATAGAGCTTTCTTTTTGTGGTATTTGATCACCTCTGCGGTTTTTATTTTTTGCACTACAAACAAAAAAAGACCGTCAATTTTGAAAAAAAACAAACATTTTTTTAACTTTCTGCTATAATGCAAAATCCAAAAAAAAAAAAAATAAATATAACAAAATTAATTTATTCATCAGTTTAGGCCGATATATATTCTTCTACATATTTTTGGTAAAAAAAAAAAAAAAACGCAATAGGCGTATATTGATTGGTTTGCGCAAAAGTTGTCGCATCTACAAACTACAGGATAGATTTAGAGACTTCTAATTTTTTTTATTGTTTTTACTGGTAATGACGGTGATCTACGATTTTTAGTAGGACTGCGACATTGCGGCGGACAAATCTAATTCCAAATTACTCTTTTTGGGGACAAGTGACATTATTACATTGATCAGTGCTATAAAAATGCACTGATCAATGTAAAAATGACACTGGCAGAAACGGGGTTAACACTAGGGGGCGATCAAGGGGTCAAAAGTGTGTTCCCTCAGCGTGTTCTAACTGTAGGGGGGATAGGCTTACTGAAACATGACAGAAATCACTGTTCCCGATCACTCTGTCATGTCACTAGGCAGAACAAGGAAATGCCTTGTTTACATAGGTAGTTCCCCGTTCTGCCTCTCCTCACCGCGTGCGTGCCACTGGCGGTGTGCACGCGTCTGCTATCCTGCTTTTACGGAGGGACGTACAGGTACATCCATTTGTGCAGCGGTGCCACTCTGCCGATGTATATTGGCGTGAGCTGTCGGGCAAGTGGTTAATAGCAAACATGTCATACTTGCCTACTTTGTGCAATGGCTTTGCACAGAGCATCCCTGATCCTCTTCTTCTGGGGTCCCCCACTGGGGCCCCTGGCTCCTCCCCCCCGCCGAGTACTCCCATAGCACTCGTGCAGGCTCAATCCACTGACACACACAGCTCTGCTTAGCCCTGCTCCCCGCACTCTCCTCACAGGCTGTGACTGACAGCAGCAGGAGCGTCTGCTCTCTGACAGCACTGAATCGAGATTTAGCTCCACTAAGTATTTAGGGGGCTAGGGGTGATCCTGTGCACAGAAAGTTTTTTTTACCTTAATGCAGAGAATGCATTAGGTAAAAAACCTTCTACCTTTTCAATTACTTTAAATAGTGAATTGCTAATTCATAATTACACACAGGGCTGCTGTTAGGAATCACAGGGGTTCCCGTACAGCCTACATGACACTGCCCCCCTCTTTGCTAAAAATACACAAAAAACATTATTAGCTGTTGGATAGCAACATGGTTTAATATCTTACTTCTGGTATTTCACTTCCTGTTTGACACAGCCAGGTAGGAATGAAACACATCAAAGCTTTGTGATCAGAAGAACAATGCCTTGGCTCAAGCCCACCTGCTGGGACATGTGTGAGTACAAGTTTCAAAGAGACCACTGCTGCCAAGATGTCTATTGAAGATCTGACACAGGGCTAATAGAGACGCTGGCCCTGGTGGACAATATACCATGCTTCCTGGAGAATGGGCAGACATTTGGGAGGGATACCTCCTCGGCAATGTATATTGGATAAAAGGCAAATGGGGGTGGCTATGAGTGGGTGTGTATGTTTGAATGAAAGGAAGACACAGGCTTTTTGTTCTTTCTCTTGGTTGCTGAGAAGCCTGCTGTAAGGGTGTCCCTCTGCTATCTTGGGACTTTGCTCTGACCGAGGGCTTGGGCCTATATTCCATGAGGCCCAGACCCCTTTTATCATCCAGAACCCACAGAGGAAGCCATGTGTGATAAGTATCTTTGATATTTCATTGTTGTTATATGTTGTAGAGATATGCTGTCAGTATAGTGTGTTCTGATTGTAAGCTATGTAACATTGTAATACCCTTTTAGTACTTTTATGATAGTTTCCTAACTCCTTGGGAAATAAAATAAGATATTGTTTTACTAGCAGCACCGTGTGTTTGGTTTCATAGCTAACCTGGTATTATTGCGATATTAACAATAGCATGTGCTCAGAGTTTAATAGACCAACTAATTATAGGGACTAGACAAATTAATACACAGATATAATATTAATAATTATATCGATTATTACATTAGTGGACAGGAGCACATATAAAATTACTGAAAAATCTAGAAGATAAAACTGGATTGAGTTAATACATAAAGCCCTGTGTGTGAATGAGGTGCTGTGGCCTGTAGAGTGTAAATCTGTGTTTTTTTTTTTTAATGTGGCTAGAACTGCATGTAGGCAGGGTATGTTACACTATAGGGACGCAGCATCTGTATGAACACAGCTGCAGGTCCTAATTTGACAGGTGTGTGGATGCAGGTACACACCTCCCAACTTTCTGACATGGGAATGAGGGATACCTATTAGCAAAAGTATGTAGGCATAGGATACACCCCTTGCCCCCCCCCCCTCCCCCCTTAAAGGAGAATTGTACGAAAAAAATGATTTCTTTCCACACATGCTTTTCTTACTACTACTAATGCTTTATATTGGCTTTTGGAATTTACAAATTCAGCAATTTAGAACTTGGATGAAAGGTTTAGCACTGGAAGACACTTTTTGATAAATAAATAGTGCATTTTATATGCAACTATATAGATCAGACCAAAATAAGGGACAAATGAGGAGGAAAGAGGGACAGAGGGACAGCCCCTCAAAATTAGGGACAGTTGGGAGCTATGCAGGTATATAGCCCTGAATTCAGACAGTGTGCATTCAGGGCCACCTGCACACCTGTCAAATTAGGAGCTGCGGTTGTGTTTGTACAGCCACTGCGTCCTCAAACATTAACAGGAGGCTCCACATGCACAAATTGCTCGTTCACACTATAGGGGGCCAGAGAACCCATGTGAATGAGCCCTTAATTTTTTTAAATTACTTTTGTAGCACTACCCTCACAGGAGCCGCTTGGTAATTTGGATTCTTTGTTCTGTGTCTAGACTCCAAGAACAACCTCAGCCACTCTGACACACCTGGCTTAGCACTTATTAGAACATGAGTATAGATACCTTTAACTCGGCTGTGAATTAGCACCAAGAAATAGACACAACACCATTTAGTGGTAAATTAATTCAATGTATTGGTATGGGTTAGAGTAAATCAGGGGTGTCAAACTTAGTTTCATTATGGTCCGCATCAGCATTATGCTTGCCCTCAAAGTGCTGGTTGTATCTGTTAGACTATTGTAGCACTGTCCCCGTAGGGCTTGCTGTGTGTTGACTTCTTAGGCCTCCCTCTGATTACCTGCAGACAGTTGCTGGGGGTTTTTCACATATCCCTCCTTACTCCCGTTTGCTCGTTACTCAATAAACAGTCCAGGGTATTTGGGTATTTTATATTTATTGTGGAACTTGGATGGGAGAAGGGAATAGTGGGATACTCCACATGAACTATTCCCAGTAGATAAGGACACCTTTTACTTGGCCTCACCAGATTACCTGTGGAAGCAGACACGCTGCTTTTACCATACTGCCACTTGTATGGAAGAATTAAGTCTTCTTGCTCTCTCTAGAAGCAGAATTGATGCAACTACTTTATCTTCAGGACACTCTCTAGCATCCCCTTGACTGACACCTGTCCTGACTCTTCTAGCTGAATGGATGGCCCTCACAGGACAGGCCCCATGACACAGATCTGTACTCACAGTAGGCAGAATCAGATTCTTCCTGATGTCTCCCTTCCAGTCAGCTCTGCAGAACCTCTGGTTTCAGCTTCTCTCTGTCTTTTAGGCCCTCAGGTCGACTACCCAAGGCCGCATGGCAACTTCTACAGCCACCCCCTCCCTCCAGGACCCCGCTCTCCAGCCGAAGACCCCAAACATATGTGCCCTTAGCATTTATACAGTCACCCAGCATGCAACGAGGCACTTTCCTCTGCAAATAGCCAGGGCTGTAACAATGCCTGTGCCCTCACTTTCTAGGTTTCCTCCCACTGTACAATATGCCTCCCTATTGCACCAGTGTGAAACATTCAGACAAGCTGAGGTGCACCTGAGCACCAAGAGCAGACCTCACTAATAGATCCTGCTCCCTGGTAGGCAGAGAGCATTCTAAATTTACCTAATGGTCCCCCTGTTAGGCAGAAAGACCCAAAACTATACTCTCTTCTAACTCTTAACTAGGAGGGTGCTATACTATACTATATAAATGTATCTACTCTTTGTCTTATTAAATTACTGCCTCTGCAATTGATTATTACTGGTTTTAGTAATAACTTAATACTTAAGCTGTAAAGGGCAGGTGCAGACCGGCACTGAGCCCACTCACACAGCAGTTAATGCAAGTCTGAAAAGGAGGGTCGCCACCTCTGGTATCATCCACAAGAAGCTTTATTGGAGATTGCTCAGACAGAATATGGTTCTGCCATGGTGTTCTGTCAGAGCAGTTTCCAATAAGGTTTCTTGTAGAGGATACCAGTGGTGTGCGACCCTCCTTTTCAACTGGCATAGAATTGTATTATTCTCATAATATGTATAAGCAGATGCCCAGAGCACCCCCCTTACATCAGATGACAAGGGCCCCCGCACTAACAGAAGTCAAGAGTCCCTCACCATCCATTACCTCACAGTGCACCCCCTTAGCTTTTGCTGCCGCTGGGAAGAAATTGGGGGCAGAGCTGGGAAGCAGAAAGTGCAGGGTCTGGATGACGACCAGAAGAGGGCTGGAGTCAGCTGCTGGAGTCTGCTGAATGCTGAGACCAGGGGAGGCAGAGACGGGGGTGCCACGGCTGCACAGAGAGTCACAGGAGCTATAGGAGGAGTTCTGTCCTCCTCTCTGCTGCTGACTGCTGAGACAAGATGGGGGTGCAGAAGAGGGGGATGCCACAGGTGTGAAGGCCACTTGAAATGGCCTGGTGGGTCAGATTTGGCCCGTGGGCCTTGTGTTTGACACATGTGGAGTAAATGTTGGTTTTCGCATAAATGAATACACAGAAGGTAGGTCTGCTAGACAGTATAATCACTATTCCAAGGTAATTTAGAATAGAGTTCTGTACACTAGACTGGGATTAACTCATGAACCAGCAAAGTCAGCAATAAACAGTGCATATAAGCCTTAACTGAAATGTGAATAATAATACTAAAACTAGCCTACAATACACTCTAGGAGAATGGTTAGGATATGGTGCAATGTCCCCTGAGAGGTTCTTCTTAGCATAAGCAATAGGTAGAAGTCTCTGTATACCAGCTGTAAAGGGACAGTCTTTAGTGGTATCTCTTCAGCTGGCTAGTGTTGGGGCCCAGTTTTACTGTTGGTGCATATGAGAATAGTGTCAGCCAAGCCTGGTGGCAGTATTAAGGCTACTACAGTAGATGACTGTATACAGCTGTGTACGGATTATTTTTGGAGAATAAGGATATTGTTTATGTCCTTTTTTACACGGGCAGCAGTGTAAAATTAAACCCCTATCAGATTTGGTGGGCACTACCATCTGCTGAACACAACCAATTCAGGTGAATGGGGTAGTGCTGCAACCGCCCTGCACCTGTGTGCAATGCATGCAGTTGCACTGCAGTAGTGTGGTATTTAGGGGGTTAAAACAGCCATGAAAAGGCAACATATCGCCTCCTTACCATCTGTGAAACATCCCTGAAAATTGGTCCCTGAGCTATCCTTGCCTCATGTGTAAACAAGTCCTAAAAGCATAGCTTACATAGAGCATGAATAGTGGAATTTAAAAGAATGTTTTATACATTTTTACAGTGCAGTTGTCAGTTAAAGCGATGCAGTGCCTTATCGCAAAAAATGGCCTGGTCATTGAGCAGCCAAATCTTCCAGGGCTGAAGTGGTTAATGGCCGGCCACACTGCAGATACTCTTCTACTGGTAGGGAGAAAAATTACAGAGGGGGAGCCCATAGCGTAAAACCATTTTTTATTAAAATAAAATTGAAATAAACAAACGTAGGTGCACTCACATGTTTTGGTGCCTATAGCCTGGCACCTGATGTGTTCAGTATGTGTGTATCAAGGGAAATAATCTGGCTGGCATCCACTGGATACCGCTCAGTTGCGGTTTTGGCTCGGTTCCCTGGATTGATTCCTTGGGCGGATGTGTTGTCACGATGATGCGATCAAGCCTCGAAGAGGCCAATAGAAAAGGCTGTCATCAGGAAGCTCCCTGGATGACCCTGACTATGCTCGGCTTCACAAAATTTGGCCCCTCATAAATTACCTGTCCCAAACATTTGTAGATATGTATATAACCCAAAAAACAAGCAATATCTCCCCTGAAAGCATGCCAGATATGAGTTCAAACTGTATAAGCTCTGTGACGGGGCCACAGACAATACATACCGCGTTAGAATTTATCAAAGCTCGTTAACACCCCACTTAGAAATAAAGCCTGCTTGCGCAATGAAGAACTACTCGCAGTAAAATGGAAAGACTAAAGGGATGTATTCATCCCATCTTCCATTCACACAGACACGTCGGTCCAAATGAACACAGCATCTGATGTCATTGAAAAGCCTCTCTGTGTCCATGACAATAATCTTTATATGGGAGGCGTAGACTTCAATAACCAAATGATGAAGCCATATTTAGTTGCCTTCAGAGCTAGACACTTGTACAAAAAAGCGTCTATATATTTATTTCAATTGGCTCTATATAATGTTTATGCAATTTATAATGCAATTGGAAAAGCTGGATCCTTCCTAAAATTTCAGGAATCAATTATTTCAGCCCCTCTATATACAGAAGGCACTGTCGCCCAAAGCCCAAATCCAAATGCAGTTAGCAGGCTGCATAAAAGGCATTTTTCAAATGTCCTCCCTGGTACCCCGACACAAAAGTCACCCCAAAAAAGATGTGTCTGTAGTAAACACAGTAGGAGACGTATAACCTGTCCTGGCCAACCTAGACTTTGCATCAAGCACTGCTTCTATCGCTACCACATCTTAGCGGAGTTTTAATCTAAGGTACAGCATGGCACAGTATAGGGCACACAATTCTGTACATAAAGGGTCTTCAAAGATGTTAGGTAGTCAGGAAACTGTCTATAACATTCTGAGAGACCCTAAAATCACAGGTTGGAAATGTTATGGTTCCAAAAAAAAATTGTTTTAGTGCATTAATGTTATATTGTTACTGCATGTTATTGTTAACTGTTGTTTGCTTTGCAGGAACACCCGCTAGTGTCCGATGTGTCCGCCATAATGTCGCAGTCCCGATAAAAATCGCGGATCGCCGCCATTACTATTAAAAATAATAATAAAAATGCTATAAATCTATCCCCTATTTTGTAGACACTATAACTTTTGCGCAAACCAATCAATATACGCTTATTGTGATTTTTTTTTTTTTACCAAAAATATGTAGAAGAATACATGTCGGCCTAAACTGAGAAAAAATTAGCTTTTTTAAAAACAAAATGGGGATATTTATTATAGCAAAAAGTACAAAATATTGTGTTTTTTTCAAGATTGTTGCTCTTTTTTTTGTTTATAGCACAAAAAATAAAAACTGCAGAGACAACCAACTACCACCAAAAGAAAGCTCTATTTGTGGGAAAAAAAAGGACATCCATTTTGTTTGGGTGCAGCGTTGCATGACCGTGCAATTGTCAGTTAAAACGACACAGTGCCGAATCGCAAAAAATGGCCCGGACATTCAGCAGCCAAATCTTCCGGGGCTGAAGTGGTTAATGAACATAAATCATCCTGCCAGGTCCGCCAGGGTGTCCTGGCAAGACCACAGGAGTCAGTTGCATAGTAGTATGGATACGCCCTTGGATTTGGCTAGGTTATTAGTAGAATGGTAAGTAACTGGGCAAAACCTATTCTTTAAAATGGGAAGTTTATCATCTCTGAAGTGCGCTTCCTGGATAAACGCCACATCTGCACGTGAGCATTTCAGGTCATTTAAGAGTATACGTCTCTTTTCGGGGGTATTTAGCCCCTTGGCATTGAGTGAAAGTATCTTAACAGTATCCATCCCAGGCTAAGGAGCGGGGATTGGATGAAGTAGAAGAGTAGAAGTGAGAAGAAGAGAAAGAAAAACTACTATACCAGAAAAAATTAGTAGTTACATTCAGAGAGTCATGTAGATAGGTACACGGCCCTTGAAGCTATAGTGTCAAAATATTGCCAGCAGCACATTTCAGCCAGCGTTGTCGCTGGGGTAATGCACCAGCCTAAGTGGGGGAGGGGATAGACAGGAACCAACAGGGTTTGCCCCCACCCAGCCTACCCAACCCGGCGTGAAAAAAAATTACAGTAACGGCAAGCATAATAGTGTATCCTTATAACCAAGGTAACAAAAGAACATTCCCTCATTATTGGAACTGTAAGTTAGCAGAGTCACCCAAGACAGCATGGAGTCATCCTCCTATCCATTATGCGGACAGGGGTGGCTCCACCACGTCAGAGGACCTAACTGCGCACTTGGGACATAGCAGACTGACACCCAGGGAGGTTATACAAATTTCTAGTAGAGATCAAGGCACGGGAGACCCGAATGAAAGAGGACCTCTCCTGCGAATCAGTCCACCCAATCGCGTGCCACTCGTGATCTGTGTGTCTCCCTCTCCAAAGTGGCACCCCGCACAAGGTGTCTTCTGTCCCGACTCCACTGGACCTCCAACATCCGAAGCCCCGGTGGAGACCCGGCATGTCCTCACTGCCCATGCAAAACAGGGGCTATAAACACAGTGGAGAGTAAGAAACCCAGGGGGAGCACCTCCCATCTTTTATATACCTTCTTTCTCCTGCTCCAGCTCCCCAAAGCAGAACAGTAGACAGCGCTAGACCTATCATGCAGTATTATAAAACAATGTTGATGCCTAAGTTGCTCGACCCATCCCAGTGAGAGAGGCAAGATACATGGCAAATGTAGTTTACAATTTAGCTAAGGCAATAATAAGAGCAAATGTTTATAGTATTTATAGAGGGTGTTGTCACAGGTAGATAGAGCCAGGTCTGCAGCATTTACAAAATACAGGTAAGTTGAGTCTATCATACTATATTTTCAATGCTACAGAGTGACTTTCGCCATCAAGTCTTGACTGATTGTGCCTTACACGTGCATCAAGTGCTGTAATTGCATTATCTAGAGTCTGCCAGGCTGCATTTTCTAGCTGTATTTTTTAAAAAGGAGGGGGACAGCGTCAGCTGTATTCAGTCCTCGGTGGACATGCATACACTTTTGTTCCACAGCATCACGTAGTGTCACGGATTGTAACACAGCAGAAATGTGGAACTCAAACATTAAGGCACTCAGACCTTCACAAGGTATAAAAATCCTGTCTGTTCCTGTAAGGGATGTACACAGCATAAGTGCAAAATGATGTTCCTCTGTGTGTTTCAGGTCTTAAGAGTCGATGCAGCTCCCATAGACTGTGTATCAGGAAGGGGGCAAACAGAGCAGTATTCTGAGGAGGTGTAGCCCATACTGCATCCGAGGGCATGAGTTCTCTGCGGGGGCAGCTAGCAAAACAAAGAAATAGCTATGCAGTCTAACTGAGCGGACACAGAAGACAAAGGGTAGGTACGATTACCTGCACAGGGAGTATCGTGAAGAAACGGTGAGACGTTGGCTTGTTCCCAGCTCTGTGGGCTGGGAGAGGGTTTTGCGGGGTTTCACGGGGACCCTCCGCCGCGGGCGCTCCGGGTGTTCGCCGCGTTCTCTGCGGCCTGAGGCTGAGAAGACCACCAGGTTGCCACCGAACCCACGCGTTCCGCTGTCCGGGGTATGGACATCAGCCCCGTGGACTGGGACGGTGTTCGTCTCCATAAACTGGAAGAGTGCAGGCAGGTCTCCAGGTGAGCGCAGAGTAAAAGAGCGCTGGTCTCTGTGGAAGGTGGCTGAGAGGAGGAACCCCCATCTGTAGGTGTTGCTGGACAAGCGTGCAATCTCCAGGACTGGGCGCAGCATGGCGCGGCGCTGTAGAGTGGCTCTGGACAGGCCTGGGAGGATCCTGATAGGGGCACCGTCAAACTCCAGGTCGTCATACTCCCATGACTTCCACAGTACAGTTTCCTTGAGTGTGTACAGTGCCTTGCAAAAGTATTCACCCCCTTGCCTTGGCTTTTTACCTATTTTATTACATTACAGCCTTTGTTTCAATGTTTTTTTTATCTGAATTATATGTGATGGATCAGAACACAATAGTCTAAGTTGGTGAAGTAAAATTAGAAAAATATATACATAAAACTATTTTTCAGAAATAAAAAACTGATAATTGGCATGTGCGTATGTATTCACCCCTTTGTTATAAAGCCCATAAAAAGCTTTGGTGGAACCAATTACCTTCAGAAGTCACATAATTAGTGAAATGATGTCCACCTGTGTGCAATCTAAGTGTCACATGATCTGTCATTACATATACACACCTATTTGAAAGGCCCCAGAGGCTGCAACACCTAAGCAAGAGGCACCACTAACCAAACACTGCCATGAAGACCAAGGAACTTTCCAAACAAGTAAGGGACAATGCTGTTGAGACGTACAAGTCAGGGTTAGGTTATAAAAAAAAAATCCAAATCTTTGATGATCCCTAGGAGCACCATCAAATCTATCATAACCAAATGGAAAGAACATGGCACAACAGCAAGCCTGCCAAGAGACGGCCGCACACCAAAACTTACGGACCGGGCAAGGAGGGCATTAATCAGAGAGGCAGCACAGAGACCTGAGGTAACCCTGGAGGAGCTGCAGAGTTCCACAGCAGAGACTGGAGTATCTGTACATAGGACGACAATAAGCCGTACGCTCCATAGAGTTGGGCTTTATGGAAGAGTGGCCAAAAGAAAGCCATTACTTTCAGCAAAAAACAAAATGGCATGTTCTGAGTTTGCAAAAAGGCATGTGGGAGACTCCCAAAATGTATGGAGGAAGGTTCTCTGGTCTGATGAGACTAAAATTGAACTTTTTGGCCATCAAAGAAAACGCTATGTCTGGCACAAACCCAACACATCACATCACCCAAAGAACACCATCCCCACCGTGAAACATGGTGGTGGCAGCATCATGCTGTGGGGATGTTTTTCAGCAGTCAGGACTGGGAAACTGGTCAGAGTTGAGGGAAAGATGGATGGTGCTAAATACAGGGCTATTGTTGAGCAAAACCTGTACCACTCTTTAGGTGATTTGAGGCTAGGATGGAGGTTCACCTTTCAGCAGGACAATGACCCCAAACACACTGCTAAAGCAACACTTGAGTGGTTTAAGGGGAAACATGTAAATGTGTTGGAATGGCCTAGTCAAAGCCCAGACCTCAATCCAATAGAAAATCTGTGGTCAGACTTAAAGATTGCTGTTCACAAGCGCAAACCATCCAACTTGAAGGAGCTGGAGCAGTTTTGCAAGGAGGAATGGGCAAAAATACCAGTGGAAAGATGTGGCAAGCTCATAGAAACTTATCCAAAGCGACTTGGAGCTATGATAGCCGCAAAAGCTGGCTCTACAAAGTATTGACTTTAGGGGGGTGAATAGTTATGCACATTGACTTTTTCTGTTATTTTGTCTGTTTTGTTGTTTGCTTCACAATAAAAAAAAACATCTTCAAAGTTGTGGGCATGTTCTGTAAATGAAATGATGCAAATCCTCAAACAATCCATGTTAATTTCAGGTTGTGAGGCAACAAAACATGAAAAATGCCAAGGGGGGTGAATACTTTTGCAAGGCACTGTATCTGTGCAGCCTGCAAATCACGTCCCTCGTTCTGGTGGAATCAGTGGAGCGGGGACCCAGGGCTCTGTGGACCATGTCAAACTCCACTCGGTTAGGGAGGGTATTGTCGGATACCTTCTGTAAGATAGCCGCTGCCAATTCCGCAAGGTCTTTAGGCCCCGTCGCTTCAGGCAGACCCTGTATCCACAGGTTGTTCAGCCTGTTCCTGTCCTCCATGTCCTCGATGTAAAATTGGAGGGCCACCGCGGCATCAACGTCAGCATCCTGGAGGGGTTCCAAGGCCGACACTCTCTGGCTTAGGGTTGCCATAGAGGACTCCCCCACTGACAGTCTGTTGGTAAGGGACTGCACATCTCTTTTGACCCCCTGCATCTCCTTGCGGTGGTTCTCCTCCAGACGGACAATGAGTAGTTCAATGTCCGATTTAGTCGGGAGGGCCTGGAGGAGGGCTCGGAGGTCAGGGTCCAACTGGAGGGTACACGGGTGTGCTGATAAGCTTTGAGAGGTCGATCTGATATCTGGCGGAATGTCGGAAAATGCATCTGAAGCCGAGGAGGCAGCTGGGGAGGCCGAGTAATTATAGAGGCTGGTGACCCCAGGCAGAGATGCGCGAGCTTCCGCCATCTTGGGGTCTGGGGAGGCCGTCTGGGAGCCCGGGAAGTAGCAATCAATACTGCCTTTAGTCTTGCGGTTTTTAGTTGCCTGGCTGCCACTGTTTGTCTTCCGCTTCCTAGTCGAGGGCATGCCGTAGTTATATGAGCTGTATAAGCCGGTTTAGGTGGGAACAGGTCAGGAGCTCAGGCTACACACATCCACCTGCAGTCATGTCCAGACCACGCCCCCGATGCTATAACTTTCACACAAACCAAATAATATACACTTATTGTGATTTTTTTTTACCAAAGACATGTAGCAAAATACATTTTGGCCTAAATTAATGAAGAAATTTAATTTTATCAGATATGTTTTATAACAGAAAGTAGAAAAACACGTTTTTTTCTTTAATTTTCAGTCTTTTTTCATTTATATCGCAAAAAAATAAAAAGCCCAGTGGTGATCAAATACCACCAAAAGAAAGCTCTATTTAAAGAAAGATAAACATTTCCTTTGCATACAGTGTTGCATGACCAAGCACTTTCCAGTTAAAGTAGCGCAATGATAAATAGCAAAATATGGTCTGGTCATGAACTGGGTAAAACCTTCTGGAGGTAGTTAAGGACATTGCTAAGAAAGGGCTAGCTGTTCCTGTTCACCTTCACCATCATAGGAGTGAGCCCTTTCTCTGATTCAAACCCCCTCACATGTGCAATGGCTCTGGGCTAGACCGTTTGAAAGCACACTTCTGTGATGGTGAAGGTGAACAGTAACAGCTGGGCATCTCTTACCAACATCTTTAACAATGTCCTTTGAGTTTCTAGTCAGGCTTCATGAGGTACCTAAATGGCCTACACCTATAGCAAGGGCATTATTGAATTTTGCTCAAAGCTGCACAGCTTGTATTTAGCTATAGAGACCCCTTATCTGCATAAGTAGTTTTTTGGTAAAGGTGAACTAACCCTTTAACGTTAATAACTCAGACAATACTGAAAGCAGTGGCAGCCAGGTAACTAAACTTCAAAAGAACATCAGCAGTGGAAGCCTACATATTTTTCTCAGGACAGGTTACCTTTAGGACAGCTCAGAATTGGACAGTGTCCAGGCTATTTAGTCCTATCCTCGGTAGATGTAAAATAAGCAAAATAAGGCCAGCTAGGAGATATGCAGAAGTGTTTAGCTGTAATGGAGATGGTGAATTTGAGCTCCTCATCTAACATATACCACATCACAAGTGTTTGATTTGCTTGAGTTCTAGATACATACACTAAAGTCATCAGGTGCCAGTGAGCTGTTGGATGTAGGTAAAGAATGTTCCATATCCCCCATTGGCGAATCTGTATAACAAAGGAAAACAGTTTATAAACAAAGCTTCAAGCATATTATTTTGTAAACAAAGTTGGGAAACCAAGCTTCAAGCATTAAGGTATTATGTAATTAAAAAATATGTATAAAATGATCTAAAATGGAAGAAAGTTGGTGTTTTATGAACATACAATTAAAGTTTTAGACTAACCGAAGGTGATATTTTTAGTTATAAAAGGTTATAAAAGTATTTCTTAAAGAAGTAGTAAACCGCAGAAGAAACAAAACAAAAAAAAAAACCCCTGCAAGACAATAGCATAATGTGCTAGTATGTACTTAGAATGAGGTCCCCACAGAACGCCTGATCACCGCTGAGGGAGCTGACATGTTCCCTCTGCGTTTCTTCTGGGTTGTGAGTGGCCTGAGCTGCGATGATGTCACTCCCGCGCATGCACGCGGGAGTTCTCCATCTTGGCAAGGAGCTCTGAATTTCCGGCATGATCCACTGGACCTTCAGAGCGCATTCTCCGCTGGCGTCAGCGGCTACATGCAGGGTGAATATCTCCTAAACCGTGCAGGTTTAGCAGATATTCATTTTACCTACAGGGATGCCTTATTATAGGCTTCCCTGTAGGTAAAAATGACCAAGCAGGGGATACAACAGCTTTAAAAAAGTCCATCTGGTAAGACATATATTAAATTCTTCTAGGCACAAACAGACTGGTCCCCTTTTCCTGTGTCTCAGATGTCATATACAAAATCGTATGGATACGCTTACCGGAAAGGATGGACCCCTTAATTACAGGGGGTCAGACACGCATCCAGGCAGGGGACCAGTCTGTTTGTGCCTAGAAGAATTTAATATATGTCTTACCAGATGGACTTTTTAAATGTTTTTATTTAATTTTTTTTAACAGTTTGCGCTGCACTTTCATTTGTTTAGTTATTTGGTATTGAGGTTGGTGAATCCTTTAAGTGTCCAACTTGCATTCATTATCACGTTTAGTTTGCGCTGATTGCCCTCTGTTTTATTATACAACAGCTTTAAATATCATTAAGGTTGTCTTCCTGTCATAGTTCCTAACTCTCTTCCTGCTTGCTTGAGAGATTTGAGGTGTTTCATTCCACCTTTGCATGTTCCAGCTACTCTAGAGTCTCTACAAAATATAAAAAAAGAAAAAAATCTAGAAGGAAAAGTGCAGAATTTAGCACAGCACAGTGGCTAAAGGTTTAGCACTTCTGCTTGGCAACACTAGGGTTGTCAGTTTGAATCCCAACCATGGCACTACCTGCCTCTAGTTTGCATGTTGTCCCTGCACGTGCGGGGCTTTCCTCCCACACTATCCCAACCATGCCACTACCTGCCTGGAGTTTGCATGTTCCCCCTGTACCTGCAGGGGTTTCCTCCCACGCTATCCCAACCATGGTACTACCTGCCTGGAGTTTGCATGTTCTCCCTGTACCTGCGGGGGGTTTCTTCCTACACTATCCCAACCATGGCACTACCTGCCTGGAGTTTGCATGTTCTCCCTGTACCTGTGGGGGTTTCCTCCCACACTATCCCAACCATGGCACTACCTGCCTGGAGTTTGCATGTTCTCCCTGTGCTTGCGGGGGTTTCCTTCCACACTGTCCCAACCATGGTATTACCTGCCTGGAGTTTGCATGTTCTCCCTGTACCTGCGGGGATTTCCTCCCACACTATCCCAACCATGGTACTACCTGCCTGGAGTTTGCATGTTCTCCCTGTACCTGTGGGGGTTTCCTCCCACGCTATCCCAACCATGGTACTACCTGCCTGGAGTTTGCATGTTCTCCCTGTACCTGCGGGGGTTTCCTCCCACACTGCAAAGACATGCTGGAAGGTTAATTGGCACCTGTCTAAATTGGCCCTAGTATTTGTATGTATGAATGTGAGTTAGGGACCTTAGATTGTAAGCTCCTGGAGGGCAGGACGGATGTAAATTGATGGTGCTATATAAGTACCTGAAATAAGTAATAAATAAAAATGTGATCATATGAGCACTTATGATGTGATATCACAAATATTATTGAGAATATATCCTCAATATCTGTGCTCATCATTCCCACAGGGGAATTAGGGGTGATATTGAGGTGCACACTCCCCCTGTCTCCCAGAAGGTGCAGGCTGAAAGGGAGCTGTCATTACACTATGTTTACACCTGTGCATTTTGTAGAAATACAGTCCATTTAACATGGTTTTCTATGGATGTAGTTCACACCTGTGCATTTTGCGGCCCTGCGTTTTTTAAAAAGGGTCAGGGACTTTTTTTCCCGCAGCAGATTGCGTTTTGTGTGTAATAGACTTCAATGGAGTTGCACTAAAAATGCAAGTGTTGCTTTTGATGCGCTTTGCGGTTTGTTTGTTTTTTTCTCTTTAAACACACTGTGTATGGCTGGTAGCCAAGGAGCGGACTGGGAAGCCAGCCGCTGCGTCCTTAACAACCGATGAGTTATCAGCTGTCAGCAGGGTTCCTCGCTGATAGCTGACTGTAAAAAAAAGAATTGCCCAGCAGGCCAGGAAAAGGAGGGGAAGAGCGAGCGCCTCCCCCATCCCCCCTGAACCATACCAGGCCGCATGCCCTCAACAAGCACCTTGTCTCCATGTTGATGTGGACAAGGGCCTCTTCCCCATGACCCTGGGCGGTGGTTGTGGGGGTCTGCAGCAGGGGGCTTATAGGAATCTGGGGGCCCCCAGATCCTGCCCCCCCATGTGAATGAGTATTAGGTACGCATTCACCAAAAAAAACACACACGTGGTGCATGCTGGGTCGGTGATGTCACAAGGGGGCAGGGCCACAGGTGACATCACCAGGTGGCCCTGCCCCTTACCTATTTAAGAACTGTCAGACGGAGGAGCGGGCAGTCGGTGGTTAGCCTTCGTCGAGTGCGGATTGATGAGGGATCTACATTGTGGGACATTGTTTTTTTTTATTTTTAATAAAGGATTTGTTAAAACTATGTGTTTTTTTTCTTTTTGACACTTTTTTTGGTGAATGAGTAGGGGTACAATGTACCCTTACTCATTCACATAGGGGGGTGGGATCTGGGGGCCCCCTTGTTAAAAGGGGCTTCCAGATTCCAATAAGCCCCCACCCGCAGACCCCCACAACCACCACCCAGGGTTGTGGGGAAGAGGCCCTTGTCCCCATCAACATAGGGGCAAGGTACTTTGGGGTGGGGGCCTGGTAAAGTTCAGTGGGGGAAGAGGGGCACCCGCTCATCCTCTCCCTTCCCTGACCTGCCAGGCTGCATGCTCGGATAAGGGCCTGGTATGGATTTGGGGGTAACCCCACGCTGCTTTTTTCCTGCTTTTTTTTTTTTTTTTGCTGGCAATTCTTTTTTTTAACATTCAGCTGGCAGCGGGGAATCCTGTACCTCTGGATCCCTTTACATTACACAGCCCCCATACCCCTGGACCCCTTCACATTACACATGGAATCTTGCTGACAGCTGATGATTCATTCGTTATTAAGGACGCGGCAGCCGGCTTCCTGGTCCACTCCTTAGCAACCAGCTATTTACAGTGTGTTTAAAGAGAAAAAAAAATGCAAAATGCATGAAGACTGCGTGCAAAAACGCATCAAAAACGTGGGTTTAAAAACCTAGACTTACTCAAAATGTACCATGGATAAAAAGTAAGACAGCCACACACTGTCGATGTACAAAAGTTCAAGATTTATTCCAGCAATTGCCACAGCCATAGTCCCTGCCCAGAGACCTCCCCAATCAAATGCAGTTCACCAAATTGGGCTTAGTCGTAGAAAATATTGATCTTATGTACATCACTGGTGTGTGGCTGCTCTTCATCTGTCACAAGGGAAGCTATTTGGCTTTACCCAAAAAAAGCATTGCATGGGGAAATGACAGAATGGGGCTTGTGTCAATGGCATCAGTTTGACATTAGTTTCGGATACCTCTGGGACCATTCAGAACTCATTGGCAGGTACATTTAACCTGCAGGTTGACCTCCTTTTGACCTACATTCGACCTTCTTCAAGTGGGTTTTGCATTTCCATAGACTTGTATGGGAATACAAAACCCACTTGAAACAAAGAAAAGCCCATCAGCACAGGCTTTAAAACGGTGAGGGTAGATGCTGTAGAAAATTTGGATGCAGCGAATGGAACTCCAGAAGCAGCGGCCTGGTTACAACTGGGACTTTTGTAACCACTCTTTCTATGAGTTACTGCACTTTGCACTGCTTTTTTCAAGCAGCCTTGAAATAAAGAGTAAAATAAAGAGGTTCCATTTATTAAAAACAGAAGAGCAGGACTGTCAGATTGGTATAGGCAAAAACTCGACTTTTGTTCCCATTTGTTTTTTCCCAATTTTTTAATTTTTTTATTTATAAAATTATATGTGAGGTTAAAATAGACACAAATTTATCAAGCTGCACTCAATACAATTTCTAGATGGTGTGGGCAAGACTGCTTTTTTTACATTCTACATAGCTATGTGAACATTTACTGAAATGGCTACATTAAGTATGTGGGAGTTTCAATGACAAAACTTGTGTTTGATTTTACAAATCTGGTATCCTGTGTGTGAAAAGGCTTGTCTGTGCTGTATTAGGTTGCCCCTGTTCAAATAGAAGGACACACTTCTCTGAGGATGTGTAGTCATACAGACTTATAGGTTACTATTGTAGCTATGTAATGTTACCAGTTGTTGTGTTTTCTGCAGCGTTCATGGGGGTCGCTGATGTATTCTCCGTGACGGGGTCTTCTGTAGTACTGTCCACTTCTGTGGTATCTTTAACAAGAACTAATGAAATCCCAATCCATATGAGAAGGCAGCCTAATGATTGATTATAAAACAGTGTTCAGGGTTTTGAGTAATTACCATAAAATCTTACTAAAGAAAAAGCTTTTGCGCTTAAGTGCACAGATTCCAAAGATAAGAACAACAGCACTCAAACCATCCTAATACTGGACAAAAATAAACTTATAAAAAATTGGTGCGCTATCCCTTTAAAAGTGGAACAAAGTATAAATCAAACAACCAAACCTTCAAATATAGGTAAATAAGTGCAATCATACATATCAAAGGTGCACATCAGACAACAAAAAGTGCAATTTAAATGATAAAAACACAGTTCATAAAAAGGTATATCAGTGTGAAAGTCCAATAAAAATGTACTGTGCTGAGTGAGAAGTGTACTTCAATGTGAAATTCATATTGTGATTAAACAAAAGATGCATAACACTACCTTCCCCCACGCACACACCCACACACACACACACCAAGGTTCCAACTTACCTCTCCACATTGGCAGCAGCCCCCATAGACATGAATAGTCCTTACCCCTTCCTTTGGAGTAAGGCACTTTTAAAGTGAATAGAGAACGTAGGCACCAAGAGAAGTTGCTACCATCAGAGACAGGTAAGCAGGCACTTAAGTTGGATGTGCGGGCAGGGGCGTACCTAGAGCATTTGGCACCCGGGGTGATTTCCTATATCTGGAACTGCGATGTCAATGTGCTGACATCACTTGTAGCGCCTCTGCGCACTGTGGCCCAGGAACCCAGAAGAGTCCTTCCTCTGCTCCCCTGGACGGCCAGGCCCCTCCTCCTCCTCTGCAAAAACGCTGCCGACCGAGCCGTGGATTGGCATTGGGCGGCCAGTGCCAGACAGAAATACATGTAACTGCCAGTGGAGTCACTAGGGTTGGTCTCACCCAGTGCAGTAAAACATGGTGTCACCTGGTGCAGTGCACCCCTCCCAAAAAAATATATATTTTCCTGTTTTCTGAAAGTGCACCAAAGATGCAGCATGCAGGACTTTTGGTTCACTTTTAGAAAATGCAGAACAAAAACACACAACCTAATAGAAATCTGTAGGACTGCAGCTGTAACTGCGGGAAAAATGTAGGAAGACCCCCTTTACATTACACAGCCCCCATACCTCTTGACCCCTTCACATTACACAGTCCCCGTACCTCTGGACCCCTTTACATTACACAGCTCTGCACATCTGGACCCCTTTACATTACACAGCCCTCGCACCTCTGGACCCCTTTACATTACACAGCCCCCGCACCTCTGGACCCTTTTACATTACACAGCTCCCACACATCTGGACCCCTTTACATTACACAGCTCCACACTTCTGGACCCCTTTAAGTTACACAGCCCCCACTACACCTCTGGACCCCTTTAAATTACACAGCCCCCCACATCTCTGGAGCCCTTATATATCATACAGCCACCACACCTCTGGACCCCTTTACATTACACAGCCCCCTCGCACTTCTGGTCCCCTTTACATTACACAGTCCCCTCGCACCTCTGGTCCCCTTTACATTACACAGCCCCCTCACACCTCTGGACCCCTTTACATTACATGGCCCCCACACCTCTGGCCCCCTTTACATTATACAGCCCCCCACACCTCTGGAACTCTTTAAATTACACAGCCCCCCACACCTCTAGACCCCTTTACATTACACAGCTCTGCACCTCTGGACCCCTTTACAATATACAGCCCCCCACACCTCTGGACCCCTTTACTTTACACAGCCCCCCACACCTTTGGACCCCTTTACATTACACAGCCCCCCACACACCTTTGGACACCTTTGCATTAAACAGCCCCTACCCCCCGCAGCTCTGCACCTTCCCACCTTATTTGGGCATGCAGGAGAGCAGAGCAGGGAGCAAGAGGCAGAATGGGAGAGAGAAACAGCAGCACTGAATAGACAGCGGGAGCTGCCGGACTTAACTTTCCAAGTTAACAATCAGGTGATTGTTTGCTAGGTGGTTCCTGCTCCACTCTCCTGGGTTAGTGACTGGCGGAGGCAATCCGGCGAACGGCCCTGGGTGTCACGCCTCTAGCAGGTGTCACCTGGGTGTGGCCCGCACCGCCATAGCGATGCCACTGCTGATACCCCCCCCAATGTGTGGCACCTGGGGCGGACCGCCCCCCCCCGCCCCCCATTGGTACGCCACTGTGTGGGAGTTAGCTTAGATTATTTTAGGGGATAAACTGGATATTGTTTTTATCTAAATCTGACCTTGTCTTTTAAGGCAGCTTGTCTTAGGGGTAGGATGATTTTTGAGACTATGGTTGAATTCTATAGCAAAAACCACACAAAAATGGTACTTAGGTTATGGATGGATGCTGATGGTCTGAATCACCATGTGGGTTCCTATATTTCCTAGATATTCCAGTTGTGGAAACACCTAATCTGTGGTCTATTTCTCGAATCTCACTTTTGCTACAGCAAGAGAAATGCAAATCCTACTGTGGCTTACTTAAGCTTAAAGGAGGGCAAAATGTACTTTTACGCACCCAGCAGGCCACTTTGGGTGTAGGTCATTTAGCTTTGTGCATATTTGTTTATTATGGAGGGAAACTCAAGTAATGCAGAAAGTGTGCTTTATAAAATTGCATTACCTAAGTAATGAAAAACAATAGTGTTAACCATTTAGCCAGCTCACTCCCCGTGAGCAGTAGCCAAGGAATGTAATCTTTGGATAGTTCATAATTCTACCAAAAGTGGTCTCTAGGATATCATGCAGCTAGAAAACTAATGAAACTAAAAATCCCCTTTAAATGCTCTAGGAATAATCTGCAATAGGCATGTTTCATTCCTCAGTGCCGGTTCACATAGGGGCGACTTGTCAGGCGACCTAGTCGCCTGACAAGTCGCCTCCCGTTCTGTGCTACAGAACCGTTCTAATAGGAGCGACGCAAGTCGCTCCGACTTAGAAAAAGGTTCCTGTACTACTTTGGGGGCGACTTGGGGCGACTTACATAGACTTCTGTACAGAAGTCGTTTTGCAAGTCGCCTCGGAAGTCGTTTGCAGGTCGCCTCGCTGAGGCGACCTGCAAGTCGTGCCGCCCCTGTGTGAACCGGCACTTAGGGATATTTCAGCTGCGCACCTTGACTTAATCATGTTTGCACACAGCCCAGTGTGTTGGGGATATTACTCAAATTGCCAGAGGTCATCATTTTCCAAATCTGTGTACAGAACTTGATCACTAAAATTAAAGGGACATCTATAGCATTGAACATGTTGATATAAGCACCATGCAGTTTTAAATTTATCATGTACTCATATTCTCACCACTTTAGTACGATAACCGAAAGCAACCAGCTAGGATTCATCTTCTACTAGTGAACAATAGAAATATATAACTTCAACAATTTGTTCTTCATCTCTGCTAAATCATCCCATGAATATATTTGTGAAAAAAATTTCCACTCACCTTGAAGTGTGATCCGATGGTTTTTGATTCCCATTTCTTAGGCAAAACGCACAGATTGACCTACAAAACCAAACAGAATATATGTATATGACACTAGTATTTTCGTAATCCTTTTAAAGCAGTTTTTGGAGTTTTGCATTTCCTTTTCAAATTAAACAGGGATCATACTCCTATAGTGTCTGATCACTTGCTTTCTAATCATAAATTAGATACATAATTAGGGACATTTATCAAGCAATTTAGCAACACAATCTCATGGATCAGATATACTTTAAAGCCAGGGTCAGCAACCAGTAGATCGCAGCCAGGTGACTGGTAGATTTCGGTCTGGGCTTGCTGATCCATCATCTCAGAGCATCAAACAGAGTGCAATGCAGAGGGACTACCTGTAACGTTGAAGCTGTAGTAGGGACCAAGAGCCTCATAAGCCGATGCCTCGTCTGTAGTGCTGGCTCCTGTCCCATGCGGAGTGAAACCAACTGCACTCCACCTCTTATCCTGGCTATCCAGTGGTGGCTGGTGCTCAAAAATTTTTTTTTGGGGGGGGGGGACGCAAACAAACTGAAAAATTCTGAGAAATACTGAAACAAAAACTTAAAATGCAGCCACTATACCCATCATATGCAGCCACTGTGCCCATCATCTGCAGCCACTGTGCCCCATCAAATGCAGCCACTGTGCCCCATCAAATGCAGCCACTGTGCCCCATCAAATGCAGCCACTGTGCCCATCAAATGCAACCACTGTGCCCATCAAATGCAGCCACTGTGCCCATCAAATGCAGCCTCTGTGCCCATCAATTGCAGCCACTGTGCCCATCATATGCAGCCTCTGTGAACCATCAATTGCAGCCACTGTGCCTATCATATGCAACCTCTGTGCACCATCAATTGCAGCCACTGTGCCCATCATATGCAGCCTCTTTGCCCATTAATTGCAGCCTCTGTGCTCATCATATGCAGCCTCTGTGCCCATCAACTGCTTCAAAAAACACCCCCGCCGCTGGAATTCAGGTGCCCGGCATCCAAAAAGGGTCTGGACGCCTGAATAGGGGGTGGCTACAGCGGCCATGGATAGATTCATGTAATGCATGAATCTATCCATTTGTCATATAGGGGATGGCATGACAGAGCCAGCATGGATGGGCCAGCAGCAGGAAAGAAGAGATCTTCAGGTCAGTGAGAAGCAATACACTGGGCATAATAGTATATGGCTGCTTTCACACTGATGCGCTCTGGTTTACCCACACCATGGGTGCAGTGCAGGGTACCGGAAGTGTTCCTGCTGCGCTTAGCCATAACTTCAATTATATCCTGTGGGTTTGGTGTGCTTTCAGAAAGTGGACCACACCTGCAGGATATAATAAAAGTCTATGGCAAAGCACAGCTAACTGTAAAGTTGAAGATGTACTGTGCTGCAACCATGGTGCAGGTAAACCACAGCATATCACAAAAGCCTTACATGTGGCTCAGAACAGTAAGGGTTCTTCTACATTTGTAGTTTTGGGCGGTGGTAAAACCCCTGCCCCAACTGCACCCCCTTTAGCTGCAGGGGCCAGGGGTGTACACATGTCGCAGTCGCAGCAAACGTTATAAGCCCTGTCATGGTTGGTGGGTGTAGCACTTGCCAAACGTGACCCATTCATGTGAATGAGGCTGCACTGCAAATTCCCTGCAACCTTGTGCAGTACAGCAAACAAGGGGTTAATTGGGCAGTGTTGTGTTGCTTTCTCACCACCTGCTTTAACCCCTTGGACTATGCAGTTGCTGGGTGCTTTGAGAGTGGACCCATTTATTTGAATGGGTCACGTTTGGCAGGCAGTAGCATCCACCAAAAGCAACAGGGGCTTTAATTCCTGTTGCAGCACATGTACACCTTTTGGCTGCTGCCTCAGCAGCTAAAGGGGATAGGGATTGGGGACTAAAAATTTGTGACTCAACCGCAGGGTTTTACCAACCCCCAACTTTATGTGTGAATGAATCCTAAGGGTGCCTCTGCAACTAAGGGCTCATTCACAAATGCAACAGGTACTGCTGCTCCTCTGAAAAGCCATCCGAGTGTGTTTGACAGGTGGTGAGGAGGTGATATGTTGCCTCCTCACCACCTGATTTAAACCCATGATTGCTGTGCAATGTATGCGATTGCGACACAGTAGTAAACTGGCAAAACTGGGTGACATTGTGGGTGATCTTTGACTTCTTCCATGTTGTTCAGGTAGATCTCCACCTCTTTAAGGTTGCCTACCCCTGCTTTAAAGTATACTGTATGTTACCCCAACACTTCATATTACTGAAATGTGTCTTTTGTGCCATGTACTCCTATAAAAACAAGTATCCTGTTCTCTTTGCATTGCTTTCTTTGTGTGAAATACCTGGTAATCCTGCCAGTCCCCCTGCTTTCCTGTTTCAAACTTACTATGCCAGGCCTGGAAGCACATCCATCCCAGCATAGTCAGTTTTCTTCTTTGCTTTCTACTTGGGAGCATAGCCTGCCTGTACTCCAATGGTTAGACTTGTGCTGACATCAGTGGCGGCCCGTCCCCCCTATCCATGCGCCCGGCCCCCTGATCTACATACAGGGACACCAGACCATGGATTCCAATTGGGGGGGGGGGGTTTGCTTTTGTTTTTATTAACCGCTTCAGCCCCGGAAGATTTTACCCCCTTCCTGACCAGAGCACTTTTTGCGATTCGGCACTGTGTTGCTTTAACTGACAATTGCGTGGTCGTGCGACGTTGTACCCAAACAAAATTGACGTCCATTTTTTCCCCACAAATAGAGCTTTCTTTTGGTGGTATTTGATCATCTCTGCAGTTTTTATTTTTTGCGCTATAAACAAAAAAAGAGCGACAATTTAAAAACAAAACACACAATATTTTGTACTTTTTTGCTATAATAAATATCCCCATTTTTTTTTCTTTAAAAAAGCTAATTTCTTCTCAGTTTAGGCCGATATGTATTCTCCTACATGTTTTTGGTAAAAAAAAAAAATCGCAATAAGCATATATTGATTGGTTTGCGCAAAAGTTATAGCATCTACAAAATAGGGGATATTTTTATAGCATTTTTATTATTATTTATTTTTTTACTAGTAATGGCGGCTATCTGCGATTTTTATCATGACTATGACTTTATGGCAGACACATTGGACATTTTGACACATTTTTGGGACCATTGGCATTAATACAGCGATCAGTGCTATAAAAATGCATTGATTACTGTAAAAATGTGACAGGCAGTGAAGGAGTTAACACTAGGGGGCGATCAGGGGGTTAATTGTGTTCCCTAATGTGTGTTCTAACTGAAGGGGGGAGGGGACTGACTAGGGGAGATGACAGATCGTCTGTTCATACGCTGTATGAACAGACGATCTGTCACTTCTCCCCTCAGAGAATCGGGATCTCTGTTTACACACAGAGATCCTGGTTCTCGCCGTGTTACTAGCGATCTCGGGAGCTCGGCGGTCATCAAGACCACCGGGCACTCGCATCGGCTCCGGGGGCGAGCAGCAGTCTCCGAGCCCACCCAGTTGTGTGACAACAGAGAATGAATATTCGCTATTCTCACACTAATCCTCCTCCCAGCCAATCAGGAAGCGGGTTATGAGACCTGTTTCCCGATTGGCCAAAACGCCAGGCGATCCTATTGGACACCTAGGAGGACGGAGGAGGAGGAGAGAGGAAAGCACGGCCCGAGGAGAAGACCCGCCAGCCGCCACTGAATTGGCTTACCCGCAGTGGTGCTCCCCAGCTCAGACAGGGGAGGGAGGGGAGATTGGAGTGAGGAGGTAAGGAGGCCGTCCGTCTCGCACGTGGGGCAGGGGCACATTCATTTCCCGGGGAGGGGGGTGAACCGACTCATCTCCCGCTCAGGGGGTGTTGTGGTTGGCGCCCCCCCGAATTATCGAGCACCAGCTGCCACTGACTGACATACCCCCCCCTGCTCTGCTCTTCACTGGGAGGATCATTGTCTGTTTTTTCTCTGTCTCCTGCTGACCTCTTCCCCAAACACCCACAGCCCTTCACTGTGAAGACTAATGCCCTGTACACACGATAGGATTTTCCGACAGAAAATGTTCTATGGAAGTTTGTTGTTGGAAATTCCAACCATGTGTAGGCTCCATCGGACATTTTCCATCGGAATTTTCGTCACACAAAATTTGTGAGCTGGTTCTCAAATTTTCCAACAACAAAATCTGTTGTAGTAAATTCCGAACGTGTTTACAGAATTCTGACGCACAAAGTTCCACGCATGCTCAGAATCGAGCAGAAGAGCCGCACTGGCTATTGAACTTAATTTTTCTCGGCTCGTCGTACGTTTTGTGAATGTATTAGTGAAGCTGAGCTCTTATTGGATCTGCCTTGCTGATTAGCTTTGCCTTTCTGTGCTACAGGATTGATAACTGTCCCCCAATGTGTTTCTATAGTAATAAATTAATAGAACAGGTTTGCCCAAATAATATTTGAATACTGCACCTTTTCCCCCAACCTTTTTTTACTTAAAGTATAACTAAAGGCAAAACTTTTTTTTTTTTTTTTAGTTTTGAATATAGTGGAGAAGGATTACAAACTTGTCAGTTTTTATTGTTGTCTATGTCCCCTTTGGCAGAATCACCCTCTTTCATAGTTGCCAACAGTCCCGATTTTCCCGGGACTGTTGGCATTTTTTTCCATCAGGAAAATCGGGAATGTTGTTTCTTTTTAATTTTTGGAGCAGCAAAATGGCCGCCGGCGCCGCCGCTCGATCTTCCCCCTAGTGTTCAGTGGAGAGCGGAAGGGGGCTCGATCCGTGCAGCCAATGAATCGGCTTCTTTAGCTGCACGGATCGGCCCCTCCCCTCTCCACTGAACACACGGCACCGCCGTGTCTTACCGAAAAGTTCCCCAGCTCGGCTATTTCCGCCGGCTCGTGCTGCGCCTGCGCAGTACAGGGGGTCCTTACTTGCCGAGGGGAACTTTGTTGGCAGAACACCGGCCGCTCCTGGACGAGGGGAGGGTCTGCACTGACGGGAGGTCTGCACTAATAGAGGGGGGCTGCACTGAGGGGGGGTCTGCACTAATTGAGGGGGGTCTGCACTAATAGAGAGGGGTCTGCACTGATGGAGGGGGTCTGCACTGATGGAGGGGGATCTGCACTGATGGAGGGGGATCTGCACTGATGGAGGGGGTCTGCACTGTTGGAGGGGGTCTGCACTGATCGAGGGGGTCTGCACTGATCGAGTTGGTCTGCACTGAGGGAGGGGGTCTGCACTGATGGAGGGGGTCTGCACTGATGGAGGGGGTCTGCACTGATGGAGGGGGTCTGCACTGAGGGGGTCTGCACCGATGGAGGGGGGTCTGCACTGAGGGGGTCTATACTGACTCTGCTGGGGGCACCTGATGTGAGGACAGACTCTGCTGGGGGCACCTGATGCAAGGACAGACTCTGCTGGGGGCACCTGATGCAAGGACAGACACTGCTGGTGGCAGGCGATGTGGCTAGTGACACGCTCAGGGATCCCACTGATTCGGCATTATGGTGAGTTGAATGATTTAATTTTATATTACAATGTAATAATAGAAATAATGCGCTTTAATCATCCTGACACCATAACATCCATGGTGCCGGTATGATTGAAGCGTTAACACCAGGTGTTTGGAGTATCTTTATCTGCTGATTGTTAAACTTTCTAAAATACACATATTTCTATTGTGTAGGATCTGGGGCTGCTGTCCCGTCATTCCCCTCTCCCCTTTTCCCTCTCCCCCTTTCCCTCTCCATCCCTCATTCATCTCAGACTCTAACCACACCCTCTTGAGCCACGCCCATTTAAGCCACACCCACTATTCGTGTAAACCACGCCCATTTTTCGCTGCAGCGCGCCTTGTATTTTTCTAAGCCACGCCTACAAATGAGTGCTCCGCCCCCTAATTATTGTACGGCTCCGCCTACAGCCAAAAAAGTGTCCCACATGTTTTTTTTGCAATGTTGGCAACTATGCTCTTTATTTATCCTGTTTACGGTTATCACTATAAAGAATGAAAGTGAATAACTATCCAAAATTTTGTGTTGTCACCAAAACAGGAGTAAAGGGAAAATCCTCCAATCAGGACACTAGTTCTGGTGACTCTGTGACAACCAGGGATTCACTCATTTTGGAGGGATTTCCCCTCACTCCCTGTTTTGGCTATGGGACAGGAAGTTTATGAAAATCTCTCCAATAAGACATAGATGGTGAAAAAAAAAACAAAACGAAAGGGGTTACCCTCCCTTATGCTATCCAAAATGAAAAAAAAAAATCCTTTAGTTCTATTTTACAGGAAATCTGTACCAAGACAAATATTGATGTTGTCATTTTCCAAAAGATAGCTCATCAATGGTTTCCTGTATATATTCTCACTGCAAGTTTGCTTATAAGAAGATCATAACTTAACTACTGATATTCAGTATAAAAGGTCTGGGCCATACCATTTTACTAATGTAACACTGGTTTATGTATGTATGTTAATTTAATTCCTTTAGGAAATGAGTACAGCGCTGCCCCAATAATCGTGTGAGAAAAAAGGTTACACAGTAAGCAGCTGACACTACCTCTTAGACAAAGGAAAATAAAATTAGGAACCATATACAGTGTAGCGCTATGAGTGTAAATATAATGAAAATACTAACAAAATAAACTGGGCCTATACCATTACTGGGGGGCCACAACAAACAATTCATCAAATTCAAAATTGCATGTAGAAATCTGAATACAGTACAAATTAAACAAAGTGCCACGTACTATCAAAATAAATTGATATAGTGTGAAAACAATGTGAAGAAATATGGAAGTGCTAAAAAGTGAAACAAAATTGTTTTTTATGACAAAAATGTTCAAAAATGCTAAAGATTATAATCTGAATGGAATTCAACACCCACCACCCAAAAAAGTCTCTGAAAATTAAATAATAGAAACAATGGTGAAGAACTTTCGCCAAGTGAGTAGATGAAACACCAGGTAGATGAAACTTCTAAATGAGTGTCGGGACCACCACCAAAGCATCAGAGGGGGCTTACCGGAACCAGGTGACTTGAAAAGACATACGTCTTACAAGTCCCAGAAAGCTTGTATAGCCACCAAGGCTGGCAGGATGGATCCTCAAATGTTCTCGACTTCCATTGGGGGAGGGGAGAGGAGAAAGGGTAGAGATCCTGTCGTAACCTCAAACGTCCAGACTCATCAACAGGCCAACCGGATAGAATTACATACCATGGGAGAAATAAAGCTCACATGGCATGATATCGTTTAAAACATAAATTTATTGAAAAAAATATATAACAGAAACACTCACATTTGTGAAGATCAGAATGAGCTCAAAACAGTATGGTAAACGCGGTAATCGTAGGGAGTCCACCCAACATGTTTCGGCTAACGAGCCTTCATCTGGGGTGTGGAGCCCCCCTACCTCACCGCTATTTAAACTAAAAATGACCCCTACTGGGAGTATCACAACACAGGAAGTGCCCATTGATATCACTTCCGGTTCAGGGGAAAACATGGGGTGTATATAAATTTTATAGTGTTCTGGTCAGTGGTATTAAACCACAAGTGCTGATTTAGTAGCATTCCAGTATAAAATTGATAGAAATAATAAGTTAGCCAAGTAAAAGACCTCAATATAAGTAAATGACCAGCCGACCCGGAGGTGCTCGGAATGTAACCAAGCCTCGGGGTCAGCCTGGCCAAATGGGCAGGTCAAAGCGCCATCGCGCTCCGCCCGCCAGGCGTGTCCGGATGACATGGCCGTGCGCAATAGCGGAAGTCACAGGGGAGTGACCGCTTGCGCACCAAGCCTCGCTTTCAAACAGCGTGTCTATAGGTCGGAGCGTCATCACGCCCCACCTATCGGATTCGACATCCGGAATTTAGATCGAGCCCGTCATGGTCGAAAGCTGCGCACGCGCATTCACCCCTCGGGACTCGGCTACGTCATCACGCCAACTCGTCTACCTGATTCAACTTCCTGCAATTGGGGGAGGGCCCCAACAAGTCAGGGAAGGCCAGGACCACCTCCCGACGTTCACCTAACCCGGGTCAGGTGTCAGCAAAGGTGGAAAAGTTAAATCTTGGAAAGTAACACAAATTGTGAACATTTACACATTCGGAATGAAATTAAGAGTAAGATAATGCTAAAATTTGTATGAGGGCTGTAACCACAACCATATAGTGTTAAAAAAGCGACACTACCAATGGGGGCATCCCGAACAATCAATGTAAAACACCATAAACATAGAGGACTGCTAATAACAGAAATATCATTAAACCTGGAGGCATCCACCAGGATACACAAATATATGTAAAGTGGTGGTATAATGTCCGATATGATATAGTGTCGCAGCATGAAATATATTTTAATAAAAATTAATTAAAAAGATATATATATACACCTGAAATTAGTGTATAAAAATAATAAATGAAATAAAATAAAAATAGAAATAAATATTAAAATATAATTAAGAGAGATCACAAATAGTTATGCCTGATTAATAAATGAATTGATGTCCCACTCCACGTTAATACCTTGTGGGAAGTGGCAACCCAATTCGTAAATCCAGTAAGTCTCACGACGGGAGACCCCCCTCAGGGTTGATCCACCCCGCCAGGGGGCCACATATCTGTCGATAATGAGAAACTGGGTACCTTCAGGGTTCCGATCGTGGAATTCCCTATAATGGCGAGGTACTGTATGTTTAGTACTTCCCGCCTTGATAAGATTGATATGCTCTGAAACTCTGGTCGTAAAAGACCTAATAGTACGTCCTACATACTGTTTGCCACAAGGGCAAGTTAGGAGGTAAACTACCCCCGTAGTCGCACAAGTGCAAAACTGTTTGATTTTGTAGGACCGGCCAGTCACCGTAGAGGAAAAGGTGTGGCTAGCTCTCCTACCATTGGTGTTATATTGGCAGACCAAGCATTTCTTACAGGGATGAAAACCAGTCCAATTGTGAAAAAAGGAAGGTTTACTGGGGGGATTAACTACATTAGGTGCAAGTCTGTTGCGAAGGGACGGGGCACCCCTAAAGACCACCTTAGGGGTTTCGGGCAATATAGGGCCCAAAATCTTATCTGTTTTTAAGACGTCCCAATGGTGTTCAAAAATCTTTCTGATGTGTTTGTGTTGAATCGAGAAAGATGTCATGAACGACCATTTAAAATCCTCATTGACCTGTCTCGGTTTGTCCTCTAAGAGTGTTTGACGATCGGCAAGACAAGCATTATTTATTTCCATATCCAGATCTAAGGATTTGTAACCCTTCTCCAAAAATCTATTTTTGAGAGACATTGCTTGGATCTTAAAGGTATTAAGATCACTGCAGTTCCTCCACAATCGCAGGAACTGACTTTTAGGGACTGATCTGATCCAAGGGGCATGATGGCAACTATCGGTAGGAATATATCCATTCCGATCGGTGGATTTAAAATAGGTACTGAATACAAATTGGCCTTCTCTTCTCTCAATAGTCAGGTCCAAAAAATGGATGGAAGATAGGCTTGCTTCAAAAGACAAGACAATGTTCATGTTATTATTATTAAGGGTCGCAAAAAAATTTGCCAAATCGTCCGAAGTCCCAGTCCATAGGAGGAGGATGTCATCTATGTAGCGAGCCCACAATAGAAGGTGTGGGCTCTGCATAGCATAGACGACATCCTCCTCCCATTTGGCCATAAATAAATTAGCCAGACTGGGAGCGAACTTAGCTCCCATTGCGACACCTTTATGTTGCCGGTAAAATCTACCATCGAACCAGAAGTAGTTGTGCTGAGTTGCGAACTCAATTAGTTCGATAATATAGTCCACCTGGGGAGTGGCAAGGGAAACATCTCTGTCGAGAAAACTTTTAACCGCATCAATGCCCATATTTTGTGGGATACAGGTGTAAAGTGATGCAACGTCCGCAGTTGCCATGAGGAGATCACCTGAATAAGACACATTAGAAAGTAATTTTATCACATCCTTGGTGTCCTTCAAATAGGACGGCATCTTAGTGACTGATAGCTGGAGGAAAAAGTCAATATACTTTCCAATTTTTGAGGTGACAGAGTCGATGCCACTAATTATTGGCCGACCAGGGGGATGTAGGGGGTCCTTATGGACCTTCGGCAGGTAATACATAACGGGTATACGTGGAGCAAGTGGGACTAAAAATGATCTCTCTTTTTTGTTTAAAATATAAGAATTATACCCTTTAGACACCAGTCGTTGTAACTCTTTCTTGTACTTATGTGTAGGGTTACCTGGTAATTCAATATATGTCTCATGATCTCCCAAAATGCGATGCATTTCGTGGATATAGTCAGATTTGTTCAATAAGACGATGCCACCGCCCTTATCAGCGGGGCGGATGACTAAGTTTCTGTTGTCACATAGAGTCTTTAGGCCTGTTGAGGGTAAGGGATTGGGGAATTTACGTTTTAATGGAACGTTGGCTAGATCTCTCAACACTAATTCTTTGAACAGATTAATAGCTGGTGAGGGCTGTGTTGGGGGACTGAAAAGGGAGGGGTTGGATAAGCCTGAATGGACAGTGCCAGACGTTGCCGCCCTGGCTACGTTCCTAGAGGGATTAGAGATGATGTACCTCTGGACATTGATTTTCCTGATGTACTTTTGAATGTCGATAAAAGTATCGAACTTGTTTAGTTTGCACGGAGGGGCAAATTTAAGTCCTTTGTTAAGGATGATTTTCTCTTCCTGAGTGAGAACAGTGTCACTCAGGTTGAAAACCCCCTGACAAGTTAAGTTCTTTGCCTCTTTTCGTCTCTGAATCCTCCTCCCTCCTCTGGACCCTCTCTTGTTTCCGGACCTCTTTTGTTGTTTTGAGGGGCCTCGTGAAAACCCCGAGTGGTCCGTGGTCCAGAATAAGGTCGTTTGTAGGGGGATGGGCCATAGCCGGCACTAGGGAATGGATAGACATTCTCACTATGTTGATCCCGCAGGGAGGAATATCTGTTATATGTTGAGACAGGGGGGTGTCTGTAGTAAGGTGGATTTTGATGTTGGGAGTAATGGGGAGAATCGTAATTACGACCCGGGGAGCCATTGTAGTGGGAAATCTCCCGATCGTAATACCGATGATCATCTTGAACCCGATGATCACCCCTATTACCACCTCTACCCCTACTCCTAGAATAATGACCCCTCCCTCTTTGTTGGTTGCTATGGGTATGTGTGCTAGGATGTCGGCCTCTACGTGAGGAGGGACGCGCATCCTGAGCTCGCCCCTTAACAGCTGTCGGTTTAGGGTGATCAGAATGTTCATGGGCGGAGGCTGCTGTACCCGTATCCTGGGCGTTAGTTTCCATTGCAGTCTCCAAAATAGGTGCCACGGTGGACTTCTGCCATCCAAACACTTTCCCAGCTTTATAGTCACCACAATCTCTGGAATATTTTTTGTGTTTTTTGGTTCTTTGTTCCTTGTCCTCCTTTACAAGGTGAGCTTGCAAATTGGAAGACAAAGTATTATATTCAACCGAGTTTTTAAAGGAAAGTAGTTTGTCTTTAAGGTCCTTAATCTCTCGATCAAGGACTGAAAGTCTAGTACGTTTCCTTGAAATAAGGAAGTCTAGAAACTTGATGCCAGCATCATTAAAATAAGTGAACCAGGTGTCAAGTTCAGACTCACCCTGTTGAGGGTGAACATCCCATCTCAGGCTCCGTGGGATCATGCCTTCCGCCACATATTGTTCTAAGAAGGCAAGATCCCATTGAAGATGGAGCTCGGAGACCATAACATTCTTTAACCTTAAGAATAGTCCACCTATTTCCGAATCATTAGGGGTGGTTACAAACACACCATCAGTATTTACTACTCTAGATGCACGGTAATCAAATACATCCATACTGAAAGGGATGAGGGCTGCAGCTATACTATGTGTCTAGAAGCTAATGGAATCAAATAGGAAATGAGTACAGCGCTGCCCCAATAATCGTGTGAGAAAAAAAAGGTTACACAGTAAGCAGCTGACACTACCTCTTAGACAAAGGAAAATAAAATTAGGAACCATATACAGTGTAGCGCTATGAGTGTAAATATAATGAAAATACTAACAAAATAAACTGGGCCTATACCATTACTGGGGGGCCACAACAAACAATTCATCAAATTCAAAATTGCATGTAGAAATCTGAATACAGTACAAATTAAACAAAGTGCCACGTACTATCAAAATAAATTGATATAGTGTGAAAACAATGTGAAGAAATATGGAAGTGCTAAAAAGTGAAACAAAATTGTTTTTTATGACAAAAATGTTCAAAAATGCTAAAGATTATAATCTGAATGGAATTCAACACCCACCACCCAAAAAAGTCTCTGAAAATTAAATAATAGAAACAATGGTGAAGAACTTTCGCCAAGTGAGTAGATGAAACACCAGGTAGATGAAACTTCTAAATGAGTGTCGGGACCACCACCAAAGCATCAGAGGGGGCTTACCGGAACCAGGTGACTTGAAAAGACATACGTCTTACAAGTCCCAGAAAGCTTGTATAGCCACCAAGGCTGGCAGGATGGATCCTCAAATGTTCTCGACTTCCATTGGGGGAGGGGAGAGGAGAAAGGGTAGAGATCCTGTCGTAACCTCAAACGTCCAGACTCATCAACAGGCCAACCGGATAGAATTACATACCATGGGAGAAATAAAGCTCACATGGCATGATATCGTTTAAAACATAAATTTATTGAAAAAAATATATAACAGAAACACTCACATTTGTGAAGATCAGAATGAGCTCAAAACAGTATGGTAAACGCGGTAATCGTAGGGAGTCCACCCAACATGTTTCGGCTAACGAGCCTTCATCTGGGGTGTGGAGCCCCCCTACCTCACCGCTATTTAAACTAAAAATGACCCCTACTGGGAGTATCACAACACAGGAAGTGCCCATTGATATCACTTCCGGTTCAGGGGAAAACATGGGGTGTATATAAATTTTATAGTGTTCTGGTCAGTGGTATTAAACCACAAGTGCTGATTTAGTAGCATTCCAGTATAAAATTGATAGAAATAATAAGTTAGCCAAGTAAAAGACCTCAATATAAGTAAATGACCAGCCGACCCGGAGGTGCTCGGAATGTAACCAAGCCTCGGGGTCAGCCTGGCCAAATGGGCAGGTCAAAGCGCCATCGCGCTCCGCCCGCCAGGCGTGTCCGGATGACATGGCCGTGCGCAATAGCGGAAGTCACAGGGGAGTGACCGCTTGCGCACCAAGCCTCGCTTTCAAACAGCGTGTCTATAGGTCGGAGCGTCATCACGCCCCACCTATCGGATTCGACATCCGGAATTTAGATCGAGCCCGTCATGGTCGAAAGCTGCGCACGCGCATTCACCCCTCGGGACTCGGCTACGTCATCACGCCAACTCGTCTACCTGATTCAACTTCCTGCAATTGGGGGAGGGCCCCAACAAGTCAGGGAAGGCCAGGACCACCTCCCGACGTTCACCTAACCCGGGTCAGGTGTCAGCAAAGGTGGAAAAGTTAAATCTTGGAAAGTAACACAAATTGTGAACATTTACACATTCGGAATGAAATTAAGAGTAAGATAATGCTAAAATTTGTATGAGGGCTGTAACCACAACCATATAGTGTTAAAAAAGCGACACTACCAATGGGGGCATCCCGAACAATCAATGTAAAACACCATAAACATAGAGGACTGCTAATAACAGAAATATCATTAAACCTGGAGGCATCCACCAGGATACACAAATATATGTAAAGTGGTGGTATAATGTCCGATATGATATAGTGTCGCAGCATGAAATATATTTTAATAAAAATTAATTAAAAAGATATATATATACACCTGAAATTAGTGTATAAAAATAATAAATGAAATAAAATAAAAATAGAAATAAATATTAAAATATAATTAAGAGAGATCACAAATAGTTATGCCTGATTAATAAATGAATTGATGTCCCACTCCACGTTAATACCTTGTGGGAAGTGGCAACCCAATTCGTAAATCCAGTAAGTCTCACGACGGGAGACCCCCCTCAGGGTTGATCCACCCCGCCAGGGGGCCACATATCTGTCGATAATGAGAAACTGGGTACCTTCAGGGTTCCGATCGTGGAATTCCCTATAATGGCGAGGTACTGTATGTTTAGTACTTCCCGCCTTGATAAGATTGATATGCTCTGAAACTCTGGTCGTAAAAGACCTAATAGTACGTCCTACATACTGTTTGCCACAAGGGCAAGTTAGGAGGTAAACTACCCCCGTAGTCGCACAAGTGCAAAACTGTTTGATTTTGTAGGACCGGCCAGTCACCGTAGAGGAAAAGGTGTGGCTAGCTCTCCTACCATTGGTGTTATATTGGCAGACCAAGCATTTCTTACAGGGATGAAAACCAGTCCAATTGTGAAAAAAGGAAGGTTTACTGGGGGGATTAACTACATTAGGTGCAAGTCTGTTGCGAAGGGACGGGGCACCCCTAAAGACCACCTTAGGGGTTTCGGGCAATATAGGGCCCAAAATCTTATCTGTTTTTAAGACGTCCCAATGGTGTTCAAAAATCTTTCTGATGTGTTTGTGTTGAATCGAGAAAGATGTCATGAACGACCATTTAAAATCCTCATTGACCTGTCTCGGTTTGTCCTCTAAGAGTGTTTGACGATCGGCAAGACAAGCATTATTTATTTCCATATCCAGATCTAAGGATTTGTAACCCTTCTCCAAAAATCTATTTTTGAGAGACATTGCTTGGATCTTAAAGGTATTAAGATCACTGCAGTTCCTCCACAATCGCAGGAACTGACTTTTAGGGACTGATCTGATCCAAGGGGCATGATGGCAACTATCGGTAGGAATATATCCATTCCGATCGGTGGATTTAAAATAGGTACTGAATACAAATTGGCCTTCTCTTCTCTCAATAGTCAGGTCCAAAAAATGGATGGAAGATAGGCTTGCTTCAAAAGACAAGACAATGTTCATGTTATTATTATTAAGGGTCGCAAAAAAATTTGCCAAATCGTCCGAAGTCCCAGTCCATAGGAGGAGGATGTCATCTATGTAGCGAGCCCACAATAGAAGGTGTGGGCTCTGCATAGCATAGACGACATCCTCCTCCCATTTGGCCATAAATAAATTAGCCAGACTGGGAGCGAACTTAGCTCCCATTGCGACACCTTTATGTTGCCGGTAAAATCTACCATCGAACCAGAAGTAGTTGTGCTGAGTTGCGAACTCAATTAGTTCGATAATATAGTCCACCTGGGGAGTGGCAAGGGAAACATCTCTGTCGAGAAAACTTTTAACCGCATCAATGCCCATATTTTGTGGGATACAGGTGTAAAGTGATGCAACGTCCGCAGTTGCCATGAGGAGATCACCTGAATAAGACACATTAGAAAGTAATTTTATCACATCCTTGGTGTCCTTCAAATAGGACGGCATCTTAGTGACTGATGGCTGGAGGAAAAAGTCAATATACTTTCCAATTTTTGAGGTGACAGAGTCGATGCCACTAATTATTGGCCGACCAGGGGGATGTAGGGGGTCCTTATGGACCTTCGGCAGGTAATACATAACGGGTATACGTGGAGCAAGTGGGACTAAAAATGATCTCTCTTTTTTGTTTAAAATATAAGAATTATACCCTTTAGACACCAGTCGTTGTAACTCTTTCTTGTACTTATGTGTAGGGTTACCTGGTAATTCAATATATGTCTCATGATCTCCCAAAATGCGATGCATTTCGTGGATATAGTCAGATTTGTTCAATAAGACGATGCCACCGCCCTTATCAGCGGGGCGGATGACTAAGTTTCTGTTGTCACATAGAGTCTTTAGGCCTGTTGAGGGTAAGGGATTGGGGAATTTACGTTTTAATGGAACGTTGGCTAGATCTCTCAACACTAATTCTTTGAACAGATTAATAGCTGGTGAGGGCTGTGTTGGGGGACTGAAAAGGGAGGGGTTGGATAAGCCTGAATGGACAGTGCCAGACGTTGCCGCCCTGGCTACGTTCCTAGAGGGATTAGAGATGATGTACCTCTGGACATTGATTTTCCTGATGTACTTTTGAATGTCGATAAAAGTATCAAACTTGTTTAGTTTGCACGGAGGGGCAAATTTAAGTCCTTTGTTAAGGATGATTTTCTCTTCCTGAGTGAGAACAGTGTCACTCAGGTTGAAAACCCCCTGACAAGTTAAGTTCTTTGCCTCTTTTCGTCTCTGAATCCTCCTCCCTCCTCTGGACCCTCTCTTGTTTCCGGACCTCTTTTGTTGTTTTGAGGGGCCTCGTGAAAACCCCGAGTGGTCCGTGGTCCAGAATAAGGTCGTTTGTAGGGGGATGGGCCATAGCCGGCACTAGGGAATGGATAGACATTCTCACTATGTTGATCCCGCAGGGAGGAATATCTGTTATATGTTGAGACAGGGGGGTGTCTGTAGTAAGGTGGATTTTGATGTTGGGAGTAATGGGGAGAATCGTAATTACGACCCGGGGAGCCATTGTAGTGGGAACTCTCCCGATCGTAATACCGATGATCATCTTGAACTCGATGATCACCCCTATTACCACCTCTACCCCTACTCCTAGAATAATGACCCCTCCCTCTTTGTTGGTTGCTATGGGTATGTGTGCTAGGATGTCGGCCTCTACGTGAGGAGGGACGCGCATCCTGAGCTCGCCCCTTAACAGCTGTCGGTTTAGGGTGATCAGAATGTTCATGGGCGGAGGCTGCTGTACCCGTATCCTGGGCGTTAGTTTCCATTGCAGTCTCCAAAATAGGTGCCACGGTGGACTTCTGCCATCCAAACACTTTCCCAGCTTTATAGTCACCACAATCTCTGGAATATTTTTTGTGTTTTTTGGTTCTTTGTTCCTTGTCCTCCTTTACAAGGTGAGCTTGCAAATTGGAAGACAAAGTATTATATTCAACCGAGTTTTTAAAGGAAAGTAGTTTGTCTTTAAGGTCCTTAATCTCTCGATCAAGGACTGAAAGTCTAGTACGTTTCCTTGAAATAAGGAAGTCTAGAAACTTGATGCCAGCATCATTAAAATAAGTGAACCAGGTGTCAAGTTCAGACTCACCCTGTTGAGGGTGAACATCCCATCTCAGGCTCCGTGGGATCATGCCTTCCGCCACATATTGTTCTAAGAAGGCAAGATCCCATTGAAGATGGAGCTCGGAGACCATAACATTCTTTAACCTTAAGAATAGTCCACCTATTTCCGAATCATTAGGGGTGGTTACAAACACACCATCAGTATTTACTACTCTAGATGCACGGTAATCAAATACATCCATACTGAAAGGGATGAGGGCTGCAGCTATACTATGTGTCTAGAAGCTAATGGAATCAAATAGGAAATGAGTACAGCGCTGCCCCAATAATCGTGTGAGAAAAAAAAGGTTACACAGTAAGCAGCTGACACTACCTCTTAGACAAAGGAAAATAAAATTAGGAACCATATACAGTGTAGCGCTATGAGTGTAAATATAATGAAAATACTAACAAAATAAACTGGGCCTATACCATTACTGGGGGGCCGCAACAAACAATTCATCAAATTCAAAATTGCATGTAGAAATCTGAATACAGTACAAATTAAACAAAGTGCCACGTACTATCAAAATAAATTGATATAGTGTGAAAACAATGTGAAGAAATATGGAAGTGCTAAAAAGTGAAACAAAATTGTTTTTTATGACAAAAATGTTCAAAAATGCTAAAGATTATAATCTGAATGGAATTCAACACCCACCACCCAAAAAAGTCTCTGAAAATTAAATAATAGAAACAATGGTGAAGAACTTTCGCCAAGTGAGTAGATGAAACACCAGGTAGATGAAACTTCTAAATGAGTGTCGGGACCACCACCAAAGCATCAGAGGGGGCTTACCGGAACCAGGTGACTTGAAAAGACATACGTCTTACAAGTCCCAGAAAGCTTGTATAGCCACCAAGGCTGGCAGGATGGATCCTCAAATGTTCTCGACTTCCATTGGGGGAGGGGAGAGGAGAAAGGGTAGAGATCCTGTCGTAACCTCAAACGTCCAGACTCATCAACAGGCCAACCGGATAGAATTACATACCATGGGAGAAATAAAGCTCACATGGCATGATATCGTTTAAAACATAAATTTATTGAAAAAAATATATAACAGGGTTACAAATCCTTAGATCTGGATATGGAAATAAATAATGCTTGTCTTGCCGATCGTCAAACACTCTTAGAGGACAAACCGAGACAGGTCAATGAGGATTTTAAATGGTCGTTCATGACATCTTTCTCGATTCAACACAAACACATCAGAAAGATTTTTGAACACCATTGGGACGTCTTAAAAACAGATAAGATTTTGGGCCCTATATTGCCCGAAACCCCTAAGGTGGTCTTTAGGGGTGCCCCGTCCCTTCGCAACAGACTTGCACCTAATGTAGTTAATCCCCCCAGTAAACCTTCCTTTTTTCACAATTGGACTGGTTTTCATCCCTGTAAGAAATGCTTGGTCTGCCAATATAACACCAATGGTAGGAGAGCTAGCCACACCTTTTCCTCTACGGTGACTGGCCGGTCCTACAAAATCAAACAGTTTTGCACTTGTGCGACTACGGGGGTAGTTTACCTCCTAACTTGCCCTTGTGGCAAACAGTATGTAGGACGTACTATTAGGTCTTTTACGACCAGAGTTTCAGAGCATATCAATCTTATCAAGGCGGGAAGTACTAAACATACAGTACCTCGCCATTATAGGGAATTCCACGATCGGAACCCTGAAGGTACCCAGTTTCTCATTATCGACAGATATGTGGCCCCCTGGCGGGGTGGATCAACCCTGAGGGGGGTCTCCCGTCGTGAGACTTACTGGATTTACGAATTGGGTTGCCACTTCCCACAAGGTATTAACGTGGAGTGGGACATCAATTCATTTATTAATCAGGCATAACTATTTGTGATCTCTCTTAATTATATTTTAATATTTATTTCTATTTTTATTTTATTTCATTTATTAGTTTTATACACTAATTTCAGGTGTATATATATATATCTTTTTAATTAATTTTTATTAAAATATATTTCATGCTGCGACACTATATCATATCGGACATTATACCACCACTTTACATATATTTGTGTATCCTGGTGGATGCCTCCAGGTTTAATGATATTTCTGTTATTAGCAGTCCTCTATGTTTATGGTGTTTTACATTGATTGTTCGGGATGCCCCCATTGGTAGTGTCGCTTTTTTAACACTATATGGTTGTGGTTACAGCCCTCATACAAATTTTAGCATTATCTTACTCTTAATTTCATTCCGAATGTGTAAATGTTCACAATTTGTGTTACTTTCCAAGATTTAACTTTTCCACCTTTGCTGACACCTGACCCGTGTTAGGTGAACGTCGGGAGGTGGTCCTGGCCTTCCCTGACTTGTTGGGGCCCTCCCCCAATTGCAGGAAGTTGAATCAGGTAGACGAGTTGGCGTGATGACGTAGCCGAGTCCCGAGGGGTGAATGCGCGTGCGCAGCTTTCGACCATGACGGGCTCGATCTAAATTCCGGATGTCGAATCCGATAGGTGGGGCGTGATGACGCTCCGACCTATAGACACGCTGTTTGAAAGCGAGGCTTGGTGCGCAAGCGGTCACTCCCCTGTGACTTCCGCTATTGCGCACGGCCATGTCATCCGGACACGCCTGGCGGGCGGAGCGCGATGGCGCTTTGACCTGCCCATTTGGCCAGGCTGACCCCGAGGCTTGGTTACATTCCAAGCACCTCCGGGTCGGCTGGTCATTTACTTATATTGAGGTCTTTTACTTGGCTAACTTATTATTTCTATCAATTTTATACTGGAATGCTACTAAATCAGCACTTGTGGTTTAATACCACTGACCAGAACACTATAAAATTTATATACACCCCATGTTTTCCCCTGAACCGGAAGTGATATCAATGGGCACTTCCTGTGTTGTGATACTCCCAGTAGGGGTCATTTTTAGTTTAAATAGCGGTGAGGTAGGGGGGCTCCACACCCCAGATGAAGGCTCGTTAGCCGAAACATGTTGGGTGGACTCCCTACGATTACCGCGTTTACCATACTGTTTTGAGCTCATTCTGATCTTCACAAATGTGAGTGTTTCTGTTATATATTTTTTTCAATAAATTTATGTTTTAAACGATATCATGCCATGTGAGCTTTATTTCTCCCATGGTATGTAATTCTATCCGGTTGGCCTGTTGATGAGTCTGGACGTTTGAGGTTACGACAGGATCTCTACCCTTTCTCCTCTCCCCTCCCCCAATGGAAGTCGAGAACATTTGAGGATCCATCCTGCCAGCCTTGGTGGCTATACAAGCTTTCTGGGACTTGTAAGACGTATGTCTTTTCAAGTCACCTGGTTCCGGTAAGCCCCCTCTGATGCTTTGGTGGTGGTCCCGACACTCATTTAGAAGTTTCATCTACCTGGTGTTTCATCTACTCACTTGGCGAAAGTTCTTCACCATTGTTTCTATTATTTAATTTTCAGAGACTTTTTTGGGTGGTGGGTGTTGAATTCCATTCAGATTATAATCTTTAGCATTTTTGAACATTTTTGTCATAAAAAACAATTTTGTTTCACTTTTTAGCACTTCCATATTTCTTCACATTGTTTTCACACTATATCAATTTATTTTGATAGTACGTGGCACTTTGTTTAATTTGTACTGTATTCAGATTTCTACATGCAATTTTGAATTTGATGAATTGTTTGTTGTGGCCCCCCAGTAATGGTATAGGCCCAGTTTATTTTGTTAGTATTTTCATTATATTTACACTCATAGCGCTACACTGTATATGGTTCCTAATTTAATTCCTTTACTCTGTATGGTTTAGCTTGACGAACCTAATCTTAATTATTAAAAGTTAACTCCACTTTCGTGGGTAAAAAAAATGAGCAAATAAAAAAAATATATCGTATGCGCAAGTCATATTGTAGTTAAATGTTATTTGAAAGGTAATTTTTATTTCAATCTGCAGCTCTGTAATTTTCTACCTGGAGGTGTTTTGTGTACAGAACACCCCCTGAAAATGTAATTTCCTGCCTGTGTGATTGGCTCACTGATTTTCCCAGAAGTCTGCACTAACATACAAGTCAGATTTTTGGCATCCCTTGTAACAAAAATGTCAATTTGGTGAGATACTCCCAAAGAGAAATCACGTCTGAAGGGATGCAGAGCTTGACAAGTTCCTCTTTATTCCCTTGCAGTTACAGCAGGTGATTGATAATTATAAAACCACTCCCATACAGATTCACTCTGAACATGGACACAAACAGCTATTCTTTCAGAATCGCAAAAGGTAGGAATCTGCAACAAAGTTAATCCTTGCAATGTACATAGATCACCCAGAGGGGAATGTTTTTTTCTCAACAAAAATGGAGTTAAAAATAAAAATGTATTGAACAAAAAATGTCTGGGCCGTTTACAGCTGCCTGTATTAAAATCTACTATTGAAATGCAGATTGTAGATTGCAGAGATTTGCTACTCCATTATTGCAGAGTTTACGAAGGTTGAAGGGCCTGCAATAGTTTGTCAGCCCTTCTGATGAATGTCAGTGCTATAATCTCAAGAGGTGTTCTAGTCCATCATCTACTGCTCTTATCTACACTGAACCAAATACCATACTTGTATGACTTCCAATCCCAACAAAGGTAACTAAAGGCAAAATGTTTTTTTTTTTTTGGATAGGTAAAGGAGGATTATAACTCCTGTCACATCTCCGTAGAGGCTCTGGTCCGATTTACACAGGAGCCCTGTGCGTCTTTTGGTCCGTTTCAGGTCCGAATTCAGCAAAAAATTCAGGCTGAAATCGGACCTGAAACGGTGAATGGAGAAGCACTGGACTCCCTCTGTGAGCCGCTGCGTGTTATAGTGTGAACCCTGCCTTAGGGGTGTACTCACTTTTGTTGCCAGTGGTTTAGACATTAATGGCTGTGTGTTGAGTAATTTTGAGGGGACAGCAAATTTACACTGTTATACAAGCTGTACACTCACTACTTTATATTGTAGCAAAGTGTCATTTCTTCAGTGTTGTCACATGAAAAGATAGAATAACATTTTTACAAAAATGTGAGGGGTGTACTCACTTTTGTGAGATACTGTATGTGTGCAGGGGAGGGGAGGCTGATATAAAAACAAATTCAGATATTTACACTAGTTGCAGCAGCTTTAAACCCAGGGTAACAAAGCAGGAGAGCAATTGGGAATCAAGGACAGAGCATTGTCATACTAGAATAGGAAGTGCCTGAACAAGGACCTTCCTGTCACCAGGTATTATTGTGATAGAAGCTACAGATTTAAAAGTATTAAAAATTAGTTTTAAATTAAATTATTATGTTAAAGATTAGAGTTTGAATCTACTTTACAAGTGTTTTTAATGAGTAAATAACAACATATACAACTGTATAAAATTGTATTTTTATATCTGTGAAGAGTACACTACCTGCCTGGAGTTTGCATGTTCTCCCTGTGCCTGCGTGGGTTTCCTCCGGTTACCTCCCACACTCCAAAGACATGCTGGTAGGTTAATTGCATCCTGTCTAAATTGTCCCTAGTATGTATGAATGTGAGTTAGGGACCTTAGTTTGTAAGCTCCTTGAGGGTAGGGACTGATGTGAATGTACAATGTATATGTAAAGCGCTGCGTAAATTGATGGCGCTATATAAGCACCGGAAATAAATAATAATAAATAAATAAATCTGTGAAGAGTTCAACTATGAACTAGTTATTCTGCCTGGAAATTACAGAAAAACAAACCCATATTAATAAATATCCAATTGTTAGTAGCTGTGGCGCCCCAGGTTTCTTTGTCCTTACTGTGAAGCTATTTCCGTCAGTTCTCCTGTAGCTGAGGATGGGGCTGCAGATCAGCGCGTGCATTCAATTTACTTCCTGTTCACATCCTCACTGTGCACTGCAGGAGACATTACTGCTTCACAAAGTGCATGTATTCCTTCCTGATGGTCCCAACAAGGAACAATATCTCACTGCTCACAAAAAATGGATTAGTTTAGTGAGAGACAAAAACCAAGTACAGTAACGTATAGCAACAAACAAGCAACCATCTTACTTGTTCTAATTTGATAAAAGTTGAAATATAATTGGCTGCTCAGCGGCATTACATTACAGCACCTTTTTTAGGCTAGCCATACAGGGGCTGATAACTGGCAAAGAACATTGTTTTAGACATAGTCTACCAGTGAGCAACTGATCTACAGATCATGCCCATTTGTCTTTATCCACTGTTGCCTGCTTGGATGTCAAATAAACTGAATGTTGAACTTATTCTCTCTGTAATCTAGAACGGGGCACCCTGTCCTACTGACAGCCTTCATTTGTGGCCCGCAAGATTCCAGATACAGCTTATGCAGAGGGGCAGCATTGCTGAGTGCTGGAACGCTCCCTGCATTTCAGCACCTGACTCTTAAATGATGTTAGCCCTACCTGTCAGGTAAAGTGATCTCCTGCAAAACAAGGAGAGATGGTAGCACTTCCAGCGTGTAACATCTGTATCTTTATTAAGAATCCATTAAAAGCAAAGACATGACATGCACATGCAACCCATGGAAAGTCAGCAAACGCGTTTCACACTCCTGTGCTTAATCGTTGTTGATTACACCAGGGTCCGGCACTCACTTATAGCTTCAAAGCCGCAGGTGGGATCAATCAAATAAAAATGATCTCAGCCTCGCGGCTCCACAGCCCAACGAGACCACCCACTACTCCATATAGTACATCAAATATAGTACATGCAAATGGAAATAAAAAATATATAAATACAAAAAAGACAACATATACAGTTAGGTACATATATATTTGGACACAGGCACAATTTTCATACTTTTGGCTCTGTATGCCACCAGAACAAAATTAAAACAAAACAATCCAAATTAATTTGAAGTGCAGACTTTCAGCTTTAATTCAAGGGGTCGAATATAAATATCAAGTACAAATTTTAGGAACTGCAACCATTTTTATTTTCTGTATAATCTTTATTTAAAATTTTCAAATGTAAAAAACGTATAAAAAATGAAAAATAAAAAAATAATATTAAAAACCTGAAAAATAGTCATCATTTACATACAGTTAAATATTAACAAAGACCGTGAGCCATATCAGTGTTGTAGGAACTGCAACCATTTTCATACACAGTCCCCCCCCCCCCCCCCATTTTCAGGGGCTCAAATGTAATTGGACAAATGAATATAATCATACATTAAATGTTCATTTTTTATATTTTTTTGAGAATCCTTTACTGGCAATGACTGCCTGAAGTCTGGAACCCATGGACATTACCAAAGACTGGGTTTCCTCCTTGGTCATGCTTTGCCAGGCTCTAACTACAGCTGTCTTCAGTTGTTTGTGGTTCTTTCTGCTTTTAGTTTTGCCTTTAGCAAGTGAAATACATGCTCAATTGGGCTGAGATCAGGTGATTGACTTGGCCATTGCAGAATATTCCACTGCTTTTCTTTCAAAAGCTCCTGGGTTGCTTTGGCGGTGTTTAGGATCATTGTCCATCTGTACTGTGAAGTGCCGTCCAATCAACTTTGCTGTATTTGGCTGAATCTGGATTGACAGTATATCTGTAAACACTGCAGAATTCATTCGACTGCTTCTGTCTTCTGTCACATCATCAATAAACACCAATGACCCAGTGACACTGGAAGCCATGCATGTCAATGCCATCACACTGCCTCCACCATGTTTTACAGATGATGTTGTGTGCTTTGGATCATAAGCTGTTCCAAGCCTTCTCCACACATTTTTCTTGTCGTCATTCTGATACAGATTATTCTTAGTTTCATCCGTCCAAAGAATGCTTTTCCAGAACTGATCTGGCTTTTTTAGATGTTTTTTGGCAAAGTCTAATCTGGCTTTTCTATTCTTCAGACTTATGAATGGTTTGCACCTTGTGGTGAACCCTCTGTATTTGCTCTTGTGAAGTCTTCTCTTAATTGTAGACTTTGACAATGATACGCCCACCTCCTGGAGAGTGTCCTGGATGTAGTGAATGGGTTTTTCTTTACCATAGAGAGGATCCTGCAATCATCCACCACTGTTGTCTTCTGTGGACATCCAGGCCTTTTTATTTTGCTGAGCTCATCAGTGCGTTCTTTGATGGATTTGTTTAGTTTTTGAAGCCTTACAATGGCAGCTCCTTTGAACGCATGATGTAGGTTCACAGCAATAGATTCCAAATGCAAATACTTAGAATCAACTCCAGACCTTTTACCTGCTTAATTGATGAAGAAACAACGAAGGAGTAGCCCACACCTGGCCATGAAACAGCTTTTGATTCAATTGTCCAATTACTTTTGGTCCCTTAAAAAAGGGGGGTGGCTATTCTTAAGAGCTGTAATTCCTAAACCCTTCCCCTGATTTAGATGTACATACACTCAAATTAAACCTGACTGCGCACTTTCAGCCCATATTGATTATATAACTATAGATTGAATAGGTTTTGGTAAATACTTGAAAAACCTAAAATTGTGCCTGTCTGCAAATATATATGGACCTAACTGTATATAGCATTGTAAACAAAAACAAAAATGAAAAACATTTAACACCACCTAAGATCGGGAGTAAAGTGATCTCCTGCCCAATTTGCATAAGGTAGTTCCAGATTAATTTACGAGGGAAGAAGCAGCATGGGAGCATGTGCTTAGGTAAGTTACCACTGAACACCAATAAACGGGAGATTTCTCATTATCACCACCGACACCAACAAAATGTGACATTTATTACTGCCACTGAAACCAAAGAAGGGGGGATTTAAAGAGTATGTAAACCCAACATTTCATATTGTTGATATGGGCCTGCTGTACCATGTACATGTATGAAAACGTATCCTGATCTCTTTGTGTGAAATCCCTGGTATTCTTGCTAGTCCCCTTGCTTTCATATTAAAAACTGACCACACTAAGCAGGAGAGCACACTGTGGATAATTTTCTAGCTATGCTGGAAACTCAGGCTGCTCTCCTCCAATGATCAGACTTGTCCTGCACAGCAATCAATTGTCAAGCTCAGTGTACTGGTGCTTCTCCTCCCCCCAGCTCTTATGCAGCTGAGAACAGAGGAAATGTGATCACTTATAAAAAAGGTATTTATAATTTTTTTTTGGTTTCTATACAAAAATGTTTTTCCTTTCATTTCTATTTTTAATGGGTTGTTTTATAAGGTGATCATTTACAATTGCTTTAAATGATGTTAGCACTACCTCTCAGGTAAAGTGATCTCCTGCCCAACATGTATAAGGTAGTTCCAGATTGATTTAGAAGGAAAGAAGCAGCATGGGAGCGTGTGCTCAAGTGACCACTGAACACCAATAGAGGGGGGATTTATCATTATCACCACTGACACCAACAAAGTGGGAAATGTATTGCTGCCACTGAAACCAAAAAAGGGGAGATTTATTATTGTTACTAGTGCCACCAACAAAGAGAAAAACCTATTACTGCCACCAGTGACACCAGTGAAGGAAGAAATTATTATTACTCCTGACATCATCAAAGGGGAAAATGTGTTGCTGCTAGAGACAAGAATAAAGGAGTTTTTATCATTGTTCAATTTGAGTATTAATGTGTTGCGATTAACCAAAAGTCATATACATAAAGTGACAGTACATAAACATAAATAACCAAATTCCTCAAGAAGACTTATCAGACTTTAACAGAGATGGTTATTGGAAATCAAATCAGCATTACAATATCATATCAATAGAGACATACATGTGATGACATGAAAGCAGCATATAAACAGCGCATAACTGGGTTGTCAGTCCCAGCACAGATGTAATGTTACAGAGCGTGCTTGAGGATAACCAAACATCCAACAGGTTATATCAATGCATAACATCCAAGAGTCCAATGCCCTTATTCCCACTCTCTCAGTTCAAGTTCTAGTATATTAACCATTAGAGTCTATCCAACCCAACCAGATCTTGTCAAATTTTGCTGTGCACTGCCTGCTCTGGTATGTGAGTCGATAGAGGGGGAGCAACGAGTTTACAGAGAGGCACCAGGCGGCTCTCGTGGGTGGCACTGACGATTTACATTTGAGGAGGATTTCCCACCAGGGAAAAAGAACAGGGAGAATGTCAAACAAAGTTTGGTATATAGGTCACCCTGCACCTCTTCAAGATGACTAAGTAGGAGGGTCAAAGGGTCGAGAGGTATCTGCGTCCCACACACTCCGCTCAGTGTGTCAGCTACTTCCTGCCAATATGGTTGGAGTTTAGGGCACAACCAGACCATGTTCCAGAGCGAACCTGGCTCCTGGTTGCATCTAGGGCATAGCGGGTCACGTTGGGGGTAGATGCGGGCTAGTCGCTGTGTGGTGTAGTAGGGCCTATGGAGAAATTTAATCTGTATGAATCTGTCCTTCGCCGCTATCATTGAGGGTATATACGTGGAGACACAATCCTCCAATTCCTTGTCTTCCAGAGTCAGGATGTCCACTTTCCATTTATCTAGGGATTGGGTTGGCTTAATATCATACGCCAACGTAAGATATAAATATAAGGAGAAGAGGGGCTTCCCCATGCTACTGGAGATCAAGAGACGCTCCACAGAGTCCGACTCCAAGGTTAAGGTTACCGGGAACTGGGCTCCAAAGGCGTGCTTCATCTGCCAGTAGCGAAGCTCACAGGATCTAGACCCCTATGCCCTAGACCCCCAAGGACGGGAAACTGATGACATTCACTGTCCTAAGGTCAGTGAATGTCATCAGTTTCCCGTCCTTGGTAATATGCTTCATAGATGTGATCCTTTTCCGTGCCCACACTGAGGGGTCCGGCAAGGTAAAGAGGTTACCCCACAGGGGCATGTGGGGAGAGATGTGGAAGGGCTTCTTGTAAACTGCTCTAGCTTCCTGCCAGGTCCTCACCGTGGTCTGCATAGGGACAGTTATAGACGTACAAGCCCATCTGCCCCTGAAGACAAGATTGCTAAGGGCAGCATACGATCCCAGAATTGCCGCTTCGGTTCAGTCTGGGCTGGGAGAACCACCACTGCACTGTGACAAGGACGGCAGCCCAATAGTAGAGCAGGAAGTTGGGGAGTGCCAGTCCTCCACTCGAAAGGGGGCGGTACAAAATGCGCTTTGCCACCCAGGGAGCCTCCCAGACCAGACAAAGGACACCAGCGTCCCCTCCAGTCGCTTGAAAAAGCTCTTGGGGAGGTGGATTGGGGTGTTTCTAAAAAAATAAAGAAATTTAGGCAGAAACATCATTTTCACTAGGTTGACCCTACCAACTGGTGTAAGGGGAAGGGCTCACAAGGCAATACATTTTGTGCTGACTTGGGTCATTAGGGGCTGAAAGTTATGCTTCGGGTAATCTGCTATCTCTCCAGTTACCCTGATCCCCAGGTATTTCATATTCTCAACCCATTAAAGCTGCGTCTGGGTGACGGGTTTAGTGGACGAGTGGTGAAGGGGGAAAAGGACCGATTTGTCCCAATTTATACGTATGCCTGAGAATTCGCTAAACCTATTGAAGATGGATAGAGCTTTGTGGAGGGATGTGGATGCGTCAGCCAGGTAAAGGAGGGCGTCATCAGCATATAGGGAAAGTTTCTCCTCAATGGTCCCTACTCGGATACCCTTGACCTCCCTGTTTGATCTAATGAGGGCGGCCAGGGGTTCCATCGCCAGGGCAAAAAGCCCCAGGGATAGAGGGCAGCCCTGCTTTGTTCCTCGATTCAGCAGGAATGAGTCCGATAGGCATGCGTTGGTATACACCCTGGCTTGCGGATTGGCATACATCTTAATCCATAGCTGAAATTTAGGTCCAAAACCGATTTTTGGAAAGCACCGCCCATAGATATCTCCATTCAACTGAGTCAAAAGCCTTTTCCACGTCCAGAGAGGCCACCACACCCTTGTCCTCCTGACCAGCTCTAGCTATGTGGGTAAAGAGTCTTCTGATATTATTGTCAGTACCCCTGCCTGGCATGAATCCCGTTTGGTCAGGGTGAACCAACGCTGTGATAATTGTGTTGAGTCGATTAGCCAGAATTTTGGCCAATATTTTTGCGTCAATGTTTATAAGGGAGATAGGCCGGTATGATGAGCAGAGGAAAGAGTCCTTCCCCGGTTTTGGAATCACTACGATGACTGCCTCACCCATAGAGTCTGGAAGGGATTGTAATTCCGCCACTCTAGTCATCATCGCATGGAGTCTAACAGTCAGGAGGTCTGAGTATTGCTTATAAAATTCTATGGTCATACCGTCTGGGCCCGGCTGCATAGTTTTGAGTGCCTTAATTGTTTCCTCGACCGTAATGGCCTTGTCCAGCTCCCCCTTATACTTATCAGTCAGGAAGGGGATGTTGACGTCCTCTAGGTAGGTTGACAGTTCGTCCCCACTGTAATCCACCCCAGAAGAGTAGAGTGTCCTATAGTATTCAACGAAGCAGTCATTGATCTCATCCGGTGTGTACAGGAGATCCCCGCCAGGCCCGAGAATGTGGGGAATACTAGTCCCCCGGATTGTTCCGTGGAAAGCCAAGCCAAAAGTTTGCCCGACCTCTCCAGAACCTCCCTGGTCAGGGTTTACAGTCGGACATAGTGTTGGGGGTCCTTAGAGCTTACATACAACGTCTCTTGCACAGCAACTGCTGACTCAGCCCTAGTCAAGACGGACCTTCTCTCTTTCCTAACTTTGGCTATTATGGCCTGGTAATGCCCTCTCGAGAATGCCTTAAAGGCATCCCAGACCACCGTGAGATCCGCCAAACCTGTGTTGGTCGCCCAGTAACCCTCCATCTCCACCCTGAATTGTGTGTCTGACATACCTCCAGGTAGAATTTTGACCTCCTAAACCCTAGGGAGAACCAACTTTCCCTTAAAGATCAGGTCAATACGGGAGAAGGATCTAAGCCTTGCGGAATGGCACGTGTAGTCTCAAGATTGAGGGTGCTGCCACCGCCATACGTCCGTCAGCCCATAGCTGCCGGCCCATGTCTGGAGGCCAGAGTAATGGGAAACGGAAGTGGCCATTCTATCTAAGGTCGCGTCGGGGGCCACGTTAAAGTCGCTGCAAAGTCTGCTAGTTTGGAAGTTATCCTGTTCAATAGCACCAGTGATGCCGGGGGTGACAAATATAGACCCACAATAGACAATGTCTGGGAGAGTATTCGGGCGTTCACAATAACATATCTGCCGTGAGGGCTAGAGTTTTGCTGCCTACCAGGTGGGTTTCCTGGAGTATGCAAATATGGGGGTTGTACTTCTTAATAAATTGGAACACAAGTGATCTTTTAACCGGTGAGTTTAGACCCCTTGTGTTCCAAGATATGATGTTAAGGGCGGACATGAGGGAGGAACAAATCGGGGAGAGCAGGATTATACCATAGACTTCTCAGTGGATGCGGCATCCGAACCTATAACAGGCATGAGCAATGCATGTGCAATGCTGACATAGAAATCAAGGCAACCAATCTTAGTACATTAAAACATCTTAAACAAGAACTGAAACAAAAACAACCCGGCCCCCCACCCCCACCCCGCTCGTCCCCCCAGAACAGGGAAGAGCTTCCATCCCCAAGTCCTAACTCAGCTCGCAGGCTGCAAAAGGGGGGGCAAGAGGCAAGCTCTAGATCTCATGAGGGGGGGCCTCTTGTGCGTGGCTATGCTCCACGAGATGCTCCTCTGCCAGTGACTGGAGTACTGCTAGTTTCCCGTAAAGGGCCCCGTACAGAGGCAAGGGGAATAAACAGACATTACATTCTATAGCAGTGGTTTGGTAATCCACCTGGGAAACATGAGTGGTGCAAAGTAGTCCCCCAGAGAACCGGTGGGTGAAAGGCTGGCACATGAGCAAGTCTCCTGATCCTTTCAGGGGCACGTATCTTAGGTTGCAGTGAACAAAAACTAAAAACTGAAGGGGAGAGGGCCCCAAACGTGAACAAGTCCAGAACCGGGCCACATGAATCTTCCCCATGACCTGCTCCCTGGGTCCGCAAAACATAGCTCAGGAGGGGGGTTTCAAGGGCACAGTTGGTCGGTCTTCAGTGTCAGGGGGAAAGAATGGAACGGGGGGGGGGGACGGGACTGATCAACCAGGGGAGCCTCCATCAGGCAAGGGGAAAGTGCAAATCGGGGGCAGGCAGCAGAGTTAAGGCCACAGGCAAAACTGACATTATTCAGGATGCCCCAGACCCAGTGCAACTCAAGGGGGGAAGTAGTGTACTCACAGTCTGCCAGGTCAGCGATGTGGCGGCAGGGAATCCAGCCAAGTGGAGGCCTCTCTCGGTGACTGGAAGAAGCGGAACGATTCACCGTCCTGGACACGAAGATGTGCTGGAAAGAGGATGCTGTAGCGAATGTTACGGGCTCTCATCGCTGCTTTCACTGCATCGAACGACTTTCTTTGCTTCTGCGTCTCGACGGAGTAGTCGTCGGGGAATATCATTAATTTGGTGTTGTGGAGCTGCAAATCTTCTTGTACTCTGGAGGTGCGTAGATCTTCATCCCGGTCTCAGAAAGTTCAGCATGCGGAGGATAAATGTTCTAGGGTGGCCCCGGGAGGACCCGGCTTAGGGAGGACACGGTGGGCCCTCTCCACAGTGTACTGAGGGAGAAGCGGGCATCAGGGAGAAGGCATGTCCTTCACAATTCCAGTCGGTTTCCTCCTTCGGTTCCCTCAGGCAGGCTGATGATTTGGAGGTTGTACCTCCTATTCCGATTTTCGGCATCCTCCGCGCAGCATTCAAGTGCCTTGACTCTGGTCTGGAGGGTGAGGAGGGCCGTCTAATGTTCCACGATCTCGTCCTCTGAAAGGCTAATCCTCTGCTCCGTCTCCATAACTCTGGAGTGGAGCTTGTCCAGAAACTGAGGGATGAGGCCTACGTCCATCTGCACCGCCTCGATCTTGGCGGTGAGGGTCGACTGGCATGTTGCTATGACCGCCATCACCTCCGCCAGCCAGGGCAGCCTGGATTCAGTCGCCTCCGTGATGGGGGTCTGTGAGGCCATGTGCGAGCAGCATCTGGAGCGTGGCTGCACTCAAGCGGCGGGAACCATCAGCGGGGCCTCCTCTAGTTGGGGGAATTTAATTTGTTTTCCCCTACTGGACTGTATTCGGGAGGATCTGCGCCTCATCCGGGTGTTAGCAAGAGGTGAGTGGAGGGGTTAGCCCCAGTGGAAACGGATTACTGGGAGAAAGCCGGCGGAGCTCATGGACAGTGTGACCGCTCAAGTCGCCATCTTGGACACGCCACCGTCTGTGCTAAATCTTAATGGTAGCTTGACCACAATATAAAATATCACCATTGTTATATAAAAAAAACAATGAATATAAGGTAAATTATACAAAAATGGAGATATGAAAAAGTCCACAAACGGTGTAGTTCACTTGTGAAGTTTCTTCTAAGAACCCAGAAGCTTTGTGACAGTGTCAGCACACTCCTTCACCAAGAATAGTAGGGGGAATACTCGCTTACCAACTATGACCATCTACATTACCATACCATTACAGGTGGTCATACAGCGCTTTTTGGGGATTTAGTTCTGGACCCCAATGTGGCCACTCATTAATAGATCTGGGACGCCAGCATTAAAACAGGTTGGCCCCGATATTATACCAAATAATTCATGTAAAGCAAAAAAGAGGCCTCCACATAGAGTAAAAAAGTCTGTACGAGTAACAAGCATATACAAAATGATGTTGATGAGGAAAACCTCTATGTTTCAGCTGTGAAAGCGTTTCTTTGGTAAAATGTATTTGCTTCTGTTCCTCTGAAGAGAAGGCTGTTTGTCTTACCATCCATGTCTTCCAAAAGACATAGTAGGACAAACAACATTCTTTTCAGAGGAACAGAATGGTATAACATCACACCCAACCTGTTTAAATGATGGAGTCCCAGGTCTATTGATGAGTGGCCACATTTTTCTTTCTTGTTTTTGATTTATTATTGTTGCCACTGTCACAGAGAGCACTGAGATGCAACACATGTTTTTGTGCATTTAGGCATGTTGTGGACAATTGTGGCACTCTGTGTTGGGCAACCCATTCAAGATTAATGGCCTGCAATTACATTTCAACATTCTGTAAAAAAAATAGCGCAGGCTGAAATGTTTTGCTTCACACCGTACAGGACACCGTGCATTATGAAGCACTGTGGTGAACTGGGGTACCATACAAAATGAATGGTACTGCAGTGCACCAAAACATGTATTGCATATTCATATTTCTGCATGCCACTGTGTTGTAGGGAGGGGGGGGGGGGGGTTGGGGGTGAATGGGCCCTAAAGCCAATAAAGAAGCAGTTATTATTTCTGCCACCTTAATCTATGCTGAGGGTTATTACTGACATTGACATCGATGAAGGGGGATTAATTATTGTTGCCTATTATTTTAGTTGAAACACCACTTCCCAGAAACCCTTGTGCAGCTGTGCAAGAGTTCATGGAGTGTGGCACTTAGCTCTCAGTAGAGGCAGAAACAAAGCTGTGAGAGAATGGAAAACAGCGGCAGTACACAGGTGTGCGGAGGAGTCCCTGAGGTTGGAGCATCCTGGATGGGAGTTATCCCTGTTATATGCATGTATTTTTCTATTTTTCATACAATACTTATGGTTGTCACCAGATATTTTTGAATTGGAAATGGTAAAAACTAAAATGTTGATTTACTTTTGGCCCCTCCAGCTAAACTTTTAGATACAAATGTGGTCCTTGGCCAATGTTAATTTTGGACACCACAGATTTAAATGTACAGGACAGAAGCTGGACCTACCTACACGTGTACAGACAAATTTTTTAAAGACCACTCAAAGTCCAGGTCAGGTTGGATATCCATCTGTCTATAGCCACCTACTTGACGTAGGCGCCTCTAAAATCACTAAAGGGCCACCCATAATATTGAGTGAATAAAATGCAATAGATAGCTGTCAGAAACTGCAGATAAGCAACAATAGATAGCCAGAGACCACAGACATGCAACAAAAGATGGTCAAGGGGACTGCAGACATGCTTATAGGAGATGATCAGGGACCGGGGACATGATATTAGTTGTTTGAGACTGGGGATATGTTTCAGGAGACAGTCATACGCTAGATCAGTCTTTCTCAACAACTTTATGCCAGGGGAACCCGTGAAATCATTTTCAGGTGTCCGGGAACCCCTGCTAGGATTACTCCATTATGGATCATAAGGAAAACGCCCCTTAGGGTCCATGGCTTAAAAAAAAACGCTGTTTTTATGAGTTTTGCGTTTTGCCTGTAGAAACAGCTCAATGTTAGAGGCACATTTTAAGCTCAGCTTTTAGAGGCAGCAAAAACCCCTTCTGGTTTGCTTTTTAGAGAGGAATTTCCTGGCAGAAAAAAATGCTAAATACTCCTAAACTCTTCTAAACTCCTGTACAAAAACTCTCTATATAAGCATTTTTTTTCAGCCAAAAGAACTGGCCTTTTCCTAAGCCCAGTGCACATAGACCCGTACACTGGTGGTCAGTAAAAGGAATGACTCTTTATAATGCTGATTAGAATGCCACCCTTACAGACAGCTAAGAAAGATCAATGGTGTTCTAATGGTTCTGCCAAGTGGCAATGGGCCTGGAACTATGAAGGCACTATCAGATTGAAGGTCAACTAGCCACATCTCAAGGAAAACCTAGCAAGCTCTGGAGGAACCCTAGGTTTTCACTGAACCCTGATTGAGAATGCCTGCACTAGAGCCACATCATATGAAACTGCTAGGGATCACTGCTGTTACAGGCCCATCACAAACCAATGCTTCCACATTTGTGCTTCCTAAAGCCCCCTTACAAATGACCTGTGGCACATTTGATGCTTTGCATAATCTATTATAAAAAATCAGAGGGGAAACAAAAATGGGCAACAGCGATGAACAGAAAAGTATATATAAAGATATACACCAAACATTCTAACAACTAGAAAGCAGACTAAAGAATATTTGCCTTTACTGGTTTAGGTGAGTGTCAAGGGGCCAAGTGTCTACAGTATCTCACAAAAGTGAGTACACCCCTCACATTTTTGTAAATATTTTATTAGATCTTTTCATGTGACAACAGTGAAGAAATTACACTTTTCTACAATGTAAAGTAGTGAGTGTACAGCTTGTATAACAGTGTAAATTTGCTGCCCCCTCAAAATATCTCAACACACAGCCATTAATGTCTAAACTGCTGGCAGCAAAAGTGAGTACACCCCTAAGTGAAAATGTACAAATTGGGTCCAAAGTGTCAATATGTTGTGTGGCCACCATTATTTTCCAGCACTGCTATAACTCTCTTGGGCCTGGAGTTCACCAGAGCTTCACAGGTTGCCACTGGAGTCCTCCTTTACTCCTCCATGATGACATCACGGAGCTGGTGGATGTAAGAGACCTTGCGCTCCTCCACCTTCCATTTGAGGATGCCCCACAGATGCTCAATAGGGTTTAGGTTTGGAGACATGCTTGGCCAGTCCATTACCTTTACCCTCAGCTTCTTTAGCAAGGCAGTGGTCATCTTGGAGGTGTGTTTGCAGTTATGTTGGAATACTGCCCTACGGCCCAGTCTCCGAAGGGAGGGGATCATGCTCTGCTTCAGTATGTCACAGTACATGGTGGTATTCATGGTTCCCTCAATGAACTGTAGCTCCCCAGTGCCAGCAGCACTCACGCAGCCCCAGACCATGACACTCCCACCACCATGCTTGACTGTAGGCAAGACACACTTGTCTTTGTACTCCTCACCTGGTTGCCGCCACACGCTTGACACCATCTGAACCAAATAAGTTTATCTTGGTCTCATCAGACCACAGGGCATGGTTCCAGTAATCCATGCCCTTAGTCTGTTTGTCTTCAGCAAACTGTTTGAGGGCTTTCTTGTGCATCATCTTTAGAAGAGGCTTCCTTCTGGGACGACAGCCATGCAGATCAATTTGATGCAGTGTGCGGCATATGGTCTGAGCACTGACAGGCTAATGCCCCACCCCTTCAACATCTGCAGGAATTCTGGCAGCACTCATACGTCTATATCCCAAAGACAACCTCTGGATATAACGCTGAGCACGTGCACTCAACCTATTTGGTCGACCATGGCGAGGCCTGTTCTGAGTGGAACCTGTCCTGTTATACCGCTGTATGGTCTTGGCCACCGTTCTGCAGCTCAGTTTCAGAGTCTTGGCAACCTTCTTATAGCCTAGGCCATCTTTATGTTGAGCAACAATTCTTTTTTTCTGATCCTCAGAGAGTTCTTTGCCATGAGGTGCCAGGTGGAACTTCCAGTGACCAGTATGAGAGAGTGAGAGCGATAACACTAAATTTAACACATCTGCTCCCCATTCACACCTGAGACCTTGTAACACTAATGAGTCACATGACACCGGGGAGGAAAAATGGCTAATTGGGCCCAATTTGGGCATTTTCACTTAGGGGTGTACTCACTTTTGTTGCCAGAGGTTTAGACATTAATGGCTGCGTGTTGAGTTATTTTGAGGGGACAACAAATTTACACTGTTATACAAGCTGTACTACTTTGTACATTGTAGCGAAGTGTAATCTCTTCAGTGTTGTAACATGAAAAGATAATAATACAATATTTACAAAAATGTGAGGGGTGTACTCACTTTTGTGAGATACTGTATATGGCCAACTTAACTCTGTACACTGTTTTTAAATAACGAAACTGAAAAGACCATCCAGAAAAATCTGAAATGGGAAGTCCTCTCCCTACCTCCCATAGCATCACAAAACCTGTACATAAATGAAGATGTTACACAATGCAATATTTTTTTGGCTCAAGTCAAAGAAAATCTGTCAAACTCCTGGATGAACCTGGGAAAAAGATAAAAATAAATGATCAGATCCACTATTCACTCCAATAGTCAGAGAAAGAGTCTACTTCAGGGGTCTCAAATTGGTGGCCCTCCAACTGTTGCAAAACTATAAGTCCCATGAGGCATTGCAAGGCTGACAGTTACAAGCATGACTCCCACAGGCAGAGGCATGATGGCATTTGTAGTTTCGCAACAGCTGGAGGGCCACCAGTTTGAGACCCCTGATCTACTTGTTTAAATACAGCTGAGTATTACACTGAATAACAGGATACAATGCAGCTAAACTATAGGACAAAGAGGAGGAACAGTGTGCCAGAACACCGGGAGCTATATATAATATGCAAGTTCTCTTGCAAGTGATACGAACATTAAATGCACAGTATATTTCTAAATGATTAAACATAGAACTATTATCGGTTAAAACGTACCTATACTCATTTTGAATTAAAGAAGAAAAAAAGAAGCTGCATATTAAATTGTATGTATAGTCAAACTGTTTATTTTCTTTTTGGATAGACTGGGAAAGATAAAAAGATTTCTCCTAACTGTCTTGGTAACAATAGTTTTACTAGACTGAAAGGAAGGGATTTATTTTTTTAAGTAAAGTAGGGGAAGACTAGAACCCCCATTTATTGCTGTCTATATCCCTGTTGCAGATTTTCTTGTATGGTGAAACATTTGTCAACATGACAGTGATGCTCTAATCCTTCTGCAAAATAAAGTCAAAGTGTTAAGATGGACTTACAGTCTAAAGATGTTTAGTATACACAGAATGTTAATTTTTGTAAAATCTGTGCTATGTGCCCAAATGAAAGAGCCTATGCAACTTTTAACTTTTCAAAGTATTAAAATCTAAACATTTCTTTTAGTCTGCTGCTAGTCACTCCTGCTTGTGATATCTGCCCTACTACGTGCTCTCAGTGAATGCAAGGATTAGCATGCTTAGCACATGGTAGCTGCCCACAAAACTCAAGTAAAATATTGAAAATAAGAAAGCTCTAGATTTCTGAAAGGAGCTGGTTGTGATTGACAGCCTGCCCTCTACCTCCCAATAACAAAGGAAACAATATGGTGGTGCCTATAGCAAGATATTTGATGCTTGGCGCACACCTGTGATGCAGTTGTAATAACTATTATAGCTATGTTAAAGAGAAACATCATTATTACAAAAAAATGCTATAATTTATTTCACATTATAGGCCATATACTGTATGTCCAATAATTCCAATTGCTAAAACATGAACAGGCCTATTTACTCACTTATAGGGACATGTCCCAGAGGATCTCATCCCTTGTTTTTCCAAAAGCAGTCTCCAATCCTAGTGACATTGCCATGGTGACAACAGGTTGGCAAAGCACACAATAATAATGATACTCCAGGGACATGAAAAGATGCTCAGTTGAAATTGGAAGGCACACTTAACCTTGTTTGTAACTTAAAAACACAAGTAGAGTGACGAGTGTGACAGAGAACAAAGTGTTCTCCTTGTTGATGCCCCATGATTTTAAAGGTACAGTAATTAACTTTCTTAAAGTGGACCTATCAGTGAAATTCACTCTTAACGTGAGTCAGTTGGGCACATCACCATAACAAAATGATGTTACTGTTATGAGTTTTTGATATGAAAGCTCCTGGGTTTTTGGCCTAGCCTTGGCAAATATTTAATGGTCTCTCTGGCTACCAGGAGCAGAATGGCAGCTTTTTGCCAGATAACAAAAAGCCTATAGTTTTTAGACAGTTCCTGTCTGGGAGATGCACTCAGAAAAAAGTATCAGCAACAACCACTGTAGATTATATATATATATTAAAAAAAATATGGGGTTGATTTACTGAGACTGGAGAGTGCAAAATCTGGTGCAGCTCTGCATAGAAACCAGCTTCCAGGTTTTGTTGTCAAAGATTATTGGACAATCTGCAGTTAGAAGCTGATTGGCTACCATGCACAGCTGCACCAGATTTTTCACTCTCCAGTTTTAGTAAATCAAACCATATGCGTTTTAATGCAAAGTAACAGGTTTCCTGAACAGTCCACAATTTTTACTACTGATATCTACCTTTCATGCATTCCCCTACCACCCTACTCAGCCACCAGATTCCCCTCTAATACCTACATATAATTTCTGAGTTAGACCTTATACAGAGTTAAAGCCTGGCCCAACATGGCATCAACATGGGGACAAGGTGCTTTGGGGGGGCAGAGCCAAAGTACCCCCCCAATGTTGAGGGCATGTGGCCTGGTATGGTTTACTTGCTCATCCCCTCCCTTCCCTGATCGGCCGGGCTGCATGCTTGGATGAAGGATTGGTATGGATTTTTTTTTTGGGGGGGGGGGGGGCCCACACCATTTAAAAAAAAAAAAAATTGGCATGGAGTTTCCCTCAAAATCCATACCAGACATGTATTGGGGGGGGTACCCCATGCAGTCTTTTTTTCCTGCCGGCAACTCTTTTTTTTTTTTTACATTCAATAAAAACATATGTGGGGGCAGACATATTTGCTCATTACATACTTAGGCTTTGCCTCCTGGTTTTCACTACTACACAATGGTTGTGCTTTACTGCATCTTTTCTCAATGTCCAGGAGTATGCAGAGCCACTGAACATAATGTCCCTCTTATAGAGGATGATATCTGATAAGCTGCTAAGCAGAAGGTTCTATTTAATACAAAAACAAAAAATATGAAAGAGTAGGTGAAAAAAAAAACTTGGGGAGCACTGCAGTAAAAGCACAAACTATGTGCACACTGAAATATTACTCCTATAATAAAATTGGTAAGAATAGGTAAAAGAAGACCCCCACTCCCACTCTCTTTTAAACTTTAGCATAATAAAATCCACATTTATCTATATAGCCAAATTTACTTTCTTTCTGTCCCAGTATTATAACTATTCCAGATCCTGTTACTCTGTCCACACAGCACATTACAATCCTACACTGCCATCTTCTTTTTTACATCATCAGTGACTGGCTTTTTTTCTTGCTTCTTGGAGTTTACTTATCAATGATGTCCACACAAGCTCTCGTCCATGCGCCTTAAGAGATTTTGCATGGCGGCCAGTGGTCAGATATGCAGGTCTGAAATCTGGCAAGCCTTCTTGGATGTGTGATGTGTTTTAAAGAACATTGGAGGTGGAGCAGGGCTATGCCATATTGCTTAGACAATAAAGAAGATCCTTATGAAAATTACAGCGGTATATAACAAATAAAAGAAAATAATTTCATAAGTGTTTATGTAAGGTGTGGGGAGGAGGAAAGAAAAGGGTGTAAGTTCAAAATATGAATATAAATAAGTGGACTGCGCCAACTATTAAATAAACGGTTTTATCCTAATTTTGTAAAATTCGGATAAAAACCGTTTATTTAATAGTTGGCGCAGTCTACTTATTTATATTTGTTTTTTACAGCCAACTCATAAGCGGAGTGGGCTTGTTTTGACTGCAGCAGACATACACAATTGGCACAATTTATATTTGTTTGATTTTCTAACTCTCTGCGCCCGTACCCTGCATATACACAAGTTCAAAATATGGTCTACAATAACTGTCAGTATTTAGTGATATACCGGGCTGGATTAAGAGCATCATGGGCCTGCGCTGAGGATTTTGGTGGGCCTTTTTATGGAAATAAATAAAATTAAAATACACACAATTTTTTGTTAAAACAAATTGAATAGGGGGAGAGGAGTTGGGGGCGGGGGGTTGAAAGAGAGGGGTGAGAGAGAGAGAGATAGGGGTAAGAGGGAGAGGGGGTGAGAGAAATATTAATGCACCGCAATTTTCATATCAATGCCGTCCCTGATTTACATGTCAATCATGTGTACACTGCACAGAGCAGGCCTGGACAGGGCAGCATTAGTGACTCACTGGGCTGGACCTATCTTAAGGTAGGGGCCTGGAGCTGCCTGCAGCACCAATAGCTCCTATGTTAATCTGGCCCTGGTGATGTAATCTATTATATCTAACTTTTTTTTAACTGAAAGTATTATTAAACATGCCTTAAAGCAGCCTTTTCTTCATAGTTAATTAAATAATTAATTGAATAATTATATGCATGGCAGCCAATGGCTACTTGTATGCCAGAATGCACAGAATGTTTTAAAAATAAACAGCTGATTGAAACAGTTAAAACTGAGCTCTAGGCAAATATCAAAAACACAAAAAAGGAGCTGATCAGTTTATATGCTGAAAAGAAGCATGTCCATAGGAGGAGAAAGCAGAGTGACAGAGAGATGAGTCCATCGCTGTACTGCTTCTCATTTTACTATCCAGTCAAAGGCTGGGGCGAGTCCAAGACAACCAAGGCTCAGAGGAAGTGGGTTGAATGGTGTTGACCATTGGACTGTAGGTACTGTATTGAAAATCTCTTGATTGGAGGTAAAAATTGCAGCAAAAGCTATTTTTTTATTTATTTTTTTTAAATGGTCATTTTAATTTTGTTCATTTTGGTAGGAAGTTCCGCTCTGAGACACCTACAGACATGAAAATATTTATGGTCATATTTGGGATGGTTTATATAGCTATACACCTTTGTTGTCCCATGGCTGAGCCAGCTTGGTAAAAGGATTGATTAACTTGGATGAATTTTTCTAATCCATCACTACTGGGTTACACCAGAAACAACCTAGCACCTGGGCATTTGTCAAATGATTTTTCTCAAGTACACTCGCTCTTTGCCTGGACTGTCCATGCACAGCTGACTACTGTCTAATGTTTGTAAGCACCTTTAATGTGGATTAAATGAATGATTTGGAGTTTAGAAAATGTATATCATTTTTATAAATGTTGTTTAGACAAACATCTTTTATTTTTTGTACCTTCTCTAGGATTAAATTGTAGCCCTAGGTGTATTACAAGTTGTTGTGTCTGCTCGTAGACAGGTACATATTTATAGGCTTATAACTTATTAATATGCTGACACCTGCTGAAAACATCTTTATAGTTTCCTGGTTATGCTGCTGATACCATGTGGCTTTTGGCTTTTATTGATATTTTTGCTTATTTATGACTTTTATTTTTAAAATGTGAATGCTTATGTTGTAAGTGGCCTCTGACTCTTTACAGCAGGGGTCTCAAACTGGCGGCCCTCTGGCTGTTACGAAACTATGAGTCCCATCATGCCTTTGCCTGTGGGAGTCATGCTTGTAACTGTCAGCCTTGCAATGCCTCATGGGACTTTCGCAACAGCTGGAGGGCTGCCAGTTTGAGACCCCTGCTTTACAGTATGTTACTATAAACATGTATGGATAAAAATTTATCAGCTGAGACAGTTGACTTGTATTTTTAAGGTGTGTGCTCCAGAGCTGTCATCTAGAGCCTGCTTTTACTACCTGGAACAAACTAGCAAGCAGACAATCACACACAGATCATGTATTACAATGTATCACAACTGGTGCCAGTTACTTAAGTGGGGTACACACTATAAGAAAATCGGGCGAACGTCTGTCTGGTTTTTCTCGATGTTTCACACCAAATTGAAAGCGATGAAAGAAAATTTGTACGATCATTCTTCCGAATATTCTCGTACGACAAAGGCTTTTTTTGTTTATTGTTTCTGATCACGTGCAGTCTTTCTTTTCTGATTTTTCTTGTATGAAAGTCGTACCAAAACGGTACAGATTAATCGAAAATCGTTCATTCTGTTCCCGTATGAAAAAAATGTTGGAGTTTGTCCCTTCGGTAATTTTCGTACGAAATGGGCTGTCGAAAGTTGTGTACACACTATATGAAAATCGTACGAAAATTCTTTTGACGAAAATGTTTGCCTGAATTTCTTATAGGATGTTCAAGCCTTTAGGCTGGCTATACATGGGTCGAATTTTGAAAGAATTTTCTTTTGAAAATCAGAAATTTAGTGCGTTTTGTGATACGATGGTGCCACCATTGGTTTTCGAAATTCGACCAACCAAGCCTTCAATTTCACCTCCTGTTGCTACAGAAAAGAACTTTTGTGGCTGGGAATCTTCTTTTCTTGCACATGCGCATTTCTTTTTCGATTATATTTCTCGCACGATTCTCCCATCATTGATTAGAAAATCATTCGTTTTTCAAAAAATTTCCAACATGCCCGATTACTCAAATGCGATAGCCACACGAAAATAGGCTGTTGCTGCAGCCCACTAATGGTGCGAAATTCGAATGAAAGTTCTTAGATAAGATTTTTGAAAGAAAATTCTTTCGAAATTCGACCCATGTGTGGCCTGCCTTATGCACCGTACACATGATCAGAAAATCGTACGTAAAATACTGCTTTTGAAGTGATCGTACGATAATCGGATCATTAGTACAGAGCTTTCAAGAGCCAATCATGACAGTTCATCCGATATTATCCCTTTCATGACTAAGCCTATTTTTGAAATTTGGTGTTTACAAGTTAAAATCCGTATTTTTTGCTAGAAAATGACTTAGAGTTCCCAAACATTATATATATTTTTTTAGCAGAGAATCTAGAGAATAAAATGGAGATTGTTGCAATAGTTTATATCACACGGTATTTGTGCAGCGGTGTTTTAAACGCAAATTTTTGGAAAAGGGACACTTTCATGAATTTTAAAAAATCCAAACAGTAAAGTTACCCCAATTTTTTTCTATAATGTTAAAGATGATGTTACACCGAGTAAATAGATACCAAACATGTCACCCTTTATAATTGCACGCACTCGTGGAATGGCGACAAACTATGGTACCTATGAATTTCCATAGGCGACGCTTTAAATTTTTTTTACGGTTACCAGGTTTGAGTTACAGAGGAGGTCTAGTGCTAGAATTATTGCTCTCGCTCTGACGATCATGGCGATACCTCACATGTGTGATTTGAACACCGTTTACATATGCGGGCGCGACTTCCGTATGCATTTTCTTTGCTGCGCGAGCTCGCGGGGACGCTTTAAAAAAAAATTTATTTTTATTTATTTTTTTACTTTATAAATTGTGTTTAAAAAAAATTTTTTTTATTTTTTTACTTTTATTGCTGTCACAAGGAATGTAAACATCCCTTGTGACAGTAATAGGTGGTGACAGGTACTCTTTATGGAGGGATCGGGGGTCTTCAAAGTATTCAGATCGCCGAAAACGGCGATTCTGAACACTGTATATTTTTTTAAAACCAGCGCCATTGGCAGCCAAGTAAACGGGAAGTGATGTCATGACGTCGCTTCCGCGTTTACAAAGAGAAGGCTGGAACAAAGCCGCCCACAGCTTCGTTCCAGCCCGCCCCCAGCCGCCGAAAGCAGCCGATTGGACACCGGGCCTCCCGTGCGATCGGGAGGCCCGGTAAGAGCGGCGGGAGGCGGGGGGAAGTCCCCTCCCGCTCCTCCGGTATAACAGCCGAGCGGCTTTTAGCCTCATCGGTTGTTATACTTGGGTAGCCGATCGCCCGCTGTGAACAACGGTACCGGGATGATGCCTGCAGCTGCAGGCATCATCCCGGTATAACCCCGGAAAGCTGAGTACGCATATCTGCGTACGGTCGGCGGGAAGGGGTTAATCTATCAGATGTGCACAAAAAAAAATTTCGTACGATTTTCGTTTAATCAGTACAGCTATTGTTCGAAAATGCAATACAAATGCATTACAACACATGACATCACTTCCGAATTTTTTTTTTCTGTCGTACGGGAATTTTCGTGACTTTAGTAAACTCATCAGATTCGATCTGAGATTAGCATGCAAAAAAAACGGACCATCATTTGTCCGATAATCTCATCGTGTGTACGGGGCATTACTTTCAGAATTCATTTTTTTGCTGATGGAAAGAGACTGCTTGCAACAATGTATAGTGAAAAAAGGACTATTGAAGTTTCTCAGTTTACCAAATGCTTAAAAATTAAAACAGAATTTTCTAATCAAATAGTCGGATTTTTTTTTTCAAGGGTAGGAACATAGAGGTTCCATAAAGTTCCCTGAAGAACTACCTGCACCTAATTCAGGCAAGCATTTGTGTCAATATTGTGTTTGTGCCAGTGTAACATACGACAAATTCAAGTAGTTCTTACTACTGCCACTTTAGGAACCTATCGCAGCATGATATTGTTGCTACTCATATCTTAAAGCAGTATTAAATACAATTTTTTTTTTTTTTTTTAATTTTTTTTTATTTTACAGCTTGTTAATCTTTAAAGTCGCACAATTGTCATTCAAAGTGCGACAGCACTAAAAGCTGAAAATTCGTCTGGGCAGGAAGGGGGAAAGGGTAAAAAATGTTTTATATTTCTTTGCCCTCCTCCTTCCCTGTGTGAAAGGGAAGAGATGGGAGAAGAGATCCAGTGCTGTGCATGGCTGCATCTCTTCTCCCCTCTATTCTTCTTCACATAGGGACTCAAACAGAAGCAGGAGCCCATGGCTCCTGCTGCTGGCAATCAGACGCAGTGAGGAGGAAGTGGGGGGTGGGGCTAGGCCCTACTGTGTGTGTCTATGGGGGGTGGCTCCATAGATACACAGCTCGGGAGTGAGCAGGCACCGTGTGCCCCCATAGCAAATGGTAAGAGGAGAATCCAAGATCGCTGACAGGGGACCCGAACAGAGGAGGATTGGGGCCGCTATGTGCAATACCATTTCACAGAGCAGGTGAGTACGTATAACATGTTTGTTATTTTAATTTGAAAAAATTGACCTTAGTAACATCTTAAATGTGGAAATCTGCATTTATTTTTTGTTTGTTTTTTTCCTTTAATTAAACCTGGTGATCTGTCCAGTAGCTCATTACCTGTCTCATGATGTCTCCACTGTGGTTAGAGGAGCAACAAAGACACCTTTTGCAGCATTGTCAGTCTGGGGGGACGGTAGTGTTAGATGCACTTGCAAATTGTACCAGACTAACAAATTAAAGCCAAACTCCAGTTAAAACTTTGTTCACCAGTTACAGAAACAGATTTTTTTGGGGGGTGATTTTAAATAAATTACTAAAGTTGACCATTTTAAGCACCCCTGTCAGTGTTAAATGGTTTGTCTCAACACTCTTAACTACTAATTGTTCTGGACAGGTTGGTCTGTAATGGAAGTTGAAAAATAACAGACTTATTGGCTGGATCACCAAGAAGTAAAGAAAAAAAAACCTAAAAAATAAAACTATTGATGCCAAAACTTTGGTAAGCTGCAATATATCAGTTTTTTTGTTTTTGGGTTTAATACTGTTTGAAATCAGTACTATACATTCTAATATGAAAGACTTTATTTGCCATCTCACTGAATGTAGATATACAGTATATATGAACTTATATAATACATACACAAAAACGATTCTATTGTCCACACATGTATTCATTATTTTTTAATCATAATTAAAACTCAGATGTATTAATGCTGTTTTCATACTGTTCCTGTAAATGCATAATATCTTCTGCAAAATAATAAAGAGAAAATGGACAACACTATTCACGCCTGACTTTTGCACTCTCTACGTTAAGCACTCCAGACCCCTATACGCTTTACAATCTATAACCCTGACCCCTGCACGCTCGTCCCTTTTACTATGTGCATTGTGCACTCCTGACCTGGCATTTTCGACCCAGTGCAAAGAAGATTATAGTTTTATTTACCCATATCCCTTTAATCCTTTCCCACTATTACCACAATTTGGTCACACCCACAATTTGCCATGGCGCATATATAGTGCAGCACACCAGTTCTGTACTCATGCTGCCCAACGCATTTTGTCTTTATACTTTAAATGCCAGTCTCTTGTTCTAAAAGCCTGTAACCAATTGTTTCAGGGCATATTAAAAATGGGGGTGTGATTTCGTGGCATGGTTACAAATGGGGAGTGGTTTTCTGGGTGTGGATATATATGGGCTTGGTCAATAAGTTGCTCCCAGATTTCTGGGTGTGGTTATAGGTAGTCAGTAAGGTGCCCCTGGATTTAATTTTGAAAATCTAGTAGCCTTAGTTTAGGGGAATCATAGGATTGCCAATTAATTGGCATCTTGCCTTACAAAAGAGCCATAGTATACCCAATAAATAAATGCACCAGTCCTGCATATATTTCGACAGATGTTTATTTGCAGCAAAGGTCACTAAAAGTAGTAGCAATGTGTGAATCCCATCACTTAGGGTGTGGAGGGGCAAGGAAAAACATAATAAACTCTTGGCTTGGTGTTGATGGATAAATAACAAGCTAGGAACTCATCGGGCCTATGTTCCATTGTTATCCTCTGTACAATTTTCCTCAAGCTGCGTGACCTATTAGCAGCTCGAATGTTCACATAAATACTTCCACTGGGATCACTGACTTACGTTCATGTAAATTGTACGTAAAAGCAAGTGGGACACCACACAAGTGACAACTTTGCACGCCATGAACAAGTCTCCTAGGAGGCTTCAGAACCTTATTAAAAATGAAGTACACTACGTGGACATGATTCCTGAACAGATTTAATACAGTCCAGAGATAAATAAAAAAAATATGCAGAAACAGCATATGTAAGCTCATACAAAGTATGTACAAATGTACAGTATTTACTGGATTTTTACTTACTGTTCCCTCTTACGCCAGTTGACTGGCTGGTCTCAGTATCACACTAACGAGATAAGACGTTAAAAAAGGCATGCCAGAAATGGGGATGGAGAAGCTGTAAGAAACAGTTTGACCATTCTGCATGTAACACTATCACTTGGTATCTATGAAAGTCATAGGATAGGTCATTACATTTTTCTCAGTTCTCCTTATTTCAAGGTTATCGAAGAATCACTTCATCTAAAAATTGTAATAAATTATGAAGTGAATGTTGGTGGGTAGAATTACCTAATTTTTAGATTTCCTTAATAGACCATTGGTGGTCCAGTTTCAGTCTGTGCTAACCTTACAGCATTTTCCATAATGCTAACTGTGTACATTAAATAAAAGATCCAACAAAACTAAGGAGGCAGCAGCATACAATGACTGCAACAATCTAGTGTGTCTAAAAATCTAGTTTTAGATACCTCTGGATTTGTATGGATATAGGGCACAGTTCACCTAATGCCCTGTACACAAGACTGGTTTTGCCATCGGAATAAACTCTGAAGGTTTTTCTGACGGAGTTCCGACAAAATTCCGCTCAAGCTGTCTTGCATACACACGGTCACAATAAATTCCGACCGTCCAGAACGCGGTGACGTACAACACATATGACGGGACTAGAAAACAAAAGTTCAATAGCCAATAGCTTCCGTCTTGTACTTGCTTCAGAACAGCATACAGACGAGTGTTTTTTCCGATAGTAATTTGTTCCGTCGGAAAAATATAGAACGTGTTCTCTATCTAAGTCCGTCTGAATTTTCGACGGAAAAAGTCCGATGGGGCATACACACAGTTGGAATATACAACGAACAGCTCCCATCGGACTCTTTCTGTTGGAAATTCCGCTCGTGTGTACGCGGCATTAAAGGCTTAAATAACGAAAACCAGACAAAAGGATCTTTATTTTCAGTAATGTAACTGATTTTTACATTTGTTGACTTTAATCCTTTCCTGCCGGCTCCTAGGCATCCCAATCACATGATCAGGGGGCCAACCTACCATCTCCCAATTGTTTATCATGTGATCTGGAGCTATCAGTGACACCTACATTACAGTGCTGAGGGTACATAATTTAGAATACCCCCAGCACAAAACAGGAACTCATATACAGTACAGTATTTGGCAGCACAGAATAAGGCCCACTTCTAACCTGAAAATAACTTATTTTTTTTAAACCAGGTTCCTTATTCAGGTGTGTTAGCTTTCTGATTTGAGCCTTATGCAAGGCTCTTGTGTCCCCAAGAGTAGCTGGAAGCCAGCAAAGGAGGGAAAAATATGAGAAATGGTAAATTGGTATTGTGGACTAGGACACAAGGCTATAAACTCAGCCCTGGATAGGCAACATGCTTTAAAGCTCAAATCCAGTCACAAAAATTTTCATCTAAATATATTCCTCAAAAGCCACGAAGGATATACAGTGGCAAAAATAATTATTTTATCCCCTGCAGATTTTGTAAGTTTGCCCACTTACAAAGAAATGAAGAGGCTATAATTTTTGTCAGAATTGTATTTTAAATGATAGAGACAGAATATCAACCAAAAATCCAGAAAAAATACATGATAAAAATGTTATAAATTGAGTTGCAGTTCAGTGAGTAAAATAAGTATTTGATCCTCTACCAACCAACAATAGTTCTGGCTCCCACAGACTGGCTACAATATGTGGTACACCGATTAGTCCTGTCAATTTAGGAAGATGCTTCTAATGACAACTCATTTTGTGTGAAAAAGACATCTGTCCACAGAATCTCTTTCTTCCATTAAGCTCTCGTTCACACTGAACACGGCTTTGAAATCCTGTGAGTTCATCTGAACTCGTATGATTTCAAAGCCACATTTCAGTCCGACTTCGGAGGGCGACTTGAGAAACATCTCTGCGGGTTCATCCACAGATGTCTATTGAAATCACCCCCCAAGTCGCCAAAAGTAGTGCAGAAACTACTTTAGGAAATCGGTGCGGCACTGCACAGATTGGGACGCTCCTATTGCTGGCAATAGGCTTCAATCTGAAATGCGGTTTGACCTGTCATACGGACCATGACTTTTGCTGTAGGATGCGACTAGGAAAATGCCAGGAAAGACCTACTAGAACAGCTGAACTTTATTTGGGGTTAATAAGAGGCACTCTAAATAATGGCAGGTGTGTACTGATTTAACATGAATTTGAATGTGATTGCTTAATTCTAAACACAGCTACATCCCCAGTTATAAGAGGGTGTGCACACTTATGCAACCACATTATTTTATTTTTTTATTTTTACTCCCCCCCCCTAAAAGATTTCAGTTTGTTTTTCAATTGAGTTGTACAGTTTATAGGTCACATTAAAGGTGGAAAAAGTTCTGCAATTATTTATCTTAGTCTCATTTTTTACATCACAGAAACCTGACATTTTAACAGGGGTGTGTAGACTTTTTATATCCACTGTATGACATATGCATTTAGATTATATTAGCCTATTCCGAAGTTTAGCTTTAGTCAAGCATCAGATCTATGGCTTCTGTAAACATAAATCCTATACTTCTTATGCAGTATATGTCTAATGTATTTTTTTTATTATAGTGTCACTCTATTTTAGGAATTTACTTTTATATGACAGTACAATTTAAAAGGGGCCTTTAAAACTTGAAGAATAAGTTATTTGCAAACCAACACAGAGAATGAATGCTTGCCGTAGGGTACAAATTACATATGTCATAGTTAACTATGTAATTTCAAAGCCACAGAGGACTCTTCATTAGGTGATATAGCCTGATAATTAGGAAGTTCTATACAGTGGTTGTTTTCCCAGTAAGTCTTCAGGGAAGCTTACATACTAATATAGCATGGCATAAAACTTTTTTCTTAGAAAACAATGAAAAAAGGCAACAGTTTTAGTGACTAAGGGGTATTTATGTACACTTTCATTTTTATATGAATTTGAAATTAGGACACTACATATAAGCCAATTTAAAATAAAAAAAATAATTTGTCAGAAGCTATTTGAAATTCTACCAGGACACTCCTCATATGATAAAGGTGACTGACTGCCCATCCATTTGAAACTTTGCATGCTAAAGTGGTGCCATAAAATGTTTACAGGCTTGTTGAGATGGACAGGTAACAGCATGGCTGAAATACTTACCTTTCCTGGACATAATGCTGCACCAGCTCATTTTTAGTACTAGAGTACTAGCTAAGCTGAACTTGAGGATATAGCCAACATCTACTCTTAGAGGGCTTATCCGTGCTCCAACAAGGTCCTGCCAATTGTGTGATTGGGTCCCTGCAACCACCTCTCCAAACCATTCTTGGCTTCAGTCTTTGGCCTCTTGGTTAGCCAGGTTCGGAAGAAGTAACTCCCCTGCATGCATGCACAAGGCAGTTACTTCCACCCGGCACAGAATCTTGCTGAAACTGCACATTGAGCTGCACATGCATGGCTCAGCATACACTTACAAAAAAAAAAAAAGGACTGAGAGGCAGAGACAAACATCTTTGACAGAAGAGACATATATGGTCTATCTGCCTATCTGTTGGCAGTTTTTACCATACCAACTTTAACAACTTTCATAGCATTGCACTCCCTGCATAGTAGAAATATTATCAATAGGCTTTTTTATTTTGCAAGGGAATTTTCTCTTAGCTTAGTAAATGTTATGAAACATCACTTTGCATAGTATATCCAATCACATGCAGGCAAAATAAATAAAACCGTATTTTTGATAGCACAGGACTATATGATGGATGTCAGCAAAGCTTCACCCCATTCACTAGACCAAGCGAAAATTCCCTTGAAAAGTGCACAGCCTGTTTGTCTTTATTAAACCATGAATCAACTTTACATTGTGATAAAAAAAACAGTAAATCACAACCATTATGAAGCACTGCAAATAAGGAAGCAGGAAGGAACTGCATATGTAAGCAACATCTTAGGAGCCCTCATATTGATATATAAATACAAAGTATAGAAAGAAACATTTTTCGCTTTCTAATTTTTATTTTTTTTATGCAATGGATCTCTTACATATACTTTCTGGAGCAATCTACTGTCAGTCCATCCAGATACTCAAATGCATTTGATCCTCAGAATATTCATTCTTAACATACTGTAGCTTTAGGTTAGCATTTACGTATAGATTGACTTTAAAGCAGATTCTGCTGATCAACACTGTCAAAGCACCTGTTGTGACTGAGCCCTAAGCCTAGGTTTACATATGTGCGTGGTTGGGAATGCGTGCATAATCACAAGGTCCTTTAGCAGACCTGGAAGTGCCATTATTTAATCACACTTGGCAACAGTGCACATTTTCACGTGCAAAACCACATTTTGCTGCAGCACCACGTGGTTCCGTTCAGCGTGTTTGGGGACTTCTTTCCTTGAGTTTTTTTTTTTTTGTGGGTATGCAAATGCACACGCACATACACTATATTGTCAAAAGTATTGGGACACCTGCCTTTACACGCACATGAATTTTAATGGCATCCCAGTCTTAGTCCATAGGGTTCAATATTGAGTTGGCCCATGCTTTGCAGCTGTAACAGCTGTTCATAAGGTTTAGGAGTGTGTCTATGGCAGTGGTTCTCAACTCCAGTCCTCGGGACCCACCAACAGGCCAGATTTTAAGTATTACCTTGGGGAGTTGCAGACTAGAATACTGCAATCACTGAGCAGCAAGTGATATCACCTGTGATGTATTTCAGCTATCTTGCAAACCTGGCCTGTTGGTGGGTCCTGAGGACTGGAGTTGAGAACCACTGGTCTATGGGAATGTTTGACCATTCTTCCAGAAGCATATTTGTGAGGTCAGGCACTGATGTTGGAAGAGAAAGCCTGGCTCACAGTCTCCACTCTAATTCATCCCAAAGGTGTTTTATCGGATTGAGGTCAGGACTCGGTGCAGGCCACTCCAAACTTGCTCATCAATGTCTTTATGGACCTTGCTTTGTGCACTGGTCCAAATCATTTGGTGGAGGGGAGATTATGGTGTGGGGTTGTTTTTAAGGGGTTGGGCTTGGCCCCTTAGGTCCAGTGAAGGGAACTCTTAAGACGTCAGCATACCAAGACATTTTGGAAAACTTCATGCTCCCAACTTTGTAGGAACAGTTTGTGGATGGCCCCTTCCTGTTCCAACATGACTGTGTACCAGTGCACAAAGCAAGGTCCATGAAGACATGATTGAGCGAGTTTAGGGTGGAGGAACTTGACTGGCCTGCACAGAGTCCTGACCTCAACCCAATAGAACACCTTTGAGATGAATTAGAGCAGAGACTGCAAGCCAGGCCTTCTCATCCAACATCCGTGCCTGACCTCATAAATGCTCTTCTGGAAAAATGGTCAAACATCCCCATAGACACACTCCTAAACCTTGTGGACAGCCTTCCCTGAAGAGTTGAAGCTGTTATAGCTGCAAAGGATGGACCAACTCAATATTGAACCCTACAGACTAAGACTGGGATGCCATTAAAGTTCATGTGCATGTAAAGGCAGGCGTCCTAATACTTTTGACAATATAGTGTATGTGAAATATAGATTAATACAGGTTGTCTTTAATAGCCTTTTTGGGGAGACCGGTACTTTCCTGGGAAAAGTGTCATTTATGGAACCACTATGACTGCAGAACTACAGCCACGCCCAGCCTGCAAAGACAGCATAGAATTCATATTATAAAATCTTAGCATTCAAGTGAGGTTTGCTTTGATCAGTGGTCATCAAAGCTCCCCCCATGGGTAAAAACAATGTGTGGAGGTCCCCTAATACGTCGCATGAATCCCTTTGCAACTATGAATTACATATATACAGTGGGGAAAATAATTATTTGATCCCCTGCAGAATTTGTACGTTTGCCCATTTACAAAGAAATTAAGAGTCTATATTTTTTTATCATAGGTGTATTTTAAATGATAGAGACAAAATATTAACCAAAAAGCCAGAAAAAACACATAAAACATGTTTGCTATATACAAATGCTATAAATTAGGTTGCAGTTCAGTGAGTAAAATATGTATTTGATCCCCAAGCAAAACATGACTTATTACTTGGTAGAGAAACCCTTGTTGGCAAGCACAGAGGTAAGACGTTTCTTGTAGTTGGTTACCAGGTTTGCACACATCTCAGGAGGTATTTTGGTCCACTCTTCTTTACAGATCTTCTCTAAATCCTTAAAGCGGAGTTCCACACAAAAATGGAACTTCCGCTTTTCGGAACCCTCCCCCCCTCCGGTGTCACATTTGGCACCTTTCAGGGGGGAGGGGGGTGCAGATACCTGTCTAAGACAGGTATTTGCACCCACTTCCGGCATAGACTCCCATGGGAGTCTACGCCTCTTCCCGTCCCCACCGCGCTGTCTCCTGGGAAACACACAGCTCCCAGGAGAGCGGGGACCACTTACGATGCGTAGCGCGACTCGCACATGCGCAGTAGGGAACCGGGAAGTGAAGCCGCAACGCTTCACTTCCTGATTCCCTCACCTAGGATGGCGGCGGCAGCTGCCGAGAACCGAGCGGGTTCTCGGCGTCGCCTGCCGACATCGCTGGACCCTGGGACAGGTAAGTGGCCATGTATTAAAAGTCAGCAGCTGCAGTATTTGTAGCTGCTGGCTTTTAATATTTTTTTTTTTTGGCGGTGTGGGTGGACCCCCGCTTTAAGGTTTCTTGGCTGTCGCTTGGCAACTCGAAGTTTCAGCTCCCTCCATAAATTTTCTCTAGGATTAAGGTCTGGAGACTGACTAGGCCACTCCATGACCTTAATATGCTTCTTATTGAGCCACTCCTTTGTTGCCATGGCGGTAGGTTTTGGGTCATTGTCATGCTTGAAGAACCATCCACGACCCATCTTCAGTGTTCTGGCTGAGGGAAGAAAGTTCTCATCCAAGATTTTACAATAAACCCATCCATTGGCCCCTTAATGCAGCAAAGTTGGCCTGTACCTTTATAGCAAAGAATCAGCCCCAAAGCATCATGTTTCCACCTCCATGCTTGACTGTAGGGATGGTGTTCTTAGGGTCATAGTCAGCATTTTTCTTTCTCCAAACTCAGCGAGTCAAGGTAATGCCAAAGAGCTCAATTTTGGTCTCATCTGACCACAGCACTTTCTCCCAATCCTTCTCTGAATCATTTAAATTCAAAATACTAACCACAACATACAAAGGCATTCACAACTCTGCCCCGAGCTACATCACTAATCTTGTCTCCAAATATCACCCAAATCGACCTCTCCGCTCCTCTCAAGACCTCCTGCTTTCAAGCTCTCTCATCTCCTCCTCCCATGCTCGTCTCCAGGATTTCTCCAGAGCCTCTCCCATCCTCTGGTACTCGCTACCTCCATCTATCCGGCTATCCCCTACTCTTGCTACCTTCAGGCGATCCCTGAAAACTCATCTCTTCAGGAAAGCCTATCACGTCTCCAACTAATCTCCTACCACTTCCACCAGCTCATTCCCCACAGTTACAACCTTTTGTACCACCTGCCCCACCCTATTAGATTGTAAGCTCTTCTGAGCAGGGCCCTCTTAATCCTCTTGTATTTTATTGTATTATAACTGTATTGTCTCCCTTTTATATTGTAAAGCGCTGCGTAAACTGTTGGCGCTATATAAATCCTGAATAATAATAATAATAATAATTTAGATGTTCATTGGCATGACTGTACATGTGCCTTCTTGAGGAGGTAGACTTGCTGTGTTTGGAGGAAGAAAAATGCCGACTATGACCCTAAGAACACTATCCCTACAGTCAAGCATGGAGGTGGAAACATTATGCTTTGGGGCTGTTTCTCTGCTAAAGGTACAGATTGACATTGCCGCATTGAGGGGCCAATAAATGGGGCCATGTATTGTAAAATCTTGGATGAGAACCTTCTTCCCTCAGCTAGAACACTGAAGATGGGTCATGGATGGGTCTTTCAGCATGGCGATAACCCAAAACATACCGCCAAGGCAACAAAGGAGTGGCTCAAGAAGAAGCACACAGCCAAGCGACAGTCAAGAAACCTTAAGGATTTAGAGAAGATCTGTAAAGAAGAGTGGACCAAAATGCCTCCTGAGATGTGTGCAAACCTGGTCACTAACTACAAGAAACCTCTTACCTCTGTGCTTGTCAACAAGGGGTACTCCACCAAGTAATAGGTCATGTTTTGCTTGGGGATCAAATATTTATTTTACTCACTGAACTGCAACTCAATTTATAACATTTGTATAATGTATTTTTTCTGGATTTTTGGTTGATATTCTGTTTCTATCATTTAAAATACACCTATGATAACAATTATAGCCCCTTCATTTCTTTGTAAGTGGGCAAACTTACAAATCTGCAGGGGATAAAATAATTATTTTTGCCACTGTATATCCTTTGTGGCTATTGAGGTATATATTTAAATGAAAATTTTTGTGCCCGGAGTTGAGCTTTAAAGCATGTTGCCTATCCAGGGCTGAGTTTAAAAAATTATATTGATAAAAATTATAGACCCTTCATTTCTTTGTAAGTGGGCAAACTTACAAAATCTGCAGCGATCAAATAATTATTTTCCCCACTGTACTTCACATACATTTGAAAAAAAATTTCCTTAGGCTGCATTCACAGCTAGGTGTTCTGAAAACGAGCAGAATCACACATTTCTGACCACATTTTTTGAAAACGTAGTAAAATAAATGCAGCAAAACATCTAATGAGCCTGCGGTGCCAATATTTCTTATTGGCACAACTAATGCGGGTAGAAATCTCATGCAACAAAACATGGCAAAATGCGGAATGTAAAATGCACTTGGATCAGTGCTAAAAGAAGGGTACTTGAGCTAACTTTGCCGCATTTGTTGTGCGTAGGGTAGCCCTTTCAAGTAAATGGGCTTCCCAATACTGTTGGGCAGGTTTGAATAGGGCCTTTATGCACATATATTGTATATATGCCCCTAGCCAGTGAATAAATTAAAAATAGTATTAATTTCACACCAGATTTGCAGTTCACTTTTAAATTTGGAAATTAGTTTTTATTTCTAATATCCAAACAAATAAGGACAAAATTTATTTTTCCTCTAAGTAAGCAATTAAGAATGGGTGATGCCTGGATTACAAGCTGTGTTTAGTAAATTTATCTATAGCCACATAAATATTTTATACCAATAAAAGCACATTTTTTTCCTATTTCAGATCACGTAACAAAGTACACTATAGCAGGAAGATAATGCAATAAACAAACAGTATTTGAATAAAAAACATTTTATCAGACTTTTCCCAAGACCTCTGAAAACATCCATCAAGTAATTGGAAAGAAAAACTTTCTCCTTCAGTAAAAACATACATCAACAGGTAGCAGAAATGTATGCCAATTCAAGACCATGGAAGAAAACAGTATTGCCCATAGAGACAAGATTCTAATGGCAGATTAAAAGATTAAACCATGTCGTGTTGCTATGGACAATGTCATTCTTTTCCTGTCCGCTTTAAAAAAAAAAATGAAGTGCACTAAGATTCATAGAGCAGTATTTTGTTATTTTTTCAATCAAATTTTACAATGCATTTAAGGAAATTACAATCATATGATATTACTCTATTTGAATACGTTGTCCTACCCTCAGCTAGAAGAAACACAAGTATGTGTACAGTGCTAAACTCACCGAGAAGATGCTGTCTGTAGTAGCAGTTGTAAAGTGTGCAGATTCAGGAGACGAAGCAATAGGCAGCAACACAACTGATCGAATCTTTCCTCTCTGCTCTGGAAATTGCTCCCAGCTCCACCCTTTAGGGATGCTCTAGTGCAAATGCCTTGTGTAAGTACCAGTACAAGGCTACTTTTATAACAACATACAATGTGCCTGATTATAGTCTACCTGCAGGATGCTAGCAGATTATATATTTTAACCTTTAAAAGATTATAAGTGATATTTTTGTGTAGCCATAATACCTGTTTGAGTTCTTGACACCTTTGAGTCAGTATGCTGGACTGGGTAAATTCTAAGATATCTAACATAGAATGAGAATGCGTAGATTTGTTAACTGTAGTTTTTTTTTTTTTTTTTTAGATACAAATGTGAACAACATCATTTAAATAATCATATTGATGAATGTTAATGATTTTAATTTCCTTATCGGGTATAATTTGTTAAATATCTGCATATTGAGAGCGTAGGACCCACTGATATTGGGGTACTTTGATGTAATAGTGGGCTTAGCACTATATGGCCATATGGTGTAACTAAATCCCCATATTTTCTGAATATGCTCAGGTGTTTTTAAATAGCCTTGCAGGAGTTAAATGTCATTTTAGTATGTGTGCGCTGTAATCTTTTTTTCTAACTGTAGGGGGGATGGGACTGACTAGGGGAGGAGAGAGATCGGTGTACTTAGTATGAACACACGCTCTCTCTCCTCTCCCCTGAGAGAGCCGGGATCTGTGTGTGTAAACACATACAGATCCCGGTTCTCGCTCTGTCACGAGCAATCGCGGATACCCGGTGGTCATCGCGCCTGCTAGGCACTCGCATCTGCTCTGTGTGCCTCTTACAGCGTCTACAGTTACGGTGGTTCGCCCAGGGGAGCCAACCTGCCGCAGGAAAACTGCGGCGGCCGGTTGGGAACTGGTTAAAGTGGATGTAAACCTTCTCCTATACCCAGTGAAGTGAACAGCCTTAGATGATACACAGAGATGAAACAAATTTCCCTACATAAGTTTTACATGTATATCTGCTGATATATCTGAAGACAGCTTGCTATATTCTTTAGAATTTTTACATCGGGTTAGAATTTTTACTTCCTCATTCAGCAGTAGGAGTGTAGCCTTGGCTTACACTGGGAGACAGCTGATTGGAGGAAAGGCACCCCCTCCACATAGGCAGAGGAACGAAGATACTTTCAGAGCTGTGCTGTGACAAAAACAAGCTCTCTGCTAATCTAATTATAGCACCCACCCCGACACACATTTCAGGCTGGTTTTATCTCCGGTCTCTGAGAACTTTTCAGAAGTTATCATGCTGATAACAGAGGAACAAAATAGTAGAAAGACACAGGACTCAGGGCTTTGGAGAGAGATAAGTAAACACTACAGTCATATGTGCCTAGGCCAAATTTCATGAATCGGTTTACATCTACTTTAAAGTGGTATTAAACTCAAAACCAAAAATGTAATATATTGCAGCCTAACATTTATTATATTGCAGCTTACCAGTTCTTAGAGGTGATGGCTGTATTCGTTTTCTTTTTTTTAGGCTTTCCTCCCTCTATTTTCATCTGGTGATCCTGCCAGTAAGTCAGTTGTTTTTCAAAAGAATAAGCTCTCTTGCAGATTATATCAGTTACAGGGATGTGACAACTCATTTAACACTGGCAGGGGTCCCTACAATGATCAGCTTTTATTTATCCATGTGAAAATGTTATCCCTAAAAGAAAAAAAACTGTAACTGCTTAGACAGTGTGAGCTGGAGTTTTGCTTCAATTTGTTATTGTATTTAAATCTGCTAGCACATCTAACACTCCCCTTCCCCGGACTGACAATGCTGCTGCTCAAATGTGCCCCCTGTGCTCCTTTATGCAGAGTGGGGGCACTCTAATACAAGAGGTATGGCCAGATCACCAGATGAAAACAGAGGGAAAAGGCCTGAAAACAGATAATGAATGCAGCCATCACATCTAAGGATTGTAAGCTGCAATATATTACATTTTTGGTTTTGGGACTAGAACCAGTTTAACAATCATTAGATGTGGTGGCTACATTAGTTTTCCTTTTTCTCTGTTTTCACCTGAGGATTTGGCCAGTAACACACCTCCTGCGTTATAGTGCCTACATTCTGGATGATGGAACAACAGGGACACATTTGGACAGCAGCATGGTCAGTCTAGGGGGAGGGGAGTGTTAGACGTACAAGCAGATTTACATCAAAAATTGAAGCCAAATTCCAGCTCACACATTAGCAGTTACAACAGTTTTGTTTCTTTTGGGGGTAAAGGTTTTACATAAATGAATAAAAGCTGATCATTGTAAGCAGCCTTGTCAGTGTTAAATGGTTTGTCTCAACCCTGTAACTGCTAAATCTGCAGAACAGCTTGTTCTGTTGAAAAAGAATACACTAACTGGCCAGGTGAAAAAAAAAAAGAAAGCAAAACGAATGCAGCTACAACATCTAATGCTGGCCATACACTATACTAAAAATTGGCCACACCCATTTTCGAAAAAACGAACATTCGGCCGTGAGCGCAAACGATAGTGCCATCATGTAATGACCAATAAATCGTTCAGTGGACATAAATGAATGCATTTTTTGTTAGTTTTTTTTTTACATATACATAGTGCAGACAGTTCGCAGGGGAAACACATTAACCTTTTAATTTATCGTTCGTTCAGCAGAAAATTTCCAAACTTGTCCTTAGTTTTTTTGGCTCAAAAACGTCCCAACGATTATCGATTCTGTGCCCATTAATTGGCGAAAAACGAACTGTCTAAATGACCGAATTTTGGCCGATTTTTCGGATAGTGTATGGCCAAGCATAAGAGTTGGTAAGCTGCAATATATTTCTTTGCATTTGGGTTTAATACTGCTCTAAAGCTAAATTGCAGACAAACAACTAAATACATATATGCTAGTTGTTTATTTTGTATTTCCATAGCTTCACTAAGAAGATGTAAGTCTGCTTTCAGCACTCATTATTTCAGGAAACTCCATTGTTTATAGAATTATGGGAAAAAGACCCTTTACCATTTCCCCAAGGCTTACTAGCCATCATCCTGTGTTGTGATAACTCTCACAATACAATAGATTAAGGACATAACCTAAAAGCTGTGACATCATTGTGGCATGTCATATCATCATTGTGGGTGCTACTTTGACAGTTAAGTTCTTAAACTGAAGCAGATTTGTACAAAAGCAGAATACAAAAAGACTGTCACTATAATAGGACAGGGTCGATATAAAAAATTAATAGACACGCTACTCAAGGTTTTAAAATGATCTTTCTCTACCTTAGACCCCTAAGACTTCAGAATTTTAATGGTAGCCATATGCTAGTAGAGTAGAGGGCTGATGGACAGCCACAATACAACTGTCTTCTACCAGGTCACCAAAGAAAAGGCACAAGGGTGGATGGGGGTTATTTAGGAAAGACAAATCCACTTTGCAGTACAAGTGCACTTGGAAGTGCAGTCGCTGTAGATCTGAGGGGGACATGCAAGGAAAATAAAAAACAGCATTTTAGCTTGCACATGATTGGATGATAAAATCAGCAGAGCTTCCCCTCATTTCAGATCTTCCCCTCATATCTACAGTGATCTACAGCAACTGCACTTTCAAGTGCACTTGTAGTGCAAAGTGGATTTGCCTTTAGTAAATCAACCCCGATGAGTTGAAATTCTGACATCTTCATTGACAGATTATCAGGGGGAACCATAGAAAACATGATTTTCTAATCAGTCTACTTGAAGCAAAAACTTGAAGAGAGATCCATTTTTTTCACCTTTTTATTTATATATCCACGTTCCAGACCAGGTCTTTTCTGGCACTTTTTGTTTACACGAAACAATCAGTATTATTTGCTAGAAAATTACTTCGAACCTCCAAACATTATAGATTTTTTTAAAGCAGGGGCTCTAGAGAATAGATTGGTGGGTTTTGCAATTTTTTATGTCACACAGTATTTGCGCAGTGTTTTTTTTAAACGCAATTATTATTTTGAAAAATAAAAAGACTTTTTTTGAATTTTAAAAGAAAAAAACACAATACATTACCCGTTTTTTTTCCTGTAAAATATAAACGATGATGTTATGCTAAGTACATAGATACCAAATATGTCACACTTTAAAATTGTGCAAGTTCGTGCAACGTTGACAGTGTAAAGTTTACTATCCATAGGCAAAGCTTTAAAAGAATTTACAGATTACTACTTACAGAGGAGGTCTAGTGCTAGAATTACTGCCCGCTGGCATTCGGAGCGATACCTTACATGTGTGGGACGATCGCTGTTTGTGTGCTGACCGATGCGCTCGTTCGCCATTGCATGTAACCACGGAAGAATGGGGGCACTTACATTTTTGTTTTAAAGTGGCGCACCTGTGCAATGTGTAGAACAGTGCTGCAGCAAAATGACATTTCTAAAGGAAAAAATGTCATTAAAACTTCCCTGGCTGTAATGTATTGCTGCCTCCTGGCAATATAGATGTAAAATCAAGGGAAAAAATGGCGTGGGTTCCCCCAGTCCAGTCCTTCGGGTCTGGTATGGATTTTAAGGGGAACTCCACGACAAAATAAAAAAAAAAAAAATTGGCGTGGGTTCATCCCCAAAATCCATACCAGACCCTTATCCAAACATGCAGCCTGGAGGACAGGATGGGGGGGCGAGCACCCCCCTCCTGAACCACACCAGGCCACAAAAGCAGGCTCTCAACATGGAAAGGGTGCTTTGGGGTCAAGAGCCTCTTCCTGACAACCCTTGCCATTGGTTGTCGGGGTCTTCGGATGGGGGGCTTATCGGAAAATAAGGGGGCCCCCAGATCTCGCCCCCCCCATGTGAATGGGTATCGGGTACATTGTACCCCTACCCATTCACCAAAAACGTGTCAAAAAAATAAAAAAAAACAATAGACAGTTTTTGACAATTTCTTTGACAATTAAAAAAGGAAAAAAAAAAGTGTCTCGCGATCTACATGCATCGTCAATCATGCCGCCCAACGAACCCGAAAAATAGAGAAAACTCTGCCTCCATGGGAGGCCTCCCGGCGACTGCTGTCTTTTGGCTTTGACAGCTATTATACAGGCAAGGGCGGGGCGCTGACGTAACCGGATAACCCTACCCCTTCTGATGTCACATGGGGGCGGGGTCACTCATTTACATCATCCGGTGGCCACGCCCTTGCCTATATAACACCTGTCACAGCCAAGAGACCGCAGTCGGTGGGAGGCCTCCCATCGAGGCGGAGCTTTTCAAATTTTTTTTCTATTTTTCGGGTCCGCCGGGCGGCATGATTGAAGATGGATGTATATCGCTGGACACTTTTTTTTTTTTTAATAAAAGAATTGTCAAACGGTCTGTTGTGCTTTTTACTTTTTGACACTTTTTTTTTAAATGAATGGGTAGGGGTACAATGTACTCGAAGCCATTCATATGGGGGGGCGGGATCTGGGGGCACCTGCAGACCCCGACAGTCAATGTCCATGGTTTTCGGGAAGAGGCTCTTGTCGCCATCAACATGGGGACAAGGTGCTTTAGAGGGCATCCCAAAGCACCCTCCCAATGTTGGAGGCAAGCGGCCTGGTGTGGTTCCGGGGGGGGGGGGGTGGGGGTTGCGCTGGCTTGTCCACCCCCCTTTCCTGCTCGGATAAGGGTCCGGTATGGATTTTGACAAATTTGCCACAAACAGCCCATATGTTTGGCTCGTCTCCGAACAAACAAACACGCGATGTTCGAGGCGAACTTATGTTCGATTCGAACATCGGGACCATCCCTAGTCACAAGGGATGTAAACATCCTTGTGACAGCAACAGTCATGTGACAGGTACACTTTATGGAGTGAGCTGGGGTCTAAAAGACCCAAAATCCCACCTATGCCCCTATACCATGATCTGAGTTTTCGAATGCTTTTGATTTTTTTTAAATGGCACTGTTGACATCCAGGTAAACCGGAAGTGATGTTAGGTCATCGCTTCCAGGTTACCATAGCCGAGAGCCAATCAAAGCTGATCTGGGCTTTGTTTTGGCTCTCTGATCGCCGGCTGGTTGATTGGGTCCCCCAGTGGGCCAGGAGAGTCCGAGAAAGCAGCAGTAAGGGGGGTCGTCCCCTCCCGCTGCTTGAAAAAACAATCCAGCAGCTAGTTAGCCACTAGGATTGCTTTTAAAAGAGACCTCCGGCTCTAAAAAACGGTATTCGGATGAGGCCTGCAACTGCTGGCATCTCCCTGATGTAACCACTTGAAGGCCAGCAACATACTGGTACGTCGCTGGTCTGGAAGTGGATATCCTATCTTGTTCAGCAAAATCTGCTCTTTTGATTGGTCCAAAACAGAAGTAGCTCTAGTTCCCATGTTCCTCAACAGATGGAGCTGTCTGTCTAAAATGTTGAACGAAAAAACGAGACAGTTTCAAAATGTAAAGATTTGCCCTGCTTTATAGAAAATATATTTTTGTATGATAACAGTGATAAATCGTGTGTTAAAATATAGACACCAGGTGGGTAAAACACTTCAAACTCAAGTTTAATAGAGAAAAATGTAAACAGTATTTTTGTAATTTGCCAAACGTTAGTAAAACTGGAGCTGCCTCTTTTTTGCCATGAGCCCTGGAAAATGGAAATTAGATTGTCATCCGACAATCATTAAAGAACAGTCATCAGAGTCTATGAATGCATATAGTAAACATGGGTTATTTAGCCACTTCAGGATCCAAAACCCAGTCTGAACAGTCTGTTTAAAGAGAACCTGTTCAACTGCTTACACAGTTCACATTTTCTTTACAGATCTAAAATGACAAATGACTCGCCCTTTGTTAAAAAGGAAAAGGATGTTTATGTCAAGTGCCAAATTTGGAACAATAATGGAACCTAAGGAAGTACCCCACAGTCGCCTTTGATGTGACAGTTGACTGACACACAATGTTTTTTTTTTTTAAACTTACTTGGAATTGGTCATTGTTAATCAGATGTATGCTACTATCATTTATGTCTACTGAAAGAAAGTACAAAGACACTTTTAAATGTATGTTCTATTTACTTCTTAGTTAGATCACCCTTTCAGGAGCAGCTCCCTCACTTTTTACCATTAAAATAGATCTGCCTGTTTCTTTGCTGTCATATCACTGGTAGATAATCACTTTGTACAGTCTTCTTGCTTACAGTATATCCTATAAGTGAGTGAATTATATATAATAATAATGTGGGTGGTATGAGAATTCTCAATCATACAGCCTAGTTGTCTGATACATAAACAAGGTTTTGCTCAAGGATGGATTACAAGTCGAACTCTAGGATAAAGTTATCTATATCTGATTGCTGGGTTTAAATAAAAAAAAAAACAAAGAAAAAAAAACACTCTAAAATTCTAATTTTTACTTATCTTAAGAAATGGTCTTGTGATCACCCAGCACTGGTTTCCTCTCGGTTTACTTCCTGTAGGAGTTCTTCAGGATGTCACTGCCTGTGTGGACAACTGCCATTGACTGGCCAGTGGAAGGATCCTCCAAGAATACAGAGGAGTGCAGACATCAGACCAAGAGGAGTAAAGGGGACAGGCAGGTGACAGTTAATGTGTGATGCTGGATTAGCAGTCCTTGCAGGTGGGACTGGTGTTAGTGAGGGACTTGGAACCAGTATAACTGGCTTCATCAACTAAGCAAAGCAAAACACCTGGCAGGATGGGTCAAAAAAGATCTTGCCCAGAGTCGGGCTTTAAATAGTTGGTAAAGACACATACAGTAGTAACCATAAAGCTATTAAAGAAATACTGTTAAGGCATTTTTGTCTGTTTCATACATACAAAATGCTGGGCGCAAAGTGTAAAATAAGATTTTTGTACTCACTATAAAAATCCTTTTCTTGGAATTCATTTAGGGACTCAGGAAGTCATAAAGTGGTTTTAAATCTCTGAAATTAAAAATGAACAAAGCATTTCCTTCTATAGTGTGTATTTGCCTCAATCCAAAGCACCTAGTGTGAATCTTGTATGCTCTCTCCTTCCTCTGCCATCTAAATGAGCCATATTCCCCTGCCACAACATAGCAGGTGATTGACAGTCTCAGCTGTGCATGTTTCCCCATGAGACTGTGTAGACGGGGTGTGTCTATTCCTTCTACTCAGGTCCCAGATAAAACTCAGCTCTCTACTCTGTGCAGCGTGTGACATCAGATCCCTAGTCTTTTTTTTTTAAGCACGTGATTAGAGCCTAAGGCCGGGTTCACACTAGTGCAACTAACGCTCTGACATTAGGAGCTCATGTCACATGACGTGTGAAAATCAATGTTTCCCTATGGGAGCCGTCCTAACTGGTCCGACACAAGTCAGTCTGACTTTAAAAATGCTCCCTGCACTACTTTGGTCCGACTTTAATCCTACTTCAGCCCATTGACTATCATTGAAGTCGGATCAAAGTCGGTTCGCTGTCTTGCATGATCTGACTTTGGCATACGACTTGTGCTCAGATGATGAGGGGGAACTCCGCACCAAATTTTAAATAAAAAAACGGCATGGGTTCCCCCTCCAAGAGCATACCAGGCCCTTGGGTATGGTATGGATTTTAAGGGGAACCCCCTACGCCGAAAAAACTGCGTGGAGGTCACCCCCAAATCCATACCAGACCCTTATCCGAGCATGCAGCCTGGCCGGGTCAGGAAAGGGGGTGGGGATGAGTGAGCGCCCCCCCCCTCCTGAACTGTACCAGGCCGCATGCCCTCAACATGGGGGGGTGGGTGCTTTGGGACAGGGGGGCGCCCTGCAGCCACCCCCACCCCAAAGTACCTTGTCCTCATGTTGATGAGGACATCATGCCCCGGGACTGTGATGTCATAGGGGCGGGGTCACCGGGTGACCACACCCCATCCCTATATAAGTCATTGCACACCGCGCACACAGCATTACAGCGGGAGAGAGCGTTGTGTCAACATCGGAAGAAGAGAAGAGGGAAGAAGACGGTGGAGAAGACCATGCCACAACTAGCAAAAGAGCAGGCAAAAGTGCAGAAGATAGCGGAGGAGCCCAGTAGAAGATACCGGAGAGCGGGAGAAGAACCGGAGAACGAGGAGAAGAGGCTGGAGAGCGTGGAGAAGAAGGAAGAGACCGCCGAAGTTGGAAGAAGACCCCCGGAGCTGCCTAAAAAATTACTTTAAAAACCTGTCTAGTGTTTCTTTTTTTTATTGACACTTTTTTTCCTAGGTGAATGGGTAGGGATACGATGTACCCCATACTCATTCACATAGGGTGGGGGGCCGGGATCTGGGGGCCCCCTTATTAAAGGGAGCTCCCAGATTCCGATAAGCCCCCCCCCCCCCCGCCTGCAGACCCCGACAACCAACGGCCAGGGTTGTTGGGAAGAGGCCCTTGTCCTCCTCAACATGGGGACAAGGTGCTTTGGGGTGGGGGGGCTGCAGGGCCCCCCTGCCACAAAGCAACCACCCCCCCATGTTGAGGGCATGCGCGGCCTTGCACGGTTCAGGAGGGGGGTGCTCGCTTGTCCCCACCCCCTTTCCTGATCAGCTGGGCTGCGTGCTTGGATAAGGGTCTGGTATGGATTTTGGGGGGACCCTCACACCGTTTTTTCGGCGTAGAGGGTTCCCCTTAAAATCCATACCAGACCGAAGGGCCTGGTATGCTCTTGGAGCGGGAACCCATGCCGGTTTTTTATTTAAAATTTGGCGTGGAGTTCTCCCTCAAGATTCATACCAAACACAGTGCCTGGTATTGGCGGGGATCCAAGTCGGATCCCCGTTGACTGAAAGTCGGACGTATGTCAGCTTCAAGTCGCGGGGCAAAGTCGGATCCAAAGTAGGACGGCTGTCGTGTCGCACCAGTGTGAACCCGGCCTGAGGCTCTAATTGGCTTCAAAAAGTGTGGGCTCGGGGCGCAGAGCACTGCGCCCTGAGCCCACCCAGTTGTGTGACAATATTGAATTAATATCGTCTTCCTGCTACTACACCCGGCCAAGCAGGAAGCGGGTCTTAAGACCTAATTGGCTGTGTGGAGAATCGACCGTATTGGCTCGGAGCAGGGGAAGGCGCCAAGGAGAAGCAGGGGGGAGCCGCCGCAGCTGCCTGCAACCTGGATGGGGTAAGTGCGGGGCTGATGGGCGGACAGGCGAGCAACGGGGGGGGGGTTTGACCGAACAATTGAAAAAAAAAAAATAGAGCACCAGCCGAACTTTGAAAGACTGTAGAGAAGAGAGGGTTGCAAAAAAACAGGTACATTTCAGGCTGGGTTCACGCATGTGCGGTGCGAATTGACAAAGTAGTTGTTCAGTGTTTCAGGTCAGTTTTTGATCAGGATCAGGTCAAGTTTTTCATCAGAATCAGGTCAGGATTTTATCTTGTTCACAACTGAATGGCATGTGCGATTCAGAAGCGTTCCCATATAAGTCAATGGGCCTGAATTCACACCTGAGCTGGACTGCACTGCTCAGAAAACTGACAGGACACTTTTTAATTTGCACTGAATCCGCACTACGGCTGCACCAGGCATATGTGAACAGGCACAATAGGAAGCAATGTTCTTTCACACATCATGCGAATTGGATGAGATTAAGGCTGGGTTCACACTGTGAGCGGACGCAGCTCACAGCAGGGGTTCTGTTCATCCCTGTTCTCCGTTTCAAGGATGAATTTGGCCCAAATTTTTGCCTGAATGTGGACCTGAAACAGAGCCAACGACGCACAGGACCTCTGTGTAATGTGGTCCGCGGCCTCCCCGGGGATTTGTGAACTGGCTCTATTGAAAGCCGGCCAGTGTCCTGTCATGCGAATTCAATTCGCATCCGTGTGAACCCAGCCTCAAAACACATACAATTTGCATGTGTGTGAACCTAGCCCTAAGTTGGAGGATTTGTTTAATCTCTGTATATCACCTGAGGCTAGTCACTTCAGTGGGTATATGTAAGGATCTAAAGCCTAAATTTCTTTTACCTTAATGCACTATTAAGGTAAAAAATGTTTAGGCATCAGTACCCCCCCCCCCCCATTTACTTATCTGAGCCCTCATTCGATCCAGCACTGTGCGTGTCTGCAGATCTTCTCTCCCCTTACTTCCTGGTCTCCCAGACTTTTTTGAGGCAGCTGGAGCCATTGGCTCTTGCTATTGTCAGTCAAAGCCAGTGACGAGGGAGCTGGGGACGGGGAAGAGTCCCGCTGTCTGTGTTAACAGACAATGAAGCTTGGAAGCGAGCCTGCACAAGTGCCCCCATAGACAGTAGCTTTCTATGGGGGGGACTCGGCAGAGGGGAGGAGCCAGGAGCTTGGACAGGGGACCCAAGAAGTGGAGGATCGGGGTCGCTCTGTGCAATTCCATTGCATAGAGCAGGTAAGTATAGACTTATTTGTTACTAAAAAAAATAAACAAAGCTTAAATCGGAACTTCAGTCATTTTTTCATCTTTCCAATCTATTATATTCTCTGCCCTTGTTGTTTTAACTTTGGATAGTAAAACATTTTTTTTTCTGCCAGTCAATACCTTATACAACCCACTTCCTGTTTATTGTCTGGTAAAAAGTCTAGGCTTATGACATCATGCACAGCTCGCACTCTCTCTCACTCTTGTGAGAGTTTGCCGGGAAGGGAGGGGGATGAGTCATAAGAGGGCGAATGAGAGCTGCAAAGCTGGAGTTGTGTCTCTGTGTAAATCCAGGAAGTGAACAGGCAGCAGCTTCAGCTGCCTACAGTTAAAATGGCTTCAGCCAGAGTCAGTGGAGGGAGATTTCTGCAGCATATTTGGCAAGTACAGAATCACAGCATATATAAAATAATATGCAAAGTGGTTGGAGGGAAGATTCAGAAGGGCAAAGATGTTTTTATTACAAATTATGTGAGCAGACTGCAGTTCCTCTTTAACAATCACTTTAGTAATCACATAGTGACTATGTGTGGTAAAATGTCTGTCACTTCAGGGACACACAGGAAACAATTGTTTCCTGTGTCCCATTCACACTGCAATGCAGCCTAGAGCTGCGGTGCAGTGTGCTGTAATAAAATGCAGACATGTTGCATTTTATTGCAGCGCACCGGCCTAAATTTTACTGCAATGTCCAAGAGTGAATGAAGTGTATGTTTTGTACACTTCAAATAAAGCTCATACACTGGTACAGGGACTGGGTATGGTTCCCAATATGTATATGGAGGGTAACCGATCCGGAAACTGTGATCCAGAAAGCAATAAGATCTTGATAGGAGTGTCAGTCTAAGTTTAGGAAGAAATAAAAATGTTTTTTGAAGAAAAAGTCTTCTACAGGAGATAAGGTCCATTACTCAAGGCACCCATTCTCAACCAGGGTTCGGTGGAACCCTAGAGTTAATCCAGAGTTTGGATATGGGTTCTTTGAGCTGCGACTGACTGACTCCCCATTTAATGATGACTCTATAGTTCCAGGGCCAATGCCACTTGGTAGAACCAGCTGCATGACACCAATGACATTTTTGCTGTCTGGAGAATATTTCCCACTTAAAAATGTATTTTAAGGTTTTCTCTGGGGCAGAAAGTTTGGAAAAGGCTAACCTAAAGACACCGAAAAAAAAAAAAAACTGCAGCCTTAGACCCCTTTTACACTGAGGCGTTATTCAGGCACTAAAGGGCTAAAAATAGCCCCTGTAAAGCACCTGAAAAACGCCTCCCCTGCCACCCCAATGTGAAAGCTCGAGTGCTTTCACACTGAGGCACTGCGCTGGCAGGACATTAAAAAAGTCCTGTAAGCAGCATATATAGAACATAAATAAAAACAAATAGTGTAGCACTCAAAGATAAGTGAATGTGAACATAAATTCCTTGGTGGAAAAAAAAACAAATATAACATATCAGATATAACATATTAGTCCATCTTGAATAGACCATATAAAGTAATAGTATAAAAGGAAGTCCACAGGTGATAAATCTAAAGATGAAGTGACAAACTTTAGTGGATACTTGATCGTGAAGTACACACAAAAAAAGTAAGGTTGGCAGGCTTACCAGACAAGATGGATACACGTACTGTACAGCACGTGGGTCAAACAGGCTTTGTTGAGGAAAAACCCCAAAGAAAATCATCCATACGAAGCAATAATTGGAGGATAAACTTCAATAAGGAACAGGCGATCCCTCCTCAAACGATAAACTTCGTGGTGAACAGCAAGTATATCTCAAAAGTGAAGTTATTCCATGACACCAAACATGTAAAATAAATAAAATCTGCATAGTGCAACACTGTATAGACTTTTTATTTAAATAAAGAGGGGTTCACACTTACAAGAAATCGGATAAAACAAGCTTGTCTCATAAAAAGTATAGAGCGAAAGTAAACCGACATGTTTCGTCCCACTGGACATCATCTCGGGTATGAGGATCGTGGGCAATCGCTATAGTATATATAAAAGAACTTGCCAATGAGAAATTTCCATCCAAACTGATGATAGGGGACAACCTGGAATTACTTCCTTGATGTCCCAAAATGGCGCCGGCGTGCGTTCCACACCTCGCCTACACAACACATTGTTAGTGGGTGGAAGGGCGGAAGTGGTGCAATGCACTACACGACTCGCCCACACTATACACATTATTAGTGGGCAGAATTGATGCAATACAATGCGATACGCTCCACACCTTGCCCACACAACATATTGTTAGTGGGTGGAAGGGCGGAAGTGATGCAATGCACTCCACGCTCAATCGCCATAGAGGCAGAAATTACGCAAGGCGCTCCACGCCTCGCTTTCAACCTGCACTCTAGTAAGTGGGAGTATCATGATGCACTCCTCACTCCAGAAACGGAAAAGATGCAGAGGCATTTCAAGCCTCATTCAAATGCTCCGCTCTTATAGGACGACATACGGGAGTGATACTTTACATGGTGCGCATTGACCACACCTTCAAGTTATCTTTTACTAATTAAAAGGGACATGAAATGCCCACTAGCAATGAAAAATGGTATTGGTATTGTAGGTATTATAAAAAACAGACGATATGAAAAAGACATCTGACACAATGATGTACCAGAACGTATCAATAAGCAAATACATGTTGAACACATGTTATACTATCTGTATGTCGCACAGAATTGACTAAAAGGTGGCAAATATTTAAAACAATTATATATATGTAAATAATGAATAAACATACTTACAACTTAAAAAGACAAAAATAACTTCAATAGAGACAATAAGCATAACCTTATATGGATAGTGGTAAATGTCCAACCGGTGTAGCAGGGACAAAACCTGCACCAACCAGGTGGACATTGAGCAAAACTATCTAAATTATGGTCATGAATGATGCCATCATGAATTCCTATCGAGAGGCATAATCTAAAATCTGCATTGCACACCATGAAACTGAGCAGTGTTTTTAACTGCACTGTTTCTTTTTTCCTACTCTTATGTTAAAAATATGCTCATTAACCCTAGTAGAAAAGCTTTGTGTGGTCCTACCCACATAATGTTTACCACATGGGCAAGTTATCAAATATACAATATTAGTTGTAGCACATGTAATAAACGGCTTAATAGGGTAAGAGCGGTGAGTGACATTGGATATGAAAGATGTTGTTTTCTTTCTTCCAAGTATATAATGGCAACATACACTACATTGGGTATCCGAGGAGCCACCGGGACCAGATAGGCATTTTTTTAAATTTAATATTGAATCAAGAAAACCCTGTTTGATGATACTCTCCAATTCATTTTTTACTTTTCTTTGTGGGATCCCATAATATTTGACTATATGTTTCTCGATCGTTTAAGATATTTGACATCTCATTTTCATAACCGCTTTTGTCCAAAACGATACAACCCCCCCCTTATCCGCCAGGCGGATCACCAGATCTCTCACTCAAATGTTTAAGCCCAGTCTTAACGGTTGAGTTGTTATGAGGTCTTTTGATAGCCAACCTATCAAGGCCACCAAGGACAAGATCCTTAAAGACACTAATGGACTGGCAGACAGGCACCGGAGGGTTAAATAGAGATTGATTAGACAATCCAGAGTGGATGGGACCAGAGGAACTTTTACATTGACTTGCTATAGCTGTTCTGTTAGGAAGGCTGAGTAAAAGATGTATTGATGTCTTTAACATATACAGAGTACTGAACGTAAACATACCCAGTCAGGTATAGGGGTCAGTGATATCGCAAAACGTGATACCACATCTACAGGCTATATTCCTGCCCGTTAGTGCTACCAGAAACGCATCACATGAAGGAGCGGTCTGCATCTGAAGCAAAATGACCCAATACACCCCCAGTCATACAAGTTTTATACTGCTGTATAAATCCTAAACCCTAGGAAAGATTATAGTGACCACACAATCCCAATTAAAAGGGCTCAGTGATGCAAACGATAAAGCTTTACAAATTCAACTACTATGTTAAAGTGAATGTAACCCCAATTCATGAAATTTGAGCTGGGCACATAACTGCAGTGTTTTCTTATCTCTCTTCGAAAACACAAAGTCCAGTAGCTGTCTCCAGCTCCATGCTTCTGTTATCCTGATAACTTCTGACAAGTTCTTTGTCAACCGAGACAAAAGCAGCCGGAGCTGTGTTGGGTAGGATGCCGAGTGCTGAACTATTCAACGAACAGCTGATAAAGTCTCTACCTATGCGGAGAGGGGGGTGTTGCACCTTTCCTCCAATCAGCTGTCTTGGCTGTATGCCCAGACTTCACTTCCAGTGCTGAACAGGAAGAGAAACTCTCCAACACGATCTGAACTTTCTAAAGAATATATAAAGCTGAAGACAGCAGATTTGCAAGTAAAGCCCATGCAGGGAGATCTGCCCCCATCCCCGTGCAAGATCTGAGGCCGTTCACCCCACTGGGCACCTGCGAGGGTCCACATCCACTTCAAGTCCTTCCTAGAGGAAGAACACCAAGAATATAAGGAGGGCACCCTCCTCAGTTGCATTTCAAATTATTGACTTGCAAAGTAGAATTGTCCGTATGGCCTGAGAGATTGCATAAAATACCTTGGCAAGGTCTCAGCAACCAGAGATTTTCTCTCTAAGCCATTTACACACCTGCTGTTAATGCATTAAGACAACCTACTGGAGATTGGACAAGACAATGAAAAGGTCAGGTAAAAGCCTCCCAATTCATACAGCCACATATACAAATGAGGGCTAAACTTCAAGCAGACCATTAGAACTATTAGGTTCAGTTTCCACTAGTGCGCCATGCCATGCGACCCTGGACACAAAGTCGCATGACAAGTCACGGCCCATGGATTTCAATGGCACCCATTCCAATCCATGTGACCCAAAGTCACAGCAACCTAGAAAAGGTCCCATCACTACCCCGATGCAACCTCGGATGCAATCCCGATCCAGAGGCTGTAAAGTTGATTCAAAGCTGCACTCCAAAGTTGCAACAGAGGAAACGTAGCCTCAGAGTCCATACATTAGATCACATATGAGGCACGAACCACAAATGGTACCAAAAGAATATAACAGAAATAACACAAGAATAACCTCCAGTGTTGTGTATTTAAATACACAGAGTTATAACATACTTAGAGAAGTGAGAGGTCAGAGACATAGTGTACTCGTCTAACACCCCACACACAGCAATTTATACGCAATTAATGCCAATGCCACAAAATCAACCATTTGTATAATCATGTCATAGATATAGCCTAGTCTCTGGCTACCAATCTATTATACATCTATTTAGTGGTGGAACCCAGAAAGCTCCAGGTGATAGAAGTCTAGGCACACAAACTGGAGTGGATAGCAGATACTGTTACCCAATAACAGGGACAGCTTCAGCTCCTAGACATAATCAAATATTTTATTTGGAATAGAAGTAAAAGCGAGTCTCCTTAAACTACATATTTAAACAATGTATGTTAACAGAGATTGCTGCACACTCAACCCGCTTTATATAGCCTATACTAAGGTGGGAGACAGACAAAGCCTCCAAGCTCAAGTCCAAATCTAGGGATAAATGAAAGCTTCTGACACCTTTGGATAAGCCCTGACGTATGCAACAGGAGCAAAATCAGAAAGCCAACACCTGCAGGTTTTAACGAGCAATCATTAAACACGGGTTTATCCATACCCAGGAGCCTGTCAATTGAATGTTGAAGTTAAGCCTAGGGGTGGGCGATTGCCCAAATCCCAGTACAAAAAGTCCTTATTAAACCACAGCAGTCCCACTAGCTGTGGTTTAATTGCTGAAAGCAAAGAGTGTAATTGATGGTAAACATGGAGTAGGAAGGAGTTAACGGGTTGCAGCTTCTGCTGATCTGAGATTTCCAGCCCCAGCTCTACAGATTGTAGGTGTTAGGCCCTCTGCCTCCAAATGACCACACTAATGGTGGACAAGACACAAAGCACATTGACCCTGTGTTTGTAGGAGGTATGCAAACACCCACAGAAACCAGTACCCAAAGAGAGGACATCCTCCTAAGGGTAACCACCATGTGGCCATCTACCAGAATTAAAATAGGTGTCTTGGTGGAACCAGAGTACATGGTGTAGCGTTGCAAACCAGATGAAGTCTGCTGTAATACTCCAGGGACGTTTGAGGTCAGCCTACCGCTTCCCTGATCGCGCTCCCTCCCTGGTGTCTGTTGATGCTGGCACCAGGGAATACTCACAAAACCAACTTATAGCTGTCCATTCAGGGGGACCTGCAGCATAGCAGGCTGCATACTGTCCTGGCTTACCAACATGGCTCACCTGCCTCTGCAGATGTGCACCCCCCCCCCAATCTGGAGGTAGACAGGGACTCTGGACGCCTCTGCTACAGCCATGCAGTACTCCCTTCAAAAGATTTAGGGAAGCCAGCGGCCGTGATCCATCCATATTAAATCAAACATCAGGATTTCAGCCAGCAACAGAGGATATGGTGCTTGACCAAATGTGAGCAAGGGAGGGCTCCCCTAGAGCCTTAGCACCCACGAGGACAGCTGCTTCTCCTCCGGCGCAGAAGGAGCAATTGTGAAAATCAAGAAAAAAAAAAAAGGGTCATTCTTTTTCCAATGCTCTTTAGGAATCCCTTAATCTGGACTCCATTTCAAACAGCATTGTAGCATTGGAGCTGGTATCCAGGCAGTAGATAACCTGTATTTGCTGTGCATCTGTCCCTTAGGTGGTTCCCCTTTTGCTCCTATCCACTGTCCTAAAGGGAAAGGACACAAGGCGGAATGAGCATTTTACAAAGAGAGACAAGGTGCAGATGATCGCCCTATGACCAGCACCCATCCACCTAGGGAGACCCAAATGAAGCCCCACCACTAGTAGGGAAAAAAGGGATACACACAGCCAGACCCCTCAGACCAGCCCTGCCGGTCTGTGGATAGTACAGAAAATCATCTCAAAACCCCTGGTGCCCCCTTCACCAGGAAGCAAGAAAAAAGGAACCCCCATTTGCCTCTTTCTTACCTTAGGGCCAGAGTCCCAGACCTGCTTCCCTGATGACTTACCAGCACAGGACAAAATGACTTCCTCCATCTTCTCTGTAGCCCTGAAAGGTCAAGCAGTGCGGACCCCGGTCTGGCGCTGTGGATCGGACACCTCCCCTAGAACAGTGCATGGAGCTTGTAACCCAACCACTAGGTCGGTGTTTGCTATCAACATGGCCGCTAAGCCACTTCCTCTGCACTGCTTTCAAGGTAGGAGCGCAGACCACTATGCTATTGAGCTGAGCGCCAAACTTCAGGACACCATTAGTCCACACTGTCCCCCAGAAGACTCACCTGAGTCAAAATCCCACACTGCCAGTGTACCTGAATCTACAGGCATGCTGCCGACCAGACTCCTGTGGAGAAAGGGGGTCGCCTGGAGTAAAAATTCAAGACTCCCTTTCCAGGGCAGCCCGAGAAATCCAGAGCTACCTGCCTCCCCAGGTTCACTGCCCCTGTTCTGGGATGCTCCTGCCACCCAGCACGAAGGCCAGAGAAAAATAACAAATTTCTTCAGAGTTCCCATCTGGCCGGAGGAAAGAAATGCTGAGGGGCTACTGCCTGTGGTCTGTCTTTTATGATGTGGATCATGAGTTTCCTGTGCTAGGTGGGAGGAGCCCATCTCTCTGTAAGCCATCCTGGAAGATGACTGGGGAAATTAAGTTATGTGTAATAAAAAAATGGAAGAACAGGGAAAAAGTATTGAACACATGAAAAAAAAAAAAAAAAGAGAGAAAATAGAGGCTCCCATCATATCATATAGAGCATGGTGGTCCCATCCCCTTTAGTAGAAATAAAAGTAACCCCCTCTATTGGGACTTTAAATAGACCACCAACTCAAAAATGTATAAAAAGTATTCTTTAATAATATAGACTAAAATGCATATACACAACACATATGACAAAGATGCACAACATGTGCTACATGAAAAATCACGTGACCCGGCCCCTAAAGAAGGTATTGGAACACCTCATACCGGAAACGCGTTGGGCATCTGGGCACTCACTTTGTATGCTTACCATATTTATAATTATTGGTTGATTTTTCATGTAGCACATGTTGTGCATCTTTGTCATGTGTTGTTTATATGCATTTTAGTCTATATTATTAAAGAATACTTTTTATATATTTTTGAGTTGGTGGTCTATTTAAAAAGCCAATAGAGGGGGTTACTACTTTTATTTCCATGAAAAAAAAGGGAAGTGCAAAAAGGCATGGAAAGCCAATACACCAGTTGAAATATTTTAGTATTTAGAAAGCTATCCTGCCCCTTGTCAGTGCAAATTAATATCTGCTGGTTCAGTCTCAACTGATGGCCTATAAAAAGGTGTCTCATTACCAAGGTGTCACACAAGAAACATCTCATGATGGGTAAAAGCAAAGAGCTCGCTCAAGACCATTGCAACCTTATTGTTGCAAAACATACTAATGGCATTGGTTACAGAAGGATTTCTAAACTTCTGAACGTTCCAGAGAGCACTGTTGGGGCCATAATCCGGAAGTGGAAAGATCATTTCACCATAAACCGGCCATGACCAGATGTTCCCCACATGATTTCTTACAGAAGAGTGAAAAGAATTCTCAGAAGAGTTATCCAAGAGCCAAGGACCATTTGTGGAGCGCTTCAAAAAGATCTGCAATTAGCGGGTACAATTATTTCAAAGGAAACAATTCGTAATGCACTCAACCTCCATGTCCTGTATGCACGATCACCATGCAAGATTTCATTGCTGAAAAAAAATCTCTAGGCTTGAGTAAAGTTTGCACAACATTTAGACAAGCCTGTAAAATATTGGGAGAATATTGTCTGGTCAGATGAGACCAAAAATTGAACTCTTTAGGTGCCATCATACACACGTTTGGAGGTCAAATGGCATTGCACACCACCCCAAAAACACCATATCAACAGTGAGGTTTGGAGGTAGGAACATCATGGTGTAGAGCTGTTTTTCAGCATACGGTACTGGTAAACTTCATGTCGTTGAAGGAAGGTTGTATGGGAAAATGCACCAAGACATTCTTGATAAAAATCTGCTGCCATCTACCAGGATGATGAAGATGAAACAAGAGTGGACATTTGAGCAAGACAATGATCCCAAACACAAAGCCAAGGAAGCTCTCAATTGATTTCAAAGAAAGAAAATGAAGCTGCTAGAATGGCCCAGCCAATCACCTGACTTGAATCCAATAGAAAATCTATGGAACGAACTAAAGATCATAGTTCATAGAATAGGCCCACAGAACCTTTAGGCTCGGTTCACACAGGAATGCTGTGCGTCCCTGTTCTCCGTTTAAGGGATGAATCTTTACTTGAATTTGGCCCTGAAAATGGAGCCATGACGCACAGCATTTTTGTGCAGTGCGCTCCGCATCCGCCCCCGAGATATGTGAACCGGCTCCATAGAGAGCCGGTCACATTCTCCTGCTATGTGAATTGGATGCAGGGAAACCCGCATCCAATTCGCATAGGTGTGAGCCCAGGCTCAAGCTTTGAAGACTGTTTGTGTGGAAGAATACACAGAGAAAATAATATACACCAATTTAGACAATTTTTAATCAAATAAAATGTAAAAGAATACATTTTGCCTAAATTTATGAGGATCTTTTAGTTAAAAAATTTTACAACAAAAACGAACATAGATGTTTTTTTTTTTTTTAATTTTTATTTATTGTTTATATGGAAAAAAATAGAAAACCCAATGGTGATTAAATACCACCAAAAGAAAGCTCAGTCTTAAAGATTTCATTTGGGTACAGTGTTGTATGACTGTAATTTTCAAAGTGTGACAGCGCTGAAATCTGAAAAATGGCCTTTGCAGGAAGGGGGTGAAATGTCCGGTCTTGCAGTGGTGAATGACGATTGTAACTATTCACATCATCTAAAGCAGATCTTTTCATCGTATTTCTCTATTAAGCCCTTGCTCTCAATTGTAGTCCCACTCTGAGCACAGAAAAACCTGCTACAATATTCCTTTTATAAAAACAGAAGGAATTTGAGGGTTAGGAAATGAGGCAAGTCTCATTTCAATCCCAGAAGGCTTCAAGATTCTCACCTTAACACAGGATAAGAATAGCCATGTTTAGTTTAAATAAATAAGTAAAAGGGTTCATTAGAGTTGGCAACATGACACTAGGAAAGACTGGCTTAAACATACATACATACCACTGATCTGTCATCAGACATCACACACTTCATTCTTTAAAAAGTATAAAGGAAAATCATAAGAATGGCCTTCAAGTACTGAAAAAGTTGTCGATACTTTAATTAAAAAAAAGACAATCTTACAAGCAAATACAACCCCAATCAGTGGGCTCTAGCAAACAAAATGTGGTGACAATTTATTGGGGAATCTGATGGAGGTAAAGAAAGATGGAACAGCTAGAAAAGCAATCTGCGTTACAAAAGGCCTTGGCGTTTCAGATCTTCATATGTCTTTTTGTTGACAACATTCCCGCTGGAATCTTCATATTCCTCCTGTAAATATAAAATATTCTTCATTAAAGTCAAGCTATTAGACAAACTCAGATAAACACAGAGTTACAGCCAAGTCAGGTTGCATTCCCTATAGGATCCTTTAATTTTATGAAGGGAAAAGGACAGTCACCAGCTCTCTGCTCATGGAGCTCTGAGAACCAAGTGATGAGCGATCTTTGGTTGATCGGTTCTCAGTGTCAGAGCCTGCAGGGTACAGATAGGTGGACACAGGAGAAACATCCTGTGTCCACAGAAATAGAAAGAGTTTATAACAACTAAAGAAATCCTATTTTCTCTCTCATTCATAGAGGGACACAGGAAAACTTAAACCTTCAGAGCTTTAAAAATGCAGTCCAAGTGAGGGGTGGGCGGGGAGAGGGTCTGCAGCTTAAAAAGGGCATCAACCACTTCCTCAAAACATTTTTTACACACCTTGAAAAGGACTGTATTTACATTTTTTTTATGTCATGCTATATCTGTATCTGCACAAATGTTTCTCAAACCTATATTTTCAGTGTAGACAAAAAAAAAGATTTATGAAAATGTATTTTTTTTTTTTGTAGAAAATAAACAAAATGAGATAGATAATGGATAACAAATATGTCTAGCCTCAAAAACGGTGTATGCCACTGAAATGGCGAAAAATTACAGTAGCCAAAATCATCAAAAGGTCTCCGATTAGACAAAGTGGAGCTCTCCATTTTGTCCTATCAGAGAATGCTTTGCATTTATTCAGGTGCCCCTTGCCAAGAGGCCGACTTCCTGTGTTCAGAATGCATCAAGCTAGCTACTCAGCATGGGACATGGGAGCAAGTGGAGATCACTGAAGTAGCGATGTTTACTATGCCTCGGCTAGGCATGGTATACACATAATTTGTGAGGCAAGGCCTCCATGGATAGGACATGTTTTTCTAGCAGATCCCACAGATACTCGACTGGATTGAGATCTGGAGAATATAGAGGTCAAGTCAACATCTCGACTGCTTTTCATATCATTCCTGAATTTATCAGACCAGGCCACCTTCTTCCATTGCTCCGTGGTCCAGTTCTGATGCTCACGTGCTCATTGTAGGCACTTTTGGCAGTGGACCCAGGTCAGCATGTGCACCCCAACCGGTCTATGGCTACGCAGCCCTATACGGAACAAACTGCGATTCACTGTGTGTTTGGACACCTATTAGGACCAGCATCAACTTTTTCAGCAATTTGAGCTACAGTAGCTCTTCTATTGGATCGGACTACACGGGTCAGCCTTCACTCCCCACGTGCGTCAATGAGCCTTGGCCACCCATTGCAGTGTGTTTTGGATCATTGTCCATCTGTACTGCAAAGCCGCCCAATCAACTTTTCTGCATTTGGCTGAATCTGGGCTGACAGTATATCTATAAACACTGCAGAATTCACCCGGCTGCTTCTGTCACATCAATAAACACCAATGACCCAGTGCCAATGAAAGCCATGCATGCCCCTGCCAGCACACTGCCTCCACCATGTTTTACAGATGATGTTGTGTGCTTTGGATCATGAGCTGTTCCAAGCCTTCTCCACACTTTTTCCTTCCCGTCATTCTGGTACAGATTATTCTTAGTTTCATCCGCCCAAAGAATGCTTTTCCAAAACTGGTCTGGCTTTTTTAGATGTTTTTTGGCCAAGTCTAATCTGGCTTTTCTATTCTTCAGGCTTATGAATGGTTTTTGCACCTTGTGGTGAACCCTCAGTATTTGCTCTTGTGAAGTCTTCTCTTGATTGTAGACTTTGACAATGATATGTCCACCTCCTGGAGTGTCCTTCACTTGTCTGGATGTTGTGAATGGGCTTATCTTTACTATAGAGAGGATCCTGTGATCATCTACCACTGTTGTCTTCCGTGGATGTCCAGGCCTTTTTATGTTGCCAAGCTCACCAGTGCAGTCTTCTTTTCTCAGAATGTACCAAACTGTTGATTTGGCCACTCCTAATGATGCTGCTATCTCTCTGATGGATTTGTTTTAGTTTTTGAAGCCTTACAATGGCCTGTTTCACTTGCATGGACTGCTCCTTTGAACGCATGATGTACGTTCACAGCAATAGATTCCAAATGCAAATACCACACTTAGAATCAACTCCAAAACCTTTTACCTGCTTAACTGATGATGAAATAACGAAGTAGTAGTCCACACCTGGCCATTAAACAGCTTTTGATTCAATTGTCCAATTACTTTTGGTCCCTTGAAAAAGGGGGATGGCAATTCTTAAGAGCTGTAATTCCTAAACCCTTCCTCCAATTTAGATGTACATACCCTCATATTAAACCTGAGAGTGTGCACTTTCAGCCCCTATCCATTATTTTTTTTTTTTTTTTTTTATTTCAGGTACTTATATAGCGCCGTCAATTTACGCAGCGCTTTACATATCCATTGTACATTCACATCAGTCCCTACCCTCAAGGAGCTTACAATCTAAGGTCCCTAACTAACATTCATACATTATATAACTATAGCTTGAATATGTTTTGGTAAATGCATGAAAAATCTAAAATTGTGACAGTGTCCAAATATATATGGACATACTGTATACACACTATATTGTCAAAAGTATTGGGACACCTGCCTTTACACGCGCATGAACTTTAATGGCATTCCAGTCTTATTCCGTAGGGTTCAATATTGAGTTGGCCCATCCTTTGGCGCTATAGCAGCTTTAACTCTTCTGGGAAGGCTGTGCACAAGATTTAAGAGTGTGTCTATGGGAATGTTTGACCATTCTTCCAGAAGCACATTTCTGAGGTCAGGCACTGATTTTGGACGAGAAGGCCTGGCTTGCAGCCTCCGCTCTATTTCATCCAAAAGGTGTTCTATCGGGTTAAGGTCAGGACTCTGTGCAGGCCATGTAAGTTCCTCCACCCCAAACACACTCATCCATGTATTTATGGACCTTGCACTAGTGCGCAATCATGTTGGAACAGGAAGGGATCATGCCCGAACTGTTCCCACAAAGTTGGGAGCACAAAATTGAACGCCTTAAGAGTTCCCTTCACTGAAAATAAGAGGCCAAGCCCAGCCCCTGAAAAACAACCCCACAACATAACCCCCCCTCCACCAAATGATTTGGATCAGTCAACAAAGCAAGGGCCATAAAGACATGGATGAGCGAGTTTGGGGTTGAGAAACTTGACTGGACTGCACAGAGTCCTGACCTCAACCCGATAGAACACCTTTGGAATGACTTAGAGCAGAGACTGTGAGCCAGTCCTTCTCATCCAACATCAGTGCCTGACCTCACAAATGCAATTCTGGAAGAATGGTCAAACATTCCCATAGACACACTCCTAAACCTTGTGGACAGCCTTCCCAGAAGAGTTAAAGCTGTTATAGCTGCAAAGTGTGGGCCAACTCAATATTGAACCTTAAGGACTAATGCCGCGTACACACGGTCGGACTTTTCGTCTACAAAAGTCCGACAGCCTGTCCGACAGACTTCCTGCGGACTTTCGGCGGACTTGCAGCAGACTTTCTAACGAACGGACTTGCCTACACACGACCACACAAAAGTCCGACGGATTCGTACGTGATGACGTACACCGGACTAAAATAAGGAAGTTCATAGCCAGTAGCCAATAGCTGCCCTAGCATGGGTTTTTGTCCGTCGGACTAGCACACAGACGAGCGGATTTCGGGGTCCGTCGTAGTTACGACGTAAAGATTTGAAGCATGTTTCAAATCTAAAGTCCGTCGGATTTGAGGCTGAAAAAGTCTGCTGAAAGTCCGGAGAAGCCCACACACGATCGGATTACCAGCCAGCTTTAGTCCGTCGGCGTCCGTTGGACTTTTGTAGACGAAAAGTCCGACCGTGTGTACGCGGCATAAGACTGAGATGCCATTAAAGTGCACATAAAGGCAGGTGTCCCAATACTTTTGACAATATCGTGAATATAGTGCATGTATATATTTATATTACACACACACACACACACACACACACACACACACACACGATGGTGTACAGTTGAAGGGAAGAAGGAGATTACCCATCATCAAATAAAATCAAGGTCACCTTGTGTTTTCCATGTGTTAACTACACTAGTTTATTTCTGCTATCAGAAGTGTGCATACATCCTTCACACCCTGCAACGTACTGTAACAGATTATTAAATCTTAAAAACATGTACATATAATCGTCTACAATTAATTTAGGATTATACTTTCAAAGTGCCACGCCCCTGTATTGTAAATTTCTAGCAACGTATTCTGAAAGATGGGATTTTTTAGGCATATTAAAAAATGCACTGTTAATTATTAAACTAAAGCGGAGTTCCACCCAAAAGTGGAACCTCCACTTATTTGCTTCCTCCCCCCTCCGATGCCACATTTGGCACCTTTTCAGGGCAGAGGAGGGTACAGAGACCTGTTTTTGACAGGTCGCTGTCCCCACTTCCGGAAGACGGTGCCATCCCTTGGAAGTTCAGCCCCCTTCCTTTCTCTGCCGCTGGGCCAATTCGAAAGCGCAACACGCTTCGCACATGAGCAGCAGGGAACCGGCAGTGATGCTGAAAGGCTTCACTGCCAGCTTCAATTAGCGGAGATGGCGGTGGCAGCATCCGACAGCCGGTCTGAAAATTGGCTGGGGTGCCGACAACGCGGGCTCCCTGGACAGGCAAGTTTCCATATATACAATATATTTTGTATAGGTTTGTGGTAGGATATACTATTATGGATTTTCCACTGATTTATGTGGCATTCAGTAACAGCATGTGGGCAGCATAAATCGCAAACTCACTTTTGTTTTCAGAAAAATGTATAAAACATTAAACACAGACATAATAAAGCAGTATTTTTCATAATCAGAAAATACCAAAAAACCCCCAATGCATTTGATAGGGAAGAAATATTTTGTTTCTGGGTAACGCACTGTTGTGACATCAGTTGTTAGGTTACCACGTTAGAGGTGCACAATGGAGGCACCTGTGTAACAGTGACTGTGTTACTGGCAAGCAGAATATATACCTTTGAGGGATCTGCAAAACCCCTAGGGGCTTTGTTTCCTATAAACGATTGTCATAGCACTGAAGTGAAAGTAACTGGAAATAATAACGGTTTTGTGCAACATCATATGCCTTCATTATATATTGAGTTGTCAGGACCGTTTGTTTTCAGTGAGAATGAAAATGACATCACTGGCTTACCTCTGTGTCAGGCTGCCACCTCTCTAAAGCCTTCTGCTGCTTGAGTTTTGACCACACTAAAAAAAGAAAAAATAAAAAAAGAAAAAAAATAAATATCACATTGTTAACAACAACGTCAGGGTAGCACTTACAGACAGGACCAAAGACAAACTCAGAACTTTTTAAAAAGGCAAACATAAGTAAGGATCGTCAAATTTTCTTGCAAAGCATACACAGGCTGAAGTGTCACACAAAAATGGATTACCATTTTAAACCATAATCAGAGTTTACCTTACACTATATGCACAAGTAAGATCGATAGTTACTGGGGGAACCATTTTCAGCATAAGAATCCCTTTCAGCAGAAAAGTAGGCCACCAGTCTTCAATGATTATGTCTAGAACCGCAACAGGTTTCCATTATGCTTGCATTTTTTTTTTTTTGCTGAAAGCTTTTACAAATTGCTCTCAGTTCTACATACGGTTCATTTAGAAAACTGCCATACCAATGAAAAGATTTTTACTTTTTTATTAAAACAAACTAAAAAGCCTTCAACTCAGAGTTGCAGCATTTGAAAGATGTGCACAGCATTTGTTCAAAAAGTGTGAAAGCACCTGTCATGCTTATTGGTCCAAAAATAATCAGATAACAAACGACAAGGAATGTGCCCATATTTACTCACAGGAAACGGCATCTTCTATCTGTGTGACATTAGCAAAGTGAGCTGTGTTTGGAATGCCCAGACAGCGCATACCATGTGCATGCCTCCATTCCTAGTAATGAGATCAGAGCAGAAAGAAATTAGTGGCAGATTACTTGTAATGCTTCTAAAAAAAAAAAAAAAAAAAAAAAAAAAAAAAAAAAAAAAAAAGAGATATATCTCTTTAATTGTAGAACATATTAGAGAAATACTTACTGCGAAGTGGCGCTGGAAAGCCTTGGGCCCTCTGTAGGTGTAATTTCCACAAATCTCACAGTTGTAGTTTATATTAAGTCCATGCAATTTGTATAGCCAGTACGGTATAGGCTACAAAAAAAAAAAAAAAAATGATGGAAAAGGAGATCACAGTTTATTATATATTGTTTTATTACTTGACTCCTGGGTGGCTATAAACCAATGATTTAAAATAAATAAATAAAAATGATTTTTTTTGACTTAACATCGATTTTTAATTTTTTTTATTATCAAATTTATTTTAATAAAATGCTTTTGGAGTAAAAAATCTATCCAAAGATAGTTTTCTATTTAAGATACAATAATAATTTAGTTTATTCAGCATTAAATGGAGTTTAGTTATGTAGCATGAGGCTGTATATTCTGCAATATTTAAATTTTTTGGTAAACTCATACAATGAATCCAAGCTCTGCAAGCTGAGATAACAAGCACTGCATTGATGCATTGACACAATGTCACAGTAACCATGAGATAAAACAAAGTTCAGGGATATTCCTTTATCCCATTGTTTTGCAAATCTGTGTACACTGCAAACTGTATGATTGAATCGGTTCTGATATTGCCGTTTTACTAATCTGACAGCTTATTATTCTAAAAAGGAAACCTTCATTTTGTTTGCAAATATTAAATATTTTAACTACCAGTAAGAATAAGTCCTTCATTTAAAGAGCACCTGTCATTTCAGATCCATCATGGCAGCGCCACGTCCCTTACCTTGTTGTGTCACTGCAGCATTACCAGCCGTCCCATTAAAGTGAATGGGACTGTCGGTAAGTCAACGCGGGTCAGAGTAGGAGCCTCTGCAGTACACAGATGACAGTTGCTCTTTAACCACTTGCCGACCAGCGCACGCCGATGTAAGTCGGCAGAATGGCGCTGGTAGGCAAGAGGGCGTACAGTACGTCCCCTTTAGGAAGCAGTGTCGCGGGCGCGTGACCGGACTCTATGTCCGCTGGGCGCCCGCGATCGTGTCACGGAGAGAAAGAACGGGGAGATGCTTTTGTAAACAAAGCATTTCCCCGTTCTGCCTAGTGACAGGACAGTGATCACAGCCCTCTCACATCAAGAGCTGTGATCACTGTCCTGTGTGTTGAAGTTCAGCCCCCTAACAGAATCACTCCCTAGGACACACTTAACCCCTTCACTGCCCCCTAGTGGTTAACCCCTTCACGGCCAGTGTCATTTACACAGTAATCAATGCATTTTTATAGCATCGATCGCTGAATAAATGACAATGGTCCCAAAATAATGTCAAAAATGTCCGGTGTGCCCGCCATGTCGCAGTCCCGATAAAAATCGTAGAACTCCGCCATTACCAATAAAAAAAAAAAAAATTAAAATGCCATAAAACTATCCCCTATTTTGTAGACAGTATATATTTTGCGCAAACCAATCAATATACGCTTATTGCAATTTTTTTACCAAAAAATATGTAGAAGAATACATATTGGCCTAAACTGAACTATCACGATTTTATTTTGCAGGATGTCTGATTATAATGTTTTGGGGTGTTTTATGTTCTTCAGGCTTAAAATTAGTTTTTAAACGTGTGCAAATAAATGCTGAACGGCTCTGGAAGTGAATAAGTTGAGGAATAACTGAAGGGGAGCTGCTACTTAGGTGAAACATTGAACAAAATGGTGGCTGCATTCTGAGAACACTTCAAACTTAAAAGTGAAGTAAAATGGTTTTGGATCATAACACTCATTCTTTTGTGTAACTTTAAGCTGAAACTACCTAACTTTGTAAACTGGATTTTGTTTTTCAAGTGTTAAAGTGGTTGTAAACCTTTAGGCCCCTTTCACACTGGGACGGTTTGCAGGTGTTATTGCACTAAAAATACCGCCTGCAAACCGCCCCTAAACAGCCTCCGCTGTTTGTGCAGTGTGAAAGCCTGAGGGCTTTCACACTGAAGAGGTGCGCTGGCAGGACGGTAAAAAAAGTCCTGCGAGCCGCATCTTTGGAGCGGTGGAGGAGCGGTGTGTTCACCGCTCCGAAACCGCTCCTGCCCATTGAAATCAATGGGACAGCGCGGCTATACCGCGGCTATAGCCGCGCTGTACGAGCGGTTTTAACCCTTTTTCGGCCGCCAGCGGGGGTTAAAACCGCACCGCTAGCGGCCGAATACAGCCGCAAAAACGACGGTAAAACAGCGCTAAAGATAGCGCTGTTTTACCGCCGACGCCCCCACCGCCCCAGTGTGAAGGGGGCCTTACAGACCACTTTGACCTACAAGTAAGTCTAGATTAAGGCTTACCTGTAGGTCCAAGAAATATCTCCTAAACCTACACGGTTTAGGAGATATTTGCAAAAAGACAGGCACCGCTGTCTAGTGCGCATGTGCCATAGACATCGGCACGCAGGCGCACTGAGCATGCCACTGCTAACGGTGACATGCCGTTAGTGGCGGCTCCCGTGCGCATGCGCGGAAGTGACGTCATCACGGCTCCGGCCAATCACAGCGCCGGAGCCACGATACCCGGAAAGAAGATGGACGCTCCGTAGCAGAGGGGACAGAGGTGACATCGCAGGCTCCTGTGTCAAGTAAGTGACACATAATTATGCTTTACTTTTGCAGGGAAACAAAGAGGGAAGTAAACCTATCAGGGTTTACTTCCTCTTTAAGGGGGGGGGGGGGGGGAATGAAAAAAGGAGTATACAGCTCCACCTGCTGGCAGTAAATTAAAACAGAAAAAGTTTATGAATACTTCAAATATAAATAACAATGTTATAGCAACAATATTAGTTATAATTTCATTAGTAATAAATAGTAAAATAATATTAATACTCATTTATAACACACACACTATATATTATATATATACACACACACACACACACACATAAATAAGAGATGGGATTGCTGCAAAAAAATATATTTTAAATGAAAAGATTTAAAAATACATGGTATTCATGGTAATTTTTAACTCTTTTTATTAAAATATATTTTTGTGCAGCAACCCTAACTTTTTATATTTTAGCACTTGGGAAGGTCTGGTTGCATTTGCACATACCTTCATGACCGACGTGTACCTCACTCTTGGAATATATATATACACACACATTTTTTTTATATATATATATATATATATATATATATATATATATATATATATATACCCATATATACACATACATACGCACACACTGTAACCAACATGGTATATAATGATAAAGTGCAGATTACAAAGAAAAAAAAAAAAAAAAAAAAAGGCATTGACCTTTCCATCCCAGCCAAGTGGAAGGTTTTTGGGGTTATAAATTATTTCATTTTCCTCATCTTCACTTTCGCTCTCACTGATCTGCTCATCCTCTTCTTCCCTCTCATCACCTGTTCGAGCCTGCTTTCGCTGCACATTTTCATGAGTCAGGTGTCTCTGCTCCTGCAATAAATGTAAACAGACAAGATGAAATAAGAGAATACTGACAGATTGTGTTAAAGGGTCAGTTCATCCTAAACCAATATTTCAACATTTAACAGATGCTGGACAATTAAAGTGGTTTTAAAGCTTCAAGGTTTTTTTCTTTACCTTAATGCATTTTCTGCATTAAGATAAAAAACCTTCTGTGCTCTATAATGTGTATTTGTCTCAATTAAGAGCACTAAGTGTCATCTCTGTATTTCTGTCTGCTGCTTCATTCCTCTGCTATCAGCATGAATCACTTCTGACAAATTTTCCTGACACCAAAAGAAAAAGGTGACAGAGGAGGGAGCTCCAGCTGATTGACAGCCTCGGCTATGTCCCTGTGTGCTGTGTGAAGGTGGGGGGGGGGTCCTTTCCCTGCAATCAGTTCTCAGAGCTCTCCTCGCTGAGCTCTGCAGAGTGTGACTTCAGCTCTCTGCTCCATTTTTTCTGTACTCTCACAAGCCCTTTCACACTGGGGAGGGCGTCGGCGGTAAAGCGCCGCTATTGTAAGCGGCGCTTTACCGTCGGTATGCGGCCGCTAGCGGGGCGGTCTTACCCCCCGCTAGCGGCTGAGAAATGGTTAAAAACCACCGCAAAGCGCCTCTGCTGAGGTATAGCCGCGCCGTCCCAATGGGCAGGAGCGGTATATACTCTGCTCCTTCACCGCTCCGAAGATGCTCCCTCGGGGCTTTCACACTGGAATGAAAGCAGCGGCACTTTCGGGCCGGTTTGCAGGCGCCATTATTAGCGCAATAGCGCCTGCAAACTGCCCCAGTGTGAAAGGACCCTAAAGGAAATCACTTTTCTTGGCATATAACCAGTACTAACCTTATCAAGCAATAATTAATAAAATGTGTGCACCATTGGTCTTCATTTTAGTGAATTTTAAGAGAGGCCATTGATTTATTGTTATCCGACATTAGACAAATCATTAATTTGCCTGCTTTAGCGAAATACAAACAGGTATTTAAAATAAAAAAAACAAACAAAAAGACGACTTACAGATAAGATTTCAACATATTCATAAACCTGAGCTTCAAGGAAGGCAATGTCCTTATTCTTCTCTGTGTCTCTGTTAAAATATACATATTGCAAAATTAAGTTTCTTTGTAATGGAAACATCATACACAAATAAATACAAGGCACTTAAAGAAGAAGTTCACCTCTTTAAAAAAAATAAAAATAAATGCACATATTTTGCAGGTAAAAAAAACAAAAATGTGCATGTATTACTTTTTTTTTTTTAACTAGGAGCCTGGAAAGCATTTCACCCGCAATCAGCAGATCATGGGTGCAATGCAGGGCTCTAGCAGACTGTCAGGCTGGGTTCACACTATTGTGAATTGGATGCGGGATCCCCACATTCCAATTCGCAATAGCGGGATAATGTGACTGGCTCTTTTTGGAGCCTGTTCACATACCTCCGATGCGGCTCCGGTGCGAATTTACACAGGAGTCCTGTGCGTCTTTTGGTACGTTTCAGGTCCAAATTCAGCCAAAAGTTTTAATCGGGCCTGAAACGTTGAATCAGGATGCACAGAACCCTTGCTTGGAGCCGCATCGGCATCCAGTGTGAACCCAGCCTAAGTGTAAGAAGTTTGCTCACAACTGGTACACAAAGACAGGAACCACCAATGAACTACCTGGGGGTGCTCAACAGCACCCTGGTAGTTCATTGAGAACTACAAGCCGACACCCACAAGGGATGTCGATAGTTGTAGTTCTCCCATTCACAGAACCCTGTGAATGAATGACCCAATCGGGTGGGCTGAACCCCGCATAGACGCGTTTCTTTTAACTTGTGACAGCAGGTGTGGGGAGAAGAACCCCTTTGGTGGCACAACAGGTGAATAGGGGTGCAACATGTTACAAATAGTGAACTTATCCTTCAACCACCATTTCACCATTTTTAAGTTCAGAAGTATATGCATGCGCCAACAGTTTGCAATAAACCACTCCCAGAACTACTGTTCACAGAATAATAAAAACCCCATACCCCAGGTGCACCTGAAACTCTCTGTGATAGAGCCTGCCTACCCAGAGCTGTTTACATACCTGTACTACATCCAACATGACACGATTAGTGAAAAAAGCAGTCAGAGTTAAAAAGGGACAATCTCCCAAGAAGCTTCAGTCACATGAGATTGCTCCATTCAACTCTACATGCAGGTAAGAGACATTCAGAGGAACAATGCAGACAAACCCATGGCCTTGTAGATGTCATGGAGAGGTATGTGTACATCTGTGGTATGAGGTTTTAATAGCTGTATTAGGAAGGCCCAGGAGATGGTTAAGTGCACTTTGCATGAACTAGCATTTAATCTAAATATATTCCCATTGGGAACACTTCAAACTAATTCCTGATCAAGAGACCACAAAGTGATGTGAAAGCTCAACAAGAGAACAAGCAGAAACAAAACACATTACAAAAGGTATTGGCTGTTTCAAACTTTACAGAAAATATTTGGCTAGAGCTCCAGCTTAAAGCGGAGCACCACCCAAAAGGGAAAGCTCCACTTGTTCGCACCCTCCCCCCCTCCACTGCCACATTTGGCACTTTTTGGGGAGGAGAGGGAAGAGAGTACCTGGTTTTTACAGGTACCCGCTCCCACTTCCGGGTAAGATCACCGCGGAAATCTACAAATATGTCCAGCCCCTCTTCCTTTTCCCCACTGCCTTTTGGGACACACACGGGTCCCAGAAGACGGCAAGACCATTCACAGTTTACAGTGTGATTTGTGTATGCACAGTAGGAAACCAGCAGTGAAGCCTGAAGGCTTCACTGCCGGTTTCCCTTAATGAAGATGGGGGCGCCTGCACCCGAAGCCAATTGAAGAATTGACTCGGGTGCTGACATGGCTGGATGCTTGAACAGGTCAGTGCCTTATTTAAAAAAATCAGCAGCTACAGTATTTGTAGCTTTTGACTTTTAAAATTTTACTTGGGGACACTGGAGCTCCTCTTTAACTGAACATCATGAACCTGAACTTTTAATGATATTCTTAAGGTGATCCTGTCTTACACCAAGCCTGCAAGAGAAGAGGCAGTCGACTACCTTTATGGCAGTCCGTTAAAATGGCACTGTTTTTTCACACCAAGGTCTGTTTGTAGGATGTCCCATTTCACCTTTCCCGGATGTCAGTTCACAATTCTTAACTAACTTATAACAATATAAAGAAGGAGACAGTGTTTGTTGTGGTTAATCTGTTTACTGATAAATTGTTGGGACCGTTCTTGTGATGAGAAACGATCATTAATTTTGATTTCCTCCTCACGTGCTTTGTATTCTATGTATCCTGTTATCTGAAAATCTCCTGCATTAAACAGTGTTTAATAGAATATAGGGGGCTGGCAACTCTAGGCATCCGTAAAAGTCTTTATTTGCTACAGAGTGGTAAGGGGCAAAAACAGTCTACATGTTTCAGCGAGCTGGCAAGAGAAACCACTTTGTGTGACAAAAGTTAAAATTATTTGTCCCAACTGAAGTCAGTGGTTGGGAAGCAGCAAATTGAGTGTGTTCTCTTACAGCAGGGGTACTGAATTAAATTTCGTGGAGGTGCGGTGAAAAAATGTTTTTTCCAGCGGAGGTCCGAGTGTCATATTGGTGCTATGACTCCACATGATATCCTTTACATGGCAGCCTCCGTGCATGTCACAGGCCCTCCATTACAGACCCCCATCACAGACTGACCCATCACAGACCCCCCCCCCCCCCCCCCCCCCATCACGGTCCTCTCTTGATAGTAAACTCCTGTTCCAGCACCCCCCCCCCCTCGCCACAGAGTCCTACCTCACAAGACGTGCAGCGCCCAGACTTTTCAAGGTGGGTAATAGATTGCTGGGACCACCCCGCTGTGTATCGCTTACCTTAAGAAGTCCTGCTCTTTGTCTAGAGAAGCTGCGTTGCACGTCTTGTGTGAATAAAACAAGCAGAGTGTGGGGAGAGGGCAGTGCAGCGATCTAATCTAAGTGACAGACCCATGCGCGCCTGCCATGCCGTGAACGTAGCAGCAGCAGGCAGGTGAGCCAGGGGCGAGGAGAGGACAAACAGGCAACTATTTGGTGAGGCTACAGTCCGGCATTTAGTGATGTCTATCTTACAGGATTGGCAGTGTGCACAAGCAACTATATCTATAGTTTTAGTTTGTTCTGCCTTTGTAAACAAACCTGGAATCAAATCAAATAGTTCAAAGAAACTGTATTCGACAAAGCAAAAAAAAAAAAAAAAAAAAAAACTAAAAAACTCAGAAATATAAATGACAGGTACCGTCTTATCCCCCTTGCCTTAGGGTTTTTAGTGAACAAAGAGGGATCCAGTGAATCCAGAGATTTTCCTTTTGTGCCGAACAGTCTCTGAGCTCTTTCTTCAAGGGTTCTATAGATTGTAAAAAAAAAAACAAACAAAAAAAAACAAAAAAAAAAAAAAAAAACAGGTTTTTACATTTATCTGTCTGACCTTTTACACAGTATGCTTACACTGTTTGCAAACACTGTCGCTTTCCCCATTCAGGGCAAAATCTCTTCAAAGCCCACCCCCTGACCCAGCTAAATTCACATCCAATCTGATCTGCTAAAACCAGACTCATCCATCTAGCAGATCTGATGGCAGACAGGTGTAAACGGACAGGTGGTCCTTTACATCCAACCACCCATAGAGGAGAGCGGGCTGTGACTGTCTGCTCTGCATAAGTGAAGCGGACACAGACCAGCCATCTGCCTGCTTAGCGGGTATCAGCGGACTCCTGGCGGAGTCTGTCCCACGTGATAGGGTGCTAACGCTTTAACATCAGAGTTCTGTGGTGGCATTGCAGTGCTCGAAAGTCACAGTAGGTCTAGAGAGAGGTGGATTTCCGCCCTCTTCTGAATGCTGGAGCTAGCCAGAAAGCCAGCAGCCCGGGATAGGCATCTGCATTTCCACGTTGTCGATGGCAGGCCCACCTGCACAATAATGCATGGCACTGTGCAAATACAGGAGGTGGCAACCCTGACACACCAAGACAGCACCCTGGTTGAGAAACATTGGTATAAGGTATAGTAGTTTAAATCTACAGACTTAAAAGTTTGAATTAGAGGGCCAAAATGATAAAAACCCCCCTAAAAAAGTAAAATGCGGCACTACCAACACAAAACATAAGCTGACCCAGCCTAATACTCAATTAGATTAAACCAACCTATGCAGTCATAACTAAGGCCAAATAGGATAACAAACATATTTTAGAAGGATGCTTACAGGGAGGGCATTAGGATGATCAGCAGTCACTGTAAGCTCCTCCCAAAAGTCTGGCAATAGCAGCCCTCCCATTTCTCTCAAGACAAGTGCATTTTAACTGTTGCTGAAACTATTAACACAACATTAGACTGCAATGCAACTTACCCTCCACATTTTAGACCCAGAGCAAGCAAAGCAGATTTCAATCTGTCTAATCCAAGTGAAGCCAATTCCTGGCAGTAAAGAAAAACATGCACAATTTATTAGAATGTAGATATGTACACAACACATGGTTGACACTCACATTTCCCAATTTAGTTCTGCAACCACCCATGACGCGTTGCATCTAACCTGTTCACAAGGCCACATTGTACTGCCAATTCATCATGGAATACACACCAGCTCAATAGCAGGAGTGAGCTTGTTTACAAATGTGACAGCTGACTTTAGACACTGTAACAAAAGTGATCAGGTGGGTGTAAAACATTATGATCTGACTTGACCTTCGACAAAAAGTTCAGGCTGCTGAAAGGTAGGAAATGAGGGAACCCATATTCCTTGATCTCCTCTGCATAGTGCAAACTTGGAAGAGCTCAGTTATAAGATAATTCTGCGTTCAGAGCGGTGAAATTCTGGCTGTGCCAGGGTAAACAGCAGATTATGTATGATGATTTGTCCCCAATCTGCTTGGGCTTAATGTAGAGGAGACATTGGGGGGGTCAAAGAGATCTCTAATGCCACTATATAGTACACCTGTCTCTCCATATGTACTCACACTGTAAGCCATTTGGGACGATAATAAGTACATTTAAAACAATAACCTTAAAATAAAAAGCAGGTGGTTGAGTCATGGTTTTACTGCCCCAAATGCTTAGCTGCTATTAGTACACACTGCCACAGGTTGAATTCAACAGTCTGTACAGCTGCCAAACATGACCTATTCAAGTAAACAGGGTCCTGCTGCAACCACATGTAATGGTTAACAAGCAGAGAGGAGGCAACGTGGCCTCAAACCACCTGGTAGCTTTTAATCCCCGAGTCTTAAAATACTGAGGTTACGAAGTATCAAAAATTCCACATCATATACTACATATACCCTTCAATTTCTGTTACTTGGAGTATAGTTTTAAAAACCTATCCCAAAGCAGCGTTTGGATATGTATTAGACAAAGATATTGCTAAACACACTATCAAAAAAATGCCAAAAGTAATAAAGTCTTACTTCCCACGATGAAAAAGCAGAGAGATCCAAATGAGCTCCAGCATGTGTCAGAGCACTGCTAGTCTCTTTCTAAACGAGAAACAAGCAACACATTAGTAATATTAGAAACATTTACAACTCTGCTTTTCTTCAATACAATTCAAAATTGCACAGAATTATCCATCTTTATTTTTCCTTAGGAACAGGATCTCTATACTCATATACTGTAACCACTAATATTAAACTGCAATTTCGTCTTCTCTTTTTAGATACTACAGTATATAATTTTGCATGTAATAAATTACCCAGTAAACCTAACAGAACATTACCATCTAGTGGCTATACAGAAAAAGGTAAAAATATTAAGTGTTATAGGTCAATTTTATATTGCATCTAAAAGAAAAAAAAAAAAAAAAAAGCCGATTTGCTTTTCATTTCAACATGCCTCGGTATTCTCAATCTTCAGCACCACCTAAATTATTTGAAACGCTCCCTTCCACTTAGGCTGCCCATTGTACTGCTGGCTGAGAATCTACCAGATATAAGTAAATACAGAACATCGTGGGGCTTATTACAGAAAGATGTAAGGAATGGTTTGATTATAAAATAGCTGAAATTGTTCCTGTGCTATTCTTGACTGATGCGGACAGGTTTTTAATGGAACATGCAAGCTATCTGGCAAAGAAAGGTTGATTTAGACTTTCAGTCAATACCAGCCTGCTTATGGGCCATCTCTTACTTTCCAGATACATCTTTAATCTCCTTTCAGTGCTATTAGTAATATTATTTGCTTACTGGCCATCCTGGAAAGGTCCCCGTCTCCCATTTCTTCTCAAATTCATTCTGTATTTTTCCAAAGAGCTCATTCTGATCTAGCAGAGGTTTTACCCTATCTGTATAATCTTGTAAGTACTCCAAGAGCACTTCCAAATACCTGTGAAAAGGGGGTAACATAGGTCATTAATATACACACACATATTAATATATATATATATATATATATATATATATATATATATATATATATACACACACACACACACACACACATACACACACACACATATAGAACACTAACGAGGAACATTAATGAGATGTTAAAGACTTAAACAAAGGACAAAAACAAATCCACATTTATCAAAACCAGAAAATATATAAAGTTTTCTTTAGACAAATCTTGTTCCCAATACCCAAGTAATATTTACAAAAGTAGGATATACTCAAGAAGGATCAATATTAAAATACCTTGAGTATGATCTTCAATTACAGTAAAATGCAAGAACACTGAAAATATTTTTATATATATATATATATATATATATATATATATATATATATATATATATATACACACACACTCTCATCGAACACTTTATTAGGTACACCTATTCAATTGTTTGGTGACACAAATTGCTGATCAGCCAATCACATGGCAACAACTCTAATGCCGTGTACACACGACCGGACTTTTCGACCGAACTAGTCCGACGGAACGAATCCGTTGGACATTCCGATCATGTGTGGGCTTCATCGGACCTTTTGTATCGAAAATTCCAACGGACCTAGAAATAGAATATGTTTCAAATCTTTCTGACGGACTCGAGTCCGATCGAAAAATCCATTCGTCTGTATGCTAGTCCGACGGACAAAAAAGGACGCAAGGGCAGCTATTGGCTATGAACTTCCTTATTCTAGTCTGGTTGTACGTCATCACGTTCGAAACGATCAGACTTTGGTGTGATCATGTGTAGGCAAGTCCGTTTCATGGGAACTCCGTCGAAAAGTCCTTCAGAGTTCAGGCGGACGAGAAGTCCGCTCGTGTGTACGCGGAATTAGGCATCTAGACGTGGTGAAGACGACTTGCTGAAGTTCAAACCAAGCATCAGAATAGGTATGGTTGGCATGGTTGTTGGTGCCAGACGGGCTGGTCTGAGTATGATCTACTGGGATTTTCACACACAACCATCTCTAAAGTTTACAGAGAAAGGTCCAAAAAAGAGAAACTATAGAGTGAGCGGCAGTTGTTTGGACGAAAATGCCTTGTTGAAGTCCGAGAATTGACAGACTGGTTTGAGATGATAGAAAGGAAACAGTAACTCAATTAACCACTTGTTACAACCAAGGTATGCAGAATACCACCTCTGAATGCACAACACATCAAATCTTGAAGCAGATGGGCTACAACAGCAGAGGACCACACCGGGTGCCACTCCTGTCAGCTAAGAACAGGAAACTGTGGCTACAATTCACACAGCCTCACCAAAATGGGACAATAGAAGATTGGAAAAACGTTGCTTAGTCTGATGAGTCTCAAATTCAGCTGCGACATTCAAATGGTAGGGTCAGAACAACATTAAAAAGTATGGATCCATCTTGCCTTGTATCAAAGGTTCAGGATGGTGTATGGTGTAGGCGATATTTTCTTGGCAAACTTTGGGCCCCTTACTACCAATTGAGCAGCATTTAAACACCACGGCCTACCTGAGGATTGTTGTTGACCATGTCCATTCCTTTATGGACTACAGTGTACCCATCTTCTGATGGCTACTTCCAGCAGGATAATGCACCATATCACAAAGCTCAATCATCTCACCACTGGTTTCTTGAACATGACAATGAGTTCACTGTACTCCATTGTCCTCCACGGTCACCAGATCTCAAACCAATAGAGCACCTTTGGGATGTGGTTGATCAGGAGATTAACATCATGGATGTGCAGCTGACAAATCTGCAGCAACTGCGTGATGCTACCATGTCAACATGGACCAAAAACTGAGGAAAGTTTCAAACACCTTGTTGAATCTATGCCATGAAGAATTAAGGCAGTTCTGAAGGCAAAATGGGGACCAACCCGGTACTAGCAAGGTGGACCCAAAAAAAGTGTCCGGTTTGTGCATATATATATATATATATATATATATATATATATATATATATATATATATATATATATATATATACACACACACACACACACTGATTAGCCATAGCATTATGGCCACCCAACTAATATGGAGTAGGTCCTCCTTGTGTTGCCAAACAGCCTTGACCAGTCAAGGAATTGATTTCACTAGACCTCTGAAGGTATGTTGTAACATCTGGCACCAAGCCATCAGCCGCAGATCTTTTAGGTTGAGAGGAGCAGCCTCCATGTATCGGACTTGTGTTCCTCAAACCATTCTTACCATGTGGCAGGGTGCATTATCCTGTTGGAAGGGGACACCATTATCCTGTTGGAAGGGGACACTCCTATCACGTAATACCATTTCAATGAATCAGTGTACTTGGTCAGCAATGTTTAGGTAGATGGTATGTCTCAAGTAACATCCACATGAATGGCAGGACCCAAAGTTTCGTAGCAGAAAATCGCCCAAAAGCATCACACTTGTCTCCCCCAGCTTGCCTTCTTTCTATACTGCATCCTGGTAGCATCTCTTCCCCAGAGATGCACACGCACTCCTCCATCCACATGATGTAAAAAAAAGCATGATTAAATCAGACCAGGCCACTTTTTGCTATGGCTTTGTGGTCCAGTTCTTAAGCCAACGTGCCCATTGTAGTCGCTTTTGGCTGTGGACAAGGGTCAGCATAGGTCTGGCCATTACAATATGGGCCTTGTCAAAGTCCCTCAAATCCTTACACTTGCTCATTTTTTCTGCTTTCAACACATCAACTTCAGGGACAACTTGCTGTCTAATGTATCACTTTCAGATGCCATTGTAACAAGATAATCAATGTTATAAACTTTAACTGTCAGTTGTCAATGGTATGGCTGTTCAATTTTTTTATACACAAATATATACAGTATCTCACAAACGTGAGTACACCCCTTACATTTTTGTAAATATTTTATTATATCTTTTCATGTAAAGCTGAAGAAATGACACTTTGCTACAATGTAAAGTAGTGAGTGGACAGCTTGTATAACAGTGTAAATTTGCTGTCCGTTCAAACGCAACAAACCCATTAATGTCTAAACCGCTGGCAACAAAAGTGAGTACATCCCTAAGTGAAAATGTTCAAATTGGGCCCAAAATTGTCAATATTTTGAGTGGCCACCATTATTTTCCAGCACTGCCTTAACCCTCTTGGACATGGAGTTCGTCAGAGCTTCACAGGTTGCCATTGAAGTCCTCTTCCACTCCTCTATGATGACATCACTGAGCTGGTGGAGGTTAGAAACCTGGTGCTCCTCCACCTTCCGTTTGAGGATGCCCCACAGATGTTCAATAGGGTTTAGGTCTGGAGACATGCTTGGCCAGTCCATCACCTTTACCCTCAGCTTCTTTAGCAAGGCAGTGGCCATCCTGGAGGTGTGTTTGGGGTCTTTAAGTTGAAATACTGCCCTGCGGCCCAGTCTCCGAAGGGAGGGGGATCATGCTCTGCTTTAGTATGTCACAATACAGGTTGGCATTCATGGTTCCCTCAATGAACTGTAGCTCTCCAGTGTCGGCAGTACTCATGCAGCCCCAGATCATGACACTTCCACCACCATGCTTGACTATAGACAAGACACACTTGACACCATCTGAACCAAATAAGTTTATCTTGGTCTCATCAGACCAGAGGACATGGTTCCAATAATCCATGTCCTTAGTCTGCTTGTCTTCAGCAAATTGTTTGCGGCCTTTCTTGTGCATCATCTTTAGAATAGGCTTCCTTCTGGGACAACAGCCATGCAGTGTGTAGCATATGGTCTGAGCACTGACAGGCTGACCCCCCCACCCCTTCAACCTCTGCAGCAATGCTGGCAGCAATCATACGTCTATTTCCCAAAGATAACTTTTGGATATGACGCTGAGCATGTGCACTCAACTTCTTTGGTCGACCATGGCGAAGGCCTGTTCTGAGTGGAACCTGTCCTGTTAAATCGATTGGCCACTGTGCTGCATCTCAGTTTCAGGGTCTTAGAAACTTTATTATAGCCTAGGCCAGTGATGGCGAACCTTGGCACCCCAGATGTTTTGGAACTACATTTCCCATGATGCTCCACTACACTGCAGAGTGCCTGAGCATCATGGGAAATGTAGTTCCAAAACATCTGGGGTGCCAAGGTTCGCCATCACTGGCCTAGGCCATCTTTAGGTAGAGCAACAATTCTTTTCAGATCCTCAGAGTTTTTTGCCATGAGGTGCCACGTTGAACTTCCAGTGATCAGTATGAGAGAGTGAGAGCGATAACACCAAATTTAACACACCTGCTCCCCATTCACTCCTGAGACCTTTTAACACTAATGAGTCACCTGACACCGGCGGGGGTAGAGGGGGGGGGGGGGGGGGGGGATGGCTAATTTGGCCCAACCTGGAGATTTTTTTACTTAGGGTGTACTCACTTTTGTTGCCAGCGGTTTAGACATTAATGCCTGTGTGTCGAGTTATTTTGAGGGGACTGCAAAATTTACACTGTTATACAAGCTGTACACTCACTACTTTATATTGTAGCAAAGTGTCATTTCTTCAGTGTTGTCACATGAAAAGATATAACAAAATATTTACAAAAATGTGAGGGGTGTACTCACTTTTGTGAGATACTGTACATACACACGCATGAAAATTAAAAGAAACAGTACAACCACTGATAAAAGCACTATTTGACACACCATACAACTACTAAAATTCTTAAAACCACCAACCGTTTGTATTCTGCATTTTTACGTTCTTTTGGAATGTCAAAAAGTTGGTCAAATGTCGTTAAATATGTGATGTAATCCAGTTTCTGAAAATAAAAGTAAAAAAGAATTGTTCACACACATTTAAGGTAGTATTCACCAAACCTGCCCTCAAGTCCCACTAACAGTTTTGCAAGGAACCTTGCATATCCACATTTGGAATAATCAGTGGTTCAACAATGAAATTTAACCACCTGAGTGCATATCCAGAACAAATGACCAATATAAATGGAGAAATTAAAGTGGAACTTTTGTCAATTAAGCCCCGATTTATCACTTCATGCCGACCTATTTTTGCAGGTATAGGTATATAAAACATAAAAAAAAAAAAAAAAGTGCCCATACTGTTTAAAATCCAGTAATAGATGGTCTCAACTTACCCTGCCCATGCTCAATTGCTGTCCATTTTTCAGAGGCCAATCTGCTGACAGCCTAAAGATTTACTGCCGCTAAGGGGTTCTGGGCTTCAGCAATATGGCAGCCTCCAGCAAGAAGAAACAGGAGCAATGCTGGAGGCAGTTTACAGCACACATTATTTTGGTAGCATAATTAATAATGTGGAACGTATGTACCTTGCTAAAGAACATTATTTTTATCAAGTTGTAATGGGTACAGTTCCACTTTAAAGTAAAACCTTTTTTATATTTTCGGTTGGAGTGGGGAAGGATTGGAAACTTTAAAGATTTTTGTGCTTTCTGTGCTCTTCTGGGAAAATGATTCCCTTTAATAAAAAAATGTCATACTTACCTGCTCTATGCAATGTGTTTTGCTCAGAGGAGGCGATCCTCCTCTTCTGGAGTTACCCCACAGGCACTCTAGGCCCCTTCTTTTCTCCGTGTGCCACCATAGAAAGCCACTTCCTATGGTGGCACGTTTGGGCTCGATCCCAAGCAGGGATGTGTGCATCCAATGACACACATGTGGTTCGGGCCCAACCCCTGCTCCCTCCTCACTGGTTTTAATTGACAGCAGCAGGAGCCACTGGCTCCTGCTGCTTCCTTCATATCCAGTGAGGAGAGAGAAAGGGGGAGCTGAACATAGAAGGTATTTTTCCTTAATGCAGAGAATGTATTAAGGAAAAAAAATCTTAAGCCTTTACACTTTAACCACTTCAGCCCCGAAAGGATTTACCCCCTTAATGACCAAGCCATTTTTTGCGATACAGCACTGCCTTACTTTAACTGACAATTGTGCGGTCATGCAACGTTGTACCCAAACAAAATTAACGTCCCTTTTTCCCACAACTAGAGCTTTCTTTTAGTGGTATTTGACCATAATTACTTACTTTCCGCTATACTACATATCAAAAAAAAAAAAAAAAAGTATTCATCTGCATATTTTTGGTATAAAAAAATCCCAATAAGCGTATATTGATTGGTTTGTGCAAAAGTTATAAAGTCTACAAAATAGAGGATAGATTTATGGCATTTTTATTTATTTATTTTTACTAGCAATTGCGACGAACGGTGATTTTTTAGCGGGAATGCGACATTGCAGCAGACAGATCAGACACCTGACATTTTTCACACTTTTTGGGAACCAATGACATTACAGTGATCAGTGCTTAAAATCTGCACTGACATTGTACTAATGACACTGGCAGGGAATGCTTAGCAGGAAGACAGATTTCAGTGTCACCCCCTGACAGAATTGAGATCTGCCTTGTTTACGTCGGCAGGTCCTCGTTCTGTCTCTGCGGGGAACGATCGCGGGCGGCTGCCAGACAGAGTCAGCCGGACCTGCTGATTGGCTCCCCCACAGGCCAATCGGAGTGCACGTGCGCCCACAAAAGCTAGTGCACGAATCACCATACCCATACGGTGATTTGCACAGCCAAGCCACCTTGCCGCAGTACATCTGCGGTGGGTGGTCAGCAAGTGGTTAAAGGAGAAGTTCACCTTTGGGAACATAATACATGTTTGACCTGATTTTAGGGTGGAACATGTAACATGTTCCCAGTGCAGCAGCCTCCGCCGTCCGCTGCCCCCTCTCTCTGTGGCAGCAGTATGGGGAGAAGTTCCCCCTACTAGCTGTCACTGTTTGAAAACAACCCTGTGTGTCTGAACTACAACCCCCGACACACTTCGTGGCTGTCGACTTGTAGTTCTCAATGAACTACCACAGCACTTTGGTAGTTCATTGACTCCTTCTGTCAGGGGAGTATTGGCTTACCCGTACAGGATGTAGCAGGAGACCTGCACGGTATCAGCGATCTGCTGTTCGCTGGAGCAATGCTTTACAGACTCCTACTACAAAAAACAAATGCACATTTTTTTTTTTATCTGCAAAAAAAATGTGCATTTGTTTTCTTTAGTTTTTTTAAAGTGAACTTATCCTTTAAAGCAGAGTTCCAGTAGCACAAACACATTTTTTCTTTTTTAAAAACTGCTCTGCATTTGTCAAAACGTACATTAACAATTGCAACGTGTCAAAGGTGTTGCAATTTTACTTTCTTTAAAAATAGTTTTGTACCTACTGATCTCAGAAGCAGGCATGTTCCATTTAAGCTGTGGGCATCTGAAGCCACCGTTTTCATTTCTGGGATTTCCTCCCTATTTCGCACATGTACAGTAATGACGCTGCGCGGCTCTCCGTCTTCCTGACAGGTTGCCATAAGTTCCTGCCCCAATGCTATAGCAACCTGTCAGACACGTTTGCGTCATTTACTGTCTGAAAATAACACGAGATTTCATTAATAGGCGATTTCGCAAAGACTCCTGGGATACATGGGGCCGCTATCCCAGGAGCCCTTGTGAATCGCCTAGGCGGGGAAATGCCGGAAGTGCGGGTGAAACCCTAAAATTATTTATGTAAAGGTATTTACATGCCAGAAAAAAAACATTTCCATTAGTAAAAGCATTATAAAAATGGGTGGAACTTTAAAATTTCTTTATTTTGAAACTGACCTTTATTAAAACAATAGCTTGCTTACCTCTGATGATTTAAGGTTAGTGTACTTCAAGTAACAGTCATGAAGATCCAAGTATCGACCATAGCTCTCTTCATCTGTGAACTCCACCAAATCTATAGCAGAAACACATTTAAATAAGCCAAATAATTATTTATTTTTTTAATCTTACGACTAAAAAAAATGGATGTAGTCAAAGGAGCTTAAAAGGGAGTGGATAGCTAGATATGCTGCGTTTCTTCGTTCTAGGACATGTAAAAGATACTCAACAGCACTTTTCCAAGATACATATATCCATCGCAGCCATCTGGCGGGCAGATCACAGCCCCAACATACCGTCAGCTCCTAACCACATCTAGCACCTTTCAGATAAGAGCGGCAATCTACAATATGTAAAGCAGAGCCGAGAAAAGTACTAAGTAACAGACAGAACTGCATGGAAATGAGAGACGCCACCAATTAGTGAGCTATGCGAGTCCCTGCCCAGCCAGCACTGCAAAACCACGAGCTGTGTCTGTGTTAAGACAGCAGCAGGAGAGTCTGGTGGGATATGTGCTGCAAAACAGGTAACTGAAGGCTGGATATGAAAGGGCAGCAGGGGGTCGGTGCCAGGGGGCAGCAGGCTGTAATGACAGGTCCTCAGTGCAGAGCTTTATTTTGCATTGCAGTGGAAGAAATGGTTAATGGCCTGGGCTGTAGGTACACACCACTGACCGATGCGCTGTGCCTTATGTACCACTGACATCTGCTTACATTTCACTGACCTTACCTTCTTTTCTACCGCCGCCCCCCCCCCCCCGCGCGCGCCGCCCTCCACCATCCTACCGCCCCCCGACTCCCCCCCCCCCCCCTCCATCCTACTGACCCCCGACTCCCCCCCCCCCCCGCGCCTCCTTGCCTCCTAAAAACCTAACCCATCCCCCCCCCCACCCCCCCATTCTCCTCCCCCCCGCGCCGCCCTCCATCCTGCCCACCCCACCACCAACCCCCCGCCCTCCATCCTAATCTGTCCCCCCCCCCCAGCGCGCCCCCCCCCCTCACGCCCTCCATCCTACCGACCGACCCCGCCCCCCCACCCCGCGCGCGCCGCCCTCCATCCATCCGACCCCCCCAAGCCCCCCCCCTCGCGCGCGTCGCCCTCCATCCTAACGACCCCCCTCGCGCGCGTCGCCCTCCATCCTAACGACCCCCGACCCCCCCAGCGCCGCCCTCCATCCTAATGACCCCCCCCCCCCCCCAGCGCCGCCCTCCATCCTAACGACCCCCCAACCCCCCCCTGCGCGCCGCCCTCCATCCTAACCACCCCCCATTCCCCCCCCCCCCCATCCTAACCACCGCCCCGCGCGCGCCGCCCTCCATCCAGCCAAGCCCACCATCCTAATCACCCCCCCCCAGCGCGCACCGCCCTCCATCCTACCGACCCCCGCGCCGCCCTCCATCCTACCGACCAAGCCCCCCCCGCGCGCGCCGCCCTCCATCCTACCGACCAAGCCCCCCCCCGCGCTCCATCCTACCTACCCCCATCCCATCCCCCCCCCTCCATCCTAACGACCCCCCCCCCGCCCTCCATCCTAACGACCCCCGACCCCCCTGCGCGCCGCCCTCCATCCTAACGACCCCCACCCCCCCCCCGCGCGCCGCCCTCCATCCTAACGACCCAACCCCCGGCGCGCCGCCCTCCATCCTAACGACCCCCCCGGCGCGCCGCCCTCCATCCTAACGACCCCCCCCGGCGCGCCGCCCTCCATCCTAACGGCCCCCCCCGGCGCGCCGCCCTCCATCCTAACGGCCCCCCCCGGCGCGCCGCCCTCCATCCTAACGGCCCCCCCCGGCGCGCCGCCCTCCATCCTACCGAAACCCCCGCCCTCCATCCTACCGACCCCCCCCGCGCCGCCCTCCATCCTACCTTCCTTATACATTTTGCCCACCCTTGCAATAATAAAAAATGTAAGAACCTCTGGGGAGTGGAAAAAAGAAAAAAAAAAAAGAATTGTCATGGAAAAACATATTTCCACCAAACTAAAATAAAACTCTGCAGGGGGGTGAAACCATCTATTGTTTGTTACGAATAAACATGGCAATTTTCAGACAATTTCAACCACTTTGAGGCTGGGTTCCCACTATTGTGAATTGGATGTGGGTTAGAGCTGCACAATTAATCGTTAAATCGTGATCTAGATTTAACCCCCCCCTCACAATCTCTACTGCAGAAACATTGTAACTCTTCCTTCTTAGTGCAAAGGGATAAACTGTGTGTAAATGCAGGAAGTTTAACCACTTAAAGTCTAAACCTTTTTCTGACAGTCGTTTCTTACAAAGTTAACCACTTAAGGACCAGCCTCGTTTTGGATTTTAGGTGTTTACATGTTTAAAACAGTTTTTTTTGCTAGAAAATTACTTAGAACCCCCAAACATTATATATTGTTTTTTTTCTAACACCCTAGAGAATAAAATGGCGGTCATTGCAATACTTTTTTTAGCACCGTATTTGCGCAGTGGTCTTATAAGCGCACTTTTTTTTGGAAAAAATTCACTTTTTTGAATAAAAAAATAAGACAACAGTAAAGTTAGCCCAATTTTTTTTTATATTGTGAAATATAATGTTACGCCAAGTAAATTGATACCCAACATGTCACGCTTCAAAATTGCGCCCACTCGTGGAATAGCGTCAAACTTTTACCCTTAAAAATCTCCATAGGCGACGTTTAAAAATTTCTACAGGTTGCATGTTTTGTGTTACAGAGGAGGTCTAGGGCTAGAATTATTGCTCTCGCTCTACCGGTCGCGGCGATACCTCACATGTGGTTTGACCACCGTTTTCATATGCGGGCGCTACTCGCTTTTTTTTTTTTTTTTTTTAATTTATTTTACTTTATTTTATTTATTTATTTATTTTTTTTTTAAAACAGTGAAAAAATAATTTGGATCACTTTTATTCCTATTACAAGGAATGTAAACATCCCTTGTAATAGAAAAAAGCATGGCAGGTCCTCTTAAATATGAGATCTGGGGTCAAAAAGTCCTCAGATCTCATATTTAGACTAAAATGCAAAAAAAAAAAAAGAAAAAGAAAGTCGTTCAAAAAAAATGGTGCCTTTAAGAAAAGTGGGCGGAGCCGACGTAATGACGTCGCTCCGGCCGTCCTATGGTATAGAGACGGGTGGGCGCCATCTTGGCCTCACTCGTCTCTATACCGAAGCACTGACAGGTCCCGATCTCCTCCGCCGCTACCGACGGCTCCGGTAAGCGGCGGAGGGTGCGGGAGAGCGGCGGGAGGGGGGGTGGCACCTCTCCCGCCACCCATAACGGTGATCTTGCGGCGAACCCGCCGCAGAGACCACCGTTATCGTGTACAGAAACGCCGGCCACAAAGATGGATACCGCGGTTGTGGCAGCAGCTGCTGCCGTTACCGAGATATCCATCTTCAAAAAAATGACGTATCTATACAGTGGCCGGTCGTTAAGTGGTTAAAATCAGTATTTTTTGCTAGAAAAGTACTTGGAACCCCCAAACATTATATATTTATAATATTTTTTTAGCAGAGACCCTAGGGAACAAAATGGCGATTGTTGTAATATTTTATGTCACACTATTTGCACAGTGGCCTTTCAAACACGATTTTTTTGGGGAAAAATACACTTCAATTAAAAAAAAAACAAAAAAAAAAAAAAAAAAACGAAAAAAAAAAAAAAAACGAAAAACAGTAAAGTTAGCCCAATTTTTTTGTTTAATGTGAAAGATGATGTTACGCCGCAAGAATCATGATCTATCTTCTAAGCAAAAAAATTCAGATTTTCATTTTAGCCAGAATCGTGCAGCTCTGTGGGTTTCCCCGCATTCAATTCGCATGTCAGGAGACTGACTGACTCTCAATGAAGCCGGTTCACACATCTTCGGGACGGATGCGGAGTGAATTGCATAGGAGTCCTGTGCATCTTCTGCCCTGTTTCAGGTCTGAAATCAGCCAAAAATTCAGACTGAAATCAGACCTGAAACGGTGAACAGGGACACACCGGACCCCTGCTGTGAGCCGCTACGCAAGGCGGTGTGAACCCAGCCTCCATCACATAAAATTATAGAGCGGAAGAAATCAACCAACCACCAAGAGTTTTAATAGAAGCTCTTGATGGTAAGTTACACTGATATCTTTGTTCATTTTAAAGCTGGTTAAATTGACAGAAAACTTGGCATTAGTATGCCCATCTTTAGGCTAGAAGCTACTTCATAATTCCGCACTTTCCAAAAAGACAGGAATAGCCAACAACTATGCTCACCTTGCTAATAATTTTATTATAATCCAAAAGGAGTCGAATCAAAAAAAAAAAAGGAAGTGTCCAAACAATGTGATACTTTTCCCAGAAATCAAGGTAATTTAATGTAATCATACAGGCCAAGAAACAATCCTAGAATTTACCTATAATAATAAGTACTTACTTTGCGCTTCTTCACTTGGGTTCTCTCTGGATTTCAGCAGCTCATCAAATTCCACTGACATTGGGGCACAAATCTGTCAAAGATATAGAATTGTGAACAAATAAAAAAAATAGCAACTTAAGTTTCATGTATAAAAGAGAATGCTGTAAAATATTTTAATGAAAATAAGCTGTAGATTACAGGAGCAACAGCATTATAGGCTCAATTCACTAAGCTATATTGCATATACAGCTTACCACAATTGTTATTTTTAGCTATATGATTATTTTAAATTGTATTTCCACCTGTGCAGCAAAACTTTATAATTGTTACATGTTCCCATAACCTTTATTTTTCTTTTTTTATGTGAGACTTCCCTCTTTAACATGCATAAAAATCCTAGTTAGCTTTCCTTTTGCATGTAATGTTACAGAGGAAGCTGGGGGGTTGAGTTTACCATAATTAAACCAGAATTTTCTGTGCTGGTAGATCTCATTATCAACTGTAAACTAGATGTGCACACTGTCTGTCTTAACTAAGGGTTTAAGGTCGGCTTGAGTGGTACATTGCATGTCAATGCAAAAAGAAAAAAAAAATTGATTTTTTCATCATACTTACCTGTAAAATCCTTTTATTTGAATACATCACGGGACGGAGAGTTAGGCTATTATTCATTACTTGCTGGGTTATACGCCATCTCTAGGTGAATGAACACTGGTAGACAAGGTCTTAGACAGGAAGTCCGCCCCTATAGAACCCCTCCCATACAGGAAGTACTTCAGTTTTGTAGCAAGCACTGAATCCTCAAAAAAGGGGAGGGACCTCTGTGTCCCATGATGTATTTAAAGAATAGAATGTTACAGGTAAGTATGACGAAAAAATACCATTTTCTTTATCATACATCACGGGACACAGATTTAGGCTATTATTCATTACTTACTGGGACGTCCCAGAGCAATAGCCTTTAGGGAAGGGAGACACCCTGCCAAACAAAAATAGCCATCAGATTTTAAACGGCAGCCTGTAGTACACTATGGCCGAAAGCTGAATCTTCGCCTGTTCTAACATCTACCTGATAAAATCTTTCTAACGTATGCACTGAAGACCAGGTGGCAGCCTTACAAATCTGAGCCACAGATACCTGATGGCAAAAAGCCCAGGAGGTTCCTACACCCCTGGTAGAATGAGCTCTCACCCTAAAGGGAGGAGCCTTACGTTTCAAACCATAGGCCTGAATGACCGATTGGCGGACCCAATCGGTGATGGAAGCTTTTAGAAGCTGCCTGCCCCTTCTTGGGTCCTTCTGGTAAAACAAAAAAGGAGTCTGATCCTCGGATCTCCGCAGATCTAGACAAACTCTTGACTGCCCAGACAACGTCCAAGGATTGCAGTCGTCTCTCTTCGTCCGAACGAGGCTGAGAGAAAAAGGAAGGCATAACAATGCCCTGAATCAAATGAAAGGCCAACACCGCCTTTGACAAGAAGGATGGAATAGGACACAACACCACCTTATTGTGGTGAAGGATTAGGTATGGTTCCCTATATGAAAGGGCCGCCAATTCGACACCCTTCTAGCCGAGGTGATGGCCATCAGGAAGGCTAGCTTGCGTGACAGCAAGACTAATGGAATTTTCTTGATAGGCTCAAATGTTTGTTTCTGACAGCACCAAATTTAAGTCCTAAGGACACATAGGTGACTTAATGTGGGGAAACAAATGAGCTGTCCCCTGCATAAAGGTTCGGACCAGCGAATCGGAGGCTTAACGGTCTTTGGAAGAATACCAACAGGGCCGAAATCTGACCTCTTATTGTACTCATAGCCAATCTGATTTCCACATTCGACTGTAGAAACAAGAGAATTCCTCCAATCACGTATTTCCGAGGATGCCATTTTCTGGCTTCACACCAAGCAATACAAGTCTTCCATACCTTATAATAGATCTTCCTAGTGACCTCTTTCGCATTCACTAGGGTAGACACAACCGGTCCCAAGATGCCGCGATTCTTCAGCACCCCGGCTTCAATAGCCATGCTGTCAAATTTAGAGACTGAAAATTTTGGTGGAATATAGGACCTTGGGACAGTAGATCAGGGCGAGGCGAAAGCGGCCATGGCCCGTCTATTGCCAATCTCACAATCTCTGGGAACCAGGCCTTCTGGGCCAGGCTGGTGCCAGCAGTATGACTGGAAACCCCCTCTCTCCGAATCCTGCACAACAAAATGTGGAAAGAGAGGGATAGTGGGGGAAAAAGCATAAACCAGGGAGTACTGGCTCCAAGGAACTACCAGAGCATCTGCACCGATTCCTACGGGATCCCTTGTTCGGGACACAAACTGATGTAGCTTGTTGAACCTGGATGCCAAAAGATCGACATCTGGTCATCCCCAATGCTGGAAAATTTCCAGGAACACCTTCGGGTGTATAGACCATTCCCCTGGGCAGACCTGCTGGCGGCTGAGATAACCTGCCCTCCAGTTCTCTACCCACGGGATATGGACCGACTATAGAACCGGCACATGTCCCTCTGCCCAGGCTAATATGTGGTTCACCTCTTCCTGAGATGAGCAACTCCTGGTACTGCCATGGAGGTTTATAAAGGCCACCGCAGTGGCATTGCCAGACTGAACCCTGATAGGACAGTCCTGAAGCTCCACTGTCCAGGACCATAGGGCCAAACGTACTGCCTGCAACTGCAGGATGTTGATGGGCAGCCTCTGCCCTTGACCATCTCCCCTGAGCTGTAAGCCCCTCTAGGGTTGCTCCCCAGCCCGAGAGACTGGCATCTGATCAGTACTCCGGGAGGAAGGATCTTTCCTTTTGCAGGTTCTGCTCCTGCAACCACCAGCTTAGGTATAAGTGCGCCCGAGGAGATAAGGACATGGGATAATCCAGGGATTGCACGCTCTTGTTCCAAGCCGACAAGATGTCCTGTTGTATAGGCCTGGAATGGAACTGGGCATAGGGCACTGCCTCGAAAAAGGACACCATCCTTCCTAGAAGACTCATAAAGAGCCGATTGGAAGGTTGTCTTGTGCTTCTTACTGTTGTGGAGATTTTATTAAGATGATTTCAATATGTATTGTCACAGTGTCTCCCAGTGTTAGTTCTGCTGCGGCTCGCTCTTTAGACTGACACCGGTTAAGACCCATTGATAGTGGAAAGCTTCCTGTAGATGTGGAAAAGTGTTCGCAGAGTGAGGATATGTCCGCCAGCGAAGGGCCCCTGTGCAATGCGCAGGCGTTCGTCTGGCGGGAATGGGTTCACTCTGTGAAGACATTATCGGTTTGGTACCCATCTGCCCTTTTGTGGAGGGATGTACACTCATGTGCTTCTATGTGTCTGATCAGCACATGGAGGGACCATGACATGCCCCTGCAGATAGTCTCCCATCCGCAGGAATGGTAGTATAATCTGGGTATGCGTTGTTCTCTGAACAATGCAGAATAAGGAATCACGCCATTGGTAAACACGGGAGCGTTTGCGTGCATTTGTCGGGCAGCGTTCATGATTTTTTTTTAGGCCAAACATGTGGCTTTGTTTGTCTAACTGAAGAGCACAGCTTACAGGTACAAAGGGCGGGAAATCATACATACTGCCCTGCACAGACACGACCATACACTCCCCTAGTCATTGTTCATTGGTTGAGATTTGTATAACTCCTCCTGTTTAAAGGAATGCCTGGGCTCGATTGGCTGATTGTGAAGCCACAAAGCTCTATTGTTATCGCTATTCAAAGTACTCTAAATAAACAAAACACAGGCTATCCAGGGAGGACTATCTGTGGAGCTTTCGACGTGCCTATGTTTGTTTGCTTTGGGAAGCACGGGTGCACTCAGATGCATTATACTGAAGAGCTGAAAAGTGCACTTATTGGCGCAGGAGACATTGATTACGCATTGCGTATAGTGAAATATCCACAACATTACCCAACGCACCTGATCCTTTAAGGCACAGATCTTTGGGGTGACAAAAATACCCTTGCCTGGACGGTATCTAGGATCAGATCTAAATTCTTCAGACTCCGAGTCTCCAGGCTGATTTTTCGGTATTCATGACCCAGCCCAGGTTTTCTAAATACCACACTGTGCAGGCTACACTCTGTTTTAGGGTCTGTAGTGAGTGGTCTATAAGCAGGTTGTCCAAGTATCCGAGCACCAAGATTCTCTGGGCCCTTAAAAGACCCAGTACTGGTGCTAGGACCTTTGTAAACACCCAGGGTGCTGTGGCAAGCCCGAAGGGTGGTGCCACAAACTGGAAATGACGTTCCTCTACTGCAAATCGCACAAACTTCTGGTGAGGTTGAAAGATAGGTACATGTAAATAGGCGTCCTTGATATCGATGGAGAAGTCTCCCATCTGGAGCGAGGCTACTACTAAGCGGAGAAACTACATCTGAAAGGACTGGATTAATAGATGCTGGTTCGGGGATCTTCGATCCAAAATGGGCCTTGTTTCCCTGTTTGGTTTTTGAATCATAAACAGGTTTGAATAAAACCCTGCGCCCCTTTTGGGAACCTGTATAATCACTCTCTGATGCACTAAATGATCTAGTGCCTGAAACAAGTCTCTTTTTGGAGGATCCGAAGAAACGCTGGATCTTAGAAACCTCTGGAGGAGGCAACCCCTGCAATTCTAGCTTGTAACCCTGGGGTACGGTCGAGGTGACCCACTCGTCCTGAACCACTGTTCTCCAAGTGTCTGCAAAGTGAAGCAGCCTTCACCCCACTTGATAGAGTGGGAGCATCCCCTCAAAAGGAGGGCTTGGTGCTGGGTTTAGAAGAGTTTTGGACCCAGGGTTTCTTCTGGCCCTGTGGCTTGCCCCTGGCTCTAGCGCCCTGTTGGCGGCCGAACTGCCTTGGCGCCAAGACACCTGAGGAAGCGGCCCCATAGGATTTAAACAAGGGATGCCTGGTCCTTTTCTTCACAGGAAGTAGAGCTCTTCCCTTCGGAAATCTTTTGGATATATTTGTCCAAGTCATCACCAAACAAACATTCCCCATGGAAGGGGAACCTTGCCAATATCTTCTTACAAGGAAGTTCAGATGACCACTTCTTAAACCACAGAAGTATGAGAAACTTGCTGTATTGGAGTCCTTTAAAAAGGCATCTACAGGGGGCGTGGCGTGGCGCATGGAGCTGTAGGACGATCTCCACGGGGCCCTATCTCCTTTACCATCGCCCACTCAGCTACCCAGAACGCCCTGATGAGTAAAGGGAAGCCCAGGGACCACTCAAAGTCTGCTGGTGACCGGACACGGGGCGACTTGGGGAAATTTGTGACCCGATCCTCTGCGGCCTACCAGAGCCAGAGAGCCTCCAAGATGGCGGCGGCGCCTCCATCCCCGACCCGATCTGCACGTGCAGACGCTGGACAGGTACTACCCAGAGGCCGCTCTGCCTCCCTCACAGATCTGGAGCCCCCACTATATAACCCACACAGCCCCCAAAGCCTCTCTCAGGCCACTCTGTGCTCCGGGGATGGGTGGGACATGGAGTCAGATGCGATCCATGCATGCTTACCTCCGCTCTTTACCCACTAAAACTGACTTTGAGCATTATGTCTCCCGCATGGAAAAGTCATACAGGAAGGAGATTGCTGAGCTTAAGAGGGACCTGGGGACTAGAATGGAGGATGTAGAAAATACCACTGATGGCATGTGCAACACATTGCAGTCCCATGACGAGATCCTTAACTACCATACTAACATATTACAGCAGCTCATGTACCACCAAGATGACATCGAAAACCGTAGCAGACGGAACAATATTAGAATCCGTGGCACACCAGAAACCATAGATCATAATGATTTACATGGAGCAGTCACTGCCATTTTCAACCAAATACTACAGCAACCCAAAGATACCCCAATTGAGCTGGACAGAGTTCACAGAACCTCGGGCCCGAGAAGTTCTGACCCCTCCTTTATTTGGGACACGCTCTGCAGGGTGCACTTTTACAAAGTCAAGGAGGAGATCATGAAAGCAGCTAGCACACAGGACTCCATTCGGCTGAATGAAACTCCAGTCATGCTGCTCCCTGACCTGTCGCGCCAAATTCTGGCCATGCGGCGTGCACTTAAACCGATTACATATGTCCTTCAGGAAAAGAAGATTAAATACCAATGGCGGTTCCCTTTTCAAACAGCCCTTTTCCGCACACTAGGAGATCTGCCAAGGTTTCTGAGCACTCTGGAGCTACCCCAGATTTCATTGCCAGATTGGCCCCTTCCTTCTGCTACTCCGGGACTTCCATTCCACACACAATGGCAGAAAGCCAGCAAGAATAAGCGACCCAGAAGCTCCCCTCAGAAGTCTCCAGATGACTGACTTACCCTTAGTCTCTACAAATACCACATTTTTACCCTGCCACCGTGACTATTGTTTTGTTTTTTTTAAAAACGGTGCAGGCCGTCCATCCTTGAACCACTTTTAAGTGGTAATGGTCTCCCTGGACTACCTACCTGTTTACTACACCAATTGTGTTACAGATCCAACCCCCCCCCCCCCTTTTTTCTTTTATCTTTTTTTTATTTGTATATCACTTTTGCATATACCTTTTTGTCTCCTCCCATTATACTAGCTGGATGTCCTTTTCAGGATGATCCTTTCTTTTTTTTTTCTTTATTGTTGCCTGCACTTTCTTTTTGGGGACAAGGTTGGGGCGGAGGGGTTTTGCAATTATGGCTTGCCCCCCCTCCTCCTATTGGAACTCATTCTCGACTATGAGTTAACTTATGATAGCCTCATAGAAATGCTTCCATGCTTTTGGATGTGTTTAGGAGGGGGTGGGGTTATACACCCTGTATATGTTAAGTTACTGCTTATATGTTCTTATAAGGTTACCCCATTATAACAAATTGAGGGTTATATACTGTTTTCACCAGTTATTGCTCCCCCGTGGACCCCGGGACCGGGAGGCACTCTAGGTGCTCACCACATCCCCCCTAGGACTTAAAGTGGAGTTCCACCCACTTTTACAACTCTTCAGCATCCCTCACTAAACTGTGCACTGTAAACAAATTGGATATTTTTTTATTTTTTTCTCAGCACCTACTGTATATCTGCTGTGTTCATTTTTCACTTCCTCCTCCCTGGCCGCGGCCCATCGCATCATTTCCTGTTTGCAAAGCCTTCTGGGAAGGGGCGGCAACTTCGTCTGAAACTGCCATTGCTATGGAAACCTGACCTGAAACCTATTACACTGCTTGTGCTGCACTGAGCATGTGCGAGATCTGCAAGGATGAGATCCAGGAAGAAATACAGTCTGGCTTCAGATGCCCACACTTAAGATGGCCACGGCCTGCTTTAAGTTTATAAAATAACAAACTACTGCTTTAAACTAACAAAACAGACCTTCATTTACAGACTAACCTTACTAGAATACATTAAGCTTGTATATTATAGGGGTATTTTTATTTAAAAAGTATAATTTCGGCCGGAACACCACTTTAATAATATTAATATACTAATATTAGTCTATAAGCACTTTACAGAAATGTTTCTATATTCAAATGATTACTTAATGCTGCCACCTAGTGGCTTGTTCTCTTATTTCTTATTCTCTCTTACTTTCTTCCTTCCTTTTCTTCCCTCCCTTCCTGCTTTTCCTCTCTCCCCTACCTACCCACCTTTCTCACTTCCCTTTTCTAGGGCTGGACAGACCTCGATGCTGACACTATTAACATCTACTGCTACCTCTCCTCACTCCTGCAATGTCTTTACTTGAGCATCTAACCTTATCGTCCTATAACTGCAGAGGCTTTAATAACCCTGAAAAAAGAAGTCAGGTGTTATACCATTTTCACAAAGCTAAAACTAAAATCCTGCTTCTACAAGAGACACATTTTCGGGGTTCAGAGATTCCATCCCTTAAAAACCCTCATTTTCCTCAATGGTTCCACAGCACGAACACTCAGGCAAAATCCAAAGAGGTGTCTATAGCTTTTTATAAATCGTTTCACCCAGAAGTTTTAGATTCCCTGATAGATTCGCTAGGACGATATTTATTCCTCAAACTTAAATTTAATTCTTCTGTCTTTACAGTGGCTAATGTCTATGGACCAAACCAAGATCAAGGCAACTTCCTATCCAAGGTTCTAAAACTGCTATTATTTGGAGGTCCTTGTGTCATTTTAGGTAGGACTTCAACATAACTCTTTCTCCAGCCGTGGTCACCTCCTCGGGTAAGTCTGCCATGTCCCACACGACTCTTACACACATAAAATCCCTTTTATATTCGGCACAGCTCGTAGATGTATGGAGGATACAACATCCTTTGGAGAGAGATTACAGCTGTTACTCCGTGGCCCATAAATCTTATAGTCGTATCGATTACTTTTTAATTTCCCAGTCATTACTTGACATACCACTTAAGGCCTCCATAGGAAATATTCTCTGGTCGGATCACGCACCCGTACACCTTAGCCTAGCCCACCCTCCGAAATCCCGTACCCAGTCCTCGTGGCGACTAAATGACAATCTATTGACTGACTCGGTATGTGTTGCAGCGGTTGAAAAAACTATTAGCGATTTTATTGCAGTCCATCGCCAAGACGATACTAGCCCCCTCATTAAATGGGAAGCCCTAAAGTGTGTACTTAGAGGGACCCTAATCCAACATGGCTCTCGGTTAAAGCTAGAATGGCCGACATCTCACGCCTTCTATCTATGATTAAAACGCTTGAATCGACACATAAACGAGACTCAGATCCAGCAACGTACACCGACCTCTCTAATGCACGTAGAGACTTGCTCCGTCTACTAGATGCTAACTCTCTTATAGCCAGAGACCGGGGACGTAACCGACATTACACTCTAGCTAATAAATGTGGACAACACCTTGCGAGGGTTCTTCATCCTCTTCCCCCACGCCGACCTGTACATCTGACCAACAAAAAATTAGTAATCCCAATGGCATTTCTGATGCATTTAAACAATATTACTCAAATCTATACAATCTCCACACCTCAAACGGGGCGACCACTACGAACGACACACACCTATCCCACATGCAGGACTACATTTCTAACACAGCCCTACCACAACTAAACCCTGAACAGGCATCTGCCATGGACGACCCTATTACAGTAGCAGAATTTACTGCCGCAATCAAGAGCCTGAAAACTGGTAAATGCCCAGGTCCTGATGGGTTTTCCCCAAGATTTTATAAAGCCTTTGCTCAACATCTTACCCCACTGTTAGCGCATTTAACTCTATAGATGATACCCATTTCCCCTCCAGAGACCTACTAGCAGCTAATATCTCGGTAATACCCAAGCCTGGCAAAGACCCCTCTGTAGTGTAGTAGCTATCGCCCAATTTCACTCCTTAACCTCGATATTAAGCTTTACGCCAAAGTCCTGGCAAATCGCCTATCTCCTATCTTACCTTCACTCATTCATAAAGATCAGGTGGGATTTGTCCCGGGTCGAGAGGCCAGGGATAATACCACAAAAACCATTCACCTCATTTCCTATATTCAAAAACATAATTTAAAGGCATGCCTGCTCTCGTTTGATGCAGAGAAGGCCTTTGACCGGGTCAACTGGGATTTTTTGCGCCTCTCCCTACAACAGATAGGCCTTGACTCCACTTTTGTGTCTAGGGTCATGGCACTATACTCACGTCCCTCGGCGTCAGTCCTGGTCAACGGTTCCTCCTCCGCCTCATTCCAAATTTCAAACGGCACGCGACAGGGCTGCCCCTTGTCTCCCCTCCTTTTTGTCTTGGTGATCGAACACCTAGCCCAGGCCATTAGACAAAATCCATCCATAGTAGGAATCCAGACACCCTCATCTGAACATAAACTTTCGCTTTACGCGGATGATTTATTAGTCTACATTCAACAACCTCATATTACTCTGCCCTCACTGATGCAGGAATTTCGCAGGTTTGGACAGTTTAGTAATTTTAAATTGAACATGTCTAAGACTGAGGCCTTAAACATATCCTTACCTCGAACTACCCTTACCCAACTACAGCCTAACTTTCCCTTCCAATGGGGTTCCAGGGGCATCTCTTATTTAGGGATCACGATTCCTGCTAATCTCTCCGATTTATATGCTCTAAACTATATACCCCTCCTAACCCGAGTTAGAAAGGAATTGGAATCCTGGAACTCCTCTGCATTGCCTTGGTTTGGGCGTATCAATACGTTGAAAATGGACACCTTGCCAAAATTACTATATTTATTCCAAACCGTTCCTATTATGGTCCCTAAACACTTTTTTACATCTCTTCGCTCTATGTCCATACGATTCATATGGCAAAATGGTATGTCCCATATTCGTCACAACCTACTTACATACCCCAAAACACAGGGCGGAGTAGGCCTACCTGACTATGAGCTATACCATAGAGCTGCACTGTTATCCCGGGTCTTAGAATGGTTCCCTCGCCCTTTCCCCAAAGCGTCCATCATGGTGGAACAAGATTTATCCGTTCTTGATCTCAGGGCCTTGCTTTGGGGATATGGACGACATTTACACTCACTCTCCTCTACTTCCCCACTGACGATTGCAGCATTCAATTTCTGGTACAAGAAAGGTATACAGTCTCTACTATCCTCAGACCCTTCACCACTCACTTCTTTATTTGACCACCCAGCACTTCCTCAAGATAAAGGTTCTAACACACTAGGCCCTTATTCCCATTCTACGTGGCCTGTAGCGGGTTCATTTGTGAACCCTACCTCTGGTGCACCCATCCTACCAAACACGCAAGGTAATTGGCTCACAGCCCTCCGTATATCCTCTTTTTGCTCTGATTTATTCTCTTCCTCTCAAATTCACAGACCTTTAACGGAATTCGAACAGCTGTGCTCTCTTACGGAAACTCCCATACACTTACTTTCTACCTCATACATGCTGCAGAATATACTGCTACATAACCGACCCCCCTCATATACCAGGAGGTGGTCCACGGAGCTGGGAAAGGAACTTCATTCAGAGGACTGGCAAAAGTCATATTATTTCACGCACAAATCTTCAATATCCTGCTATACCCAGGAGAAAAATTTTAAACTTCTTTCCCAATGGTACAGGGACCCTCAATCCCTTAACAAAATTTTCCCCTCTGTCCCATCTTCATGTTGGAGGTGTGGCTCAGAAAACGGAAGTTACTTACATATATGGTGGGACTGTTCATTTATTCAACCACTATGGTCCCAGGTTTTTTCCATTTACAGTAGTCTCTATGACCAACCTATACCACCTTCCCCAGAAATTGCATTACTATCCATGCTTCCTGGTTCTATTACCTCACAGAAGCGCTCTCTTTTGCGCTTTTTCTTATCGGCTGCCAGGCAGATCATACCCTTATTCTGGAAAACCACCACTAGACCCCCACTTGCCTTATGGGTTTCGACGATGAATGACATTATGCGCATGGAGGAGAGGATAGCCATGGATAACGATACTTTTGATAAATTCAAAACTCTTTGGCTTATCTGGATTGAATACTCTACATCGGACGCCCTGAAAACCTTATTGACTACCCAAGGTTAGATACAGATACTCACCTTTACTACTCCATGCTCACACTGTCGCGCCGAGGTCTGCTCCACGCCCCCCCCCCCCTGTACCCTGTCCCTCTTTTCTTTTTTCCACCCACTTTTCTTCTCTTTCTCTTCACCTTCCTGAACTCTAATACTACCTCATAGTCAGTGGTTATAGTCTTTCCATTAATCTATACGTCTTCATAGACAGATCATTACTATATAATATTGTCGGATAACGAGGGTCTCCTATCCTACAAGATTTAATCCAACATTGTACAATGAAATAGGATATATCCAGTAATGTCTTTGTTATTGATAGCTGACTACCAGCCTTTTTGTAAAAATGTTCTTTAATATTGTTAATAAAAACATATTTGACACTAAAAAGGCATCTACAGCAAAACACAGTGCTCGAGGTATATCTGCCCTGCTTTGAGCAGGATCCTCCTCTTGATTAGGCCTGTCAGGCCGTCTGACCTGATCCTTTAAGGACTGGCAGACTCCAATTGCTGTGACAGCTGGCTGAATAGCTGAACTGGCCAAAGAAAAGTAAGCCCTTAATAGTGACTCTTGTCAACGGGGTCCTTCAAGCCCTGTGCGTAATTCACCGGACGAGTTAAGTTCTTGTTTAAGGAAGAGACAGCCGCATTTACAGCTGGCATGAATGAATAACTTGTATAGCGCTACATACGTGAACTAAATCGCCTCAAGGCGCTTTTGCCGCCAATGTTCATCTGGGTTTTCAGAAGAGATGGGTCTTGAGCTTCTTCCTGAAGGCCAGATGTTTTTTTTCTGAGCAGATGTCCGCGGGTAGAGCGTTCCATAACAAAGGTCCTTGGACTGCGAACCTTCGTTCGCCTTTTGATTTATAACAGGTCTTGGGGATGTGGAGGAGGTTCTGATTAGTTGACCGGAGGAAGTGACCTGGGGTATAGTGCTTTATTTTGTCGCAGAGGTATTGCGGGGCTTTTCCTTGTGTACTGTACATTTGTGAGTGAGGCAGAGCGTCTTGAATGTAACCTGGTCCTTCACGGCTAGCCAATGGAGGGTCCTCAGGGATGGGGTGATTGACTCCCAGGGTTTTTTTCCCCCCCATTTACCAGTCTGGCTGCTGTGTTCTAGACGACTTGTAGACGTGAAATTTGGTATTTGGGATGTCTTAGAGGGAATTTGCGTAGTTGAGTCGGGAATTGATGATTGTTCCAACTACTACTGCTGTATCTCCTTCCTTCCAAGGATGGTGAGTGGTGTGGACGTCGTGCCAGGGTTTTTGTTTCGGTTTGCATGGAGGAAGAGGAGTTCTGTTTTGGATATCTTGAGTTTGAGGGAGCTCTCCGTCATCCAATCGTTGATCAATGAGAGACAGTTCTCCAATGCATGGTATTGGTCTTTTTGTTGGTGATGCGTAAGTAGAGTTGGATGTCATCAGCATAGGATTGATAAAGCAGGTCCTGGTTGCTGATGATTTTGTGGAGTGGGCGGAGATAGATGTTAAAGAGCACGGGCAACAGGGGTGATCTTTGAGGGACTCCGCATATAATTTTAAGTGCTTCCGAAGTGAAATCTCCTAGTTTCACTTTCTAGGATCGGTTCTCTAAGGAAGGATGCGAACCAGGGCAGGTCTGAATCTGCAACTCTGGCATTTCTGTGAGACGAGTGAGCAGGGTTTTGTGGTCTACTGTGTCGAAAGCTGCACTGAGGTCCAGCAGCACCAGGAGACACGATTCTCCCTCACCTGCTGCTTCGAGGGTGTCATCCCAGATTTTGAGGAGTGCAGTTTCTGTCCCGTGGCCCAAGCGGAAACCAGATTGTAGTGGGTCCAAGAGTTTATGGGTGTCCAAATGGGGTTGTAGCTGTTGTACTACTGCTTTCTCGATAATCTTGGAGATGGTGTTGAGGCTTGCGACAGGTCTGTGGTAGCTTGGGTCTTTGGGATCGAAGTTAGGCTCCTTTAGGAGGGGTTTGATTGTGCTCTGCTTGAGGGAGGTCGGAACGATTCCTTCTTTAAAATGACTGGTTTATGAGGTAATGTTATGATGGGTGCCAAGATGTCGGTACATTCTCATTTGGCATGCTCCATTTCTGAACAAACTTTTCCTCCATGGGATGTAAAAGCGAAAACCTCTGGAGAGGAATGAAAATGTTGTCAGGATGTTAGCAATCAGCATACACCGCCTGGTACAACAGTGGGTGCAAGGGGAAAGCCTGTGGGGCCTGAGGAAGCCTGCAGGAGGTAACTTAAAGGCAGAACGAACCATCTCAGTAAGAGTCTGGATCAAAAGCCTCTGCGACTGAGAGGCTGATACCAACTGGACATCTTCTGGCCCAGATTGCTCAGAAGCCGATTCATCTGTCAGGCCCTTCACACAATCCTTGGCATTTAGCTTTTCCCCCATCATCAACCCATTCCTGTTCCAAGTTAGGAGGATCAGGGGAGGGGGATCTGTCACGCTTCTTGCCACCCCGCAAGATGCATGCCAGCAATCCTCTCCTCTAACCTGGCTAGGGCTGAGGACAGATCATCCCTGGTGATAAAGGCTGAAGCAGCAGCGTTGACAGTAGGCACCATACCAGACAGGCGCAGCGGCTCCGATTCCCGTAAGCGTTTGGTCTTTCAGGGAATACAACACTAGGGTTACGGCTAGGCTCTTCAAGAGCTGCCGACGACACAGATGTGCCCTTCCCTGTAGTGTTAGTCCCGCTCCTCTTTTTTGAAGACATTGCAAGCCACAAAAAAGGGAGTACCTGAGTTTATAATTTACACACCCCAGAAGGGAGACCCTATAATAGGGCTCACCAAGCCTCTATGCAACAATAATGCTAACCAACACCTGCTGACTCACGTGACTCGGGTAAGGAGAAATGAACTGCTGAAAGTGATTAGTTCAGAGCCTACTGTGTGTCTCACAGCTGTCCCCTGGAAGCACCATGTCAGTCATTCTCTACTTAAACAAAATGTTTGTGCCCCGGGACGCTCATATGTGCATATGTGAGCACACACCTGCGTGGTACCGGCGAACGTGCGCGGTTGTATTCGCACATGATGCAAATCTTCGCGCGCCAAGATTAGGCTACAGCTAATGCGCGGCTCTGAGTGCACACAATGTCTGTGGCAAAGCCTCGTTCGCCATGGCCGCCAAAAGCTGCGAACATTCGTGCACTCTGGCGAACGCTAGGGGTGCAACGGATCGTCATCGATCCGTGACCCGTACGGATCAACCTCCGCGGATCGAGACACGGAGCGATCACTTGTAACAAACGGCGTCATGTCATGACGCCGGTTCCTCTCTCCCCTCTGTGTACTGATCTGTACAGTGGAGGGGAGAGATCGGATGGCTGCAATGCCCTGCTGCAATACTCTGCAATGCCATGCCCTGACAATAGTCTGCCATGCCCTGACAATAGTCTGCCAATACCCTGCCAATATACCCTGCCAATAGGGAGATTGTGGATATTACATTGGGGGAGATTTTTTTGTTGTTGATCCGAACCGTGACTCCTGATCCGAGGAACGATCCGAACCGTGAGTTTTTAATCCGTTGCACCCCTAGCGAACGCACGTGCGCCATGCCGAACCAAGATGTGCAATCTCGTGCGCGGACAATCCATAAGAACCATCATGGCGGGTTACCTCACTTGGGGACCTTCAACAACTGGGTACCCTTTCATGTTTTAGGGTCCACACCCTTGGACCTGTACAGCACACTGCAGGAATGCCTTAGCTCTGTGGTGTCCAAGATTCCATTACGCAGGGTCCAGCACCCGAAGGTCGGGTTACAGGCAAAACCTTGCAGGATCCTTGCCTCTTCTTTGCGAGGCTCGGGTACTATTTAAGCATATAAGCGTCACTTCAGATGGATCCGATCAGTCAATCCCTTGATTCATTTAAAGTGGAGTTCCGCCGAAAGAGAAAAAAAAATTTAAAGTCAGCAGCTACAAAATGTGTAGCTGCTGACTTTTAATAATCAAACACTCACCTGTCCCACGGTCCAGCGATGCGGGCGTATGAGGCCCCGCTCCTCTCCACGGCGCCGGCATTCTTACTGTGGGTGCCCGGCTGGTGCTTCTGGGACCTGTGATGTGTCCCAGAATATTGCAGGGAGGGGGGGGGGGGGGGGGGGGGGGAGAGGAACTTCCTTCCGGTGCCGCGGAGCCTCGGGAGGAAGTGGGAGCTGGGTGCCTCTAAAAAGAAGCGTTTTGGGACTAAAGACCTGGAGCTCTGGAGAGCTCAAACAAACGTGCCCATCCACCTTGCAGACACTGGTAAAAAACTGAAGTATGGGAGGGGTTATATAGGGGCGGACTTCCTGTTTAAGATTTTGTCTACCAGTGTCCATTCGCATAGAGATGGTGTATAACCCAGTAAGTAATGAATAGTAGCCTTACTCTGTGTCCCGTGACGTATGATAAAGAAATGTTCCTTAGTTTGTCCCTCTACTCGGGCACAAGCTATTGTAAACAATAGAAGCTGCATGTAAGGTCCCAAGTATAATCCTGCTTCAAAGAAACAACTGGAAAAGGTAAGTGTGTGAATGGGAACACATGTTATAAAACATATCTAATTTAAAAGAAATCAAATTTCTTCGTAAATTAAGGCCAAAATGTATTCTGTTACATATCTATTAAAAAAACAAAAAAACTTCATAATAGGTGTTCATCAGTTGGTTTGTGTAAAAGTTATAGCCTCTACAAATGATAGTATATATAATGGAATTTTCATACATTTAGTTTTTTTATACTAGTAATGGCAGCAATCAGCGACTTATAGTGCGGCGGGGAATCTAACACTATCACCACCAGTGACACTAATAGTGATCAGTGCTAATATTAAACACTGTCACTGTACTAATGACACTGACTGGGAAGGAGTTAACATTTAGGGGCAAGCAAAGGGTTAACTGTGTGCCTAACAATGTGTAATGCTTTTACTGAGCCACGTGCCTGTTTTTTCACCCTGCTTTGTAGGGAGAAAAAAAAAAACTGACACATCGCTGCTGTCTACCATTTCTGTCACTTGCTCAGCCGATCCCGGTAATAAATCATTGGCCGGACACGCTGATCGGCATGTGCTGTAGCACAATGACAGCACAATTGGGGCGGCGGGGCGTGGGCCCCCTACCTGGAGATGCCAGATCACGTACATGTATGTGATCTGGTTCAGGGAGGCCGCCCTGCCGCAGTATAAGTGCGGTGGGTGGTCCTGAAGTGGTTAACCATTTACCAACATCAATGCTGTTGCTACTGGGTATAGAGTCAAATGCCCCTTACGCCAAGCACGTTTTATTGAAAATATCTATCAAATTTATGTACTGCACAGGTGCACATACAGTATACAATGTTTTCAATATATAAGAGAGATAAAATAGTCCTACACTTGCAAAAAAAAAAAAAAAAAAAAACACCACACGCTCTTTAAAACTTGAGTAAAAAGTATAAAAACTATAATCAATTCACCTCATTTGGATGCTTCCGATGATACTCTTTAATCAATTTGAGTCTATTGTAGAATTCGCCAAACTCGTTAGGGCCAGATATTGCAGTCAGTTCCTCTTTTCTTAATCTATAAAACAAAAAAACGTTGTCAAAATCACCTTAACAACTAATCAACTAGCAATTATTTAAAAATTATTCTCACCCATCTTTATCTTCATACAAATCCCTTAAATTTGAGCTGACGTCCATGAACCTCTTAAAACAAAAAGACACACACACACAACACATTAGTGGGTCTGTGGAGCTGTAATATATATATATATATATATATATATATATATATATATATATATAAAGTTATAATACTGAACAGTACTTACATCCAGCATTGTTCGTGCTCTGTGATCTGAGTTGATCTGTTCACGGAACTGTAGTGAAAGAAACAATCATTATTGAACGACCGATACAAGAGAAAGTATATTGCAATCACTGTAGCTACTGGGCCTTCTCACTGGAAATGAGTAGTAAGGACCCAGTGTCATCAATACCAATAACAGAAATCAGCTGTATAGTATTTTTTACAATATTCTTCTCATATTTTATATTTTTTGTTGCTTCCAGTTAGTCATGTTTGAGAAGTGGGGAGGGGCTGCAATATGAACGGAGCTTGCATTCTCTGACATAGCTCCACTCTAAGGCTGCCCATACACTTTTGCATTTTAAAGCAGTACATTAACATTTCAGCTGTCTACAAGTGGTTTGCAACAAAATGCACCTTCCGCAGGGACAAATGGCTGCACATATAAAATGCATCTAAATGCATTGCACAAAAACTCTGAAGTGTGAATGCAGACCAACTGTGGGTACGGGAGAGTAGAATTTTGTTTGAAAAATGTAATTTACCAAAACATCCACTCGATTGTCTAAGGGTTAGTGGGGTCAAGTCAACGTTTATCTCCAACTGAACATTTGATGGAGCGGAGTGACATTTTTTTCTGTGAACAAACGAAGTTTTATAGCTGATCTCCAGCTTTACTTGCACTTTAGCTAGTTTGTTTGGGCCAAGCCGACGCAAACAAACTATATCCTACACTGGGTGCTCTATATAAACTATATGTAGCATCAGCTACATATGGTATACAGCCTTGTGTTGCAAGTGTAAATCAAGACCTTGAAGCTCAGAAACATACAAAGCTTCCTCTGATTGGCTGAGGCAGAGATCATGACATCATCCCTCGCCTCTGCCTCAGCCAATCAGAGAAATTTTTGTATTCATTTACAGGATACAAAGCTTCCTATGAATAGCTGAGCCCAGCTCAGCCCGACTATTTTATTTCGGGAGTGGGATGGGAAGGTCCTAGTCCAACTGCTGGAATACAGCGCTGTATACCATATGCAGCTGAGGCTACATACAGTTTTTACAGTGCACCTGTTAGTTTTTAGAAATAGTTTGTTTGGCCAGCTTGCCCAAACTTATTAGCTAAAATGACAATAAACCTGGAGTTAAAGAAGTTGTAAACCTCTGGGAAAAAAAAACCCTGCAAGACAAAGGCATAATGAGCTAGTATGCATCGCATTCTAGCTCATTATGAAATACTTATCAGAACGATGCCCTCAATCGGCATCAGCACTCTGAGTACATGGCGGACATCTTCCACTGGAGTTACTTTCGGGTTCGCGGCTCCGGCACTGTGACTGGCCGGAGCCTCGACAACGGTCACGGCAGGAGTCCTGAAGAAACAGCACCAGCGCCCCGTTTCTTCAGTGCACATGCGCCAATGACGTCGGCAGCAGCACATAAACTGAACATCTCCTAAACTGTGCAAGTTTAGGAGATATTCAAGGTACCTACATATCAACAAGTATTAGGTGCTTAGAGAAGAAAAAAAAAAACGTTCTGCTGGCTACATCAGTTCACAGTAAAACGTGTAAAGCTTCACATACCCAATACAGTCTTTGAAGCATTTTTATGAGATTTCATAACTATGGAATAAGGATATAAGGAATTATAGCCCAATTAAACTTTCAAATTTAAATTAACAAAATACATTCCAGGGGCATCAAAACAAAAAGATGTCCAGGAAAAAACCCCTGGGAAGCGCTAAACGGAACCACTGATTGGAGATGCAGGTGGCAAGTGTGTATGCTGAGGCGAAATGGTGGACGGTGGATCCCCGAGTAATTGATCCCCGCTGATTCGTGAGCTGCTTATTGGCTCTGACTTCCTCCCCAGCGCGGACGGCAACCACCTCTCACCTACCTACATCTCCAGGAGCCTCCAGCATAGCACTGCGGCCCCTCCCTTCAATCTGGAAGCCGCCAAGCCGGGAGAGCATAACTGCAGCTATCACAGCAGCATAAACAAGCCATACCGAGGTACAGCTGGCACTACGCAGGAGGATGCCTCATAGTGAGTCTTTGCCTTGTTATCTTATGTGGTGGAGGAGTATATTGCCATTTATTGTTTACATTTCCTTGCTTGACTATATACTGTTTTTAAAAACCTACTGTTTTTTTTTTCCCTTTTACACACCTGTTGGTGCTTCTGGATTTCACCTCAGCATACACACTTGCCACTTGCAGCTCCAATCAGTGGTTTCGTTTAGGGCTACCCAGACATTTTTTCTTGGACTGTGTTTGTTTTAGCACCGCTCCTTGTGCCTAAATTCCCACACAGCTGCTCTATGGATCCCAGTTTATTACTGCACACTACCATGGAGGAAGGTTTAACCTAGTGCCTGTAGCGCCAGATTTTTGTTTGTAAACAAAAGGTGTGCAAAGTCCCTTACAGTAAGTTTACTTTACAGTCGTAAAAAAAAAAAAAAAAAAATGTATTCTGTCTATGTATTTCAGCAGTGCTTTTCATAATATATTATGGCGTCCATTCCTTTTTCTGGATTACCTAGTTGATCCTACCAGTTCCCCATCTCCAGGTTGAAATCTGACCATGCTAGCCAATCCGTGCTAGCTGGGTCAGTTTGTGCTCACCATCATGTCATACTCAGACACAGGCAGGCTGCGCAAGCGCGCAACCTGTATGTTCTTGTATGTGTTTGGCCACGCCTCCTGTACATCCCTCTGCTGTTTGGCAGCAGGTTTCCAGAGCCAGCCTTGCTGTGAATGGCTGTAAGTCCTCTGGGGGAAGTGACGTTATGCTGCTATGCATGTGTCTGCGTTCCATCACCCTGGAAATGCTGATGCTCAGCGGCATACGTCACTTCCAGTAATGACATACATGCCTCACGATTTAAAAATGCCCACCTGCAGGTCTGTGATCTGCCAAGTAAGGGAAAGTGATCATGTGACCTGCACATTAAAGCATTGATTAAGGTGCGCCCGCTGCTGCGTCTCAACTAATCAGGAGGGAGAGTCCTGGAAAACAGAGGCTCTTGTGCAACATCGCTGGATCGAGATGGGGGGATGCTGCACACAGGTTTTTTTAACTTAATGTACAGAAAGCACTAGGATTAAAAAAACAAACAAACAAAAAAAACTGCCTTTAGAACCACTTTATTTATGAACATACGATAACTTACCTTTACAAACACTTTAATATTAGCCACAGCCGGAGTAGAAAAGTATGTCCTGCCAGCCAGCTGCACGATGGGGACCCTTGCTCTTCGTGGGGAAGGCAGTGGGTTCTTTACAGAAGGCTGACACAACCCTTGCTGAGAGCTCTCCAATCAGAATGAACTTTGCCGATTACAAAGCTAAAGCTCTAATGCCTTGTACACACGATCGGAATTCTTGTCGGAAAAAGATATGATGCCTTTTCCGACGGGATTCCGCTCAAGTTTGCCTTGCATACACAAGGTCACGCAAAAGTTTGCTGAAATTACGACCGCCAAGAACGATGTGACGTACAACACTACGACGAGCCGAGAAAATAAAGTTCAATGCTTCTGAGCATGCGTCGAATTGTTTCCGAGCATGCGTAGGAATTTTGCGCGTTGGAATTGCCACAGACGATCGCATTTTCGGATAGGAACTTTTCCCGACGGAAAAATTGAGAACATGCTCTCAATCTTTTGCTGGCTGGAATTCAGCCAGCAAAAGTCTGATGGAGCATACACACGGTCGCATTTTCCGACGAAAAACTAATCGGTCTTTTGCGGGCCGAAATTCCAATCGTGTGTACGCGGCATAACTTGGTAAGGGGTGCATCCAACCTCTGTAGAGAGACCACTACTTCACCTCAAACAGCAAGGGCCCCACTCTGCAGCTGCTAGCAGAAGACCAGCTTTTCTACTGAGGCTGTGGCCTCTAAGAAAAAAAACTAATGCCCCGTACACACGGTCGGATTTTCCGACGGAAAATGTGTGATAGGACCTTGTTGACGGAAATTCTGACCGTGTGTAGGCTTCATCACACATTTTCCATCAGAATTTCCGACACACAAAGTTTGAGAGTTTGCTATAAAATTTTCCGACAACAAAATCCGTTGTCGGAAATTCCGACGCACAAAGTGCCACGCATGCTCAGAATAAATTAAGAGACGAAAGCTATTGGCTACTGCCCTGTTTATAGTCCCGACGTACCTGTTTTACGTCATCGCGTTCAGAACGATCGGATTTTCTGACAACTTTGTGACTGTGTGTATGCAAGACAAGTTTGAGCCAACATCCGTTGGAAAAAATCCATGGATTTTGTTGTCGGAATGTCCGATCAATGTCCGACTGTGTGTACAGGGCATTAGATTTTGCACACCTTTTTGCTTTCATGTACGTGGAATAGTTCTGGTGACAACCTCACTTTGGAGGGATTTTCTCTCACTTCCTGTTTTGGCTATGGGACAGGACGAGAGGGGGAAATCTCCCAAATGGGACAGAGATGGCAAAAAATAAATAAAATAAACAATACCATTGTTATAGCCCCCCCCACTTTACTCAAAATGAAAAAAGAAAATTACTTTAAAAGTAAACTAACCAATCAGGACGGTCCTTGGTGGCAGGGGGTTGTGAGATCAGGTTGTAATATGCGTAAGGGCCAGTTCACACCACATGCAGTCCAGTGCATTTTTGTTCTGCATGAAAAACGCATGGAAAGTAGGTTATATGGTTTCCAATGACACAGTTCACACCAGTGCGGTCAGTTCCAGAAAAAAAAAAGTAAAACATGCTACATTTTTCCTGCACTGAAATGCAGTAAAACCCATCAAAAACACACAGGTACGCAAACGCACTGGACCCTTTAGGGGAAAAAAAAAACGCACCTGGAATGCATCTGGAAACGCATCAAGAAAACGCATCCGTAACGGATCTGGAGTGCGTTTTTTTGTGGTGTGAACGGACCCTCAATGTTCACTCAGGTTACATGTATAAAGTAAACGTAATGTGCATACAACATGCAGATATGATAACCCCAATCCCCTCCATAGAAGTTCTTACCTCAAAGGGGAAAAGGGTATTCCTATGGGGCCCGATTACACACAGTACTGCCTGTGGCCCTCCATTCCCTAAATACACTTTCCAGTAACTCTGAATGATAACAGGAGATAACACACTGTACATTGCAAACATAAGGCTCATTTCCAGGCCCCCAGTACACCAGCCCTGTACACAGCCGGCGCCCCCCACCACCTCTGCACACACACCAAACCTCACCGTGGCTTTTTTCGCCATCATCTCCTTGGTCATGACGTCCATGAGTCGCTCTTTTTCCTCATGGTAGCGCCGCTGCTGCTCTAACATAGTCTCCATGTTGGAAGAAGCCCGATCCGGAAGTGGAGTGTTCTGTAAAGAGATTCCCCTCGATTGAGAGAACCAAAAACTTTAGTTCCGCGCTTTGAGTTCCTCCAAGCAGAGAAGGGTAGGATGCCGCAGCGCCATCTGCTGGTGACTGGTATCGTGTGTGTCTGCACTGCGTTAAAAAGGAAAGAGTAGGGTGCAGCAAGCGCCCTCTGCTGGTGATTGTCTGGCTTGCACGCAGTGAACGAAGATAGGTGAGAGCCCACGGCCGCCCTCTGCTGGTGACTGGCAGAGTGTGCCTGCACTGAAGGGAACCTCTGAGAAGGAATTCATACGTGGAAATGTCCTTAATTTATTTAAAGTGGATATAAGGTCTCATGCAAAAAGGAATCAGATTACATGTGTCCAGAGGTTTGGAGCTCATTTCTAAAAGCATCTGGAAGCAAATGCATGGCTCCTGATTTCGAGGGTTTGTCCCTGATTTGGAGCAATGTCCCTCTTTCCCCGTAATTCGTCCCTCATTTTGGTCTGATCTATATAGTTGTATATAAAATGCACTTTTTATCTTTCAAAAAGTGTTTCCCAGAACTAAACATTTCATCCAAATTCTAAATTGCTGCATTTTTCAATTTTAAAATCCAATATAACGGAATAATAGTGGTAAAAAAAGGACTGTAATTCACCTTTTTTTTTGTTTTTTCCCCTTTAAGGGAGGGGGTGGCAGGGGGCGTGTCCTATGCCTACATACGTTTGCTAGTAGGTGTCCCTCATTCCCATCTCAAAATGTTGGGAGGTATGCAAATGTAGCACCCTCTTAGTTTGCTAGTTGTTAGGTAAATTTAGTTGGCTCCCCTGTAGGCAGAGAAGCAAGGGTTAATTGTGTTTAGGAGGCTGTGTAGTGCTTCACAGGCTGTGGCCCTGTTACCCATGTCTTCTAGAACTCTCTGGATGTTTCCAGAACATAGTGGGTGGGTGGGGGACAGAGGCTGCAGCCTGAATATTTATGAAGCTTTCACCAATCCCTGGGAAGGTGGGCCTAGAAGGTGGGGAAGCAGCCCATAAATATTGTGATGCCTGGCAGTCACTCTGAGGGCAAAGCCCAGGGTTCAGCCAACTGGAGGTGACCCCCCAGGGCAGAGAGGAGAAGGAAGAGAGAGAGAGAGGGGGGCGAAGAGAGCTCCAGGAACTCACCCAAGTTAGGTCTCAGCTAGGCTTAGCTGCAGACTCCTAGCCAAGCCAGAAGCAGCCTGTCCTGCAGAAGGCCAAGACAGCCGCCCACTGGAATCTGGGTGCTTCTTAAAGTGGAACTTTAGTCAGAAATTAAGTCCTGGTAGATCACTTCAGGCTGGCCCCTTTTGCAGGTATAGCTATGTAAAACATTAAAGGGTAAGTTAAAAAAAAATCTGTAAGGTGAACTTACACAGAACCCCCTCCTTGCCCCCCAGTCCTGCTGACCAGGAGCGTGGCGATCACCCGCTAGGAGACATTCGGTCGCCGCCTGACCGGTCCAGGGCTTACAAATCCCCCACAGCTTAATCTCCAAAATGTATCTCATCAGTAGCTATGTTAGGGAGCATTCTAATTGGTCGGCGCTGACCAATCAGAACCCCCATAGCCTGTCCTGTAACCACGGGCGAAGAGGAGAGAAGGCCGCAGGGATTTCAAATCCCCCGACCGATACAGCTGCGATACGAGCTGTCAGTGCAGGGGATCGCTAGACTCCAAAATAGCGGGACAAGGGGTGGGGGTGGGGTGGGGGATGGGTTCCAGTGTAAGTTTACCTTACAGATTTTCTATAAAGGTGAACTTACACTTAAAAAATAAATGCCTATACTGTTTTAGGCCTCATTCACACCATGGTGCAGAGACGTCAGTCTTTCTGCACGCGTTCTGCAAGGGCACAGAAAAACAATTGTTCTCTGTGTGCGCTGTTCATACCACAACACTGGTATCACATGCAGATTTTTTCTGCATGGGAAAAAAAACTGACATGACATCAACATTGTTGTGAATAGGGCACATAACTGACGCGCATGAAAACTGATGGAAACTGTTGTGAAACAGATGTCGGTTTTCCCATCAGTTTCCATCAGGTTTCATGCACTTATGATGTAAATGACCCCTAAAAGCCAGTGATAAACTGTTCCACCCTGTTCTGCACATGCTCAGTTGCTCTCTAATTTTAGGCACTGCTGAGCTTGTAGAGGCCAATCTGCTGACAGCCCTAAAGCGGAATTAAACCCACCTATCCTTTAGGCTGCATTCACACCTGAGCGTTTCCCTTTGAGGCAGAAAGTCGCGCGTTTTTATCTGCATTTTTGCCGCAATTTTCACAGGTCAAAAAGTCACCAATGTAAAAAGCAGAAAAACACCTGTAATCTGCCCAAAAAGTAGCTCATGTACTTTTTTGAGCTTCAGGCGTTTTGCTTCAGGCTACAAAATGCTCAGATGTAAACAGGGGTTATTTAAATGAATGGGATTTTGCTTGTTGGGCGTTTTTTTGGGCGTTTTACAAGCTGAAAACGTTCAGGTATGAATGCACCTTACAGGCCAAGGAAGTGGCTTCTGTCTGATCTTCAAATGCCATGGTGCTGCACATGTGATCAGTTATGACACCAGCCATTTGATGGTTTGACAGTTTGGTTGAGAACACAAACAAATGTACCAGTTAGCAATCCAGGAATGTAACTATTTTTTAAAGCCATTAAATCAATGGGTTTAGTTCTGCTTTATGGTTTACTGCTGTTCAGGGGCTCTGGGTTTAAAGTGCTTCTAAACTCTAAAGTCAGAATTTTTTAAAAATTAAAATAACAAACATGTTATACTCAGTGGTATTGCACAGAGTGACTCCGATCCTCCTCTTCTCAGGTCCCCAGCGGCGATCTTGGCTCCTCCTCTTCTTTGATTGTCCCCATAGCAAGCCGTTTGCTATGGGGACACATATGGGGACACATATGGGGCACATGGTGTGTGCTCACTCCATAGACTTACACAGCGGGACTTAGGCCCACCACCCACTTCCTCTTCACTGCATTTGATTTATAGCAGCAAGAGCCAATGACTCCTACTGCTGTTTGAATGCTGTGTATAGAAATTGGGACTACAATTATAAAGTACAGTGTTCCTCAGGTATTTCTATGCATCGCATGTACCCTTTAGTGCCCAGTGTTATCAACTGATGTTATGTTTGTGAGCCAAGCTAAAGGGATTGTGGGATGAGTAGTTCCACAGATTGATAATTGCTTCGCATGATCCTGTACCTGGACTACATATTCCAGGGATCTTTGCTGCCATCGGAGAGATTGCTGGGTGGAACTATATAAGAAGCCAAAGCCCTGCCCTGTGCTCTCTTCCTCCTGGGCCTAACGCGAGACAGACCTCTCCATGCATGGTAAGAGAGAGGTCGCGGCCTACCACGTAATGTACAACATTCCAACCCGGATGAAAGGGGCCTAGCACTGTTTGCTGTTCATTGGACATCAATCCAGCACCACTTCAATCACCTGCCAACCTGTGTTCTAAGCTACGCATCGGGAGATCGAAACGGAAGATCCGCTGCACGTGTGTCGCTACAGGGCATGCTGTCCGGAGGGCATTGAATTGGCCTGGTCATTGGTAAGAGTGCAGTTGTCCACCTTTACAAATCCTTTTTCTCACGGTTTCACTGGGACACTTTGCACAGACATCTTTACTTTGGGAATGCTTTATTGAACCTATCTTGAACACTGTGCATAGACACCTTTAGCTTCTACCATTTCAAGAAATCTTATTGCTTGCTAATACACCTTATTGGATACAATTAATGAGCTCTTACATGCCGGTGAAGACCATCAGATCTGCAATGGGGACATTGCTGTGATTATTGCTACAAGGGTCCTTTTACCATTGCTATTAAGTCTGACCTCTCATTAGGGTTAAAGGTTCATAGGCTGGCCGAGGTTTCCCCTTTAGAAGTTTGTCAGTATAGCCATTTAACTTTGTTTATCCTTTCAGGTGCAAGCAGTATTTCTCTGTACATGTGTGTATAATAGACTGTTTACCTGCAAATATCTTGACTTGTGTTATTGGGAGGAATTCCTTTGCTGAGTTGGCGCTGTTGCCTAAAACTCAGCAGATCTATTACCTCCTCTTTGTGACAATATCTTCTTTGAACTGTCCTAGTAAACATTATCAGTATATAAACGCACAGAGTTGTCTGACTTATTGCTTTAAGGTGGTGCAAAGATGTCTGAACCCAGAGTGTCAGGTGGGTTGGAATGTTCATCAGGTCATGGCAGTTCAGATGAGCAGGTAAATCCAAGCAGCTCCTTAGGGGGTCATGCTACATGTGTGAAGAGGAAGAGAGGGGAGAATAGATGCAGCCGTGCACAGCGCTGATCTTTTCTCTCCTCTCTTCCTCTTCGCACAGGGAAGGGAGTGGGGCACAGGGAAATTGAATTTTTACCTTGGTGCAAGCAATGCATTAAGGTAAAAAAACATTTTTAGATTTAATATCACTTTAAGCAAAATGGCAGCTTCCAGCAAGAAGAATGGGAGCAATGCTGGAGGGAAATTACAACACACACACTAATTTTGGTAACATAATTAACAATGTATGTTCCTTGCTAAAGAACATTATTTTTTATCAAGTTGGTATGGGTAAAGTTTAGACATGTGCACACTGTAATATTTCGTTTCGGAATTTCATTTTCGTCCGAAAAATAAATTTATTAAGTTACTCCCGAAATTCGTTTTTATCTATTTCGTTGTTCGTTAAAAATTGCATTCGTCCGAAAATCCAAATTTCGGTCGAATCTGTCATTGAAGGCTTATGGTGTCTGTCGAATGTTCAAAGAAGATTCGACGGAGCAGCTAAACTGTACGACGCCGTATAGTTTACTTGCTCTGTCGAATCTTCTTAGAACTTTCAACAGACACCATAAGCCAAAGTACATGTGTACTTAGTTCTAGCTATTTTACTGCTCCTCCTCTTTGGTTACAATCAGCCAATAACATTCATCATCATCATTATTTTTATTTATCTTTTCTCCCCTACGTCGAATCTTTTCTCCCCTACGTCGAATCTTTTCTCTCTATGTCGAATCTTTTCTCTCTATGTAGAATAATCTTGGACTAATAGAGTTAAGGTTAGGCACATTCGACCACAGGTTAGATGGACACAGATTGCTATTGTCATCATGTCGAATCTCTTATCTATATCGAACTGTTGTAGCAACAAAAATGAAAATAAAGCATTTGTTTATATCGGATCTTACATTTTTCGGATTCTGCACTTTCGTTATCGTTTGTTAAAACGATAACGAAAATACCTGAAATTCGGACGAAGGGGCGTGGCCTGGACATGGCTGTGTGAAGTTGTCTTTTACTTGAGCTCCCGGCCCCGGCCTTTCCTTACCGACAAAATCAGCATTTAAAACGGCATGCAATCGGCCAGAAGATACAGAACAAGAGCAGTACCTCGGGTGACCCGATCCAGCGCACCCTCCGGTGATATACACCGCTATTTCATCCAGAAACAGAGGGCTCCCCCCAGAGTGAGAGCGGCGGCACCACGAGGCTCCTCACGCAGTATTGCAACAGTGACACAAATCCGGAACGACGGGGAACACACTGCTGACACCCCTGCATCAACGGAACGTTCCCGCACTACAGCTCACGCTGAAATGGCAACCCCTGCACAAACTCCCGGGAACTACCAGGCAGACCAGGACATTCGGGCGCTCCTACAAGCCCTCCCCACTCGAACGGACATTGAAGCCCTTATCCTCCGGCTGGAGGAGACTCACCGCCGAGACATACAAGAAGTAAGGGATGATGTCACCACTCTGGCGGATAGCGTGACAACGGGAGAGGCGTCCTTCTGCACACTAGAAAACCGGGTGACGGAACTCGAGCGTTCCCGGGACCAGCATCGGGACACCGCCATTACCCTCCAGCTCCACCTAGAGGACATTGAGGACCGAAGCCGTCGGAATAACCTACGGCTCCGGGGAATACCAGAACGAGCAGATGTGGAGGACATAGAGGAGACGGTGCAGGGGATCTTCCGAATCTTCCTGGAGGACCCATCCAGCTTAATTGAAGTGGATAGGGCACATAGGGCTTTGGGCCCCAGATCGACAGACCCGGAGAGGCCCCGCGACGTTATTTGCAGACTGCTGCGTTACTCCCAAAAAGAAGCCATATTACGTAAAGCATGGGAGATGGGTGAGGTGATGCTACCTGACCTTTCCAGAGCAACACTAAGGCGCAGAGCCCTGTTAAGGCCCGTCTTGGATCTAGCCAAACAGAAGGGATTCTCCTACCGGTGGGGATACCCACTCGCAGTAACATTCCGAAAAGATGGGGCCGCCTTCACCCTGCAAACACAAGCGGACCTCCCCGCGCTGTTCCGTTTCCTTGATGCTGACCAGATTCATGTACCTGACTGGCTTCAAATACTACCGCGACCCTTAGGCAGATCCGGCGTATCAACGTACCGGGGACCGGTACCACCCCGCCAACAGAGGAACAGAAGAAGACAACGGGCTGCATCAGGAGAGGAGCAGCATGAGTAAGACGAACCCCATGAGACCTTGACAGCCTCCCACACATAGACCCATAGTTGACACTATCCCCATAGAACAACGCTATCACGGGGTGACACACTCATTAAGAGTTATGTGCATTGTCAGCGGGCACAACTTTAACCAACGACAATTACCGGTCCCCCACGCGAGAGGATTTCCCCCCCCATTCACTGCTTCAGCAGAGACTAAAGTCAAGGTCAGTACAAATACTGACCCTCCTCCACCCCACCCGCAGACCACGGCAATCTCTCCGTCGAACAGAATACTGTTCAGGGCTGGACTCAACCCTACTGCGGGGGAGAGGAGCAAATACCTATAAACATCAATCCAGGCGACAAGCAGCCATTTGCCACGTGTTAATGTGACTGAAGGACTACGTCAAGATGAGAAGAACATCCCCTGGAGCACGGGTGCATAAGGTCACTCATAACACCTGGAACCTAATGAGAAGGGGGTGGGGGAGGGGGGAGAGAAACAGGAGGGGGGGGAGGGGGGAAAAGGGGGGGGGAATGTGGGGGATATGCCTAGTCAAGGTTTAGAGTTATTTATCTAGAACGTTTGTCATAACCGCTCTACTGCTCCAAGTTTTACTGTTTATATGTTGGAATGATCTATACCATTCACTGCCTTAATATATATGTTATCCATTCTATAGAAATACTGTATGACGTTATTTCTTGTTAAGATGCCGTTACCAGATATGACACTAACAAGTGACTGGGACGGATGGAGGGCTCTGGGGGCTCACTTCCATGGCTCTGTTTATCCACCAACCCACATAGGCCTGCGCTCAGTACCCAGTAAACAACTGGAGAGCGCTTTAGCTACCTTTAGCTACACTAGCATTTTTCTCTTGACGCTGCACAATCTTGTGACAGCCTCCTAACAAACTCCCGCTTTCTTGGGATTGCCTACTCAATCCCACTAATCTACTTTTCCATCTATTCCCCTCCCTTCACCGTTTCTGTTCTCTCCACACACATACCCTCCTACCCTAAATCCACCTAGACTCACGAACATGGAAGTATTGAACATAGTCTCACTGAATGCAAAAGGGCTGAACATACCCGAAAAGAGACGTATGCTGCTTCATGACATGCAGCGCATGAAGGCAGACATCGTCCTCCTACAAGAGACACACTTTAGAGTAAATACTCTGCCAATTCTTAAAAACAGGTACTACCCCACGGTATATCACTCCACATACACTGAAGCAAAATCCAGAGGGGTATCCATACTACTCTCAGCCAAGGTACCGTGGAAGCTCATTGATGTAGTGACTGACAGTGAGGGACGATTTCTATTCCTGAAAGGTCGAATTGGAGAAACACTGATCACCTTAGCAAACTTTTATGTTCCAAATGACCATCAGGATAAATTTCTGAAACATCACATAGAAAGTCTCATGCAATTTACAGAAGGACAACTTATCATAGGAGGAGATCTAAATATCCCTCTAATACCGACAGAAGACACCTCCACTGGACTGTCTTCGTCTTCACAAGACGTACGCAAGAGAATTACTACAGCATTACATTCCGCACAACTAATAGACGCCTGGCGTCTCTTCCACCCTGGAGAGAGGAATTATACTTTCTATTCTAGACCACACCAGATGTACTCACGAATCGATTACTTCCTGATTCCCCACAGATACCTACAAGCTATCAAAGACACCACAATAGGATCAATCACTTGGTCAGACCACGCCCCAATAACTCTGCGCTACGCAATCTCAGATATTCATAACACACAAAGACAACAATGGAGACTGAACGAGAGTTTGCTCCAGAACCCAGACGTAATGACAGAAGTGGTGAAAGAGATAGGACATTATTTCGACACTAACTGTTCCCCTGACAGCTCACCAGGCATAATATGGGAGGCTCATAAAGCCGTAGTCCGCGGGATTCTTATCAAACATGGCTCCAGACTTAAAAAACAAAGGACAGCGCAACTGTCCTCATTACTTATCAAGTTGCAGACACTAGAGTCAAAACATAAACAAGTCCCATCAGACCAAGTACGCATCGATCTTGACACCACCCGAAAGCAGATCACTGACCTACTACACTTCAAAGCCAAGGCCGTACTCCAGATTTGTAGGAAAAGAGTTTATGAATCAGGGAACAAATGCGGAAGGCTACTAGCCCAGACCCTGCGGACACAAAAATTAGCGTCTTACATCCCACATATCATATCCTCCAAAGGACAAAAACTCTCCTTACCACATCACATCTCCCAAGAATTCAGATCTTTCTATAGCTCTCTCTACAACCTGACTGCAACTTCACAGACTCATGAAATGACATCAGACTACGTGACCTCCTCCCTCATGCCAACCTTGCCGACAGAAGCCAAAGAAATATTAGAAGAACCCATCACCTTAACAGAAGTACAAACAGCACTAGGAAACACCAAACTGGGCAAGGCGCCGGGACCGGATGGACTCACTACTGCATACTACAAAACACTACTCCCCTCCATAGGTAAACATATGGTAGACCTATTTAATAACCTTAGCTCTGGGGCAAAACTACATAGCTCCACACTACAAGCACAGATAGCTGTGATACCAAAAGAAGGCAAAGACCCAACCCAATGCGGGAGTTACCGCCCAATCTCCCTATTAAACACCGATCTTAAACTTTTCACCAAGATTATTGCCTCCAGGCTACAACACTACTTACCCCACCTAATACACATGGACCAAGTTGGTTTTATACCCACCAGAGAAGCCAGAGACAATACCACCAAAGTCCTAAATTTAGTACACATAGTCAACAGCAAAAAAATTCCCTGCATATTCCTTGGTACAGATGCTGAGAAGGCGTTTGACCGGGTGAGCTGGAGATTCATGTTTTCAACATTAAAACATATAGGCCTAGGAGATAAGATGCTAAGCTGGATTTCGGCAGCATACTCAGACCCGACAGCTAGAGTGAGAGCGAATGGAGTACTTTCGGATCCACTCCCGATCACTAACGGAACCAGACAGGGCAGCCCTCTCTCACCATTACTTTTTGCACTATCCCTAGAACCCTTTCTATGTCACGTAAGATTAAATCCGGATATCTCTGGCATAACAGTTAATAAAACACAGCACAAAGTATCCGCTTACGCAGACGACTTGATGTTCTCACTAACAAAGCCCATTATTTCCCTCCCAAACCTAATGCGCGAATTCGACACATATGGCAAACTTTCAAACCTAAAAATTAATTTTAACAAATCGGAAGCGATGGGGATAGGTATACCACAACCTCAACTCACACACCTTCAAGCCAGTTTCAATTTAAAATGGACTGATATGGCCTTAAAATACTTAGGCACACACATCCCCCCGAAATTCTCCCAGCTATTTAAACTCAATTTCCCACCCCTTCTAAAAAACGTCCAAAAACTCCTCAACCAATGGAACAATGGCCTACATTCTTGGTTTGGCCGTTGTAACATACTCAAGATGACAGTTTTACCCAAATTCCTGTACCTTCTACAGGCCATACCCATACATATACCCGCAGAGTACTTCAGACAAATACGTACGTTATTCATTAAATTTCTGTGGGCAGGGAAAACACCTAGAATCCACAAGAAGATACTCTCTATTCCAAAACAACACGGAGGCCTAGCCATGCCAGAAATCCGCACTTACTACCATGCGGCACATTTAAGTAGACTTTTAGACTGGTGTCGACATGGAGAAACCAAACTATGGACACAGATAGAGCAAGCACAGAGTGAGATCCCTTTGAATAGAACACCATGGTGCCAGGCAGACCTACCTCCAGACATTAAAAACCAACCACTGATAGGTGCCACCACTAAAATATGCGCACAGCTGATAGCTCAGAACTCCCTCTCCTCCATCAACTCACCACTACGCCCCATATTAGGCAATCCCAACTTTGAACCGGGTTTTAAAGACATGAAATTCTGTGGCCTGAGAGATTCGGGACTATTTCAAGCCTCACATTTTCTTACCATGGGAAGATGGAAGACGATTACTGAACTTACTGATCAAGTAGGCCAATATAGGCTAGACTTTCTGAGAGCTCACCAACTAAACCACTTCCTCAGCACCATAGTCCCTCCTACAGCCATAAACCAACCCCTCACGACCTTGGAGGAGCTTTGTATGGAGACAGGCACTATAACACATACTCTATCCCTTACTTACAACATGCTAATTACACCTCCAGAAGACTATCAACTCCCAAGCCTAAATAAGTGGGAAAGGGACCTAAATTGCCACCTGACCAACAAGAAGAAACAGCATATCCTCATTTTCACACATAAATCATCAATCTGCTCCAAAATCCAGGAAACCAACTATAAAATCCTTACACGTTGGTACAGGACTCCAGTCCTGCTACACAAATTTTTTCCAACAACTTCAGATCTATGCTGGCGCTGCCAAAAGGAAAAAGGGACTCTGTTACATATCTTTTGGTCTTGCCCCCGCATACAGGGCTTCTGGGGAGAGGTTCGCCGGATAATACAAAAATTCACAGACCGCCTAATCCCAGATGACCCCGCATACTTTCTATTACACGCAAACGACACCCCGACACGAATATACAAGAAATCGGTTGTACGCCATGTCTTAGGTGCAGCTAAATCGTGTATTCCTTTGCACTGGAAATCACAGTACCCACCAACTATTGACCTATGGCTCCAAAAAATAGAAGACATTAATAAAATGGAAGACCTAGTCCTTACTAGCCAAAATAGACAGGAAGCTTATTCCAAAACTTGGCAACTATGGAACATATTTAAATATTCAGCAGAGGGACAAGCCCTCAGAGGAGGGTCTCCACCAACTTAAAAGGATAGTCTTTCATATCACACCCGTGAGATATCGCACCCACCGAACCGAAACACAATCCATGTTCGTGAATTCCCCTAGCGCCCCCCCCCCCCCCACTCTCACTACCTATCACTTATCCCCCCCCCTCACTTCTCTTCTTCTTTTCTAGCCTTCACAGGGCACTGCCCCGCTTCAATCTCTATTACTCTCTTCTATTTCACAAATATTTAGAAAAAGAAAGGAGGCTGGGCCTACCTGACCGAACTCACTACAAACAAAAAAAATGAAACAACCCCATGTATATGATATTCAATATCAGGAATCTATAGAGGTTATCGAGTAGTCATTAACAAGAACGTCAGTCACACTCTGGGCCTAATAACATTTATCATAAGAGATAAAAGCTGATGTTATACATACGAAAGTTAAGATATTATTCATGTACATATATCACCATTCATGTACTATGTGTTTGTAATTGCATTATTGAATAACAAATTATAACATTGTTGAGGTCCTTGTGGACCAGTTTCCTGATATAAATAAAAAATTTGAAAAAAAGAAATTCAGACGAAAATGCATTCGGACGAAAACGAATGCACATTTCTAGTAAAGTTCCTCTTTAAAGGGACTGAGTGAATGCAAACCAGCCATCACCCCTAAGGGAAGGGGGGGACAGTGAAGTGCAATACCTCATGTATCTAGGGCCAAGTGTAGCTCAATTGCAGTGCAAGACAGCAAGGAGCAGGCTAATTCTCTAATCTTGGGACTAGAGCAGCCAGGGGCCATGCAATACAGCCAGGCGGTGTGTCTTTAACAGAACTGTTTGGAACTGTTGCACTATTACTCCCACCGTTTGGATTAGAGCAGCCAGAGACTTAGCAGGTCCTCAACTGTTTGTTTGGAGTTTACAGTTTTCTTCAGTTTGGGTATCCCATGTACTCCCAACCCCCATCCAAGTTCAGTGTTCCTACAATAAACACCAAAAACCCCAAGACTGTTTATTGAGCCGTTTGAAAGAGTGTGAAAAATCCCTTTTGCCTGGCTGTGGGTGCTGTGAGGGGAGAAATAGGCCCGAAATCCAGCGACTCCTTCAAGGGTAGCGCTACACATATAATTATTTTCTATTTATTTCTAACTGGTGCAGCGCTTTTCTAACTTTAACTGTATGCACAAAATTGATGAATGTGAAAACACAAATATCACAATAGTTAAAAAAATGCATAAAAAATACTGTAGATAAACTAATATAGATACTAAAAATTGTGCTCTTATCTCTTTAAGGCCAGACACATACAGTATCTCACAAAAGAGAGTACACCTATCACATTTTTTAAAATATTTTATTATATCTTTTCATGTGACAACACTAAAGAGATGAAACTTTGCTACAATGTAAAGTAGTGAGTGTACAGTTTGTATAACAGTGTAAATTTGCTGTCCCCTCAAAATAACTCAACACACAGCCATACATGTTTAAACCGCTGGCAACAAAAGTACACCCCTAAGTGAAAAAATGTCCAAATTGGGCCAAAAGTGTCAATATTTTGTGAGGCCACCATTATTTCCCAGCACTGCCTTGACTCTTTTGGGCATGGAGTTCACCAGAGCTTCACAGGTTGCCACCGGAGTCCTCTTCCACTCCTCCATGACTACATCAGGGAGCTGGTGGATGTTACAGACCTTGCGCTCCTCCACCATCCATTTGAAGATGCCCCACAGATGCTCAATAGGATTTAGGTTTGGAGACATGCTTGGCCAGTCCACCTTTACCCTCAGCTTCTTTAGCAAGGCAGTGGTCATCTCGGAGGTGTGTTTGGGGTCATTATCATGTTGGAATACTGCCCTGCGGCCCAGTTTTCAAAGAGAGGGGATCATGCTCTGCTTCAGTAGCTCCCCAGTGCCGGCAGCACTCATGCTGTCCCAGACCATTACACTCCCACCACCATGCTTGACTGTAGGCAAGACACACTTGTCTTTGTACTCCTCACCTGGTTGCCGCCACACACGCTTGACACCATCTGAATCAATTAAGTTTATCTTGGTCTCATCAGACCACAGGACATGGTTCCAGTAATCCATGTCCTTGTCTTCAGCAAAGTGTTTGCAGACTTTCTTGTGCATCATCTTTAGAAGAGGCTTCCTTCTGGGTAGGGATGAGCTTCGAGTTCGAGTCGAACTCATGTTCGACTCGAACATTGGCTGTTCGCAAGTTCGCCGAACAGCGAACAATTTGGGGTGTTCACGGCAAATTCGAATGCCGCGGAACACCCTTTAAAAGTCTATAGGAGAAATCAAAAGTGCTAATTTTAAAGGCTAATATGCAAGTTATTGTCATAAAAAGTGTTTGGGGACCCAGGTCCTGCCCCAGGGGACATGGATCAATGCAAAAAAAGTTTTAAAAACGGCCGTTTTTTCAGGAGCAGTGATTTTAATAATGCTTAAAGTAAAACAATAAAAGTGTAATATCCCTTTAACCACCTCAATACAGGGCACGTACACCCCCTTCCTGCCCAAGCCATTTTTCAGTTTTCAGCGCTGTCGCACTTTGAATGACAATTGCGCGGTCGTGTTACACTGCACCTTAATTAAATTTTTATCATTTTTTTCCCACAAATAGAGCTTTCTTTTGGTGGTATTTGATCACCTCTGCGGTTTTTATTTCTTGCGCTATAAACAAAAGAAGAGGGACAATTTTGAAAAAACACAATATTTTTTACTTTTTGCTATAATAAATATCCAATTTTTTTTTTTTTTTTTAACAAATTTTTTCCTCAGTTTAGGCCGATACGTATTCTTCTACATATTTTTGGTAAAAAAAAATTGCGATAAGCGTATATTGATTGGTTTGCGCAAAAGTTATAGCGTCTACAAAATACGGGATAGATTTATAGCATTTTTATAATTTATTTATTTTTTACTAGTAATGGCGGCGATCTGCAATTTTTATTGTGACTGCGATATTGCGGCGGACACATCGGACACTTTTGACACATTTTTGGGACCATTCACATTTATACAGCGATCAATGCTATAAAATTGCATTGATTACTGTGTAAATGTGACTGGCAGGGAAGGGGTTAACACTAGGGGGCGCTCGAGGGGTTAATGTATTACCTAAGGAGGTGATTCTAACTGTGGGGGGAGGGGACTGACTGGGGGAGGTGACCGATCGCTGTCCCTATGTACAAGGGACACGCCATCGGTCTCCTCTCCTCTCTGACAGGACGTGGATCTGTGTTTACATGCACAGATCCACGCTCCTGCTGTGTTACCCGGCAATCGCGGGTGCCCGGCGGACATCGCGGCCGCCGGGCACGCGCACCGGGTCCCGAGTGACACGGCGGGCGCGCGACCCCTAGTGGCTCGGGAAGGCGAGGACGTCATATGACGTCCTCCCAGAATAACAGAAGCCTCGTCCAGCCGTCATATGACGGTGGGCGGTGGCATAGTGGTTAAATTTCGTACCTGGGGGGTGTCTATAGTATGCCTGTAAAGGGGCGCATGTTTCCTGTGTTTAGAACAGTCTGACAGCAAAATGACATTTTGAAGGAAAAAACTCATTTAAAACTACCCGCGGCTATTGCATTGCCGACAATACACATAGAAGTTCATTGATAAAAACGGCATGGGAATTCCCCAAAGGGGAACCCCGAACCACAATTAAAAAAAAAAATGACGTGGGAGTCCCCCTAAATTCCATACCAGGCCCTTCAGGTCTGGTATGGATATTAAGGGGAACCCCGGCCAAAATTTAAAAAAAAAAATGACGTGGGGTTCCCCCTAAATTCCATACCAGACCCTTCAGGTCTGGTATGGATTTTAAGGGGAACCCCGCGCCAAAAAAAAAAAAAAAAAACGGTGTGGGGTCCCCCCAAAAATCCATACCAGACCCTTATCCGAGCACGCAACCTGGCAGGCCGCAGGAAAAGAGGGGGGGACGAGAGTGCGGCCCCCCCCCTCCTGAACCGTACCAGGCCACATGCCCTCAACATTGGGAGGGTGCTTTGGGGTAGCCCCCCAAAACACCTTGTCCCCATGTTGATGAGGACAAGGGCCTCATCCCCACAACCCTGGCCGGTGGTTGTGGGGGTCTGCGGGCGGGGGGCTTATCGGAATCTGGAAGCCCCCTTTAACAAGGGGACCCCCAGATCCCGGCCCCCCCCTGTGTGAAATGGTAAGGGGGTACAAAAGTACCCCTACCTTTTCACTAAAAAACTGTCAAAAATGTTAAAAATGACAAGAGACAGTTTTTGACAATTCCTTTATTTAAATACTTCTTCTTTCTTCTATCTTCCTTCATCTTCTGGTTCTTCTGGCTCTTCTGGTTCTTCCTCTGGCGTTCTCGTCCAGCATCTCCTCCGCGGCGTCTTCTATCTTCTTCTCCTCGGGCCGCTCCGCACCCATGGCATGGGGGGAGGCTCCCGCTCTTCTCTTCTTCTTCATCTTCTTCTCTTCTTCTTTTCTTCTCTTCTTCATTTTCTTCTCCGGGCCGCTCCTCACACATGCTAGCATGGCGGGAGGCTCCCGCTGTGTGACGGCGCTCCTCCTCTGACAGTTCTTAAATAAGGGGGGGCGGGGCCACCCGGTGACCCCGCCCCCCTCTGAAGCACGGTGACTTGACGGGACTTCCCTGTGACGTCACGGGGAATGCCACAGGGAAGTCCCGTCATGTCCCGTGCGTCAGAGGGGGGCGGGGTCACCGGGTGGCCCCCCCGTTATTTAAGAACTGTCAGACGAGGAGCGCCGTCACACAGCGGGAGCCTCTCTTCATGCCAGCATGGATGCGGAGCGGCCCGGAGAAGAAAATGAAGAAGAGAAGAAGAGAAAAAGAGAAGAAGATGAAGAAGAAGAGAAGAGCGGGAGCCTCCCCCCATGCCATGGGTGCGGAGTGGCCCGAGGAGAAGAAGATAGAAGACGCCGCGGAGGAGATGCTGGACGAGAACGCGGGAGGAAGAACCAGAAGAGCCAGAAGAACCAGAAGAACCAGAAGATGAAGGAAGATAGAAGAAAGAAGAAGTATTTAAATAAAGGAATTGTCAAAAACTGTCTCTTGTCATTTTTAACATTTTTGACAGTTTTTTAGTGAAATGGTAGGTTTCACACAGGGGGGGGCCGGGATCTGGGGGTCCCCTTGTTAAAGGGGGCTTCCAGATTCCGATAAGCCCCCCGCCCGCAGACCCCCACAACCACCGGCCAGGGTTGTGGGGATGAGGCCCTTGTCCTCATCAACATGGGGACAAGGTGTTTTGGGGGGCTACCCCAAAGCACCCTCCCAATGTTGAGGGCATGTGGCCTGGTACGGTTCAGAAGGGGGGGCCGCACTCTCGTCCCCCCCTCTTTTCCTGCGGCCTGCCAGGTTGCGTGCTCGGATAAGGGTCTGGTATGGATTTTTGGGGGGACCCCACGCCGTTTTTTTTTTTTTTTTTTGGTGCGGGGTTCCCCTTAAAATCCATACCAGACCTGAAGGGTCTGGTATGGAATTTAGGGGGAACCCCACGTCATTTTTTTTTTAAATTTTGGCCGGGGTTCCCCTTAATATCCATACCAGACCTGAAGGGCCTGGTATGGAATTTAGGGGGACTCCCACGTCATTTTTTTTTTTTAATTGTGGTTGGGGGTTCCCCTTTGGGGAATTCCCATGCCGTTTTTATCAATGAACTTCTATGTGTATTGTCGGCAATGCAATAGCCGCGGGTAGTTTTAAATGAGTTTTTTCCTTCAAAATGTCATTTTGCTGTCAGACTGTTCTAAACACAGGAAACATGCGCCCCTTTACAGGCATACTATAGACACCCCCAAGGTACGAAATTTAAAGGGATATTACACTTTTATTGTTTGACTTTAAGCATTATTAAAATCACTGCTCCTGAAAAAACGGACGTTTTTAAAACTTTTTTTTGCATTGATCCATGTCCCCTGGGGCAGGACCCGGGTCCCCAAACACTTTTTATGACAATAACTTGCATATTAGCCTTTAAAATTAGCACTTTTGATTATTCATGTTCGTGTCCCATAGACTTTAACGGTGTTCGCGTGTTCGAACAAACTTTTTTCCTGTTCGCATGTTCTGGTGCGAACCGAACAGGGGGGTGTTCGGCTCATCCCTACTTCTGGGACGACAGTCATGCAGACCAATTTGATGCAGTGTGCAGCATATGGTCTGAGCACTGACAGGCTGACCCCCCACCCCTTCAACCTCTGCAGCAATTGCTGGCAGCACTTATATGTCTATTTCCCAAAGACAACCTCTGTATATGACGCTGAGTATGTGCACTCAACTTCTTTGGTCGACCATGGCGAGGCCTGTTCTGAGTGAAACCTGTCCTGTTAGCAACCTTAGAGAGATGGAGATCTATTTGAACAACACTGGTAAAGTCAAAGATCACTGGGCACAGTGTCCTGTTGTTAGGGCCGGTTTACACCAGACTGCGACACAAGAAAGACATGTTCCATGTGTGTTTCCTGCACAGTGTTCAAAACGCACTGCCTTTGTGATCTACTGTGGCTGATGATACATTCTTAACCCCAAAATAGATCCGAAAGCAGTGGACAAAAAAAGCGTTACAATCAGAATGCAGTGTTTAGGAGTGTGTTACGCTCAGAATGCAGGGTTAAGGAGTGTGTTATGCTCAGAATGCAGGGTTAAGGAGTGAATTGCCCTCAGAATGCAGGGATCAGGAGTGTGTTGTGCTCAGAATGCAGGAATCAGGAGTTCATGGTGCTCAAAATGCAGGGATCAGGAGTGCGCTATGCTCAGAATGCAGGGGTCAGGAGTGTGTTACACTCAGAATGCAGGAATCAGGAGTGTGTTATGCTCAGATCTCAGGGATCAGGAGTGCGTTATGCTCAGAATGCAGGGATCAGGAGTGCGTTATGTTTAGAATGGAGGGATCAGGAGTGTGTTATGCCCAGAATGCAGGGATCAGGAGTGCGTTGCGCTCAGAGTGTAGGGATCAGGAGTGTGTTGCGTTCAGAGTTCTGGGATCAGGAGTGTGTTATGCTTAGAATGTAGGGATTTTTTTTGGGGGGGGGGGATGTGAAGTGTGGTAGAGGACACTGCTGTGGAGGTGGTCCTGCCCCCTTCACATCCCCCCCCACACACACAGTAGTGTCCTCTCACAACCTTCCCTCCCATAGCATCCTACCTGTGCACACAGGAGACCGAGAAGCAGCACAGTTCTGTACAGGGAGCAGGGGAGGAGCTGGCAGAGTGACTTTTAATATTAACAAGCTGGTGATTGGTTGCTTAGGACCTGGCAACCAATCACCTGCAGGTTAACTTGAAAAGTTACCTTGGCCAGCTCCTCCCCCACCCTCTGTCCTTGGCTGTGCTGCTTCTTGCTCTCCACTGTTCACAGCGTTGGGGGAGGCTGGAGGGGAGGGAGAGAGAAGAACCAAAGGTGCGGTGGAGCATGCTGATGGTGGAAAGAGAAGGACCAGCAGCCAGCATTAGTGGGGTCGGCGGCGCAGACCCGTTCCCGGTCTACCTGTCACCTACCCGTGGTCGACAGGTAGCCTGCGATCAACGGGTTGCAAACCCCGGGGCCTATGCCATCTTTATGTAGAGCAACAATTCTTTTTTTCAGATCCTCAGAGAGTTCTTTGTCATGAGGTGCCATGTTGAACTTCCAGTGACCAGTATGAGAGAGTGAGAGCGATAACACCAAATTTAACACACCTGAGACCTTGTAACACTAACAAGTCACATGGCACTGGGGAGGGAAAATGGTTAACTGGGCCCAATTTGGACATTTTCCCTTAGGGGTGTACTTACTTTTGTTGCCAGCGGTTTAGATATTAATGGCTGTGTGTTAAGTTAGTTTGAGTGGACAGCAAATTTACACTGTTATACAAGCTGTACACTACTTTACATTGTAGCAAAGTGTTAGGACTGATAGATGGCACTGATGGGTGGCAGTGATGGGCACTGATGGGTGGCAGTGATGGGCACTGATCGGCACTGGTAGGTGACACTGTTAGGCAGCACTGCTAGGTGGCACTGATGAGGCACTGATTGGCACCACTGGTGGGCATTGGTAGGTTGCACTCGTGGGCATTGATGGGTGGCACTGATTGCTGGCACTTATGTACTGGTGGGCACTGATTGGTGGGCACTCTGGGCACTAATTCGTGGCATATGAGGTGGCTTCGCCTCTTCCTCTTCGGGACCGATGTCCCATCAACAGAAGCCGGTGATCGGCTTTTTTTTCTCCTCACCCTGTCAGTATGAGAAGAAAAAAAAAAGATTACCGATCTTCTGTTTACACCACGAAACGATTACCAATCTTCTGTTTACACCACGTGATCAGCTGTCTTTATCTGACAGCTGATCACATGGTAAGGGGTCGGGATCGACCCCTTACTCCGATCTGTGATCACCCGAGTCTCATTGACTCGGGTGATCACAGCACGCGCCCTTCAGGGGGGGCGTGGCGAGCATGCAAAGGGGAGGACGTCTATTGACGGCCTCCTGGCAAAGCAGATCCATGCTGTAGCCGTCATTCGGCTATAGCGCAGATCTGAAGGGGTTAATTCGATTCTTGAAGTTTCTTTTCTTCTGAAACTCACCATTTAAGCATTCCTGCAGTTATCACTTTTAACCACTAAGTGGGGCAATTCACACATTTAACTAAAGTTGAGTTCCACACGTTTTTTAGTTTATTAAAAGTCAGCAGCTAAAAAAGTGTAGCTGCTGACTTTTAATAAACAGACACTCACCTGTCCCTCGGCCCCCCCCCCGCCACTCTGCCGACATAGCCACTGTGGGCACCCAGCCATGACAGTTTTCGGCTTCACGGCCGGGCGCGCACTGCGCATGTGCTAGTCGTGCTGTCGCTCTGCTAGTGGCCAGGCGATCTTCTGGGACCTGTGACGTGTCCCAGAAGATTGCAGAGAGGGAGAGACCGCCTAGGGGGAAGGAGGAAGTGGGACAGGAAGTCCCACTCTAAACTAAGTACTCACTCCCCCCCAAAAAAATTACATGCCAAATGTGGCATGTAAGGGGGCGAGAAGTGTTTAAAGCGGAAGTTCCACTTTTGGGTGGAACTCCGCTTTAAGCATGCAATATTTGTAAAGCAGATGGCCTATAATTAATATCTCTAAAATTATGTGAATCTAATTAGTTACTTTTATAATTTTAATGAGTATATCAGTTATTTTATAATATTAGTATTTTTTTTACTGACGTGAATGTTCTGCAAAAGAAGAATTGGTACTTTTTGTAGATAAAATTGTAATGTGCAAAAAACAAAACAAAAAAAATATTTTTTTTTTCAGTAGAGCAGAGTCAGCATTGAAAATGAATGAAGCTGACTTTTTAGACCTACAACACAGATAATGCCTTGAATAATGTACCAGGCTGTGAGCAGGAAAGTAGTCACTTGTACAGAGCCAAAGCAGAGTTCCATGACCCTACTTTAAAAAGTCTTCTACAAATCTGTACACAAACAGAGCCACAGAGAAGAAGATTTATTGAACTGTTGTGGTATTATTGCATTTGTACGATCAATCTCTGGAAAATGCATTCAATAAATATTATTGATTCAGAAGATTTATTGAACATTTAGGCATGAGTTCACACCTCCGACAGATGCGGCTCGCAGCAGGGGTCCGGCGCGTCCCTGTCTCCATCTTAGGGACCAATCAGGACCGAATTTTTGTGTGAATTTGGCCCTGAAACGGAGCCAAAGAGGAACAGTGTTCCTGTGCAAGCCGCTCCGCAGCCGCAACGAAGATATGTGAACTGACTCCATAGAGAGGAGGTCACAATCTCCTGTCATGCAAATTGGATGCGAGGAAACCCTCATCCAATTCACATAGGTGTGAACTCAGCCTTAAAGTTGGGCCTTTGGTAACCAGTGCAATGAGCCTAGCAAGCTTTATTCTCTGCATTCACTCCTTTACAGCGGAATGCCAGGAATTATCTCTATTCCCATTTCCCACTTTACATTCAGCTTGGCACGATCTAATTATTATTATTATTATTATACAGGATTTATATAGTGCCAACAGTTTACGTATCGCTTTACAACTTGAGGGTAGACAGTACAAATACAATACACTTTAATACAGTAGGAATCAGAGGGCCCTGCTCCTTGGAGCTTACAATCTAAGAGGGAAGGTCAAGAGATACAAGAGGTAATAACTGTGGGTGATGTGCTGATTGAGAAGATAAATGTACAGTTGTTAGGTGGGGGCCAGATAGGCTTCTCTGAAGAGATGAGTTTTCAGGGATCGTCTGAAAGTTAATAAAGTAGGAGAACATAGAATTAAACATATCTTATGGCTGGCTCTTTTCACTCAACAGCCAAGGGGTGATAAAAACAGGTAGTTGATCAGCGGTTTTACCCTCCCCAGCTGCACACCTACAAGTAGACATGGAGCTACTCAAGTAAGTACACATTGTAGACACACAAGTACACAATGCTTTGGATCGACTTCAGTACAGCCAACCTGCCCCCAGATGGATTGAATTTCGTCCAACCCCTGCTGAACCGGCTGAGATTCAATCCATCTATGGCTGGTTTAAGATGGGGACAGATCCCCAGTGGATAGGGAGAAAGTCCGAGAAAATATAAGTGCCATTAGGGAGAGGGATCTGTTGATGAGGGAAAGAATAGATTTGCCATTATAGGGTGTCTCCTCTGTCAGCTTCACAGAACAGTCTCCCACTGGCAGCTGGATATCTGCAGGGACTTTCGGGGACAGTAGTGTGATGCAATAGCACCACAACCCCTCCAAGGGAAGTGCTCCTCAGGCATTCTGTGGTCTTTCTAAGGTACACTAGTTAGCCTTAGCCTACAGGCTCTTCTTATGAATGAAAAACATTGGATCTGCAACAAAATTAGCCTTATAACATTCAAATTGGCCAGCATTCACATGGAGCTAATGTACATATTCACAGGGACAATATGATTTAACAGAAAACATAACTCTGCAAATTTTATATAAATATTTAGATATATGTTTTAAATAAATTTAACTGGTCAGGTATTCAAACAAAAACAAAAGCAAAAAAAAAAATAGACTGTGGTTTCCTCAGTAAGCATAATACAGTTTAGCACACATAGGACACCAAAAGTGTTAAGGCTCGTTCACACTTACTATTGGGGAAGGGGAGGAAGAACCCTATGGTTGTGCTTTGTTTTTATCACCTTTTGCTGCAAAAGTAGTGGCCAGGAATGTACACATGCATCGGCAGCTATGCTTTGCTTCATGGTGACTGCAAGAATCATACCCCCTGTCACGCTTGGCAGGCAGTACCGCATACTGAGTGTGACCTATTCAAGTGAATGGGGTCATGCTGCAATCGCCCCATAACCATGCACAACATGTGTGGTTGTGGCAAGAATGGGGTCAATTCACTAAGCCTAATGTCTGGTATTTAGAAGGTTAAAACAGGTGTTGAGGAGATGATACAACTCTTCCTCACTGCCTGGTAAATGCTTTCTGAAGAGCAACCAAATGCAGGTTGCTCTTCAGAAAGCAAAATAGGTGTTAACTACCCCCAAACATTTAGGTTGGTGAGCCTTCTTGTCAAGCGCTGCATTTTCCATTTGAACACATGCAGCTGCAATCCAAGATAAATCACAGAGTTTGACAAGAAAAGGCTGCTTTTGACCTTCTTTACCTGCTGTTTAAGCTCACCTCAGTAGGATATGCTATAGCCAAAGAAATGCAGAGTAATACAAGACAGTTCCAATGAAACTTCTAAACCCGCCATGTGTACTGCTCCTTTAACCCCTTCATGCCTAAGGGTAAAACAAATCTAAATGCCTAAGCACAATTTTGCAGCTTTGACATGTGTTAGTAAAACCGTACATATCATCACAACTACTTTGTGCATCCAGGTGGACCTTGTTTTTTTCAGGACAAATTTGGCTTTCATTTGGTGATAAATGGTAATGTTTTTTTTTTTTTTTTTTATCAAAGGATAACTGGCCCAAAGTAGCAAATCTTTTTTTAAAATGTAGCTGTATATTTCTTGTTACTACCATAACCTACCACCAAAGAACAACCCAAAATAAATTCTCCTGCTCCTGACGAGTGCAGCGATACCACATATGTGTATTTTAATTATTGTTTGTGCCTGTAGTATAGCCCAGAAACAATAGTGCACATTTTGCTTTTTTTTGTCCTACCTAAAACACACTGACACTACTGATGCTGATAATTAAAAAAAAAAAATCCTGCCCAAAATATTTCCTCTCCATTCACAGAGAGAGAAACACAGGGGCGGGCTTCACAGTGACTGATCACTGTAGTACCACATCAGGTGACTCAGGACCAAAAGTTCCGGGTCCTAAATATTAGTACGGGACCCGGGACTTTTAGTGAGACCCCGGTCTCTGTGCTGGGAGTGCGCTCCGAGCACAAAGACAGATACGCATACCCTGAGACAAAAAGCGCAGTCCAGTGAGGCTGCATATATGTGTGTTCTGTCGGCATGAAGGGGTTAAAGTCACTGTCCTCATCCGAAAAACCCATCTCCGCATGAACAGCTCGAGCCACCACCTTCTCTCTATTTCCAGCAATAGAGCTCGATTCTCTCAATCTTTGGCTTTTCTCTTCTAATAGAGCCTCCTCTTCCTATACTTCTCTTATCAATTCAGGGTACGTAGGCACCGCCTTGGTTCTCTTCAGTAACAACTTCAATACAATAGGATGGTTTGGCCGGGCCCCTTGCAAAACCCGGTCTAGACGAGCCTGATCAACATGCTTGGTATCAATTCCCCTCTTGAGGATAATTTAATGCAGCATTCTGTCTACTCGAGATATGTATTCAGACAGATTCTCCCCCTTTTGTTGGTGAGTGTGGTTGAATTTGTACATCAGGTCTCCGGTAGTTTCAACCCTCCTGAATACAGCATACAGAGCATCTATGTAGTCCATGGCAACACAAGTTTTCTTTCCCATCCTCAGGTTACGGCTCATATCAGCTGCCGGGCCTCGAAGGCTCTCACTGAGCCGTTGCCGCTTCACAGCCTCTGAAACACTCCACTCTTCCATGGCGTGAAGGGCCTGACTCATCCAGGTTTCAAATTCATCTTCCCCCATAGGAGTGGCAACTGCCCTGAGAACAACCTGAGTCTCCGATAGCTCTGATTGGCATTTCCAGACCCGTTCTTCACTAAGCTATCAACTAGCTGGCTCATATCCGTGTAGAAAGAGAGAGGGGGGCATTGGCCCCTTGAGAGTTGGCTCCCACAGATACAAAGCCCCTCTCCTGAGCCTTGGAAGATGGATGTCTCACAGCATGCTCTCCCCCCGCTTTAGTGGGATCATTCTAGCAATCACCCCTTTGGCTAGACATACCTCTTCCTCCTGAAAGCACACAGGTATCTCTTCCTGCCACTCCAATAGCACCCAGACTTGGTCCAGGTCGTACTCACCTTCCGTTTCCACAATGTAGGCCCGGTGTTCTGGATCCAGAGCTCTCATCTACTTTCTAATCTCTCTCTCAGTGTGTTCACTTCCAGAGATCTCCAGAACAGTGCTCATCTCCGTTTGAGCCCCAACCGAGGCCACCAAAGCGGCTTTCCACGTGGATTGTGGATCTGGTCTAGGTTGACTAGGGTCGGCTGCAGATAACAAGCCCCCAAACATAGCACGACCCCCTTGAGGACTGCTTGGATTTACCTGCTCATCTGCACCACCATGACCCTGTGAACATTCCAACCCACCTGACACTCTGGGTTCAGACATCTTTGCACCACCTTAAAATAATAAGCCAAACAAATCAGCGAGTTTATATTTTATTAACGTTTACTGGAATAACTCAAAGAAGATCTTGTTGCAAAGAGGAGGTAATAGATGAACTGAGCTTTGGATAACAGTCCTGACTCTGCATAAGACTTCCTCTACAATAATACAAGTTAAGACAATTTGGCAACAACAGTATATTATATACACGTATGTACAATGGAGTACCACTTGAACATGACCTGAAAGGATAAGCAAGAGTTAAGCATTAATCCTGGCAAGACTTCTAAAGGGGAACCCAGGCCAGCCTATTTAACTTTTAATCCTAATGAGAGATCAATCCAACATGAATGATATGAGGGCCCTTTAAGCAGTAATGACAGCAATGTCCCAGTTGCAGGCCTGATGGTCTTCGCTGGCAGTTGGAGCTCATTTACTATATCCAGTAAGGTGCAGTAACAAGGCAAAGGTATTTCTTGGAATGGTTGATGTGATGGGTGTCTATGTACAGTGTTCAAATAGAAGTGCAGTAAAGTGTTTCCCCAGGGTAAAGCTGTCTGTACACAGTGTCCCAGTGAAGCAACAAAGAAAGGTTTGCAAAGGTGGGCAATTGCCCTCTCACCAACGACCAGGACAATTCAATGCCTTCCGAACAGTGGCTCCCGGAGAGGCATCCTTGCAGCAGATCCCCTTGCGATGATCATCTGATACGAAGCAAGAAAAGCAGGTTGTCAGACTGTCGAGGTTGTGCTGGATAGATGTCCAGTGAACAGCAAGCAGTGCTAGGCCCTTCTCGGCCGGGTTGGAAAGTTTTACACCGCAACCTCACTCTCCCTGTACAGAGAGGTCCATCACACACGAGGCCCAGGAGGAAGAGAGCATGGGACGGGTCTCTGGCCTCTTTTATATCTCTTCCCAGCAATCTCTTTGATGGTAGCAAAGATCCCTGGGATATGTAGTCTGGTCATATAGTCATGCAGGGCAATTGCCATTCTGAGTAACTACTAATACAACAATCACTTTGGTTTGGCTCACAGAGATGATGTCAGTTAGTGATGCTGGGCACTAGAGGGACAATACAGTACATAGAAATGATGGGGAATCGCAAAACTTTGCAATTGTAGTCCATATTGCTACATCCACTTTAAACATTTCTAGTTTACATATTAACTTATCCTTCCGGCTCGGTGTTTTATTTTTATTCACATAGTAACTAAGCTCAATGATTGTACAGGCTGCAGAAATGTTTCTGACTAGGGAAAAATATTTTTAACTTCTCTTCTAAACATAAGTGAATAAATCAAGTGTGGAGATACACAATGTGCGGCTCTTTATAAACTTTCTAGAGCTGCATCAGAAACATGACTGTCACACGTTCTTTTCTACTGCGTGTTTTTTTTTTTAAATGAACAGAACAAAGTTTGGCATATTTAGGAGGTCTGCTAAGTTGCACTCAACTAGACCAGATGCAGAAAAATAAACTGATGCTTCATTTTTGAGTTTATCAATGTGTTGACAAACTCCAATTTCCCCTCCCCTCCCTAAAAAAAAAAAAAAATCCACTGTTTACTAAGTTAGAAATTGCGAAAAAAAAAGTAAAATCCTTTCTGCTTAGTATTAAGAATGGAAAAGCGTCCCTGTCAACTGACTTGCGCCCTTGATATTTTGCACCTCTGAAAAGTTGCACGTAAAAAATTTAGAGAAAAAATACATATACTATATATTCAGTGGATAGGGTGCGATGATCATCCCCTAATGCTGATCCAACTCCTGTCACTAGCAGAAACAAGTATGAGTTACTCTTTTATTTTTTTTTATTATTATTATTTTTATTGCAGGTATTGAAGTTAACAGTACATAACAGAGCCTATTGGGCATACCCAGGCTCAATTGCATAGCAAAAAACAAAACAAAAGCACAATAAAAAGCACATTAAAAACAACCTAGCTAAAATCAAGGCACTCTAAACTATCAAAAAGTCGGTACGCTCTAACCGCCCGTGCAGGCTGAAATATTAGGATTCTTATTGGCCACTCTCAAACATCCTACAGAACTAACTCGGGAATTTATGAAAATATGCACTCTCCCATATCTTATGTGTCAGGAATGACTCCCTCTAATGAAGCATACATTTAGACTTGTACAACAATATTTGCCGTTAATTACCTAAAGTATGAGGTACTTACCTTAGACCCCAGATTCTAGGCTTTCCTCCTAGGTGCCTCCTAGGAAATCTAAGGATCCCAGATCTTGTGAGAATTCACCCTGTGCCATTTTAGTTAGCTATTTTACATGGAACATGGGGAGCTAACCTACTGCTAGCTCACCACTGTTCAGAGGCATCCAACTAGGTTCAGCCTTTCCTGGTTGCATTCCCGGTCCTTGAACTAATAACAGTGCTGGTAAGACTGGAGGCACCTTCTATAGATTTTTTGGGGTATACTTACATAACTGGGGTAAATCAGCCTGTGTAGTGTGCGACTAGCAGCTTTCCCCGCTTTGTTTTTTTCTGCCCTTATTTTCTTTTTGGCTACTTTGCCTCCATCACCAGGTGAGTTCCTCCCTGACTGCTATGACAAATGCATGTGTCTAAATACCTGACAGAGGCTCTGACCCCTCCCTGTGCTCTCCAAGATGACTAGAATATTTTTGCTGACATTGTGGGCGATATAAGCCTATCTTTGTGAAAAGGAAAAATTCTTCCTTAGAAACATAGAGAAGTGAGGGCAGGAAAAAGACCAAGTGGTCCACCGAGTCTGCCGTTCTTTGTTTTGCTTTTCTTTTTTTTTTTCATTAACATTTTTGTCTCTGAATATAGATCTATGTTTGTCCCAAGCATGTTTGACGCCACCTAGACCCCTTTCACACTGAGGCAGTTTTCAGGCATTTTAGCGCTAAAAATAGCGCCTGTAAAGCGCCTGAAAACTTCCTCTCATGCCTCCCCAGTGTGAAAGCCTGAGCACTCTACACCGCTCCTGCCCATTGTAATGAATGAGCAGAGCTTCGGAAGCGCTACAACGTGGGCGGTTTTAACCCTTTCTTCAGCCGCTAGCGTGGGTTAAAAGCACCCTGCTAGTGGCCGAAAAGCGCCACTAAAGCGAAGGTAAAGCGCTGCTAAAACTAACCGCCCCAGTGTGAAAGCAACCTTACTGTTGACTGGCTCGCTACCTCTGGTGGTGGTTTATTCCAAGCATCAACTACCCTTTCAGTAAACTAATACTTTCTAAGATTAGTTTTGAACTTTACTCCAATTACTTTGAGGTCATGTCCCTGTGTTCTTGATTTTGGTTTCATATTGAAAAAACTGCCCTCCTGAACCTTTTTTTTTTTTTTTTTTACAAACAGATGTGCTTTAATGTCACAAAAGAGAAAAATACAGAATACCAATTGACATAGTACATAACACTTCATGGGAAGTGTATATGAATGCTCACAGATCAAGTTGGAGTGGACAGTCTTAAGGGACAATGCATAGAAAACATCAATACTGTCAATACTAGAAGTATCATAAAACCTCCAATACCCAGAAGCCTTCCCCATCCACCAAAAAACATATTCATACAACAGACTGTGTATCATTAGGAGGATATCCATGGAGCCCAAACTTTTTCGAATTTCCACGGACAGCCTCGGTTAATATATGTGATCCTATACATGGGTATAGCTGCCTCAACCTGTGCTTCCCAGGCTGAAATGGATGGGGATGCGGAGTCAATCCACTCCATAAGGATCTCTTTTTTAGCGTAATACAGCAGATAGGAGACAAGCAACTTTAGATGATAAGCTCTTTGCTCGTCGTCATGAACCCCCAATAGAGCTAGTTCTGGTTTGGCTGGAATGGATATTTGTAACCTAGAGTCGATTTCTCCAAATATCGCAGTCCAGTATGTCGCTATAATGGGACACTCCCAGAACATGTGGAAAAATGTTCCAATTTCAATTTTACATTTAGGGCACATGGGGTCTTTGTCAGGGAATATACGATGAAGTCTCTGAGGAGTGTAATAGATCCTATGGATAAATTTAACCTGAATTAGCTTGTCTCTAGATGCTATTACTAGTTTGGGGCCATAATCCAAACAGTCCTCCCATCTCTCTTTGTCCAATGATGGAATGTCTGCATGCCATCTGTCCCATAATTTCTCTATCTTAGGGGAGTCCTTGCCTAGGATATAGAGTAGACAGGGGTTTAGAGACATCTCCAGGAGAGAGAAGCTCCTCAATAGGATCAGCTTGAAGTAGGGGTGCTTGTGGAAATTGGGCCCTAGTCGCATGTCTAAGCTGTAGATACCTAAACCTCATCCATTGGGGTAATTGGAATTTGTTCATTATGTCTGTCAGGGAAATCAACTCCCCACTGGGCATTATTTGCTCCAGGGTTATAATACCATATCTAGCCCAAAGCTGCGGGTCCGGAATAGTACGAAAGTGCTTTAACGCTGGATTCCCCCATAAAGGATGTGCTGGTGATAACTGGCCCGGCTTAAGGTATCTACGTCTAGCAGCCACCCATACCCTCCAAGTCGCCCGAGTGGGTCCAGGGACCTTCAAGTATGCCCCCGGCCCTCGGTAAGGAAAGTTATGAAGGTCAGTAAGCAAGCCCAAACAGTTTGCCTCAAGGCAGACTGCAGCGTTAGTTCTGGAGCCCTGGAACCACCAATGGACCGACACCAACATAGCAGCCCATAAGTACACCTGGAAATTGGGGAGAGCCAAGCCCCCCAAATCGGCAGGCAACCACAAGGTGGAGCGTGCCAACCTGGGGTTACCACCATTCCAAATAAAAGATACCACCAATCGATCAATCTCCTTAAAAAATGAAACAGGGACCCATACCGGACAATTTCTGAACAAATAGTTAAATTTAGGCAGTATCATCATCTTAAGGAGGTCGATGCGCCCCAGTAAATTCAGTGGTAAATTAGCCCATGCAGAGCATTTTGTACGTAGAGTATTCAAGACAAGGTTTAGATTCTTTATGATAAAATCGGAGGGATTTTTTGTGACCACTATCCCGAGGTATTTGAACTCCTTCACCCATTGTAACGGGGAGGAGGGGGGCCCAGATGCAGCTCCATCATCTAGAGGAAATAACACTGATTTCGTCCAGTTGATTTTTACACTTGATAATCCCCCAAAATTATCAAAAATGTGCAGGGCAGCTTGAAGAGAGGGGCCGGCGTCATTTAGATATAAAAGCGCGTCATCGGAGTAGAGGGACAGACGCTCTTCCATCATACCCACCCGCAGGCCCTGGACATCTGGAGCATTCCTGATCGATATGGCCAGGGGCTCCAGCGCCAGGGCGAACAGGCTGGGGGAGAGCGGGCAGCCCTGCCTTGTACCACGAAACAAATTAAAAGGCTCCGAGACCCAATTATTCGTATGGACGCGAGCTCTGGGAGCATGGTATAATAATCGAATGCCGTGAATAAATTTAATTAATCCAAATCTATGCAATACAGTCCATAAATAGTTCCATTTGACCGAGTCGAATGCCTTATCGGCATCAAGAGAGGCAATAACTCTGGTCCCTGGGTTGTCATGTGGGATAGTAAGATTAAGGAATAGGCGTCTTAAATTTATGTCAGTTCCCTTGCCCGGCATAAAACCCGTTTGATCTATGCCGATTAGATCCTCTATAACATGAGATAATCGGATGGCCAGGACCTTCGCAAAGATCTTGGCGTCCACATTGATCAAGGAGATGGACCTGTAGGATGCACAATCAAGTGGATCCTTACCAGGTTTAGGAACCAACACAATTATTGCCTCATTCAATGAATCAGGTAAGGCCTCCAGCGTCGCGAATTTAGATAGTAGTGAGGTCAATTTAGGGGCCAGAAGTTCAGTAAAATTAGTGTAAAATTCAGACGGTAGGCCATCCGCCCCAGGTGCCTTCTCCCCCCGGAGATGTCCCATGGCAATTTGAACCTCTTCAAGCGTAATGTCTGCCTCCAAACCCTCTTTATCTTCCGTAGTCAGGACGGGAATGGACAGTGAATCAAGAAACAAGGACAGGGCAGAGTCAGAGGCATCCGCCCGAGACGAATATAGTTCCTGGAAGTACTCTCTAAAATGGCCATTAATGTTATTGGGTGCTGTAAGTAGCTGGCCAGAACTATCTCTGATGGAACCTATGGGGGTGGATGGTATGTTACCCTTAGCCAACCATGCAAGAAGTTTCCCATTCTTCCCACCATGTTCAAATACTCGTTGGGCCGAGAATAGTAAAGCCTTATCCGTTTGGGCCATTCTAGCTGTGGAGAGTCCGCGCAGAGCCTGTTTCCACGCCCTATATCAGTCATCTCCTGGGGCAGAGATAAAGTCAGCTTCTAGTGCAGCGGCCTGTGTCTCAAGCTCCTCAAGGGTACGGGCGAAGTCACGCTTGAGACAAGCAATGCTAGTCATGAATTCCCCTCAAGCCCATGCCTTGAAGGAGTCCCATAACACAGGTGGGGTGGCAGAGTCAACATTGTCCGTCCAAAAATTACAAATGGCGGCTGTAAGAGGTTCCTGTAGTCTCTCATCATTAGCCCAAAATCTGGAGAGCTGCCATAAGCGGATTCCAGGGGGGGTAGTCAAAGTCAGCGTCAGACATAGGGGTGCATGGTCAGAAATTCCCCTGGGAAGCACAGTCAGATCCTGAACAGATTGTAATGCAGGGCCAGAGGCATATACCAGGTCTATTCTAGATAGGGTTTTGTGAGAAGAGGAATGACAAGTATATACCCTCAACGTCGGGTGTATGTGTCTCCACACGTCAGTGAGGGCAAAAGTATCAGCCCACTGCCTAAGGTCTGGAGTGTCACGAGCCAACTGGTGTAATCTGTCGAGTTCCACTGAAGGAACCATATTGAAATCCCCCAGTAGAAAGACCAGGGCTATATCAAATTGCACCACAATTTGCATAATCTCGTGAAGGATTCTGCCAGTGGCTGGAGGGGGGATATAGATTCCAACTAATACCACATCTTTATCATATATATTAGCATGCACAATGATAAATCTTCCCTCCCTGTCAGTTCTGACCTCCAGAAGTCTAAACGGCAGTGTCTTGTGTACTAAGATGCTGACCCCTCGGGCATATGTGGAGCAGGTGGAATGGTAATTCAAGCCCACCCAGGCTTTTTTAAGGCAAATAGTTTTGTTATCCTGCAAATGTGTTTCTTGGAGGATACAGATCTGCGGGTGATATTTATGCAGGAACCGAAACACTAATGAGCGCTTCACAGCAGTGCTGAGGCCTCGCACGTTCCATGAGATTATTTTAAACTCAGCCATTAGGTGGGAGATATGGAGGAAGTGTATGCAGTATCCAGCCAGAGGGAGCAGCATCCAACCCCACAATCACATACAACATCACACATAGTTCCATGTCAAAAACTTTGAGTATAAACTAAAGCACCTGTAGATAAAAAAAAAATTAACAAAAATAACCCCAACAAAATCCACCCCCCCCCCACCCCGCATCCCCCACCCCAACCTAGGAATGCTTTGTTCCCCAAACATCAAACACCCAATGTCAGGGAGCGTGAACCAGTGGGTGCAGTCACTTAGTGGAGTTAACTCTTCTACATAAAGTGATGAGAGGCTCTGCTGCCAAAAGGAAGCAGGGGAAGAAGTCCAAACAGTAGAAAAATTATCATTATCAGGCTGTTTCAATCCATAGCTTTATAAGCAAGGGAGGAAAAAAGAAAAAAAAAAGAAGAATAAATGAAGAAAAATAAGGGAAGGTTCTCCTGCTGAGTTCCTCATTGCCAGAACATATTGCCAAGGAAAGTTATTTCAGCATTTCGTGACAGCTCACAGTGGTCAGAGGCACTTGTCATCCCAAGACTTATCTAGGTTCATCAAACCTCATCAGGAATTGTTGTCACAAAAAGATATGCATGGCAGCTGACCTGTAGGCTCAGATGGGTATAAATTAAATGAAATTTGAGCTTGTAGTACAACAAGCTAGCACTAGAGTCCGCCAGAGGTAATCTTTACCAACTTCAGGAACTGCCGCAATAGGCATGTAAACCCCCCCCAGGAGGAAAGCTTGTACTTTCAGTGCAGCTGCAAAGAGTAAAACCAATCTCTTATTTTCTCTGACCAGATCATTATTAGTATGCTGGCTCAAGTAGATTTAAGGCAGAACTAGATATAATGCATCCCAGGCAGTCTTATGCCCCGTACACACGATCGGACATTGATCGGACATTCCGACAACAAAATCCATGGATTTTTTCTGACGGATGTTGGCTCAAACTTGTTTTGCATACACACGGTCGCACAAAGTTGTCGGAATTTCCGCTCGCCAAGAACGCGGTAACGTACACCACGTACGACGAGACTAGAAAAGGCCAGTTCAGAACCAAGCGCGGCACCCTTTGGGCTCCTTTTGCTAATCTCGTGTTAGTAAAAGTTTGGTGAGAGACGATTCGCGCTTTTTCAGACTCAGATTGTTTTCTGCTGTTCAGTTTGTGCTTGTGGGTTTGTATCTGCTCTTTAGTGTGTGCAGCAAGCTACACGTGACTCTGTCATTGTGTTCTTGTTCGTTCGTTACTGTTTTTCAGGTCGTTCTTCATAGGCCTTGCTGTTCTTCAGTGCGTTCTGTTACTTTTTCTGAGCAGCCGACCGTTTTCTAGCCATGTTGCGTATACGTACTCCTCGTAGAGTTCGTGCTGTGCGGGGGCTTGGTGTTGGGGTCCTGACCTTGACACAAGTCCAGTCCATGAACAGGGTGGGGAGGAGTTCATGGACCAAGAATTGTTTGCTCCAGCGTGACCAATTCTGTCATATACCTTTGTTCCGTCAGATCCGTGAGAATAATCCTGATGATTTCAGGAACTTTCTCAGGATGACGGACCCCGTATTTCACCGTTTGTTGGCTTTGCTGACCCCTTAAATTAGCAGGCAGGATACCTGCATGAGGCAAGCCATCACTCCGGAGCAGAGGCTAGTCGCCACCCTGCAGTACTTGGCGACGGGGAGAAGTCTGCAGGACTTGAAGTTCTCGACAGGCATCTCCCCCCAGGCTCTGGGGATCATTATCCCAGAGACCTGTTCTGCCATCATCCAGGTCCTGCAGAAGGAGTATATTAGGGTAAGATTTTTATCCTTTAACATCACATTTTATTGTAAATAATGTTTGATAATATATTGTATTTCTTTCCACATTCCATAATTACCATGATTGTAATATGCTGTGAATGTCCCCTTTGTCCTCATGCATGCTGGATTTTTATGTAATTATTTTTTTTGCTCCTTCATACATATTTGCCTTCACTTACCTCCCCAGCATGCTCTCCTGGCCCTATATTTACCTCATGTATTCACTTAACACTGTATTTTATCAGCTCCATAGTAGTGCTTTACCCTAAATACCCCCTAAAATGTTTATAAATGTGATTTGTGCTTTAAATTCAGGCAGAGTGCCAGAGGCTTTTTTTGGGTGTCCCCAAATCATTTTTAACCCTCCCTTCCCCCAACTGCTAAGTCAGCTGATACCAATTCTCTATCTATCCTCAATCATCTATCTGCTGACTTTGGCAAACCCATACACACTATACCCATCTCTTTTGTTGTCAGATGTATGTATGAATTCCCCAAAGCATGTAGTGCAAGGGCCTGCCTGTATACTTTCAAATGGTACTGTTTAAAGTTTTTGTATCCTATTATTATCTTGATAGGTAATAGCAGAATGTCCAAATGTGTCAAATGTGTAAAGTGTTTATTTATATCTTTGTATTATGACACTTCTTACCTGTCCAGTGGGCTGCCAATAGTGTAACTAAGGAGGGGCTGTTCAAAGCAATACCCATTATTTAGGCATTCATCTCTCAATGAAGTGGAGAGAGTTACCTGTCTAAGAGCTCCCCCCCCCCATAATGTTAGTGTATTGCTGGTAGATTTGTGATCTACCAACTGATAGGTATATTTAGTAAATTGCTCGTTAGGGGAAGATAGATCTGTTCCAGCTTGGCTGATGTTGCATGTGTTTCTATACTGGGCCGGTGGGTGTCGTTGTTACTATCGGCTAATGTTGGAAAGGCAACGTGTCAAAGCGTATGGATGCTCTTCTGTCCCGGAGACAACTCAGTGGAGGTGGTCCTCCGAGTGGGATTCTAGGAGAGGGTATTTATGGGATAGATGCCATGTTTTAGGGTCGTTTTACAGCCACCTGCTGGCCCTCCTGGCCGACAGGTATGCGTTAGAGTGCTACCTCGTGGTCCTCCGTTCCGGAGGCCCGCATCGCTGCGGCGCATGGGTGAGTCCAGAAGCTTGTCTGGGGCCTACCACAGCAGCCGAGGATTGGTCCTGAGCTGTCTATCCAGAGTGAAGAAGCTGGACAACCGAGGAGATCCCAGGGGGGGACCCGTCATGGAAGGATCATGCAGAGTGCTGGTCTGGAGAGGGGCCTGGTGACTCGGTTGGAGGACGTATCCTAAAGTAACTTTACAGCATAGTGTTGCCGGGTTTGGCTTAAAGGTTCAAGCACTGTGACTGACATTCACCACAAAATATACATCCTGTGGCAGAGGATCGTACGGGTTTATTCCAAGCAAGTCTGTGGCAGAGACTTTTGTTCGTGCTACGTACTGGCTGCTAGGCAAGTGAGAGAGGCCTATCCAGGCGAGCAAAGAGTGTGCCCCACGAGGGAAGCGCATTCTATTGTAATATTCAACTCTAAAGGACGTTTGTCAAGAATCCTACAGAAAGGTATTTGAGCTTTCCCTGCAGTTTCCCTTCTGCCTCTTTCCTGCTACTTCCTTCATTAATTGTTCAATAAAGCACTGAAAACGTACTCAAGTGTTGGTGCTCGTATCGTCCGGAGGTAAACTCAATGGAACCCTAGACCCGGTGCCGTTGAAACAGAGGGAAGGAGAGCGAAGGTAACAAGCCCGCTTAAACCAGCAGCTCCGCCGAGAGTTATTGCTACATGCGGGGGCCTCGTCTGGGATTTGTTGACCGTCAATCCTCGCAACCCAGAGAAGTGTTTCCCTGGGATTTAACGGTGAGAGCTGGACTTTGTCAAAATTTTGCAGGAAGAGAAGGGGTTAAAACTGCAGGACTTTATTTCTGAGTGCGTAGGCGGCGGGCGCCAGTGAAAGCTCGGGAGCTACGTGATCAGAGGAACAAGTGGGAGGAGCCTACCCTACTTGATACCGCGTGGGACGCGTGTACGTGTTTGGCACCAGAGGAAAAGAGAAGCCTCGTGATCGTGCTGAGAAGATCAGAGTGTGGCTATGTCTTTTCCGGCGATGCAGCCAATTATGGGACTGAGAATGTTCCCTGCAAACACCATGTTGAATACTGTGCTGACCGGAACCCTGCTTACGGATACTGGAGTCCGTTTGCAGCCGCAGTTGGAGGTTTGTTCTGTATACCTCAGGAGATATTGAGGGACTGGGAATGATCTGCCATCGATGTGAAGGACTGGCCGTGCATCTTCGTACCGGCTGCTAGGCAAGTGAGAGAGGCCTATCCAGGCGAGCAACGAGTGTGCCCCACGAGGGAAGCGCATTCTATTGTAATATTCAACTCTAAAGGACGTTTGTCAAGAATCCTACAGAAAGGTATTTGAGCTTTCCCTGCAGTTTCCCTTATGCTTCATTCCTGCTACATTCTTCGTTAATTGTTCAATAAAGCATTGAAAACATACTCAAGTGTTGGTGCTCGTATTGTCCGGTGGTAAACTCAACCCTAGACCCGGTGCCGGTGAAACAGAGGGAAGGAGAGTGAAGGTAACAAGCCTGCTTAAACCAGCAGCTCCGCCGAGAGTTATTGCTACATTAGAAATGGCCCATGAGAGGGGGGGAGGGGGAATCTGATAGGTGTACCTTATACTTTGGTCTTTAAAAACTCCCTCAAATAAATGTTATCTTGATGTTGGCCAAGAATGTTTGTGTCTAATCTGCTTTCCCTGTTCATGTGCCACAGGAATGGCAGACTGTGGCCTCCCACTTTGCCCAGCGGTGGGACTTTCCTAACTGCGGAGGGGCAATTGATGGCAAACACGTCCACATCGTCCCACCACCCAACTCAGGGTCATACTATTATAATTATAAGGGGTTCAATAGTATTGTGATGTTGGCGGTGGTGTCGGCTACTTATTCCTGTATGTGGACGTAGGGAAGAATGGCCGGATGTCCGATGGTGGAGTCATCGCCCAGACGGAGTTCTACAGGCGTCTCCAGAATGGCAGCTTGGACTTGCCACCTCCAGAAGACAATGTGGAAGGACTCCCATTCGTCTTCGTTGCGGATGAAGCATTTGCGCTGGGGACCATCTTATGCGGCCATTCCCGATGAGGACCCTCACCCCGGACCAGAGGGTTTTTAATTACTGGCTGGCCAGAGCCAGAAGAGTGGTGGAGAACACGTTTGGAATCATGGCCAGCTGGTTCCGCCTATTTCTTACACCCATACACATGGCGGAGTACAAACTGAATCATATTATCCTGGCGTGCTGTGTTGTACATAACTGCCGTAAAGGCAACATTCTGCCAACTATGCTGGCTCTGTTGGGCCTGAGGCTGGAATTCCAAATGAACCAACCCTGACGGCGCTTGAAAGTGGCCGTCCTGGCTTGCCCCCCCTGAGTGCCCGTGATGTCCGGCTAAGATACCTTGAATTCTTTGCGGGTAGGGGGCTATCAATATGCCAGAGAATGTCTAAAACCTTTTTCAAATAAAAAAAAATACTCAAATCTTTGGTGACATTTACTGCTTGTGTTTGTTTTAGCTGACCCTGACAGACATGTGGTGAGTCCTGAAAATGGCGTGATTGTTTAACATTAAAAAGCACTGTTGGGTGTTATTTACTAAAGGCAAAGACACTTTGCACTACAAGTGCACTTGAAACTGCACTTGTATTGCAAAGTGGATTTGTCCCCAGGAAATAACACCCATTGTCACAGCAAACACCAATTAGAGCACCACAAAAGTGTTGGAGCGTTGAGATAATAATCCACACAATCTTGATTATCAATCTTTTTAATACCAGCACAATCACATGTGCATTTAGAAAAGGTTTTTAAAACAAATCAACATGTTTGTTGTATAACAATTTTTGGGGTCACATTAGAAAAAGTAGAAATGTCCATTTAAGATAAAACAGGCATGTTTAAAAACAACAAGAAAGACACAAATCTTGAGCTTACAAAGTTCACATTTGGTAGAACTTGAAGGCAATATCAGACATGAGTATTTACAAACTGTATTTGATATTGCGTTCAGATGGGGTGAAGTCACCCCAGGAAAAGCCAAATTTTGAAGATGCACACAAATTTCCGAATGTCAACATGTGCTACCTGCCATCACGGGGGATCAAGGGAAGTGTTTTGGGGGTGCAACCCCTTCCTCACAGCTACTTTATTATTGAGGAAGGGGTTGCACCCCCAAAACGCATTGATCTCCCGTGATGGCAGATAGCACATGTTGACACACTGTGTGCCTCTTCAAAATTTGGCTTTTCTCAAATTTGTCAAAAAAATGTCAATTCTTTTTAGCACACCAAAAACCTAAGGGATTTGGAGGGGTTTTAAACTTTCCCTAAAACATCAATGATGTTCTTCATTTTTTGCTGAACATCATTGTTGTTTTTCTGGATGTTTTCCAAGTCCCTATTACACCCCATGATCTCCCCAATCAGGATCTGTGCACTTTCCGATGTAAAAGGATCTGGATCCACAACATCACGATCACCTACAAAGATAGAAACCAAAAAACAACATGTATTATAAAAATTCCGGCATCCATCTCTTACCTGAGCCTGTGGTCGCAGACACTCACCTGTTGTGGTGCCAATTTTCACCACGTCTTCCTCCTCCTGCTCTGCTTGGCTTGGGTGGATTTCCCCTTCTTCCAGAGGTGGGGGGTCTCTGGTCTCCTCGGATGAGGGGTGTCCTCCGAGTCTTTTATCCCCTATGTAACAAAAAATAGGTATACTTAGCACACAGATATTTGATGGCAGAACTATAAATATGAAACATTGTTTGGAAGTGGGGTACAATTTTTTTTGTGGGCAGAGTTCCAAGATGTTGCATTTTTCTTGTCCTTTGTCAAGCTTCAATACTTTACCTGTCTTGTACAAGCTTCACAGATGGAGACACCCCTATAGTATACACTGGAGCACCTGTGTGGGACCCCTAATAAAAAGGGTGTTCTTGTGTCCCACACTTGTGCTCCAGTGTCCAGATGTGTAAACAGCTGCTGAGTGTCCTCTCCTTACACAGAATCTAGTTTGCATTTCATTCTAGTAACAAACCCATCTACACAACAAAATTATTTTCAGACAAGTAGCCCCTAAAAAATGTGGGCAAATGCATATGGCCAAAACAATGGTGTTTTCTAGGCCGCACGAAAAATGTTTGATACGAACGAATAATGTGCCCATGAACATGAAAGTTGACATTTTAAAATGGATAACAGTTAAGAAAAGCACATGGAGCAGCATGAACGTAATAAATATAAAAAGAATCGGAACACAGCACAGCTACTTACTTTTTTGCGGCACACTCCGGATCCTTCTGTACTGCTTGTGCTCTCTTAATTTGTTTCCTGAGCTGATCTTTCGATCGTCTTACCCCGAAATTCCGGTGCAGACTTTTGACCACTTTCACTATGATCTTGGCCTTTCTGACATTGGGGTAAGGTCCATACTTCCCGTCATAGTCGGCCCTCTTCATTATGTCGACCATCTCCAACATCTCCCCAAAGGACATATTTGATACCTTATATCGTCTCCTTCTGGATCGGGATGTTTTTGCCTCCGGGCTTTCCTCCTCCTCGTTGGTGTAATTATCAGACACCTGCTGTGTCTCCGCCATATGCTCTTCCCCACTGCGACGAACGAGAAGGGAGGGGAATAGACTAGAAAGAACGTCAGGGGCGGGCGGAGTTTCACGCATGCGCAGTGTCTATAAAGCGTAACGCGCATGCGTAGTACGTACGATCTGTGAGGAAGGAGTAACGGAGGCGCCAATCGTGATAGCCAAGGTTAGATTTAACATTGGGCCTATACTGCTTCTAGATTGAGGCCTGTATTTGCACAAGTTTAGGAGACTTTAGGCTGACATTAGGGTTTGTCTTGTGTTGTGTCTTGCAGTGAAAATGGATATCTTGAAAGATAAGGACTTTATGCCAATCTTCATTGATATGTTCAGGGAGCTGCCCTGTCTGTGGCCCCGAATATAAGAACCAAACAAAGAGGAAGGCAGCGCTGGATAATTTGTTGGAATTTGTGAAGACGGTGATCCCCACGGCAGACATCACCTATTTGAAGGTTCTAATTGGTGGCATGAGGAGCACTTATCTAAGGGAGAACAAGAAGGTCCAGGATTCCGAGATCAGGAGCTGCAGATGACATTTATGTCCCCAGGCTCTGGTATTATGACAGGCTGCATTTTCTGGCAGGTCAGACTGAACCCAGGCCAGCACTCTCCACTCTTCCTTCCACGCTTCCTCCCCCCCAGCTGAGGCTTCTGACGCCAAACCTGAGCCTTCCAGGCAGCAACATGTGGAGGAGCCCAGCTTGAGCCAGGTATAGCATTCCTCTAAATATTTCTGGTTGTCCAATCAATGATGTGAAATAGATGTTAGTTTGGAGTACTAATTTATGATTGTGATTGATGAAGCAAAAACTAAAACCATGTCCCTTTTTCAGCCAGGAGGTGGCTGGGCCAAGCAGGCTGCCTGATACCCAGGTCCCTCCCCTCCACCTTCAAAGACAAAGTGGCAGGAAGAGGAGTAACCTGGAGGAGGCTGCCATAGGCCTCTTTTGGAGGGCTACAGAGGCCCTCAGAACACCCCACAGTGTGGAGGAGGACTTTGCTGGCATAACTGCCTGCAAAATGATGCAGATGGAGGAGGGCCAACGACTCCTGTGTGAGTTCTTAATTTTGGAAGCTCTCAATAAGGGGTTGAGGGGCCAAATAACATGTGCTACCCACATTTGTGACCTCACACATGGTCCTCCTCCTCCTCCTACTCCTCCAGGTCCTACTCCTCCTCCACCTCCTCCAGGTCCTACTCCTCCTCCTGCCACATCTCCAACACCAGAGCCACAGCGTGGAAGGAAGCATGGAAGGAAGACCAGAGAGTGATGGCCCTGGGTTCAGTCTGGTCTGGCAAAATATGCAGCCTCTTGTAGTACCACAGCCTGGGGACATAGATGTCATCTGCTGCTTTCTAGATCTCTGGGACTTCTGAACCAGAATGCACTCCCTTAGATATGGACTCCTCAGGCCACCAATTTAGCTGTAAAAGAATTGATGTGTGCTTGGGGATCAAAGGCTTCGCCAATTTCTGCTGTTTCTCCAGCGTTGCCTCCCTCTTTGTTTGGTTCTGAGCCCTTAATAAAGGAATTTTTGTTTCAAGTATATACAACAAAAAAGAAATTTTGTCAGATGTGACAAATCAAAATATATTGAGGGAATCCCAATAAATAATAAAGAAAGAAGTTTGTGAGAAGTCTGTGTGAATAAGAGCAGCAAAACTACTTCATTCTTCTCACATTATAAAGATGAAGAGAGTGCGCTGTATTAAACTATTTAAAACATTGCAGTGTAACGAAAGTGCTGTATCCATTCCGAACGCTAATTTTACCAGACCGAGCTGTTCCGTCTGAGCATGCGTGGCACTTTGTGCGTCGGAACTGGCCACACACGGTCGGAATTGATGCGATCGGATTTTGTTGTCGGAAAATGTTATAGCCTGCTCTCAAACGATCGCACATTGTCCTTCGGAAAATCCGACCGTGTGTACGGGGCATAAGAGTCACGTATCACCTGGCCTTGCCAGGGGCACAGTACTTGAAATTCCAACAGTTAATCAAACAAGAGGCACAACAAGTGCAAGTATGGACCCACTGGCTAGCAGAACATGGTCATCTTGCAGCACACAGAATAGGTAACTGACAAAATACACTGGTCAGCAGTCAGCGATTTGGGGGAAGTGACTCCAGCCATGCGGTAGCGTCCCGGGGGGAGGTAAAAAATCTAGTAGTCTCCCCGTCTTGAACCTGAAGACGTGCAGTGAAAAGGATACTGTAACGAATGCCTTTAAGACGCATGGCTGCTTTGATGTGATCAAAAGAGCGTCTCAGTTTTTGAGTTTCAACTGAGTAATCAGGAAAGATGAGTAGCTTGTTGTTCTGGTATTGCAATTCTCCCTTCACTCTGGCTGCTCTGAGCACCTCATCTCTATCCCTGAAATTTAGAAATTACAAAATGAAAGTGCGCGGCGGCGCTCCAGGGGGACCTGGTTTGGGTGGAATCCAATGGGCCCGCTCAACAGCATAAAATGGCGAAAACTGGGCCGCAGGGAGGAGGTTGCGGAGTAAATCCTCAATAAATTCCGTTGGACGCTGACCCTCAGCCCCTTCCGCCATGCCGACTATACGGAGGTTGTTCCTCCTACTGCGGTTTTCAGCGTCCTTGGATTTATATTCCAGGGCCCTGATTTTTGTGTGGAGGGCATGGAGATCGGGGCCATGATTCTCCACAGTGTCCTCCACATGTCCCAGGCGCTGCTCAGCAGTATTCAGCCTGGAGCGTATCTCATCCATATCTTGTCTGATCATCCCCACGTCTGATTGCACCGCATCCACCTTGGTAGTTAGGGCAGTGATAGAAGCCTGGCAGGTAGCTACTGCTGCTAGTACATCAGCTAATCCCGGCTGGGTAGAGGGGGATGGTCCCAGGTGCTTAGTTTGGGATGCCATATCAGTGAGAGCACGCTTCCCGGCCCCCACACGGTCTGCACAGGCCCTCACTGGTTCCTCCGGCACAGGGGGAAATTGCAGCTTCTTACCCCTTCCTCTCGGAGCCCGGGTCGAGCGGCGGTACATGTAGGTGAAGTGTGCCCGTTTTCTTTTACAAAGAGTTTTTTTGATCAGAAATATCAACATATCAATACAGATATACAATGAAGGACACATTATGTGTACATACTAAAGTAGATAATAACAGTACAAATATAATGAGTTAGGACACTAGGATCTGTAACATATCACCATATAACAGCTTGTTTCTTGTAATATCAGCTAGCATCAGTAGTATGGCAAGACACTGGGTTCCACCACTTTATACATATAGTTGTAAAACTTCGTATAACAGTTGTGGTGGAAACATTGAACAAAAATAAGGTTGTATGTAAAATATAACCTATTAATATGGAAATACAGAAAGGCGACAGATATTCGCCATTTGGTTCACAACATGTGTCTAAGCCCAAAAGGGCGTATCCCGTGGGCTATTAAGGCTTAGAAAGGAGAAAGTAAAAAGAAGGAATAATAGGAGGGGGGAGCAGAAAGAGGATGCAGTATGAGTATAGGGTATAGAGAAAGGTAAAGAAACAGCAAAAGGAAATTGAAGAGAGGGGGGAGTCCACGGGGTGGGGAGGATGGAAATATATTAGAGAGAGAGTAATGTGGAATCAAACCGGGAGGGGTGGGAATACGCTACCCACGGCTGCCAGACCCGAAGAAATCTATCATGCGCATCTGATGCCACGGCCGTCAATTTCTCGTTGACCATGATATCATTTACGCGGTTTTTAACTGCCTCGAAGCTGAGGGCCGGGGTCTTCCAGGCCTTTGCTATGGTTAATTTAGTTGCAGTAAAAATATGAGATGCCAATTGGCGTTCTGGTCTTAGTAATTCTATGATCGGTTTCCCCAAGATAGCTTCAAAAGGATCCCTTTTTATATTAGTATTGAAGAGGTTATGAAGCAATGCGTAAACCCTGACCCATAGTCTACATACCCTGGGACACTGCCACCAGATGTGTGCCATTGTACCCTCACGAGAACACCCACGAAAATACAAAGGGGAATATGTTGGGATAAAACTAGCTAATCTGGCTGGGGTGTAATACCATCTATAAAGTACTTTATAGGCATTTTCCAAAAAAAGTACATTTTTGGAACATTTGGAGAGAGTGGTGGTCATGATCTGCCAGTCCTCCGGGTCCAATCTTCACCACAATTCTGCCTCCCACTGAAGGTGATATGGTCTCAGGGGTGGCCTTTTGGAGCCTATTATGGCTGTATATATTGAAGAAATCAAACCCGGAGACTGGGGCCGTGATCTGCATAGGCTCTCAAATGGAGTTAATGTATAGGGGGTTGGTTGAGATTTTATAAGGCTGTGGAGGAAGTGTCGAATTTGTATGTAACTGTAGTGTTCCCTGAGGAGAATGTTATAGGAGGAATGTAGGACTGCGAATGGGATGATTTTGGTAGGGGTAAACATAGAGTGGACATCAATAAAGCCATTTTCAGTCCACCACGAAAATTGCAGTGGGTTATCACGCCCAGGTGGAAATAATGGACATTGAAGAAGGCGCAGTAGGGGGAGGTGAGGAGAGATTAAGCCCGCAGAATATTTGACTGAGTCCCATAAGTGAAGCGAGTGGGCCAAACATGGGCCTATAGTAGTTGGGCGATGGGTTTGAGGGAGCCAAGGGAGGGAGGCCAATGGTACCGGGTGCGAGTCCACCATGTCAATAGTGGCCCATAGTGGCATTTGCTGTTTCTCATGAAGATGAGATAGTGGGGCAATGGCCGCAGCCGTATAGTAAGCTTGAAGGTTGGGAACCGAGAGGCCACCATTGATCCTATGGGCATACAACACTTGCCTTTTAATCCTGGGTTTTATTGAACCCCAAATAAATTGCATAATTTTGCTTTGGTGTATGCGGAAAACATAGGAAGGGACCTGGACCGGTAAGACCCGAAAATGATATAGCAACTTTGGGAGGTAAGTCATACGGATAGTTGCAATCCTTCCAAACCAAGGCAGTGGAAGGGTGGACCAGGAGGAAAGCATAGCCGTCGATTTTCGAAATAATAAAGGATAGTTGGCATGGTATAGGCCTGAGTATTTTGGGGTGAGCCGAATCCCAAGGTAGGGCAATGCCTCCATCCATTGGAAAAGGAATGTGGATTGTAGGGTTTCTAATTCAGAGGGGGAGAGATTAATCGACATTGCTCTGGATTTGGTGGGCTTGACTGATAGGCCAGAGAAGGTGGCAAAAGAGTCTAAAAGTGAAAGCAGATTCGGAAGGGAGATTCTTGGTTTAGTGATGGTCAGCAGGATGTCATCCGCAAATAAGGATAGCTTATGCAAAGTGCCCGCCACCTCCACTCCCGCTATATCCGGATGAGATCGTATGGCCTCTGCCAGGGGTTCCAGTGCCAAAATAAATAAAAGTGGGGAAAGTGGGCAGCCTTGACGGGTACCCCTTTTAATAGGGAAGGTATTTGATTCAAACCCGCAGTATTTCACTTTGGCTTGAGGGGAGTCGTAGATAGCAGAAACCCATCTCGTAAAGGAGGCCCGAATCCATAGCGTTTAAGTACCTGTATCAAGTAGGGCCTTGACAAGGTATCGAAAGCTTTATTGATATCTAGTGACAAGAAGTGTGCCCGTTTTCAAGCTCTTTTCTCTGCAGTATAGGAGAAACAGCCTCGGATCTCAGCGGAGCTCTCTGAGAACACGTCCTCTCACAGTGCCATCTTGGCCATGCCCCCCTAGCCCTCCTGAACCTTATTTACCCCTTTGATATATTGAAAGGTTTCAGTCATGTCTCCCCATTCCCTTTTTTCTCCAGACTGTACATATTAAGTTCTCGAAGTCGCTCTCAATATGTTTTATCCCTCAAAACTTTCACCATTTTTGTTACCCGTCTCTGGACTCATTCTATCTTCTCAATACCTTTTTGTGTAAGTGAGGTCTCCAGAACTGGACACAGTATTCTAAATGAGGTCTCATTAAAGATCTATATAGGGGAATCAGGACCTCCTTCCTTCTGCTGATGATCCCTCTAGTGATGCATCTTAGAATTCTTTTTGCTTTTCCCACTGCCTGGTCACACTATTTGATCATCGTGCAATCATCGGAAATAAGTAGATTAAATAGAACAGGACCTAGTACACAGCCTTGTGGTACACCATTATGACTCACATATGCAAACCTTTGGTACCTCCCCCTGGATGTGGAAGTTTGGAGAAACTTCTAGAAGTTAGTGGGCAGAGGCAAGAAGGATTGATCTGCATACTTGAGGGAACTTGGCCAATCCCCAGGCAGAAGGCTCTGGCAGCGTGGCTAGGTCAGCCCTTACATATGGAGGAGCTGTGCAAGAAGGGGAGTCAGGTGAAAGATGGAGTGCTGAGGAGTCTGTCGCTGCCTAGGCGGGACCCCTCGGTCTGGGGGGGCTCTGCCTCCAAGCTGGGCTTGGGCTGGCTTGGGAAGATCCTGACAGCATCACGATTTGAAAGGAATCTTGCCTGAGGAGCAGCAGGGAGCAAAGAGGACAGAGTGAGTACATCAGCACACCTAGGGATTCACAAGGGGAAAGACTGCCACATGTAGCAAGCTATTCAGGAGGACAGCACTGTGCTTAACCCTACCTATCCCTTGCCCTGGGAGATCTTCAGAGCAGCTAGATGGACTGGTAGTTCCTACAGGAAGTAGAGCTGGGAGCAGTTCTACGGTGGAGTTGGAGATACTGCTGTATGCAGCTTACAACACAATGTGCTGCTTTCTAGAGGGATTGAGAGTTCCTAGTCCTTAAGGGGCTTTTGCATTTTGATTATTAGCGACTGTTAGTGTCCAGGAAGGAAGACAGTTCAGGATCCTGTACATAGGGAGGAAGTTGTCCCTGTTTATTGTTGCAGTCAAGCTGGGCATCCCATAATTCCTATTCCCCATCCAAGTTATTACCCCTAATAAAACAAAAACAAAAAAACAAGTTCAAAGACTGTTCCTTGTGTCTGGATGAAAATGGGAAATGCTTGTAGCCTGGCTATGCAGGATTGGGGAAACCAGTCATCAGCAGTCACCAGCAGCCTTTGCGGGGGTAGTGCTACAGCACATTCCACAGTTCTCTGTTCCTATATGCCTATATACCTATATACTCACACTGGAGAATACTGTGTCACATATCTTCTAGTAGTGTGACTAATCACCATAGATGATGGTTTATACTTTAGCTGAATGCCTTTGTGCACGATGGCAGTCATTCAGTCCACTTCTCTAATGCTGTACCAAATGTTATACACATACCACACACCTTCCTGCAATGATGATTCATGTGTAAGGTTAATGGGAGAAATGTGTAATCATTTTATACAAATCCAAAGTCAGTTGCTTAGCTTAAGCATATGCACTCAATATGACAACTTGTATAATATATATATATAATGAAAAGTGTATACTGCACTGTGACCCCGCAATCCAGCAGCCGGCACGGCTGTAGACAAAGAGCTAAGTAGTTATAAAATAAATAAGTGCAGCGCTATGATTGCAAAAAAAAGGGAAAAATTGTATGTGATTCAAACATGTATGTGACAAAATGACACAAACTCTAACATAATAGATGTGAATGGATATTAAGCAATGTGCTAATATAGTGGCTGCACTACACACAAATTTTTTTGATTGAAAATGTATACTTTATTTTGCAAGAAAATATACAAAAAACAAATACTTAAACAGGGTACATTCCAATCTGTACTGCGACGCAGCGCATAAATACACTACATAACAATACATTGCCAAGCATACAAATAAATTACATTCATCCTGCGGTATGATGCCTAATGTGTTGTGCAGAGTGGTAATACCCCGAAACATCACATCATGCATGACGCCGCATTACCCTGAAAGCAGTACTTAAAAAACATTTCACAAAAAGTCCAGTCATACAGTCAAATAACATTCAAAAAGGGCAACGGGTGGGATGGGGGGGGGGGGTGGAGAAGGTGGGGCAGGGGAGGGAGTAAAAGAGTTCACAGGCCCAAAGCTTTATTTGAACTGCCAAAGAATACACGGGGGAGAGGGGGGGGGGTGGGGAAATCTTCAGACCTCCTCTTCCTCCTTGAAGTCCATCAGGTGATAGTCTCTGAGCAGACTGTGAACCAGTCTGCGACAGTCCTCGATGGACATCCTCTCCCGTTGGTGGATGAGGCACTTTCTGGCGCACCATAAAGCGTCCTTAAAGCAACACAGCACCCGCCAGGCACCGTCAATGTCCTCCTGTGAGTGAGTTCCACAGAAGAGTCCGTTCAACACACCAAAGTGTGTGATTACAGTCTGTGGCACAAAGTCTTTGAGTTCAGGTTCTAGGGCACTACACACAAATGTCCAAGTTGAACGAAATGATGAACTACAGTCCAATTAGGTTTGTGATCCAATACACATGTGAGAAGTTCCTGGCATTCCTGGGAACCTTGGAGTGAAAAAATGGAAGCAAACACCACCACCGTGAAAGAGGGAGGAGGCTTACCAGATAATATTGATTTGGTGGGGCATATACCACCCAAGTCAACAAGGCTTGTTGGGTTCAAACCACCCAATGGGGGACAGCAGATCCTGGAACTCCGTCAGTCGATCAACCTTAGACGGTCATGAGATGTTAGCTGGAGGTTCCAGGAGTCCCGGGGAGCATGGAAAATTGTTTATTGTCATAGGAAGGGTATCATGTGATAGAAAAAGGGGGCTGACATACCTCAAGGATACCAAGGATGTGATTGTCTAGCAGAATTTAATATTGAAGGTGACCTTATTATAGCCACAGCTGACGTCACATCCTTGTATACCTGTATTCCACATCAGAGAGGAATGGAGGCCGCACAAGAATTTCTGAATAGAGACATCACTCTTGCCACACCACAGGTTGAATTTATTTTGGATTATTTTTTATTTTGGAGCTTTTAGATTTTGCCACCCATCATAACTATTTTTGGTTTGATGGATGTTTTTATTCACAGCTCAAAGGTGTGGCGATGGGAGCCAAATTCGCTCCCAGTCCGTCCAACCTCTTTATGGCCAAGTGGGAGGAAGACGTTGTCTATGCCTTGGATCACCCACAGTTGAAACTGTGGGCCGGGTACATAGACAACGTCCTCCTCCTATGGGCTGGTACTTCGGAATCATTGGAGGAATTTTTCCTAACACTCAATGATAACGATCGCGGGATTGTCCTAACTTACCAGTCCAGTCCTTCCAAGATCAATTTTCTAGATCTTGTGATTGAAAGGTCAGAGCAACAATTTATATTGAGTACCCACTTTAAGGCTACCAACAGGAATGGGTTTATACCCACGGACAGCTGCCATCACAAGTCATGGCTGAGTTTGGTTCCTAAAAGCCAATTCCTGCGTTTACGCAGGAATTGTACTGACATCTCCACCTTTAGATCCCAAGCTAACATTCTGAGAGAAAGATTCCTCGACAAAGGATACAATCAGGCTGATGTTGATAGGGATCTCATCACGGTACTGAATACTGACCGAGCTCCTCTGTGATAAACCACAGCGAGAGGGCGATGATAATTTTAAATGGTCATTTCTTATCGGGTTTTCAACACAGCACAAACATATTAAGGGCATTTTCGAACGACACTGGGGAATTTTGAGGTATCATACCAGAGAGACCCAAGGTGGTATACCGAGGTGCGCCTTCACTCAAAAATAAGATTGCCCCTTCTATCATCAACCCTCCCATCAGGCCTTAATTCTTCCACAATTGGGTAGGATACTATCCTTGTAAAAAATGTTCTGTCTGTCAACATAATATCAGTGGACGCAGAACCACTAAGGAATTTCATTCGACTGTGACTGGTCGAGTCTATACCATTAAACAATTCTGCACCTGTGCCACAACTCATGTGGTATATTTATTGACTTGCCCTTGTGGGAAGCAATATATTGGTAGAACCATTCGCTCATTCACTGCTAGAGTCACTGAACACATTAATTTAATAAAATTGGGTAGTATTAAACATACAGTTCCCCGTCACTATCGACAACATCATGCACGCGACCCAAAAGGTACTCAATTTCTCATTATAGACAGATACATTGCCCCATGGAGGGGTGGAGCTAAAACCAAAGGGGTATCCAGACTTGAAACCTTCTGGATTTATGAATTACAGACTCACCATCCACAGGGGATGAACGTGGAGTGGGACATCAACTCTTTTATTAATAGAGCCTAATTGCCACATTATTTGGAACGTTTTTATCTTTTTTTTATTTCCTTTTTTATGTCTATTTTTAATGTCTATTTGCATATATATTTTTTGATACATTGTTTCCAATTCAATATGAATATCTATGTATATTATTAGCTTTTACTATATTCTACACAGATTGGAGCCATTGCTGTGCCTTCATTTGAAGCACTGCTTACAATTAATGTACACCCCAGACCTTGCTTTAGCCATGTCCATAGAATGGATTGCAACTTTTTTTTTTTTTTTTTTACTAACACAGGTTCATGCACTACAAATTTCGTTTTCTGCCATCCCCACTATGTGGGGCGGGCTTATTTTTTATATTCTCTTAGGTTTTGTATTTACCTATCTGTGGATGGGCATGTGACCCGTGTTTATTATGTGACACGTCCTCTATGTTTATCGTGCTATATCTGACTGTTATACCGGGCTTCGCCTCTGGAGGGAGGCTTAGTTGGTTTGCAGGGCGGAAGTCACCAATCCACACCTCAGTCCCATAATGAGGCTTGGTTGTGATGGAAGCCATATAGCCACGCCTCGACTTCATAGCGAGGTTTGGCTAATAGACCTGATGCTGCAACACACAAAGTAAAGATCTACAAAGAGGAAGTCACTTATCCAAGCCTCAGTTTCAAAACGAGACCTGTTTAGTTTGAGATGGCAGCCAGGCAACCATGCCTCGATTTCACAACGAGGCTTGGTTTACAGGCCTAGTGTTTTGGTGCATGGCGCACTGTGGGATGCATTCCGTTATGCCATTCGGAGGAGCTGGCTATCGCTATCATGCAATCCATTCCTATGTACAAACTGTTCCTTGATTTTTTGTTTTGTATTTAGACATGGAGACAGGAAGTGATGTCATTTGGGATCACTTCTGGTGCCAAGCAAACTCTGGGGTCACTATCTCCATTTAAGCAATGTTTTCTGGGGCGTCCACACCCCAGATAACGACTGTGCAGTCGAAATGCGTTGGTTAGACCTTCTGCTAACATCGCCTCATGCTTTTACATGCTGTATCAATTTCTTCCAAATGTGAGTGTTGAATTTATATTTTTAACCACTTGACCACTGGGCACTTAAACCCCCTTAATAACCAGACCAATTTTCAGCTTTTGGTGCTCTCACATTTTGAATGACAATTACTCAGTCATGCAACACTGTATCTATATGAATTTTTTGTCCTTTTTTTCACACAAATAGAGCTTTCTTTTGGTGGTATTTAATCACCGCTGGGTTCTTTATTTTTTGCGCTATAAAAGAAAAAAGACCGAAAAATCTGTAAAAAAATAAATTTTTCTTCGTTTCTGTTATAAAATTTTGAAAAGTAGTAATTTTTCTTCATATATTTTGGCCAAAATTTATACCGCTACATATCTTTGGTAAAAATAACCCAAATCGGTGTATATTATTTGGTCTTTGTGAAAGTTATAGCGTCCACAAGCTATGGTGCCAATAGCTGAAAATTGATCACACCTGAAGTACTGACGGTCTATCTCATTTCTTGAGACCCTAACATGCCAGAAAAGTACAAATACCCCCCAAATGACCCCTTTTTGTAAAGAAGACATTCCAAGGTATTTAGAAAGATGCATGGTGAGTTTTTTGAAGTTGTCATTTTTTCCCACAATTCTTTGCAAAATCAAGTTTTTTTTTTTCTTTTTTTTTTTTTCACAAAATTGTCATATTAGCAGGTTATTTCTCACACACAGCATATGCATACCACAAATTACACCCCAAAACACATTCTGCTATTACTCCCGAGTACGGCGATACCACATGTGTGAGACTTTTACACAGCGTGGCCACATACAGAGGCCCAACATGCAGGGGAGCGCCTTCAGGCGTTCTGGAGCACCCAGGCCAATTCTGACATTTCTCTCCTACATGTAAAAATCATTTATTTGCTAGAAAATTACATAGAACCCCAAAACATTATATATGTTTTTTTAGCAAAGACCCTAGAGAATACAATAGCGGTCATTGCAACTTTTTATCTCGCACGATATTTGCGCAGCAATTTTTCGAACGCGTTTTTTTGGAGAAAAAACAGTTTTTTGCTTTAAAAAAAAACAAAACAGTAAGGTTAGCCCAATGTTTTTGCATAATATGAAAGATGAAGTTACGCCGAGTAAATAGATACCTAACATGTCACCTTTCAAAATTGCACACGCTTGTGGAATGGCGCCAAACTTCGCCACTTAAAAATCCCCATAGGCAACGCTTTAAAATGTTTTACTGGTTACAAATTTTGAGTTACAGAGGAGGTCTAGGGCCAAAATTATTGCTCTCGCTGTACCGATCACAGCGATACCTCACATGTGTGGTTTGAACACCGTTTTCATATGTGGGCGGGACTTACATATGCGTTCGCTTCTGCATGCGAGCACACGGACAGGGGCGCTTTTAAATTTTTTAATTTTTTTTATTGTTCATTTTACTTTATTTATTTTAGTTTGACACTTTTTTCCAAAAAAAAAATTTTTTTGATCACTTTTATTCCTATTACAAGGAATGTAAACATCCCTTGTAATAGGAATATGGCATGACAGGTCCTCTTTACAGTGAGATATGGGGTCAATAAGACCCCACATCTCACCTCTAGGCTGTGCCTGAAATAAAAAAAAAAAAAAAAAAAAAAAAAAAGATCCTGGCTTCGATCGTAGCAGTGAGTCGGTAGAAGCACCGGAGGACGGCGGGAGGGGGGGACGTCCCCTCTCGCCTCCTGTAAGAACGATCAAGCAGTGGAACTGCCGCTATGAAAAAGCTGATATCTCAATGATGCCTGTAGCTGCACCCATCATTCATATATCCCCGCACAAAGTCAAGGACGTCGTATGACAGAAGGCGTGAAGTGGTTAAAACGCTTTTTTTTTTTAACACAAAGTTGTCCATTTATACAATATTTCTAACACATAACATGTACATAGCAAAAATGACACCCCAAAATAGATTCTCCTACTCTTCCTGAGTACGGCGATACCACATGTGTGAGACTTCCACAGCCTGGCCACATACAGAGGCTGGGTATGGCTGAGCATGGCTGGGTATGGGTGAGCATGGCTGGGTATTGCAGAGTATCGCCGAGTATGACTGGTTATGGCAGAGTATGGCTGGGTATCACCGAGTATTGCAGAGTATGGCTGGGTATCACCGAGTATTGCAGAGTATCGCTGGGTATTGCTGGGTATTGCAGAGTATGGCTGGGTATGGCAGAGTATTGCGGGTTATGGCAGAGTATTGCAGATTTTTGCGGGGTATTGCAGAGCATGGCTGGGTATGGCAGAGTATGGCAGAGTATGGCAGAGTATGGCTGGGTATCACAGAGTATTGCAGAGTATGGCTGGGTATTGCGGGGTATGGCAGAGTAATGCAGGATATTTCAGGGTATTGCAGGGTATGGCAGAGTATTGCGGGGTATTTCAGGGTATTGCAGGGTATGGCAGAGTATTGCGGGGTATGGCAGAGTATTGCGGGGTATTGCAGGGTATGGCAGAGTATTGCGGGGTATTCCAGGGTATGGCAGAGTATTGCGGGGTATTCCAGGGTATGGCAGAGTATTGCGGGGTATTCCAGGGTATGGCAGAGTATTGCGGGGTATTGCAGGGTATGGCAGAGTATTGCGGGCTATTCCAGGGTATGGCAGAGTATTGCGGGGTATTCCAGGGTATGGCAGAGTATTGCGGGGTATTCCAGGGTATGGCAGAGTATTGCGGGGTATTCCAGGGTATAGCAGAGTATTGCTGGGTATGGCAGAGTATGGCAGAGTATGGCTGGGTATCACAGAGTATTGCAGAGTATGGCTGGGTATTGCGGGGTATGGCAGAGTAATGCGGGATATTTCAGGGTATTGCAGGGTATGGCAGAGTATTGCGGGGTATTTCAGGGTATTGCAGGGTATGGCAGAGTATTGCGGGGTATTGCAGAGTATTGCGGGGTATTGCAGGGTATGGCAGAGTATTGTGGGGTATTGCAGGGTATGGCAGAGTATTGCGGGGTATTTCAGGGTATGGCAGAGTATTGCGGGGTATTTCGGGGTATTGCAGGGTATGGCAGAGTATTGCAGGGTATGGCAGAGTATTGCGGGGTATTGCAGGGTATGGCAGAGTATTGCGGGGTATTGCAGGGTATGGCAGAGTATTGCGGGGTATTCCAGGGTATGGCAGAGTATTGCGGGGTATTCCAGGGTATGGCAGAGTATTGCGGGGTATTCCAGGGTATGGCAGAGTATTGCGGGGTATTCCAGGATATGGCAGAGTATTGCGGGGTATTCCAGGGTATGGCAGAGTATTGCGGGGTATTCCAGGGTATGGCAGAGTATTGCGGGGTATTCCAGGGTATGGCAGAGTATTGCGGGGTATTCCAGGATATGGCAGAGTATTGCGGGGTATTCCAGGGTATGGCAGAGTATTGCGGGGTATTCCAGGGTATGGCAGAGTATTGCGGGGTATTCCAGGGTATAGCAGAGTATTGCGGGGTATTCCAGGGTATGGCAGAGTATTGCGGGGTATTCCAGGGTATGGCAGAGTATTGCAGGGGTATTGCGGGTTATGGCAGAGTATTGCGGGGTATTCCAGGGTATGGCAGAGTATTGCAGGGGTATTGCGGGGTATGGCAGAGTATTGTGGGGCATTGCAGAGTATTGCACAGCATTGCAGGGCATGCAGAGTAGTGGGGATGGCTGAGCATGGATGGATGGATGGCTGGCTGGATGTCACTGTGCAGCGTTGTGGGCACTACAGATGCAGCCCACAACGCTGCAGCCATCCATCCACCCCCTCTCCGCTCACAGTGTACCGATCGGTACACAGGAGGGGAGGAGAGGAACCGGCGTCATCAGATGACGCCGGTTTGTTTACATGTGATCGCGCCGTCATTTGACTGCACGATCACATGGTAAACGGCCGCGATCAGCGGCCATTTACCGGGATCCGTGATGCGCCGGGTACTCTGGACCCGGCGGTCACGGATGCTCTCGAGTGCGCGCCCTAGGGGGCGCGCGAGAGCAGAATTCTGGGAGGACGTCCCTGGACGTCCTCCCAGAGTTAAGCAACCGCCCTGTAGCCGTCATTTGGCTATGGGCCGGTTGTTAAGTGGTTAATAAACCACCTCCTTTTTAAACAATATCATGCTATGTCAGCCCCCTTTTTCTATTACATGATACCCTTCCTGTGACAATAAGCTTCCATGCTCCCCGAGACTCCTGGAACCTCCAGCTAACATCTCATGACCGTCTAAGGCTGATTGACTGACGGAGTTCCAGGATCTGCTGTCCCCCATTGGGTGGTTTGAACCCAACAAGCCTTGTTGACTTGGGCGGTATATGCCCCGCCAAGTCAATATTATCTGGTAAGCCTCCTCCCTCTTTCACGGTGGTGGTGTTTGCTTCTATTTTTTCACTCCAAGGTTCCCAGGAATGCCAGGAACTTCTCACATGTGTATTGGATCACAAACCTAATTGGACTGTATTTCATCATTTCGTTCAACTTGGACATTTGTGTGTAGTGCAGTCACTATATTAGCACATTGCCTAATATCCATTCACATCTATTATGTTAGAGTTTGTGTCATTTTGTCACATACATGTTTGAATCACATACAATTTTCCCCTTTTTTTTGCAATCATAGCACTGCACTTATTTATTTTCTAACTTGTATAATATACCTGTGATTTTTGCAGGCTCTTCAAATATTAAATAGTAAAAAGTTTGGAGGGACATGTTATAAACCTATACTTAAATGATACAATATGCCTAAAGAAAGCTTGCATTGTGAAATAAAGTACTATTCCCATAAAATAGTCACAAATGTTCCCACCACTGAAAAATTATGCAAGGAGAATTAGTAAAATTGTATCTATAGCCCAAACTCTGTTCTGGTAAGAACTATAGTATCATGGTGTTCATTAGGGGTAAATCTCGAGTGATGATACAGGCAGCAAAACCTAACAAAGGTTCTCATACTTCCACACTGTATCCAAAACTTAAAAATAATTTTGGCCAAGATCGGATAAGATGTACACTCATGTCTCCTTCTTCCCCTGCTATTCCTCCTCCCCTTCCATCTTCACCTCCTCCTACCCCCGTACTCCCTTTATGGGGATCATTCCCAGCAGAATCACATTTGATGAGGAACTGTTGTAAAAAGCCTCTTTTCTCCACCTCCTCTTCCCTATAATCCTACTCCCTTTCCTCCTTCACTTTTTTTTTCTATGTGATTAGGGCATGAGGGGAGATTCTGGGCTTACATATAGATCATTGCCAGCAGAACAATATCTGGTGAAGAACTGTTAGCACTTCAACTGCTTAGATATGAGCTATTGGGTGCCAAGGATGTACCACTGGCTGGATGTGGCCCAATATGTGCTTAACATACTAGCTTGCCCTACTGCACGTGTCATGCCAGAGAGGGCCTGCAGTTGGGGAATTTGTGACCAAGAAGCTGAATTTTAATAAAGCAAATCAGAGCTGGATAACAGAGAACTGCTAAACACCCAATGCAGATGTTACTGATAAAATGAATACATTTATTTTATATACATTTAACTAAGAAAAGATCAAACATCCACTATGAATATCCCTAGGGGATGGATAGATGCCAAGAGCAAGGGTTCCAAGATGGGTGGACCATTTTGTCAAAACGGTCCAGCAGTGCCCTCAATGAGAAGGGGAAACAGAGTGTAGTATTACAAGTTTAAGTTTAAAAGGAGTAAACTTGCATAAAATACAGTCAAACACATGCAGCATCCTGGCGGCAGGGGCGTGCAGTCAGGGGAGGTAGGCGAGGCAGAGCCTCACCTGCCATGAACATTAACAAAAAAAAAAATAGAGCTTTGAGATTTGAAGGTTGGCGACCTGAGGTTACAGAGACCCCAAATTTGGGGAGTAGGTAGCCTAATGCCCCGTACACACGGTCGGACTTTGTTCGGACATTCCGACAACAAAATCCTAGGATTTTTTCGGACGGATGTTGGCTCAAACTTGTTTTGCGTACACACGGTCGCACAAAGTTGTCGGAATTTCCGATCGCCAACAACGCGGTGACGTTAAGCATGTACGACGACACTAGAAAAGGCCAGTTCAGAACCAAGCGCGGCACCCTTTGGGCTCCTTTTGCTAATCTCGTGTTAGTAAAAGTTTGGTGAGAGACGATTCGTGCTTTTTCAGACTCGTGGCTTTCAGATCGTTTTCTGCGGTTCAGTTTGTGCTTGTGGGTTTGTATCTGCTCTTCAGTGCGTGCAAGCAAGTTCCGCGTGACTTTAAGTAGTCATTGTGTTCTTGTTCGTTTGTTACTGTTTTTCAGGTCGCTCTTCACAGGCCTTGCTGTTCTTCAGTGCGTTCTGTTACTTCGTTCTGAGCAGCCGACCGTTTTCTAGCCATGTTGCGTATACGTACTCCTCGTAGAGTTCGTGCTGTGCGGGGGCTTGGTGTTGGGGTCCTGACCTTGACACAAGTCCAGTCCATGAACAGGGTGGGGAGGAGTTCATGGACCAAGAATTGGTTGCTTCAGCGTGACCAGTTCTCTCATATGGCTTTGCTCCGTGAGATCCGTGAGATTAATCCTGATGATTTCAGGAACTTTCTCAGGATGATGGACCCCGTGTTTCACCGTCTGCTGGCTTTGCTGACCCCTTATATTAGCAGGCAGGATACCTGCATGAGGCAAGCCATCACTCCGGAGCAGAGGCTGGTCGCTACCCTGCGGTACTTGGTGACAGGGAGAAGCCTGCAGGACTTGAAGTTCTCGACAGGCATCTCCCCGCAGGCTCTGGGGATCATAATCCCAGAGACCTGCTCTGCCATCATACAGGTCCTGCAGAAGGAGTATATGAAGGTAAGATTTTTATCCTTTAATCTCACATTTTTTTGTATTTAATGATTGATAATATATTGTATTTCTTTCCTCATTCCCTAATTACCATGATTGGAATATGCTGTGAATGTCCCCTTTGTGCTCATGCATGCTGGATTTTTATGTAATTAATTTTTTAGTCCTTCATACAGATTGGCCTTCAATAACCTCCCCAGCATGCTCTCCTGCCCTATATTCACCTCATGTAGTCACTTAACAATGTATTTTGTCAGCTCCATAGTAGTGCTTTACCCCAAACACCCCCTAAAATGTTTAGAAATGTGATTTGTGCTTTCAATTCAGATGAAGTCTTATAAGACGAAACACGTCGGGAGACTCCACTGCCTGCCATAATTTTACTTGAAGCGCTTTTTTTACTACAGAAATGTAAGTTGTTTACTTATTTTAATAAATTAGTTTTACAAAACGGTATTATGCTATGTGGCCCCCCTTCTTTATTTCATATGGGCTATTCCTTTGAGATGATCCATGGGAAGGTTTGCCATCCATTTTAAAGAAAGTTCCCTCACGGTTCTGGATACGTTTGGAGTTTTTGCTGCCATCCAGTTGGGAGGTCCTTCCTTTTATTGCCTGTTGGTGATACAAGCTAGATTGACTCATTGAACGTATGTTCTTATGAGTTCAATTCCTCTGGTAAGCCTTCACTCTCTCTGTGTGGAGGGTCCATCACACCTAATTTTTTGCATGGGTTATCCACGTGGTGATTAAGGAATTCTATATACCCTTTGGATTAACAACAGTCTTCTGTATCTGAAGGGACATCTGAAGAGCACCAGAGACTGTATTTTTGCACATTGTGGACTGACATAGACTTTTCCTTTCATATTCTTATATATAAGTTATATCATAAGCTTGTAAAATCTCTAGCGCTACACTTGTTTGTGCACTTAGTGCTTTAAATTCAAGCAGAGTGCCAGAGACTTTTTTTTTGTGGTGTACCCAAATCATTTTTATTAACCCTCCCTCCCCCCAACTGCTAAGTCAGCTGATCCCAATTCTCTATCTATCCTCAATCATCTATCTGCTGACTTTGCCAAACCCATACACACTATACCCATCTCTTTTGTGGTCAGCTTTATGGATGAATTACCCAAAGCATGTAGTGCAAGGGCCTGCCTGTATACTTTCAAATGGTACTGTTTAAACTTTTTATATCCTATTATTATCTTGACAGGTAATAGCAGAATGTCCAAATGTCCTCAAATGTGTACAGTGTGTATTTATATCTTTGTATTATGACACTTCCTACCTGTCCAGTGGGCTGTCAATAGTGTAACTAAGGAGGGGCTGTTCCAAGTAATACCCTGTATTTAGGCATTCATCTCTCAACGAAGTGGAGAGGGTTACCTGTCCAAGATTTCCCCACCCCCCATAATGTTAGAAATGGCCCATGAGGGGGGGGGAGGGGGAATATGATAGGTGTACCTTATACTTTGGTGTTGTTAAATTCCCCTTAATAAATGCTATCTGGAGGTTGGCCAAGAATGTTTGTGTCTAATCTGCTTGCCATGTTTATGTGCAAAAATATTAATTTATTTTTGTTTTCCTCAACAGTTTCCTTCCACGCCACAGGAATGGCAGACTATGGCCTCCCAATTTGCCCAGCGTTGGGACTTTCCTAATTGTAGAGGGGCAATTGATGGGAAACACGTCCACATCGTCCCACCACCCAACTCAGGGTCCTACTATTTCAACTATAAGGGGTTCAATAGTATTCTGATGTTGGCGGTGGTGTCGGCTACTTATGAGTTCCTGTATGTGGATGTGGGAAAGAATGGCCGGATGTCTGATGGTGGAGTCATCGCCCAGACGGAGTTCTACAGGCATCTCCAGAATGGCAGCTTGGACTTGCCACCTCCAGAGGACAATGTGGAAGGACTCCCATTCGTCTTCATTGCTGATGAAGCGTTTGCGCTGGGGGACCATCTTATGCGGCCATTCCCTATGAGGACCCTCACCCCGGAACAGAGGGTTTTTAATTACCGGCTGGCCAGAGCCAGAAGAGTGGTGGAGAACACATTTGGAATCCTGGCCAGCCGATTCCACCTATTTCTGACACCCATCCATATGGCGGAGTATAAACTTAATCATATAATCCTGGCGTGCTGTATTCTCCATAACTTTTTACGCAAACATTCGGCCAACTATGCTGGCTCTGTTGGGCCTGAGGCCGGAATGATACATGAAACAACACTGACGGCGCTTGAAAGTGGCCGTCCTGGCTTGCCCTCCCTGAGTGCCCGTGATGTCCGGTTACGATACCTGGAGTTCTTTGCGGGTAGGGGGGCCATCAATATGCCAGCAAGTTTGTGAAGCCTTTATCAAATAAAAAAGCAAAAAAAAGAAAATCTTTGTGGACATTTACTGCTTGTGTTTGTTTTAGCTGACCCTGACAGAAATGTGTTGAGTCCAGAAAATGGCGTGATTGTGTAACCTTATACAAAGCACTGTTGGGTGTTATTTACTAAAGGCAAAGACACTTTGCACTACAAGTGCACTGAAACTGCACTTGTAGTGCAAAGAGGATTTGCCCTTAGGAAATAACCCCCATTTTCACAGAAAACACCAATTACATCGCCAACAAAGTGTTTTAGCGTTGACGCAATAATCCACACATTCTTGTTTAACAATCTCTTTAATACCTGCACAATCACATGTGCATTTAGAAAAGGTTTTTCTAACCAACCAACATGTTTGTTGTATAACAATATTTGGGGTAGCATTATAAAACAGATAAATGTCCATTTAAGATAAAACAGGCATGTGTAAAACCAACAAGAAAGACACAAATCTTGAACTTAGAAAGTTCACATTTGGTAGAACTTGAAGGCAATATCAGACATGAGTATTTAGGAACTGTGTTTGATATTGCGTTCAGATGGGGTGAAGTCACCCCAGGAAAAGCCAAATTTGGAAGATGCACACAAATTTCCCAATGTCAACATGTGCTAGCTGCCATCACGGGGGATCAAGGGACGTGTTTTGGGGGAGAAACCACTTCCTCTCAGCTACTTTATTATTGAGGAAGGGATTGCACCCCCAAAACGCGTCCATTGATCTCCCGTGATGGCAGATAGCACATGTTGGCACGCTGTGTGCATCCTCCAAATTAGGCTTTTCTACAAATCTTTAAAACATTTTGAACATTGGAGCACACAAAAAAACAAAGGGATTGGGAGGGGTTTTAAACTCGCCCCAAAACATCAATGATGTTTTTATCTTTTAGAATAACATCATTGATGTTTTTCTTGAGGTTTTCCAATTGTAAATTACACCCCATGATCTCCCCGATCAGGATCTGAGCACTTTCTGATGTGAAAGGATCTGGATCCACAACATCACGATCACCTAAAAAGAGAGAAACCCAAAAAAAAAAGGTATCAAAAATATGGCGGCATCCATCTCTTACCTGAGCCTGTGGTCGCAGACACTCACCTGTTGTGGTGACAATTTCTACCACGTCTTCTTCCTCCTCCTGCACTTCTTGAGTTGGGGGTATTTCCCCTTCTTCCAGAGGTGGGGGGTCTCTGGTCTCCTCGGATGAGGGGTGTCCTCCGAGTCTTTTCTCCCCTATGTAAAACAAAAATGCTATACTTAGCACACAGTGATTTGATGGCAGAATTATAAATAGGAAATATTGCTTGGAAGTGGGGTACAATTGTCTATTTTGGCAGAGTTCCAAAATGTAGCATTTTCAGTGTGCTTTGTCAAGCTTCAATACTTTACCTGTTTGGTACAAGCTTCACAGATGTAGCCCCCCCATAGTATACACTGGAGCACCTGTGTGGCCCCCTAATAAAAATGGTGTTCTTGTGTCCCACACTAGTGCTCCAGTGTCCAGATGTGAAAACAGCTGCTGAGTGTCCTCTCCTTACACAGAATCTAGTTTGCATTTCATTCTAGTAACAAAGCCATCTACACAACCAAAATAGTTTCTGACAAGTAGGGCGTAAAAATTGTGGCCAAATGCATATGGCCTAAACAATGGTGTTTTATAGGCCGAAAGAAAAATGTTTGATACGAACGAATAATGTACCCATGAACATGAAATTTGCCATTTAAAAATGTACACTTGTAAGAAAAGCACATGGAGCAGCACGAACGTAAGAAACATAAAGAATAGGAACACAGGACAACTACTTACTTTTTTGCAGCACTCTCCGGATCTTTCTGTACTGCTCATGTTCTCGTAATTTCAGGTCCGACCACCGTTTCCTGAGCTGATCTTTCGATCGACGTACCCCGAAATTCCGGTGCAGACTCCTGACCACTTTCGCCATGATCTTGGCCTTTCTGACATTGGGGTTGGGGTAAGGTCCATACTTTCCATCATAGTCGGCCTTCTTCAGGATATCCACTGTCTCCAACATCTCCCCATATTTGAGGCCTTAAATCTCCTTCTGGATTGTGACGTTTCAGGCTCCGGGCTTTCCTCCTCCTCCTCCTCGTTACTATAATTAGCACGCACCTGCTGTGTATCCGCCATGCGCTCTTCCCCCACTGCGCAGAACGAAAAGGGGCGGGGAATAGACTAGAAAGAATGTCAGGGGCGGGCGGAGTTACAGGCATTCGCAGTGTGTATAAAGCGTAACACGCGTGCGTATTACGTACGATCTGTGAGCGGAGGAAGGAGCATCGAAAGCACCGATCGTGATAACGAAGGTAAGATCTAAACTTGGGCCTATACTGCTTCGAAATTGAAGCCTATATTGTAACAAGATTAGGAGAGTTTGGCCTGACCTTAGGGTTTGTCTTGTGTTGTGTCTTCCAGAGAAAATGGATGGCTTCAATGACCACAATTTCCTCCCCCTGTTCATAGACAAATACAGGGAGCTGCCCTGTCTGTGGCAGGTGAGACATCCTCATTATAATCATAAACAAAAGAGGCAGGCAGCGCTGGAGAAACTGCTGGAGTTGGTGAAACCGGTGGTCCCCACAGCAACCATCCCCTATTTATAAACCAAAGTTGGTGGCCTGAAGAGCACTTATCTTAGGGAGCGCAAGAAGGTCACAGATTCCCAGAGGTCCGGAGCTGCAGCAGATGACATTTATGTCCCCAGGCTGTGGTACTATGAGAGACTGCGATTTCTGTCAGACCACACTGAAGTCAGGGAATCCCTCTCCACTCTTCCTTCCACTCTTCCTTCCACCCTAGCTGAGGCTTCCGATGTCCAACCTGGGCCTTCCAGCCAGGAAGAAGTGGAGGAGCCCAGCTGGAGTCAGGTATAGCATTCCTCTACAGATTTCTGGACAATAAAGAAATGATGTTTACTAGATGTTATTATTGATCACTAATTGCTGATTGAAAAAAGTTTTTTACATATCAATAGACAGTAGTGGGCAAAAATAATTGGGACAAGAATGAAAAATGCTGGGCTCAGAATGCTAGTCTGTTATATTTGTTAACATTCAATTTGCAACAGTCAGGAGGTGAAAATTGTGTGTGATTGATGAATAAAAAAACTAAAACTATGTCCCTTTTTCATACACAGGAAGACTTCAGCCAGGAGGAGGTTGTGGAATGTGGCAGTCAGGAGGAGGCTGGGATTAGTGGCAACCAGGAGGAGGCGGGGCTAAGTGTCAGCCAAGAGAAGCCTGGGACCAGTCGCAGCCTGACTGAATCGCAGGTTCCTCCCCTCCGCCTTCCATATAAAAGAGCGAGGAAGGCGACTCCCATGCAGGATTCAGCGCTCAGGCTCATTCAGGAGGCTTCTGCGTCCCTCCGAGCCTTACCCACTCCTGAAGAGGCCTTTGCCTGCATGGCTGCCACCAAACTGCAGGGCATGCACGAGGGTCAATGCCTCCTGTGTGAGCAACTTATTTATAAAGTCCTAACTAAGGGGGTGAGTGGGGAACTAACACCCAAGACCGACGTGATTGAGTTGGACCATCCTCCTCCTCCTCCTCCTGCTGCTACAACTCCACCATCAGAGCTACCGCGTGGAAGGAAGCATGGAAGAAAGACCAGAGAGTGATGACCCTGGGTTCAGTCTGGTCTGACAAAAGCTGCAGTCTCTCGTATGACCACAGCCTGGGGACACAGATGTCATCTGCTGCTTTCCGGATCTCTGGGACTTCTGGACCAGACTGCACTCCCTTAGATAAGGACTCCTCAGGCCACCAATTTTGCTTGAAAATAATTGATGTCTGCCCTGGGGGTCCAAGGCTTCGCCAGTTTCTGCAGTTTCTCCAGTGTTGCCTCCCTCTTTGTTTAGTTGTGAGCCCTTAATAAAAGTTTTATTTTGGAAAATTATACTCTCCTGTGTGTTTTCATCCAAAAAGGACAGTTTGTTGGTGACGATTCAGGTACATTTCTAACATAAAATGTGAAATTAACAAGGGACAACAACACCAAACAATCTCCTACAGATTAAATAGAACAACATATCAATGGTGTTGTGGTAACTTGACACAAAAAACACACACAAAAATTTTCAGGAGTACAAATAAAAATCCCAAAAACAAAAAATAAGCCTTGAAAAAAATACAAACCAAAAAAAAAATAATCGGCCTTAAAAACAAAAAAAAAAAAACAACACCAAAATAATGATGTCAGATGTGACAAATCAAAATATATTGAGGGAATCCCGATAAATAGTAAAGAAATACGTTTGTGAGAAGTCTGTGTGAATATGAGCAGCAAAAATACTTAATTCTTGTCACATTATAAAGAAGAAGAGAGTGCGCTGTATTAAACCATTTTTAACATTGCAGCGTAACGAAAGTGCTGTATCCATTGCGAACGCTAATTTTACCAGACCGAGCTGTTCCGTGTCGGAATTTATTCTGAGCATGCGTGGCACTTTGTGCGTCGGAACAGGCCACACACGGTCGGAATTGACGCGATCGGATTTTGTTGTCGGAAAATTTTATATCCTGCTCTCAAACTTTGTGTGTCGGAAAATCCAATGGAAAATGTGGAGCCCACACACGGTCGGAATTTCCGACAACACGGTCCGATCGGACATTTTCCATCAGAAAATCCGACCATGTGTACGGGGCATAAGTCCTACCCCACCACTGGTTCCTACCCCACGACCTATGGTTCCGGAGATACAGGGGTCCTTGCGCAGCCTTTTAGAAGCTACATACAGAGCAGCCAGTTTAAATACAAGCAGGCACACTCTGTTTGCAGCAGACTGAGAGGTTGAGCTCAAAGTGCCTCTCCTCACTTCTTGTCAGAGGCACTGAGCTCAGTGGACAGCTTGGAGTCTTGGACCAATGGTAAAGTACTATTAGCCCCAGCTGTCCAATAAAAATGCTGCAGAGGAGGCACGCCTCTCACTGCAGTGTCATAGAAGGGGGATGTGTCTAAAAGACAAATGCTCCCTTCCAAGCCCAGCCCTCTTACCTACAAGGAAAAAACATGGGTTTATGGGTATAAGATTTACCCACAATCCCATGTTTTTCTCACACAGTTAAGAGGGAGAATGAGAACCTGCTGCTGTTGAAAAGGTGCTGTTATATTTAAGCTAAATCATATATTATTATGCTTTATGTTATAAGATAATAATTTATTATTTATCTATTTACTGCGAAATTGCTGGTTTGAATTTATAACTTCAAACTTCTGTAATTTGCCCGTTAAGCCACCTGCTTGAGTACAGTTTTTGAAAATATAGTAAATGACCTTAAAAACAATATATAATAATTATTTGTGTAGCACCCTGATGTCTAGCACAATACACGTCCACCCAGACAGCCGTCCAGGTGGCACAGAACCCCGATCACCTGACCTCCCCCAAATAAATAGGCTCTCCCAGCAGGCCAAGGGACCCAAGAAAATCCCTTCCCATTGGCTGAGATACCCTGTCTATTCCTAATCTGCCTGGGCTGCTAGGCTGGAGTTTGGGCCTATCCCAGGCACATCTGGCTGCTAGGCTGTCTGAGGGCCTATCCAGAAGCAAGAGAGCAGCATAGGGTTGGGATTGCGGCTTGCAGTCCAACCAGAAGTGACGGTTCTGCTGGCCGGAGAACCTGTCGTGGTCGAAGGTACAGGGGAAGATGTCACCACTAAGGGACCAACCACCTTGTTACCAGGTATATATACATATATGTGCCAGCGCACAAGACCAATGATCATACAATGTGATATACAATAAATTATACAGTGAACTGAAGATAAAAAGCGAATAGGACTATAGTTGCTGGATTATATAAAATGTCCATACCATTTCGCCAATGTAGTATAAAAACTGTGATGGGAAAATAAAAAGTCCTTATATGAGAACCAGCGCTGAGGGCAGGCTTTCCTGGTGAGCGAAGTCAGCTCTCTAAGTAAACACGAGAAGAAAAACAGGAGAAAGCGCCTCTGAGTGCAGGTATTTATTTGTAGCAATAGACAAGTAATCCACACTTACAATAAGGTTAGGGAAGTATGGCTCCGGCGGGGAAAATATCCTGGATTAGTCCCAGCGTCCATGGCAAGAAGCTGCAAGGTAGTTCCGAAGGGATGGCCGCAGTCCCCCGCAAGGCAAGATTAGCAGCTGGGCTGGATGGAAGCCCCGTTGGTCCGACAGGACGCCCGTGGGCGTGTGACGTCACCAGGATAGAACAGACCACAACGGGTTTCAGAGCATGCGCAAGGCTCACACTGGGAATGCCCGCTCCTTTCTCAAGTGTAGGGTGAACGGGAGAGGAGGGGGTCTTAAGTAGCTCCATGCTATTTATGTATATTGTTAAGGATGAGCCAAAAGTTATACTGATAAAGATAATTAAGAACAAATCAAGGATAATGATAATGACAATAATTATAGGACACAACATAAATAATAACGGTCCCTAAAAAACTAGATTATTGTGTCATGCCAATTATAAGCATAATCGCATTGACACGATAATATATCATGTGATGACGGCATCTGCCTAAAAGATGGAGGCTATATAAGAATACTATGGGTAAAAGATTAGGAGTGAAAAATTATGAGTAAAAAATTATTATTGTTATTATGGGTTAAAGATGCATTACACTAGAAAGAACATTATGGCCGGGTGGAACTAAAACCCCTGGCAAAAATGATGGAATCACCAGTCCCTGAGGATGTTCCTTCAGTTGTTTATTGTTGTAGAAAAAAAGCAGATCACAGACATGGCCAAAAACTAAAGGCATTTCAAATGGCAACTTTCTGGCTTTAAGAAACACTAAAAGAAATCAAGAAAAATAATTGTGGTGGACAGTAACAGTTAGATTTATAGAACAAGCACAGGGAATAAATTATGGAATCACTCAATTCTGAGGAAAAAATTATGGAATCACCCTGTAAATTTTCATTACAAACACTAACACCTGCATCAGATTACATCTGCTTGTTAGTATGTAGGAAAAGAGGGTAAATCATCACGCAGTGTTGCACAAGATGTTGGTTGTTCACAGTTGGCTGTGTCTAAAACATGGACCAAATACAAACAACATGGGAAGGTGGTTAAAGGCAAGCATACTGGTAGACCAAGGAAGACATCAAAGCGTCAAGACAGAAAACTTAAAGCAATATGCCTTGAAAACAGAAAATGTACAACAAAATAAATGAGGAACAAATGGGAGGAAACTGGAGTCATCATCTGTAACCGAACTGTAAGAAACCGCCTAAAGGAAATGGGATTTACATACAGAAAAGCTAAAAGAAAGCCATCTCTAAACACAAAAAAACAAGGTTACAATGGGCTAAGGAAAGGCAATCGTGGACTGTGGATGATTGGATGAAAGTCATATTCAGTGATGAATCTCGAATCTGCATTGGGCAAGGTGATGATGCTGGAACTTTTGTTTGGTGCCGTTCCAATGAGATTTATGCAGACGACTGTCTGAAGAAAACATGCAAATTTCCACAGTCAATTATGATATGGGGCTGCATGTCAGGTAAAGGCACCTGGGAGATGGCTGTCATTAAATCTTCAATAAATGCACAGGTTTACATTGAAATTTTGGACACTTTTCTTATCCCATCTATTGAAAGGATGTTTGGGGATGATGAAATCATTTATCAAGATGATAATGCATCTTGCCATAGAGCAAAAACTGTGAAAAAATTCCTTAAAGAAAGACACATAAGGTCAATGTCATGGCCTGCAAACAGTCCAGATCTCAATCCAATTGAAAATCTGTGGTGGAAGTTAAAGACAATGGTCCATGACAAGGCTCCAACCTGCAAAGATGATTTGGCAACAGCAATCAGAGAAGGCTGGAGCCACTCATTAAGTCAATGCCTCAGAGACTGCAAACAGTTATAAAAGCCAGAAGTGGTGCAACAAAGTACTAGTGATGTGTTGGAGTGTTATTTTGTTTGTTTGTTTTTCATGATTCCATAATTTTTTACTCAGAATTGAGTGATTCCATAATTTATTCCCTGTGCTTGTTCTATAAACCTAACTGTTACTGGCCACCACAATTATTTTTCTTTATTTGTTTTAGTGTTTCTTAAAGCCAGAAAGTTGCCATTTGAAATGCCTTTAGTTTTTGGCCATGTCTGTGATCTGCTTCTTTTCTACAACAATAAACAACTGAAGGAACATCCTCAGGGACTGGTGATTCCATAATTTTTGCCAGGGGTTGTAATAATGACAATTACTGAGAATCTATGTACAATGCGTTAATGTGCATACATATCTGTGGAGGTACATGTCAAAGGATGTGTAATTATGTGCAAAGAGATAGAGAGAAAAGAAAGGAAAAAAGGGGAAAGGAAAAAGGAGAGGGAGAAAGGGGGGGGGGGGGGAGGGAGGGGAAAGGGGGGGGAGGGAGAAAAAAGGAAAAAGGAAGGAGATTTATCATGAGATGCTATATGATGGTGTTAAAAGGAAAAAAGAAAGAAAACCTGCGCTACCAAGCAAAAATGAGTGTGATCTGCAGCTGCAACAAAAACCACAAATATCAATGAGGTGAAAAATTTAAATAAAAAGAAAAAAATTTGTGCGCTTGCATTAGATACTTAAATCTATATTCCTGTGTGATTGTCATAAATAGATGAATAAATGAATAAACACCATCAGAGTTAATTTTAAGTGTAAGTGAATAAAAAGTCGCTATGCGACACAGCAAATAGCGATATGTAAATCAAATACTAATATTAACCATTCCATACAGATAAATATAGAAAACTTGTGTGCAAAAAACAAGGTTATTCCACCCAAGTGCAAAGTCATAAGTGAAAGAGTTCAAAATTGCGTCATGAGTCGCAAAAAAAATGCATATCCAAAGTTCATAAGTTGCATTCCTTAGTGTGTATAAAGGAATAAGGGGACGTGAAGGGACCTCCAACCACCAGTGGATCTCTGGTGCAATTCTGTCTTAATCTTCAATACTGGCCTTTAGGGATATTTTTGACCCACTGTGGGTGATGGCAGCTATCGAAATGTAAGTAGGAGTTCCCAGCAGTGGGTTTGGTGTAGTTTCGTGAAAGGATACAATTATTGTCGTGGAAAAGTTCGAGATCTAAAAAGGAGAGACTTTCGACATTGTGTACAAATGTAAAGGAAAGGCCTAAATTATTGGTTGGAGATAAAACCGTCAATCGAGGACGAGGGGCCGTCCCAGATGACGATAATATCGTCTATGTATCTGCCATAGAACACCAGATGTTTGGTAAAAGGGTTATTATTCCATATAAACCAGTCTTCCCACAGCCCCATGGTCAGATTAGCGTAAGATGGGGCAAAATTGGTCCCCATGGCTGTACCATGGGTCTGTAGGTAAAAATCATCATCGAAGTGGAAGTAGGTGTGGTTTAGACAAAAAGAGGTAGCTTCTGAGATGAGTATGGCCTGTTTTGCGTTTTGCGTAATTTAGGCCTTTCCTTTACATTTGTACGCATATTCTCTACAAACATTGGAACATTTTAAAACAGGATCCCCATCTTAATACTAGTCTTAGTGACAGACCCAAGGTCACTTATAGAAGGGCCCCAACACTGAAAAACAAGATAGCGCCCAGCAAACTAAAAATCACCAAACCGGAAAATCCCTTGTGTCTTATCCCTCTCACTGGTATGTATAGATGCAACAAATCGTTATGCAAAACCTGTGCTTTTGTGATACATGGACAACGTAGTTTCCAATACAAGGACAAGACATATCAGTTAGAAGGATTTTACAACTGCTCAACTGAATATGTAGTGTACAATTCGCCCATTACGACAACGTTTTGGTAAACATCGTCGGTTCATAGAGAAAGGCTGTGATGAACATAGCGTTCCTCGCCACTTCTTAGAACACCATAATCAATCCATTGCAGGCCTACAGGTGTGGGTTATTGAATCTATACCCCGCAACTTGTCAGAAGCTGAACGCTTTTCCAAGTTGTGTAAACGCGAAACCTATTGGATATACACCCTAGACACTCTTGCGCCCAATGGGTTGAATGAAGAAATAGAAGTTAACACCATCATATAGCATCTCATGATAAATCTCCTTCCTTTTTCCTTTTTTCTCCCCCCCCTCCCTTTCCCGCCTTGTTTCTTCTTCTCCCTTCTTTACCCTCCCCCCCTTTCCCCTCCCTTCCCCCCCCCCCCTTTCCCCTCCCTTTCCCCCCCCCTTCTCCCTCTCCTTTTTCCTTTCCCCTTTTTTCCTTTCTTTTCTCTCTATCTCTTTGCACATAATTACACATCCTTTGACATGTACCTCCACAGACATGTGTGCACATTAACGCATTGTACATAGATTCTCAGTAATTGTCATTATTAGTTCCACCCAGCCATAATGTTCTTTCTAGTGAAATACATCTTTAACCCATAATAACAATAATCATTTTTTACCCATAATTTTTCACTCCTAATCTTTTACCCATAGTATTCTTATATATCCTCCATCTTTTAGGCAGATGCCGTCCTCACATGATATATTATCATGTCAATGCGATTATGCTTATAATTAGCATGACACAAAGTCATAATAATCTAGTTTTTTCGGTACCGTTATTATTTATTTTGTGTCCTATAATTAATGTCATTAGCATTATCCTTGATTTGTTCTTAATTATCTTTATCATTACTACTTTTGGCTCATCCTTAACAATATACATAAATATATTATTACTTTTTTTCACATTATATATATATATATATATATTTTTTTTTTCCATTTATTTTCCATTTTTTATTATATAATTTTTTTCTTTAAATTATTTATTTAATCTATTGTTTCAAATTAGGCTTTTACTTTTAATGTTTTAATCAGTCATGTTGTTTTGTTGACAGCAGACTCCCTCGTTTCCTGCTACTCCAATGTCTGCTCTCCTTTGTCGGCTGTAGTGTGTTTTAGTCCTAATGCACGGAGCTACTTAAGCCCCCCTCCTCTCCCATTCACCCTACACTTGAGAAAGGAGCGCGCATACCCAGTGTGAACCTTGCGCATGCTCTGAAACGCGTTGTGGTCTGTTCTATCCTGGTGACGTCACACGCCCACGAGCGTCCTGTCGGACCAACGGGGCTTCCATCCAGCCCAGCTGCTAATCTTTCCTTGCGGAGGACCGCGGCCATCCCTTCAGAACTACCTTGCAGCTTCTTGCCATGGACGCTGGGACTAATCCAGGATATTTTCCCCGCCGGAGCCATACTTCCCTAACCTTATTGTAAGTGTGGATTACTTGTCTATTGCTACAAATAAATACCTGCACTCAGAGGTGCTTTCTTCTGTTTTTCTTACCTTGTTACCAGGGACCACAGTGAGTAACTGAAGCAAGTACCGAAGCAGTATTCTCACCAATCGGGGTCGGTGAAGTATCGGGAAGCTTTAGCAGGTGCCAAAAGAGGGACCCAGCCAGTGGGGTGACGCTTGGGGAGTATCTGGAGTGCCAACCTAGGGACCCAGCAGGAAGCGGGGGTGGCGCTTGAGGAAAATACTAAAGTAATAAGATTAGAAGAGCTCACGGGATTCAGTGGCAGTGAATTAGCAAGTCTAGTGAGAGAGTGGGAGCTCAGTGGGCTGAGGATTTACAAGAAGTGATTGTATAAAAGTAAAGGCGTTTGTTACAATTTGTAACAGCGCTCCTACACATGCAGATGTGGTGTCTTGCTGGATGCCTTTCCCTGCATAGCTGTCTACCTGTAGAAGTCTCGGAGTCTGCCAATTGACATTGCAACCACCTAAGTGTATCCTGGCCCTAACCCTCTCTCCCACCGTTCTGTTCAATAGAAAATAAATCTCTTTGCATCCAAGAAGTTTCTGGCGCCCATTAATCTACCTTACATTACATCCACTATGCCTTGCAACCCACTCTATACAGAAGGTTGTCAGCTGTCCCTGGAGGTTCTCATTAGACTAAAGGAGGCCTGGGACCTTGCTACATTTGTGTATTACTTATAGTAATTAACCCCTTGCCACCTAGGCCTATTCTGACACTTCTCTCCTACATGTGATAATCATCATTTTTTGCTAGAAAATTATTCAGAACCCCAAAACATTATATATATTGTTTTAGCAGACACCCTTGGGAATAAAATGGTGGTCGTTGCAACTTTTTATATTAAACGGTATTTGCGCAGCAATTTTTCAAACTTTTTTTGGGAAATAAACTGTTTCATGAATATTAATAAAACACTAAAGATAAAAAGAGAGACTCTCGAAAGATGATGCGAAAGAATTGCCAACATCCCTAAATATATTGGAATGAATAAACCTCAATGGTGGGATTTAAAGGGCAATTAGAGATGAAAATGAAAAAAATATATAAGAATAAAATAGAATTTATTATTGTACAAAATTTAAAAATATGTAATAAGGCAAACAAGCAAAACACAAAACAAATACATAAATGACATGTTCAACAATCATGTTTAACAGTAATGGCAAATTAATCTCACTGCACAAATGACCATCCATGAGTGAGAGTCCGACGCGTTTCAAAAGTATGAATAAATATGATCTTCATCAGGAACAATTTGCCATTTCTGAAATTATAAAGTACAGTATCAATGAAAAATACAGAAAACATTACATAGTTCGCAGGACTGACAGGTTTGTATGGCTCCCATCAGGGTGTACCAAATCTTACATGTCAAAGAAGTTACCGTGCCATATCCGACATCCGCACAGCCCATATTGGCCCTCACACATGCAAAGGAACCCCAGGATGTTGTAATCCAATCATGGTGCCCAAAAACAGAAGGAAGGATTTTGTATAGTTGCAACTTGGGAAGACAACGACCCAAGATAGCAAAAGAAGGGGATTCTAAAACGAAAAATCAAAAACAATGATAAGGCTAACATTCATAATTCTGTGGTCGGCATAGGATATTAAGTTTATGTTACCAGATTTAAAAGATATTAGGTTTATGTTACCAATTTTCCACAGAAAATTAGGACACACCCGCAACACACCCCCTACAAAAAAAGGGGGGGAGGAGGGTGTGTTAGGGGGACTCTAGGGCTCACAGACCACAGATATATTGGGGGACAGTGATCACACAATAAAATAATGCAGATGACACTTACAAATGGATCCCCGTAACTTAAACAAAAAGAGTGCTCCAATGAGGATGGCCCGAACCACCCAGAAAGACAGTGGAGAATCCAGGTTCAAGAACCAAAAGAGGGGGAAACATTAAGGCATCCTCCGTTCTGAAAAAATTGAACAAAAGAAAGATTGTATCAAAACTGAAGTAAATAGTCCAAAGGTGTTGTTAATCAAAAAATAGTTCAGTTAAAATGAATAAAACTAAAGCTGAAAATGGATAGGAGGAGGAACCGCATAGACAGCAGGTACATACCCACTGCATACCCAAAGGGGTGCAGAGCCACAAACCTCCAATCCAGCAAGCCAACAAAAAATATTTTTTTGAAAAAGAAAAGCTATGCTTACCAACGGTGTTGAGATTTCAAAGATTCCCCAAGAATGCAAAAATAGCTGCAGAGTGAAGAGGAGCTGATCCTCCACCCTGTCTGTCATCAAAACAGGCAAACAATGCATTGTAGATCAGGATGGCACCTAGGGGGTTCCCAGCGTTCTCCTTATATAGCCCAGCTAAACTGATGCACAATCTCGTGGAGCGTAGGTGACGCTGCACAACACATGGGTCATGACGTCACTCCCCACGTGCCACTGTTGATTAAACAGCCGATGGTGATCCAGGGGGAGCGCGGCCATACAGAGCAGACCCGCCCCCCTCGGTTACGTCAGTCAGTCTAAAATACGAGCGGGGAACGTCACCACTTAGCAGTGATAGCTTCCCTACATCCCCTGCACTAAAAAACGAAAGCGGAGACCTCACTGCTGACAGTAAAAGCCGCCGCCTCACTGCAGATGGCATGTCATCCATAGCGGGGACTGGACCGGCCAGTTGATGACAGAGATCCAAAGTAGCTCTGCCATCCAGAGGCCGGAAACAGTCCACCGCATAGACGATACAGATAAAATCCTGGATGTACCCATCCTAACAAACGATGAATACAAAAAGGAAAAGAAAAAAGGGGGTTTAAATCAAAAGTGTTGTGGTGGCTGGGATATGAAAGAGAGAGAGAGAAAACCCAGAGGGGGAAACTATCTCTCCATAAGGAGAAAAATAAAACGCCCCCGACATGGGAGCCTACCTGTGCTGGGTGCATGTAGGTGGCCATGGGCTAAGCACAAGGATGTCAGATGGGACACAGAAACACAAACCTGCAAAATACAATGAAGTAATAAACAAATTATGAAAAAATAATCAAAATTATGATTGTAATAACCACCAAATGAGTGGAACATCATTAAACAACAACAAATATATAATACCCCAAATAGATGTGTCATTCAAACCAGTCTTATAGCACAAAAGATGGAATAAAAAGTGAACAGAGAACAAATGGGAAGAAAGGAGGAAAAAGGCATAAAAGAGAAAGGGGGATTTCTGATATATTTAGTCAGTCTTTCCTGAGCTAAAGCCTTCCAGAAAAGGCCTGAAACTTTCGGCTTCATTGAGGCCAGGTCGGGTGGTGGCATCTAGATGTCTGATCCAGCGCATTTCGCGCTGTAAAAGAACTTTTTTCCAATCTCCACCCCTAATTGGAACATGCACTCGATCCAGTACAGTGAAGTTCACAGAAGGCATTCTATAGCCATGACCCTTGGCAACATGTCTTCCAAGAGGAAGATATAAATTGCCAATTCACATGCTCGATAGTTGTTTACTCACTCACTGTCCAAATTCCTGTCGGGTCTTCCCGACACAGAATGCACCACATTGACATTGTACCAAGTATACAACTCCCTGAGTCTTACAATTGGCGAAGTGTTTCAAATGGAAGCGTTCTCCATTCGGTAATTGAAAAAAGTTCTCTTACGAATAACCCCACAGAACGAGCAAGATCCACAAGGGTAAGTTCCACATGCTTTGCATGGGTCCTGTCTCAAATTACCCCTGTACTCACTCTGAGTAAGCATGTCCCCAAGCGAACCTGCCTTTCTGAAGGTGATCTGGGGTTTTTGGGTAAGCAGATCACCCAAAATGGGATCCTCAGTGAGGATCGACCAATGCTTGGTAAGGTTCTTCCTAATAGTATCATGTTCATTGGAGTATTGTAAGATAATTCTTGTTGTATCCTCTTGTTTTTTAGTCTTAGTTTTGAAAATTAAAGCACGTCGATCTTGATTCTTAACCTGATTAAAGGCTTTTTTTAGGGAGGATTTTGTGTACCCCCTTGTGAGTAACCTCTCACTGAGCTTGTCGGCTTCATGTTGAAAAGGTTCCATAGTACTACAATTCCGTTTGAGACGCAGGAATTGGCTAAAGGGTATTGATTTTTTGAGGGGTTTGGGGTGGAAACTGTCGGCGTGCAACAAAGTATTGCCAGCAGTCTCCTTTCTAAAAAGTTTGCTGGCCAGACTCCCATCCTTATTCTTGTAAATACTAATGTCCAAAAAGTCAACCATGGAGTGATCATAGGACATTGTGAAAAATAGATTCAATGCATTTTGGTTTATAACTTTGAGACCGTTAATCAAAATGTCTTCCATTCCATACCAAAAAGATATCGTCAATGTATCTTTGCCAAAGCAGGATATACTATGTATATGGAATGAGTAGGTCATCAGATAGAAAAGCTTTTTCCCACTCCCCCAGGTAAAGGTTTGCATAAGAGGGGGCACAACACGTCCCCATAGCAACACCCTGTACCTGGAGGTAGTGGGAACCCTTGAACAGGAAGACATTGTGTCTTAAAATGAAGTCAAGCATCTCCAATATAAATTTATTAAATTTCCACTCCGTGGTTGACTTTTGTTGTAGGATCCAACTAACAGTGGCCACCCCTAAATCATGTGGAATACTATTGTAGAGAGACTCCACATCTATAGTGACCAAGATGGCTGAAACCGGAATTACCAGATCATCCAATATTTTTAGTAGATGGATGGTGTCCCTAGTATAGGATGCCAGCTCCAAGACATGAGGTCTTAGATGCTGGTCAATGACCTGGCTAATACCTTCCGAAATGCTCCCATTACCCGAAATAATGGGTCGCCCGGGAGGATTGTGGAGGTCTTTATGCACTTTAGGAAGTGCATACATGGTTGGAGTGCGGGGATATTTAGTGCGGATGAAATCCAGCAATTCTCCTGTAATGGCTCCTGTCATAAAGGCTTCATCTACCAGAGAGTAAAATTACTGGTTGAATTTATCCACTAGTGAAGCCGAAATTCTTCGATAACATTTGCGATTGTTAAGAATTTTAAGGCACATATCTTCATACCTGGAATTATCCATGAGTACGATGTTACCACCTTTGTCTGATCCTTTTATTGTTATCTCACAATTATTTTTTAAAGTTTTTAAAGCATTTTGTTGTTCAAGACTCAAATTTCTAACTGACCTGTCATTGTTTAAAGATTTGATTTCCCTTGTAGTGTGTTTGATAAACAACGCCAAAGCTGGATTAAGGCTTAATGAGGGAAATCTATGCAATTTCCTTTTAAATTGTTTAATTGGTTGGCTCACACCTATTACCTCCTCATCACTATCTTCACTCTCCAAGGCGTCCTCCCATACAAGATCAGTTCCCTGATTTTCCTGCAAGAGTAGATTCAGGTCCCGAAGGGCCTTGAAGTCAGCTGTGGTAAGGTTAGGGGCAACAGTCTCCTCCTTTTTGGTGGACTTCTTGTATAAGCTTTTCAAAAGCAATTTTCTGGCAAAAAGAAAAATGTCCTTAACTGTTTCAACATTTTCCAGGCTTCTATTGGGGCAAAAAGATAGCCCCAAAGAGAGAACCTCTTCCTCTGCTTCAGTGAGTACATGGGATGACAAGTTGATGATATTTAACTTGCCAATTGGGTGTTTGGGATTAGTGTAACTTCCTGTTCTTTCCGTGTTGATAGTGCCTGTGTTAAGGTCATCTTGTCTAAAAAATCATCAAGTTGAGTTTGATTTTTAGGAATGGCCCCCAAATCTTTGGTGGTCTTCGTGATTTTGCTTTTGCCTGCATTGGATTCTCTAGTACCCTCATTGTTGGTTTGAGGGTTTCTGGAGGAATTATCCACCTTACCTCCCCGAGATGTATGTGGTGAATCTGCAGCTTGTTTTTTGTTGATTTGTTGGAGTTCACCCTCCATTTCCTGTTGTTTCGCAAAGGGGCCCTTTCTCTTTCTAAGGGTGCGATCTGTATGAGAGGAGGCTGAAGAAGAAGTATTAGACGGTGTATCTGAATTATAGCCATTTTTATCCTGATTTCTGGTAGCCTTTTTCCCTTTATTTTTTTAAGTTCTATTCTGATGCCATCTATAGGCTCTATTTTCCTCGAAAGCATTTTTGTCCCTCCAGAACTTCTTTTCTTTTTTCTACAGGATTGGTACGGTAACTTCTTTGACATGTAAGTTTTGGTACACCCTGATGGGAGCCATACAAACCTGTCAGTCCTGCGAACTATGTAATGATTTCTGTATTTTTCATTGATACTGTACTTTATAATTTCAGAAATGGCAAATTGTCCCTGATGAAGATCATATTTATTCATACTTTCAAAACGTGTCGGACTCTCACTCATGGATGGTCATTTGTGCAGTGAGATTCATTTGCCATTACTGTTAAACATGATTGTTGAACATGTCATTTATGTATTTGTTTTGTGTTTTGCTTGTTTGCCTTATTACATATTTTTAAATTTTGTACAATAATAAATTCTATTTTATTCTTATATATTTTTTTCATTTTCATCTCTAATTGCCCTCAAAACCGCATCATTGAGGTTTATTCATTCCGATAAAACACTAAAGATAGTCTGATTTTTTTGTATAACCGCTTCAGCTCCGGAAGATTTTACCTCCTTCCTGACCAGAACGCTTTTTGCGATTTGGCACTGCGTTGCTTTAACTGACAATTGCGTGGTCGTGCGATGCTGCACCCAAACAAAATTGAAGTCCTTTTTTTCCCACAAATAAAGCTTTCTTTTGGTGGTATTTGATCACCTCTGCGTTTTTTATTTTTTGCGCTATAAACTAAGAAAAGAGCGACAATTTTGAAAAAAATGCAATTTTTTTTACTTTTTGCTATAATAGATGTCCTCCATACATATTTTTGATAAAAAAACAATCGCAATAAGCGTATATTGATTTGCTTGTGCAAAAGTTATAGCGTCTACAAAATAGGGGATAGTTTTATGACATTTGTATTATTAATTTTTTTTTTTACTAGTAATGGCGTCGATCTGCGATTTTTATTGGGACTGCGACATTATGACGGACTCGTCGGACAATTTTGACACATTTTTGGGACCATTGGAATTTTTACAGCATTCAGTGCATTGATTACTGTAAAAATGTCACTGGCAGGGAAGGGGTTAACACTAGGGGGCAATCAAGGGGTTAATTGTGTTCCCTAGTGTGTGTTCTAACTGAAGGGGGGGGGGACTGTGTAGGGGAGATGACAGATTGCTGTTCATACTCTGTATGATACGATCTGTCACTTCTCCCCTCAGAGAACCGGAAATTGTGTGTTTACACACACAGATCTTGGTTCTTTGTGTGCTCCTAGCGATCACGGGAGCCCGTCGGTGATCGCGACCGCCGTGCACTCGCATCGGCTCTGTGGGTGAGCATGGGGCGCGAGCGCCCCTAGTGGCCACAGGGCGAAGCGACGTTACATAACGTTGTTTCGCCCAGCCGTGCCATTCTGCCGCAGTACGACTGCGGCGGCTGGTCGGCAAGTGGATAATGTGTGAGATCATGTTGCACCAAGTAAATAGATACCTAACATGTCACACTTTAAAATGGGAGACACTCGTGGAATGGCGCCATACTTCATTCCTTAAAAATCTCCATAGGTGACGGTAAAATTTTTTTACAGATTACATGTTTAGCTTTACAGAGGAGGTCTAGTGCTAGAATTATTGCTCTCGCTCTAACGATCACGGCTTATGTAACCTGTGTGTATCTGGCTCTGATACTAGCCAGTGCCTCACCAGCCACTGACCTCCCCGCACGTCCCTGCCTGGCGGGCGTGATGGCATTACCGCTGTAGCTCCTCCTTTGGGAGACACAAAGGACACATTGAATACTCAAGCAGCGCTTAATACATTTAATTTTGTTTCAGCATTGTTTACTGCACACTTGAAAAAACTGTATTGTGTGTGTTTATGTATGTTTTATTTTTCATTGTTTAGTGATATATTTTTTATTCATTTTTTTTTGTTTTTTCTTCACATACAGTATATGCCATAATTAAGTGATACTATAGTCTTGTTTTTTTTTTTGGTAAAAAATAACAAACATGTATGTGTACCTGTTCTGTGCAGTGGTTTTGCACAGAGCAGCCCAGAGCCTCCTCCTCTAGGGTCCTTCTTGGGCATTCCTGGCCCCTCCCTGCTGTTGAAAGCCCCCACAACAAGCAGCTTGCTATGGGGGCACCTGAGCCGAGCCACAGCTCCATGTCTCCATTTATACACGGAGCAGCGGCCCAGACCTTCCCCCTCTTTCTCCTCATTGGCTCACTGACTTTGATTGACAGCAATGGGAGCCAATGGCGCTTTGCTGGTGTCTCAGCCAATAAGGAGGGAGAGTCCTGGACAGCCGAGTCTCTGGTGCAACATCGCTGTATGCAGATGGGCTAAGGTATGTTTTAGGGGGGCTGAGGGGGGTTGCTGCACACAGAAGGCTTTTTATCTTAATGCATGAATCACTTTAATCACAGAAGGTTAGTGCTGTACTGAGGTTATTTTTATTTTTTAAATTACTATTTCCTTTATTTAAGTTCTCTAGTAATTGGATCCTGTCTAAATTCGCCCTAGTATGTGTATGCATGTGCGATAGGGACCTCACCTCGCTATGGGGGCACACAGGAAAGGAGGAGCTGACAGCGCTTGCAAGGGACTCCAGAAGAGGAGGTTTGAGGCATGTATAACATGTTTATTATTTTAATAAAAAAATGTTATCCTTTCACAACCAATCTAAAAAGTCTAAAAACTGTCTAAGAGGGCATTTCCCCTTAGTTTGGAGAAGCTTCCTATTGCAGTCCTGCTTACGGATCAAGAGCAATAACATTTAGAACAGTGTTCAGTGTAGTGTGTCAAACCATGATGTTGATTACAGCAGTGCTTAGTGGGGTATGTCAGACTATGACATTGATTAGAGCAGTGTATAGTGGTGCGTCGGATCACGGGAGTCGGGAGTACTTGGGAAGAATACTGTATGACTCTCTCATGTGCTGGTATGTGAGGTATTTAACCTTTTCTGCAGCACCTAGCATATAAAAAAAGATATTTATTATGGTATATGCAGCCTGACTGTTACAGAAATAAACTAACAATCAATTGGGCTTTAAAGTGTTACTAAACCCACAACAGGAAAATCAGTATAAGCAGTAAGCATGCTTGTTTTACTCATTGTGGAACCTAAGGGGTTAATCCAGTGCATTGTGTAAAAAGGCTGTTTGATCCTGTTTTCTCTGATCCACCCCTACTTCCACAGTCCCCAATCCATCTCCTGATAGTACAGAGCCCTAGGGGCACTCTGCACATGCACAGTTTGGTGTGTATTGCTAGAGAATTGTTTTTTTTTTTTGTGATCAGCAAAGGACCAATCAGCACTGTTCAGACAAAGGGTCAGGGGTCATGTAGCCTCATAGGACAGTCAGAGGAGAATGAAAACTCCTCCTTCAAGCTTTAACCAGTGCTTGATGGACACTGATAGAAGTCACATATATACTCCTAAAAAGTTCAGGTGCTGTTTGGAGAACCAAAGTTTGGCAGTCTGTGTGATAAATGATAACCCTCTGCAGCTAGATGGGGGAACCAAAACACCAGGAATGGTGTTATGCAAAAGACCAAACAACAAAAGATTCCTCTGGATCCAATGTTGGTAGGTGATAGATGCAAACCAATTGAGGTATACCTCAACAGTTTGTATGGCTGAATTCGCATTGCACAGACATTGCATGTCATCTGCACAGCAATGTGGTGCAAATTACATGTGATGTCTGGCATCGCACTAGTGTGAACCGGCCCTAAATGTCAGGGCAGGTGCTAGGAGCGACCAAAAGGTGTAAAGAAGCCCAGTGTCACATAGGCATCCACCCAATGGAAGATTGAGATCCCAAGCCTCGTTGTGGTGAGTCGGTCCGACATCGCTCCGCGTTGGTGACGTCACATCTGGCGCGCTGCCTAGGGTTGCCATCTGTCCAGGATTCACCCGGACAGTTCGGGTTTTGATTCATGTGTCTGGGTTTCAGATGTTCTGAAACCCGGACACAATATTCAGAATGGACTGTGGCTCCCCAAGTAATCAAGTACCACAAATGCCAAGTACACAGGTGTGCACACGGGGGCCACACCCCCATACACAGACAGGAGAGAGGGCTTAATCTGCTCTTCCCCTTTCCACCCCTACCCCTCTGTCTGCCCACCCACACTCCAGTCCCCAGTGTTCTGTGCCTCAGGAAAGGGATGTGTGGCCTGGAAGTTTGAAGCTCAGCAACTCAGCTCAGATGCATGGTGGATGAAAGGTGTTGATGGCTCGGTTGAGTGAGCTCACCATCCAATGTCTGTAACTGAAGAATCTCCCCTCCCTCTCTTCTCTCTCCTGCCTCCAAGCAAGGGAGTACACTAAGGTAAGGGGTGCCCTGTGGACTCTGATGTAAGGGGGGCTTTAAGGATCCTAATTTAATGGAAAATGCTGGGAACGTTAATGTAAGTTGGAGGTTTGGTATGCAGTAACTCCTATACATCAGAGTTCCCCCTTACACCAAAGTCCACAGTGTTCCCCCTTAAAAATAAAATTTCTCTGCACCGCTAAAGTGTTTGGGTTTTGCTTGAAGAAAAGGCTGCATCTCTAGCGCCGCCTGACTACACCAGCTGCACTATCCGGCTTTTTGGAGTCCTCTGCCCAGTCCATTGTGGGCCTCTCCACACCATTGACCCTCACGGGTTCTACCAGTATTTTGTCACCTCTTCCGTTGGGTGGATGCCTATGTGACACCAGGCTTCTTTACACCTTTTGCCCGCCCCCATTACCGGCCCTGAGATGAGCCTGCTGAGGTATAGGTGAGATTGAGGTTTACAACTATGCTATGGTATCTAACATTGATTGTCTGTCAGCTATATTTTAATCTTTCGTATCCTTGGAATTTTTTTATTTTGACTTAATATAATAAATCTTTTTTCTCAAACTGTGGCATAGACACTTTTCTGACTTTTCTGACCTATACCTCAGGGTGGTTTGTGTCTATCAACCCCCCAGCGCTGGATCAAGAGGAATCTTTTGTTGTTTGATAAAAGTCACAAGACTGCTAAATACCGCTGATGATTAAAGGTATTTAGCCGTTTATATTTACTAAACTATTGCATCTCCATGTTCTGTGTTCTGTGGGAGACCAGATATAGTGAATGCAGGCTCCTAGGTTTAGTAACACTTTAAATAACGCATTGTAGTTTTACTTGTGGTAGTTTTTCATATGCTTCTGATAACTGCAAAATGAAAGCCACTGTCTATAAAACCTTACTTGCCTGCAATGAACATTACTGGTATATGTGGCCCACAATTTTTTTTTTCAGAGATTCCTTTTATTACTACAAGTTGAAGTCAATATTGCTGTATGATTTTCAGAAGTTTTGTCCTCCCACACATTTACTGGAATAGTATATTTCACTAGTTAGAGGTATAGACTTCCGCAGTGACTGCCTCAGCACAATCCTGAGGTGGTTGCTTGGCAAGAAGACCTGTGATTAAAAATCACCGCTTGACTGCTGGATACAATCTGGCAAGTTATTCATTGCTGCAGAATCTTCTTGGGAATATGAATAGAAGACTAGAAAACTAATCTGTCAATGCTAGCAGGGAGAAATGCCAATGCATTCCTGAGATGTATGCGTGATCACTGGCAGCCCCCTCTTCACTGACAGATTGCTGTGTTTCCTACAATTCTTGTATAATTAAGCTGAAAGTATGTGAAATATTATTTCTAGTCACATCATCGCTGCCTTATGGGGTTAGGTTGGTCTCTCCAGAGCATTTTAGTGTCTATTGATTACAATAAGCATTGAACTGATTTTTCTACAGTCGTGTTAAACAAAAATATGTTCACAGATAGTTGAAATATAGTTCTGGTTTCCAAAAAAAAAAAAAACTAGCTGCCTAGTTTGTTAGTTTCATATATATAGAGGTTGTCCAAAATTATGAATGATCTAGCTGGTTGAATCTTGTGTGTGTTCAGTCATCATCTGGCTTCTCCCAAAGGGCTGCTCTTTTGAGCAGTCTATAAGCATAGCTCCCAACTGTCCCTGATTTGGAGGGACTGCCCCTGATTTGAAGTAATGTCCCTCTGTCTCTCTTTTCCCTCATTTGTCCCTCATTTTAGTCTGATCTATATAGTTGTATAGAAATTGCACTTTTAATCTTTCAAAAAGTGTTTCCCAGTGCTAAACCTTTCATCCAATTTCTAAATTGCTGCATTTGTAAATTTTAACAGCCAATATAAAGGAATAGTAGTGGTTGAAAAAGCACTGGTGGATTTAATTAACCTTTTTAAAAAAAAATTATTTCCCCTTTAAGGGGCATGGCAGGGGGCATGTCCTATGCCTACATACGTTAGCTGGTAGGTGTCCCTCGTTCCCATCTTAAAATGTTGGGAGGTATGTGTAAGCAAATATGAGCTGCTTGCTCGTTGCAGTCCATACACTGTTTGATGGACAGTGGTGCCAATTCCTGATCAACATTATTACCGCTAAAGCAGCTTAGTGAAGTCTGGACACAAGCAGCTGCCAAGGTTTCTTTATACTGCAATGTTGTACTACTAGTCCTGCTGCTCTATCTGTCACAACACAATAAAACACAAACTATCCATAGAAATGTATGCTTCCCATGGTCAAGACTTCATGTATCTTTCTTTGCCATGTGTCCAATTAAAACACAAGGCTGATGAGGCCATGGCAGCCTTCACAAACAGTAACACTTCCCATAACTATCCCCTTCCTGATGGAGCACCATCAAGAGTCTTGGATAGATTGATTTTTTTATTCCATGCTCCATAAAACTCGTGCCTAAGAATTGTTCTTTAACAAATTAAAGGTTTCCAATGACAGATCTGTTGTTCTAAATCGTGCAATAAACTCTTCCACAGCAGTTAGAAAGGGACAAGTCAATTCTACTCCAATCTTTAATAGAACAGTTGTTCCCACATCCTAAAGGAATCAGTTGAGGTGGTCTAGACATTTAAATTCCCTCAGAAGATTCCATAACAAATGCCAAGGGCCTTCTTACAAGGGTTGCAAACTCCTGATTACTTTTTTTACTAACAATAAATGAAAAATTTACCAACAAAGCTAATTTTTTACTGACAACCTGAAACGCCTATTATAAGCCAAGACAATCTATATTTAATAAATGACATCAAGGAAAAATTGATCAAGAAAAAAATGTGTCCTTTAAGAGCATAAACACCACCACCGTGCGCCTATAGATAATTGTGCTAATCCACGGTAGCTGTTGATTCAGCTTACCAGACGGCAAGCTTAGAAAGGCAAGTGGCTATAGCCCAGCCAAGGCCTTTAAGCTTGCTGACACTCCAGGTGTTCAGATAACGGGGGGTAAATCTCCAGGCTCACTCGCGGTGTCCACGTATCCACATATTCCAATGAAAACCCAGGTAGCTGCTCACACTGTCAGTGTCCTCTGTCTGGTGCACAGTGTACAAAAATTTCTATATAATTTTTGAATTTTAGTGTGATCGCACTGTATGCTGCTGCTTATTGTTACGATTTTGTTAGCGTGGTATTCCTACCATTTTAATCTATATTTAATGGCTAAATTCACCTTTAAGGGAAACATAATAATAAATGCACATATATTTGCAGGAAAAAAATGTGCATTTATTTTTTCCCCATGGGAGCCTGCAGAGCACCCATGGTCAGTGGATCATGGGTGCAATGTTAGGCACCTGCAGACACTTGCTCCAGCTTTCTGCCTGTACTTCCATAGGGCTTTTAGGTAGAAAGCTAGAGAAGTGTCAATGGACTAGAAGTGTACTGATCGGGGGTGAGGGTTGGTTTGCTTAGTAACATGTTACATGTTACACCCTAAATACAGATGTAGCAAGCAAGGCTGGTACAAGGGCGGGGCCAAGCAGGCACCTGCCCGGGCACTGTGTTGAGGGGGGGCGCACTCCTGGTGCCACTCCTCACTGACAGGAGTGATCACGATTTCACTCTTGTCACAAGGAGCAACTACTGACACTTTCTGGAGGGAGGATTAGGCTTTCTCCTCCTGGTAGGGGAACACTAATGTAAGGAGGCAAACTAATTGGGACAGCTGATGTAAAGGGGGACACCTGATGTAAAGGGGGATTCTAATGGGACACCTGAGGTAAAGAGGGACACCTGATCTAAAGGAGCACTCTGATGGGGACATCTGATCTAAAGGGGGACAGGGGACTCTGATGGGGACACCTAATGTAAAGGGGTGCTGATGGGGACACCTGATGTAAAGAGGGACTTTGATGGGGACACCTGATGTAAAGGAGATGCTGCATGGGGACACCTTATGAAAAGGGGGACTCTGATGGGGACACCTAACGTAAAGGGGGACTCTGATGGGGACACCTGATGTACAGGGGGACTCTGATGAGGACACCTGATGTAAAGGGGGGACACTGATTGGGGCACCTGATGTAAAGGAGGAATCTAAAGAGGACACATGATGTAAAGGGGGATGCTGATGGGGACACCTGATGTAAAGGGGGACGCTGATGGGGACACCTGATGTATAGGAGGACACTGATTTAAACACCTGATGTATACGGGGACTCTGATTGGGACGCCGGATGTATAGGGGGACCCTGATTAGGGCAGCTAATGTAAAGGGGGAATCTGATTGGGACACCTGATGTAAAGGGGGACTCTGATTGGGACACCTGATGTAAAGGTGGCCACTTGATGTAAAAGGAAACTCTGATTGGGACCCCTGGTGTAAAGGGAGGACTCTGATGGGGACACCAAATGCAAAGAGGGGCACCTGATGTAAAGGGAGACTTTGCTGAGGACACATTATGTTAAGTGGTTTAATATTCTTTTATTTGAAATGTGGATGTGATTGGCCTACTTTATTTAATGTTTTATTAGAGAGAGATTTGGAACTCAGCAAATTTTAGCACGCGGACCTCTTTGAATTTGAATTAATTCCCCCTTCCCTAGATAGACATTTGTGCATTGCAGGAATGTTTGCAAAATTACTTGCATTACTGCAACACACAAACACACACAGCACTTTCACAGTTATGGATTGGCGATCTTAATTCTTAATGGCACAACATACACCTTGTTTTTGCGCTCATTTTCCTGCAGCAAAACGCATGATAACAAAGTATAGTGTGTTTTAGTGCAGTGTGATTTTTTGTTCTTCTGTGCATTCTTCATGCATAAGGCAGCCCATTGAAATGAATAGGTGTGACTGGAGCAGTGGCGGTCTGTTCATTAGGGGCACACGGTGCTGCCCCCCCATCCATGCGTCCGACCCCCTGATCTACATACAGGGCGCCGGACTATGGATTCCAATGGGGGGGTTTGAAGCACATGATTTGAGCCAGAGGCTCTAATAGGCTTCAAAAAAAGGGTGGGCTCGAGTCCACGTTTACACTGAGCGGTCCACGTCTACAATTATGTATGGTACTAGCCAGCATTATATATATATATATATATATATATATATATATATATATATATATATTTTATATATTTTTTATGTATGTTTTCAGCTAAAAGCCACAGATGATGCTATTTTTAAATGTGCATATGCACTTATATGTGTACACATGCGTCTTTCTATATGTGTTTATGAGACATATCTTTATGCATATTTTATATAGCTATGTTTTTAATATTTGTATTAGCATCTGCAATTCAACCCCTATCTATATTTGTTTGGTATTTTGTTTTATCCAGAGTGCTGTGATGTGGAAATATAACTCCTACAGCGAAAGAGAATCCGCCCGCAAAACTATACCACCTATGTAGTGTTACACTACCCATCCAGCCTCCTCTATCCATTTTTATCATTTTTTATACATTTTAAAACACAGATTAGATTTGGCTCGCTAAGGCTCTGATGAAGAGGAAAACCCTGGAAACACGTTAGCCAATCACTCGAGTATCCCTTGTGTGGATAACACCATATATCAATATACCAAGTGTCCAACATTGTTGTTTATTCATATGTACGAATACATAGTATCTTCTTGTAATGTTTCATGACTAGTCCTGACACAGATTTTGAATCGCTATCCACATGCCAAGATGGTATGTTACAGTGTTTGGCATCACCGGTATACAGTTTATACTAGATTTTCAAACAAGCAGCTCAAGACACAATTGAAATACAATTTGTTTCTGTTTAACTTGCAAAAATGCTTGTAATCTTTCCCAACCATAAGGATACCTGCACTTCTGTTAGTCAGCATGGTCACTGATACTTCCTGGTTTAACATTACCATTTCCTGCCTCAACCAACTAGTTGATCCAATTTAATATTCACTACCCGTACTATACATTAAGATTCCGGCATAGAATAGGCCAATGCCTTCAGGATCTTAGCCACAAGTGCTTGGGCCAATCAGAATGCAGAGCTTGTCTACAATTAAAAAAAAAAAAAAAAAGGGGAGGGATTTTCATGTCTTTGCCACACTGGAATTTTTTTGTGATGGAAATTAGGCAAGCAGCCCATTTCACCATAACGTGTTTGGTTAAAGCTAGTAGTATTTATTCACACTCAACTGGACTCATTCTATTATGTTGTAGATGTTTCACCACTCATATAAAAAGCTTCCTCAGTTCAAATGAGTGTCAGAACATACACATAATCCAATCACTCAGAAATGTGTCAAGGGAGAAGTTGTCTTCCTGTCATGTTCTTGGTCAATGCTAAGCAACAAAGTGCGCATGGAATTATAGAAACTGGTTAATTGTTTAACACAGGGTACTGATTGCAGAACTCTTTTTCTTCCACAAGATGGCGGTACCACGGGGCTTTGTTTAACTAGTGACTGACTTGAAGCAAGAGCACTTCAGTAGATCATCGAACGATCATCCAATTTTCCTTGTTTCACAGCAAGGTCGGAACCGAGGAAGGAAATAATGTATGGAATGTCTCATACGACTTTTTTTTTCTATCTTTTGTTTGTTTATTATTTCTGATCAGGTACAGTCTTTCGTTTCTGATTTTTCTCGTATGAAAATCGTCATTTAATGAAAATCGTTTGTTCTATTCCCATACAAGAAAAATTGCGGCGTTTGTCCCTTTGGAAAATTTCGATCAGAATCATCTGTCGAAAGTTGTGTATACAGAAAATCGCACGAGTCTTTAGTTAAAAGAAGGATCCAAGCCATACCCATTCCGGGGAAGCAACTACAAATACCGACATATACTTGGGAGCAGGAGGGTGTCATATATAGGAAAGAGCAAAGCTGTTGCAGAGAGCGCTTAACCGGAAAAGAAAGTGCAGAGCTTGCCAAACTGTTCTTGATCTAAGTCCACTGGACGCTGCTGTTTTCAAGAGCCAGGAGCCTGGACTGGATCGGGTCTGCTTTATCACCAACTGCTCCGATACTCATCCAGGACACCTGCTGCAATCCAGGCCACCGCCCAGAGTTGCTGAGGACCCACCTGCTTTTACCGCTCATCCAACCCACCACCAACAATGAAGCTTTGCTGAGGAAGGAATTGGTGAGAGGGTCACAGACCCACCTTTGAGCTGCATCTATTCACAAACAAATTACAGACACAGAACATGTGCTGCCCTAGGAACTGCTAATAGTGTTCTAGATGTATCCCAACATAGCCCAGTTCCTGTACTGGTACCCCCTGAGTGCCAGAGTTGTGCTTGCGATTACGTTTAAATGCTGTAACTGTGTCCACTATTACATCCAACTATTGCAACTGTATGCATTCCCACACCTTTTTCCTCAAACGACATCTCCTGGACATATTGCTGCAATACGCAATTAGCATTAGTTAATTTACATTTTCTCATACTGCACGCCAACTGTAAGGGAATTTCAGTAAGGCAACTGGCACATTAGGCACGAGAGTGTTGCCACAGCACCTGTTGGCACAAGACAGGCTATTTAAGGGATGCTCTTGTACATTATCAATGTTGACTGGTCTTCAGCCGTCATGAATTTATCCTGTATCTGATTCCCTTTGATGACCTGGCTTGTTACCAACCTAATCCTGGATTCGGTTTGTTCTTCTGCGTACCTGTTCCTGACCTTGGCTTTGTTCCTGACTACACTTCCGCCTATGCTGCTTTACCTTGTTGCCCACCTGTTACTGACCTTGGCTTCCTTTGTGATCTCTCTCCTGTCCCCGACATTGCTTCATATTACTCCAGTGTGCCTGCTTTGGCTGTCCTTCATATTAGCATGTTCCTGCCTAAAGGCTGCTGAGAACTTCAACAAGCCACATATGCAGAACCTGCAGTACCGGTGGAGTGCCACTATAACCTTGGCTGGTCCAGCATGCATCACTTCTGCTCCAGGCCTGATGCCCCGCCTAACTTCTCAAGCCTGCAACTCCTGCTATCAACACACATGTTCCTCCTGTCCCTCAGCACCAACTGTTCCACCCCCAGTGGGGACAGCGCTGGAGATACAAGAGAGGCCAACCTCATCCATTCAGTCTCTTACCTGGTACAGTAGAGTACAGGGATCAGTTATATCTCTAACCTTGTGTTTATGATTTTTACTTAAAGCACCAATAAATCCTGTTGTTATATTTCTATCATTTGAACCTGCCAATAGAGCCAGTTTATCTTTTATAAAGCTGTGAGTCCAAGTCTTGTGTACCTGCTGAGTTTAAGGGTATAGTGGTGGGCGGCGGCAGTGAGGGTGAGGCCTTACACAGGGCTAGACAAACAGCAGGAGACCCAAGTTATCAGCAGCTCCTGCAGGAGTAGGGCTACACTTGGCAAAGCAAAGGTTTACTGAATTTAAAAAAGGTGGTTGCAAAGGCAGAAGTTTTTTTTTTTTTTTTTAAACGCCACTTCTATGCAGTAAGGTAAAAACCTGCATACAGTTTCCACTGCCTCCCCCACTAAATACATACCTGAGCCCAAACTTGATCCAGTGATGTACACAAAAGAGCCAAGGCTCTCTTGCTCCTTATTGACTCAGATACAACAGTGGGAGCCATTGGCTGCCACTGCTGTCAGAGCCAGTGACGAGAGCGGGGGTAGAGCCCACGCTTTGTGTGACATATGGACACAGATCAGGGCTTGGGAGCGAGCACACTCAAGTGCCCCCATAGCAAGCAGTCTGCTATGGGGGCAAGAACCCCCAAAAAGAGGAGGATCGGGGATGCTCTGTGCAAAACCAACATGTTTGTTACTCAATTTGACCCCATTAAAAGGTTTGTGGTTGTGTATCACTTTGAACACCAAAATGATGTACCAAGTATCCAGTGATCTGGCCAGTAACATGTTCGGGGATGACACTTTGACAGCAGCATTGTTAGTGTGGTGAGAGGGCAGTGTTTGATGCACTAGAACAGGGATATGCAACTAGAGGACCTAGAAATAGAACATGTTCTAAATATTTCCGACGGAACCAATTCCTATCAAGAAAACTGCTAGTATGTATGCTGTTCCGATGGACCAAAAACGACGCATGCTCTGAAGCAAGTACGAAACGGAAGCCATTGGCTACTGCACTTCCTTTTTCATTTGATCATGTGTAGGTAAGACCGCTTGAATGGAATGCCATCGAAGAAACCTTCGGAGTTTATGCCGACGGCAAAACTGGTCGTGTGTACGCGGCATAAGAAAGAAAAAAAAAAAAAAAAAAAAGGGGAACGCACCCACCACTTCTAAAAAAATTGAAGTTACGTACCAGTAACGTCTTTTCCAGTAGTCTTTCAGGACAGCCACCATGAGAGATAGTCTCCTCCTCTTCCTCTAGGAAACACTGCGCCAGCCCATAAATTCTTAATTCCCCCTGCCAGACCTCAGTTAATTCCAAGATTACCTCCGGCCAGCTGGGGAGACACAAGAACACATTAATAACATACTATTCCATATCATTATCATGCTGCGTTCTGGTCTTTTATAAGACACCCCAAAGTTTCGGGTGGGTAACTAGGGCTGTCCTGAAAGACTACTGGAAAAGACGTTACCGGTACATAACTTCAATTTTCCCCTTTCGTCTTTCAGGACAGCCACCATGAGAGGATGAACGAGCACTTACCAGTTAGGCTAGGTTTCCACTAGTGCGTCCCCAAAGTCGCGCGATTTTGCCGCGATTTTTTACCGCGATTTTACCGCGACTTTTTACCGCGATTTGAAGCAATGCCTGTATCTATAGACCTCAAGTCGCATCAAAGTGGGACCAAAGTAGTGCAGGGACTACTTTGAAGTCGCTGCGACTTGAAGTCGCACAGATATGAACGGTACTCATTGGAAATCATGGGAAACAATTTGTCATGCGACTTTTCAGTCCCAAGTCGCATGAAAAGTCGCACTAGTGGAAACAGAGCCTTAGGGTGGGACTACAGCTTGCAATACCTTTCGCCCAAAGGCTTGCTCACTAGCCGACACTAGGTCCACTCTGTAGTGCTTTACGAAAGTTGAGTAGCTGGACCGTGTTGCAGCCCTGCATATTTGCTCTGGCGTTGCTCCAGCCTTCTCTGCCCAAGAAGCTGCCATAGCTCTGGTAGAGTGTGCCTTTATACCCACTGGGATTTCTTTCCCTGCTAATGTATAGGCCTGACAAATGGTTGTTCTGAGCCATCTGGCAATAGTGTGTCTAGAGGCTTTGCATCCCTTTCTGGTCCCAGAAAACAAAACAAATAAAGAGTCTGACTTTCTAAACGTTTTGGTCAGATCTAGGTACTGAAGGATACATCTCCTTACGTCCAAAGAATGAAATTTTAATTCCCTTTCCCCTGAGGGGTTGGGACAAAATGAAGGTAACACTACCTCCTGACTTCTGTGGAATCCAGAAGCCACCTTAGGCAAAAATGCCGGATCAGACTTGAAGATGATCCGATCTGGGAAAATAACAAAAAAAGGAGGTCTAACAGATAAGGCCTCAATCTCACAGACTCTCCTGGCAGTTGTCACTGCTACTAAAAAAAACTGTTTTTAACGTAAGATTTTTCAGAAGACACCCTTCTAACGGTTCGAAGGGGGTTCCTGTCAGGCTCTGTAAAACTAAAGATAGGTCCCACTTGGGAAAGGGAGGGCCTTGAACCGGGCTCTGTCTAGACAGAGCCTTAAAGAATCTGACCACCCAAGAGTTGGTGGCCAGATGTTTTTCTAAATAAGCACTCAGTGCTGACACCTGCCCTTTAAGGGTACTAATGGATAAACCCCTATCTGCCCCGCACTGAAGAAATTCCAACACAGCTGTGGGACTGTGTACTGCAAAAGAGCCTTCTACACACCATTCATTGAAACATACCCAGACCTTCTTATAGATCTGGCGTGTTTCCTTCTTCCTGCTGTTGAGGAGGGAGGAGATAAATTTCTCAGAAAACCCCTTCGATCTTAATATACCCTCCTCAGTAGCCAGGCCGCTAACTGCCTTTGGTGTACCTGTAGACGGAGGACTGGGCCCTGTGAGAGGAGGTCCTCCCGAGGTGGCAGGAATAAGGGAGGTTCGACCGCTAGCTGCTTGAATACTGAGAACCAAGCCCTCTTTGGCCAATATTTTGCTACTAGAATCAGGGACGTGTTTTCCATCTGGAACTTCCTGAGAACTGCCGGCAATAACGCCGGGGGGCGGGAAGGCATAGCAGATTCTGAAATGCCAGTTCTGGATCAATGCGTCGACCCCCTGTGCTCCCTCTCCTCTGTTTAGGGAGAAAAAACATGGGGCTTTCGCGTTGTTTCTTGACGCGAACAGATCTACTTCTGGAGGACCCCATTTCTCTGAAATGAGATTGGATCCTCAACCAGGAGGTTTTCAATCACCCTCTCTCAGCTTGGTTTGGCTGAGAAAGTCTGCGATCACATTCTTTTCTCATCTCAGGAAGACTGCTGAGAGTGAGAGAGTGTGGGTCTCGGCCCAGTTCAGAATGTCTGATGCTAAGGCCAAAAGGACTCCGCTTCTCGTGCCGCCCTGTTTGTTTACATAGGCCACGGCGGACGAGTTGTCCGACCGCACCTGAACATGGTGGCCCTGTAGCTCCTTTTTGAAAAACCTGAGTGCTAGCCCGATTGCCCTCAGCTCCTTCCTATTGGACGACCTTCTTAGTTTGTCGTCCTCCCAGGTGCCCTGTGCTAAAAGAGAACCCAGATGCGCCCCCCCCATCCTTTGCCGCTTGAGTCTGTGGTTACCACCTGAGAAACTGGGATGAACCACAGACGACCCTGCGACAAGTTTGAGACCTTCCTCCACCACCAGCGGGATCTCTTTACTTGGTGCAGAACCTGTACCAAGGTGTCCAGATCTTTCTGACTGATCCCACACCCTTAGGACAAAGGACTGTAAGGGACGAAAGTGCAGACCTGCCCACTGCACTGCTGGGAGGGTAGCGGTTAATAGTCCCAGGGCCGACATCAGAACTCTTATGGAGACCTGATTGCTGCACTGGAGAGCGGCCACTGCCCTGTCCAGTTTTAGTACTTTTTCTGCTGGAAGAAAGACTCTCAGTAGTGTTGAGTCCAACAGATAGCCTAAGTACGTGATGCGTTGTGAGGGAATCAAACTGGATTTCTCCAAGTTCAGTAGCCACCCTAGACTTGTAAGGACCTTTTTTGTTAGTTCTAGATCTTTGACTAACTGTACTGGGCACGCTGCAAATAGGAGCAGGTCGTCCAGATATGCTATCACTGATATTCCCTGGAGCCGAACAAAGGCCATAACTTCCGCCAAAATCTTGGTGAAGATGCGGGGCGAGGAGGATAGCCTGAATGGCAGTGCCTGAAACTGTAGATGTACCGTTGTTCCACCTACATCTACTGCTAGCCAAAGAAACCTCTGCGAAGCTTCTGCTATAGGGATGTGTAGATACGCGTCACTTAGGTCCAGCAACACCATAAAGCAGTTGTGGGGTAGCAGGGCTCTGACTGTGAAAATTGTCTCCATACGGAATCTTCTGTATGTCACTGACCTGTTCAGGGGTTTTAAATTCAGAATCAGTCTGAATTTCCCTGTGGGTTTTTTCACTACGAAGATGTGTGAATAGAAACCCTCTCCCTCCTCTGTTTTTGGTACTCTGAGAACCACATTTTGATCTTCCAGATCCTTTAGTGCTCCCAACAGAGCCTCGGCCTTTGCCATGCACCTGGGTAGGTGCGTGACAAGGAATCTCCGCGGGGGAGGATTTGTGAATTCGAGACGGTACCCCCTTCTTATAACCCCTAGGATAAAGTGATTGGGGGATTATTGCCTCCCACTGTGGAAGGAAGGCCCCCAGTCTTCCCCCCACTGTGGTTGGGGAGTCATTGGCTTTTACGGGGCTGGTCAGGAGGGCGAAAAATCGCCCCTCCTCTGCCCTTGCCTTTTTGACCCCAAGATCTCTTTTGCCCTTCCGGCTTTGGAGCTTCTTTACGTTTTTGCTGACGAAAACCCTTCTTTGTTTGTGCAGGGGTTTTCCGCTTAACTGGGAAGGATTTTTTCCTGTCTGCTGTGCGGTCCAAGACGGTCTCTAAACCTGGGCCGAAGAGAAGGTCTCCTGTTAAAGGCATCCCGCACAACTTGACCTTAGAGGCGCTATCGCCTGGCCAAGTTTTTAGCCAGAGGGCTCTCCTGGCAGAATTGGCCAGAGCCGCTGATCTGGCCGACATATGGACTGATTCTGCCGAGGCATCAGCTATGTAGGCGATACCCCACAGAATAGTAGGGAAAGAAGATAGAATGGTTTCTTTTGCCGTTCCAGCTTCAATATGTTCTTGGATCTGGGAAAGCCAGTGCTCCAGGTTGCGAGCCACAACTGTGACAGCCAACTCAGGCTTTAAATTGCCAATTGTTGAGTCCCAAGTCTTTTTGAGGAGAGAATCTATTCTCTTATCCATGACATCCACCAAGGCCCCGCCCACCCCCATGTCCTCAAACGCCAGGTCCGTGTGTCTGGAAACCTGGGAGAAGGCCGCATCTAACTTGGGATTTTTATTCCAGATAGATGCAGGATCCTCTGAGAACGGAAATCTCTTTAGGGATCTAGAAAAAAAGGGCTTCCTTTCGGGGTCTTGGCCTTTTTAATAGTTTCAACCAGTACCTCATGCACTGGAAAAACTTTTTTCTTTTGTTCCCCCAAGCCCTTGTACATTTGGTCATGAAGAGTCAGTGGTTTCTTGTCCTCCTGAATACCGAGGGTTATATAAATAGCCCCTAAGAGGTTCTCTACCTCTTCCAGGGATAATTTATATCTGGAGGATTTTCGGGACTCCCAGTCCTGGTCCTCCCCCTCTGAACCATCCTGGGAATCGGAAGAGGAACTGTCTGGCTGTCTTTGTTCCACTCCGGAAGGGCCTGGAGCTTCTTCTGTCCTAACTGAAGTTGCAGGTTGGGCAGGAGCAGAGCCCTGAGCCTGAGGTGGGGTTGTGTCCTGGGGAACTGGATTAACGGGAGGCTGAAACCTTTCAAATAAGGCTTTAAATGAAGAAAAGTTGGACGAGAGCTCCTTTACCGAGGCTGCTAGTCCTGACTCCTGCTCAGAGTCCCTCTCTTTAACAAGGGAGTCTATGCACTCCCTACACAAGAATTTTGTCCATGATTCCCCTAATGTGTCCCTGCAAGAGGCACATCTCTTCTTAGAGCTATGTGTAGACTTAGACTTCTCTGTAGCTTTCTGAAATACATGGAAAAAAAAAAAAAAAAAATATATATTTTTTTAACTAGGACACAACCCTGGGAGTGCACTAGACCCTCCTTAATATGTGGGGATCTGAGCCTCCCTCCTCCTGACCACCCAGGGTGTCTGCCCCCCCCATGGCACTGCATGGAGGGACACTCCCAGATAAAAAGTGCCCTTCCCCAGGGCGCTCTTACCTTAGGAAGGCTGGAGGTAGTGTCCGTTGGCTGAGCATCTGCTTCCGACATGACTGCAGGTGGTTGCTACTACCGAGTCCCACGCTGCCTGTGCGCATCCCAGACTCGTCTCCAGCCTGTGCCTGGCTTCCCTATCAGCTCCGCGACCCGGAACCGGAAGTCGGGGGTCAAAGGCAAGCATTCGCCCTTCTGCCGGAAATGACGTCGTCCGCCCGCCTCTTTTTAGTTCCAAGACGAACGGCCTGTACAGTGTACAGGGAAGGGCGAACGCCTGCTTGCTGCGGCCCTGTAGCCGCGATAGGGATCCCCCGCAACCTGAAGCCGCGCTCGGCTAAGATGGGGTGGCAAGTGAAAGAGGGGTAAATACCCCCTTGCTCCTAGGAAGCCCCTGCTCCCATTTACCAGATCAAAATCACAAACATCGGCCACAGTCGCCCTGACTGAGTGGCCTGGCTCCTTGCACAGTGTCTCCCCACCGGAGGAAACACTAATACTGAGGTCTGGCAGGGGGAAGTAAGAATTTATGGGCTGGCGCAGTGTTTCCTAACGGAAGAGGAGGAGACTATATCTCTCATGGTGGCTGTCCTGAAAGACGAAAAGGGGAAAATTCAACTTGTAATTATTTTGTTTTGGGGTTTAAAACCCCTGTAGAATTCAAAGCTCAGTTAACAGTCTTCACCTTCATTAACTCTACTGGTTATAACTTTTAGTAGAAGTAAATAATTTAATACAGTAAATGAGTTATCACAACTTTATTTAACATTTATCTACTTTTAAAACCAATACATTATTATAGATAATTACATACATTTTAAATTAAATATTACACTCAACTCTTGTACAGCACAAAACTCAGATTCAAGAATTTATCTGCAAATTTTGATGGCTGTGCCCATATCTGCATACATACCAAGGTGAAGGGGCTGTGTAAAAGAATGATAGAATGTGTGCAAGTGTTCAATTGGGTTAGAGAGCGCATAAAAAGCCACAATCCCACCTTCATAATCCAAATATATACCAAGTTCATGTGTCAAATGAGGAAATAAATCTTCTTGTTCATCATCATGTTCTGCATAAAGTTGATCCCATAAATCGCTCCAGCTTATGCACCAGGATTTATCATTTTTGCCCAGCTGGGAACAATATCCACTTTTCCGGACACTGTTATAGGTCACACCTACAGACCAGTCACCATCTTCACTAGCTTTTATTTCCCAGTAATGTTTACCTGAAGTGATCTTTTTGGTGCTTAGAACCTGCTGACTATAGAATCTTTCTGGAAGATGAGGTCGCACTCTATGTTTGTAGTAAGGGCCTGATGCTTCTTTCAAGTTATAGGAAAGAGCAATGGTAGGGTCTGCCGTATTCACATTCAGTATCAGATCAGAGGAATCTTCTATATAAAATCCACATTCATTCTTCACAGAAGGAATTCCTTCTATTAGTCTAGAGAGAGCACTCATTATGGTCACAGTGATCATCTCCTCATCCAAATTGTCAACACCAACTTGAATTGGCTGCAAATCAGTATCAAAATCATCTTGTTTCAGAAGAGTTAAGTGATCTGCAATTTTACAAGTCTGTTGAATTTGGATTTTTCTCTTATATAGTGCACTTATTTCTGTATCAATCCTCTGGACTTCTTGGGAACATTGCCTAGAAATCGCCTTTTCCTGCTGGTTAATCTCAGCTAGAACTTCATTTTCGAGGTTATTTAGTTGTTCTCGAATGCCACCAAAGAGATCAACAACCCTGTCTTTCATTACATATGCTTTTTCTAGCATGCGTTTCTTGAAGTTTTCCACTTTGCAGCGAATATTTTCAGTCTCCTCAGTTCTCACTGTCAGTTTTTTTACAAAATCACACAATCTCAGTCTCTTTTTGTCACCTGCTTCACTTAGCAGCTCTAGATCATGACCTTTATGTTTGACATTCATGGTGCACCTAGTACACAGAGGAGAAGAATCTTGAATACAAAAATATTTTAGCAGTTCTTTATGGTCAGGACATTTATGGGGCTTTAGAGAAGAAGCGGGATCACTTAATACAGGATTGGAAGAGTGCCCATGTTTGTCCAGATTGAGGCAGCAAAAGGAGGTTTCACAGTGTACACAAGTTTGAGCTTGGCAAGCTACACCATATGTACAAAAAGACTCTTCTCTATGAGGACTCTGACAGCTAGAAAGATAATGTTCCACAATATTGCTCAGCTTTAGGTTCTTCTGCAACACAGGGCGACTTTTAAACTGGTTTCTGCATTCAGGACAAGTGTAAATCCCAGATCTCCTTTGTCTATCCAAGGCATTATCAATGCAGTCCTCACAGAAGTTATGGCCACAGGTTAGCATTACAGGATTTGTGTAGATGCTGAGGCAGATAGAGCACTTCAGTTCTCCTGATAAGCCAGCTGATGCCATTTTAATGTACACTGGAGGGAAAAAAAAAAAAAAAAAGTCACTACACATTCTAACAAACAATCCATTTATCTAAAAAGGTTTTATGTATGAAAATACCAAACATTGGATCAATATGTAAGTATGTATAACTCGTTCTGCTTTTTTTTTTTAATTAAAAAGTGCAACTATTTATAATCTGTGTGTAAATGTACCGGTACGTCCTGCAGAACTGCTCTCTTGTGCGCCTCTGCAGTGACAGGACACAGAGGCAATCAACTTCCAGGAAAAAGTGATCCTAACAGCTCTACAGAAGTGCCCCCCCCCTCCTCCCGCCATTCCTGGGCTCTCCCATTCCACTGCTGTAAAAATGGTCAGACCTTCCACCCACAGAGGAGATGGAGGAACATCCATCCCCTCAGATGAATGATGCCAGATACTACACGAGGATTTTGTCATTTCTGGGTTTTCCTTGCCAGCACAGCAGCTGATTAAACAGAGAAGGGATCAGGGGTTTAATTGACCTCTCCATTAGGTACCCGTCACTACACAAAGCTATTACAAAAAAGTGCGGTGTTCACACCTTGTGATAAAGTTAAAATTAAATAAATAATATGATAAGCGCCTGCAAAGAGCCTCTCCTGTCTCTCCAGTGTGAAAGCCTGAGTGCTTTCAGACTGGAGCTTGCAAGATGGTAAAATTAAAAAAAAAAAAAAAATAAAATAAAAATAAAAACTAAACGTCCTGCAAGCAGCAGATTTTCAGCACTGTATACACCACTCCTAAAGCACCCCTGCCCATTGAAATTAATATGGGGCAGTGCTGCTGAACCACCGTCAAAGCGCTGCGGCCTGAGTAAGATGCGGTGCATCCGCTGTGAATGCAAACAAAAAGACATTGCTTTTTGTAAAAGAACAAAATAAAAATAAAAATTTATATACTTATAGTAGTTTAAGTATTTTAAATTGTTAACTGCAGGGTTTTTCCATACATTGAAATTTGAAAATTTGACTACTCCTGAAAAGTTGATTCCCTAGCAAAGCCTCATCCTTCCTTGCACATCATAGCCCTCTTCTCTCCTGAAAGTGTCTAATGTATGTGCTGGCCCAGCTTCTCACCTCCCTACCTAGCCTTTTAAATTGCTACAAAAAGGAGACTTAGCAAAGGCAATACTATATATAGAGTGACAGCTTCAAGTCTACCAATATAAGATCCAAAAGCAGTCTCAATCTAATACAGGGGACATCAAAAAGATAAATAACATTGGAAAAAAAAAAATATAATCCAATTAAGCTAGTAATAGTCAATATTTGACAATCTGTTTAGAGTCCAATTACTGACAAACTAAGGTTACCGACCAACCAAAATCTTTCATAGTATAGTATTACATCATGTGGGTTATTTCTGGAACCTCATTATTGGACAGGTAGTAATAAGAGAAACGTGCAAAGCCATGTTGGACAGTGCAGTCCTATCACATCTGCTGTTATAAGTGGTGCTTTAAAAGCTCAAGACCCACTCCTAGCAGTGCCATATTTTAGTGTAACCCACCTGGCAGCCACTTTATGCACATTTAAGTATCAGCCCAGGATTCCATCTCAACAGTTTCCCTATCCATGGCCAAGTCACCGATTTTGCATGGGACAACACAAAAGTAAAACAATGAGTTTTCACAGTCCTCTACAGTTTACAGATCAGGTATGCACAACTCATGAAAAGAAAACCCCAGACAGGACTTTAAAGTCAAACAGGCATATAACCTATAAACAGTGTATGGTTGCTCCTGTATGTACTACATGGAAGACCAAGTTGTACAAAGTTGTCTCCCTGTAGGAGGAGATAAAGCCCATCAACATTCAGGGTTTAAAAGGTAAAAAGACTAACCATTACATTCAACAGGGTCCTATAAAGGATGAAAAATTGCAAGGTTCCACATGTAAAAAAAAAAAAAAAAAAAAAAGTTTACTAATGAGTACTACTCACCACCTGTCAAACACCCTCTAAAGAGTAATCCACACAGATCACTCCTCAAAGGGCTAACACGAATGTAAACAAGCCCTAACCACTCAAAACAGAAATGTTGTACACTCACCTTTCTGTAATTTTCCTTTCCTGGTGCATCTTCATGGCAGTATACACTGGGCAGAGCCACAACCCAGTGTACACTGCCATGATGCACCAGGAAAGTAGGTTTACTGGCATTTTTAGCTTTCAACTGATTTTGCTGAGTGAAGCACTCATTTGAGGGACAAGTTACCTTTAGGACTCATTCACACTATGTGCAGTTACCTGCATGTTTAGGCACGAATGTGAACATCTACAGATCTAGTAAAAGCACCACAGTCTTGACTTAATTGGGCCTAGAAACTACATGGGAGAGTGGCAAAAGTTGTACAAATTAAAAGCACTAGTGGTTAGACAAGAAGAGTAGCAATTGATCACTAAACACATACAGAAATGGCTCAATATAGTGGTGATCACACACATACAAAAATAAAGAATTGTGTGATCGCACAAGAGGGTACCAATTGTTGTATGTAGCGATCAAACACTTCTAGTGATTTTAATTACACGCTCATGCTACTAAAAACCTCCTGCACTTAAGGACATTCTGATAATTATATTAACAATTTCACCAGAGATTAGGCTCAAATTATATAAAAGAAGAGGTAACATTTTATCTCACACACTATAAATACCTTGATTTCACAAACCCCACAGCTGTGAGAGCTGCCACAATACTTTTGCCAAGACTAATCAGGAATCACTACTGAGGTTCCTACACAAAACTACAGAGTCCCAACCAACAAGGTCATGCATTTTGTAGTCCAGCCCTGCTAATTACTGTCAATTAGTCACAGGCTGAACAGCAGGGGAAATTGCAGAACATATTCAAATAAAACACTGGATTAATTGATCTGCTACTTACCCTTCATATCTCATCATACTTTTCATCAAACAAAAAAAATCCAGGTGCTATGGGGCTGTGCTTCCACTTTTGCACCAGCCTTCTTTGCTTTATCTTTTGTAAATGAGCCTCAAGGGTAATATAAAGTATTTGTATCTAGACAAATGAAGGCTATGCATGAGAACTCTTTCTCTCTTTGAGATATGTACACTATGAGAATGCTTTGGACTAAAATTGCTTGGGTGGAGCCATACGTTATATTATATTATTTTTTATTTTTGGAGTTTGTAATTAGCATCTGTCTAATATTTGGAGTCTGCTTACACCTATACTTTGTAAAACGATTGTATTTTAACTATTATTGTAATTTCCATAATTAGATTTTTATGTATTTTAAAATTGATTTTGGTTTACATTTTTTAGGAGTGTGTTTTTAGGGTTTATACATATGAATGTTTGTAGGTATTTTTTAATGTCAATTTCCCAGCACTTTCCTACACTAGAGGAGCCACAGGTGCCACCTACAGCCAGCCATACTCTTATAAATCCTGAAGCTTTATTACAGTGGCTTTTATCTGCACATTTGTGTACAATGTATTTCTCGATCATGGAAGAAGCATTGATGTTTACAAGAGTATGCCTGCATGCAGCACCTGTGTCTCCTTACTGATGGAGCAAGCATGAAAATTTCTCTTGTACAATAGCAAATTGTATGATTTTCGTTTATTCAGTACAGTTGTCATCTGAAAATACAATACATTACATCACTTCTGAATTTTTATTCTGTCATATGAGAATTTTCGTAACTTTAATAACCTCTTTATTTTCGATATGAGACTAGCAAACAAAAAAAAAAAAAATACGATCATTCGTCTGATAATCTCATCATGTGTATCAGGCATTAGGCTAAGGAAGGTGCTGGGAAATTTATGCAAGGCACAGGGGCGTTGCTAGGTCTGCAAAAGATCTGGGGCTATAGCCCATAGCAGCGGTCACCAACCTTTTTGCATGCCCGCGTGGGGGGGAACCTGTGCTAAGCAATTTTTTGCGGGCGATGGCTGGTGTTGGCGCTTCAATCATTGTGGCACCATGGTTGATATGGTGTCAGGGTGATTGAAGTGCATTATTTCTGTTATTACATTCTAATATATAATGAAGTGGTTCAATTCACCACAATGCAGAATCAGTGGAAGCCCTGGGCGTGTCACTTGCCACATCTCCCACCAGATGCAGTGTGTTATTTGCCACCGTCACCTGCCACCAGATGTGGATTGTCACTTGCCATGTCGCTTGGCACCAGATGTGGATTGTCACTTGCCACTTTCACCTGGCAGCAGATGTGGATTGTCACTTGCCACGTCACCTGCCACCATTTGCAGATTGCCACGTCTCCTGCCACCACTAGCAGATTGTCACTTTCCACGTCACCTGCCACCATTTGCAGATTGTCACTTGCTACGTCACCTGCCACCATTTGCAGATTGTCACTTGCCACATCTCCTGGCACCATTTACAGATTGCCACATCTCCTGCCACCATTTGCAGATTGACACTTGCCACGTCACTGGCCACCAGATGTGGGTTGTCACTTGCCAACTGACGTGGATTGTCACTTCCTATGCCAGCCAATGCCACCAAATGTGCATTGACGCAGCACTGGTCCATTTAGTGAGAGCAGGAGAGTGGTGATGCGGGCGCGCAGTGAGAGAGGATGTCATCTTGCTGCTGCCCGCAGCACCTCCGACATTGAAGCAAGGGGGTCTGGCTGCAAAGTGGAGCTCCAACGATGACAGGAAGCACGTGACCTGCACTCCACCGTGCTGTGAGGGCGGAAGAGCGCTAATGTGTGGCGGGCAGTGAGAGATGATGTCATCTCTCTGCCACTCGCAGCACCTCACTCCCAAATTGAAGAGGCCTGGCTGTGAGGAGCACTGCTGTGGAGCGGGCGGAGAAAGATGTCATCTCTGCTCGTCCCCCCACTTGCTTCTCTCCTCTCCTCCGCCTCTCTCATGCAGCCAGCTCGCCCGCCGCAGCAGCCACGACCCACTGGTTAGGCAGGGACCCTGTGGCAAGAGACTCGGGGCTATGGGCCCCAGATTCGGGGCTATAGCCCCAATAGCCACCCCCTAGCAACGCCCCTGGCAAGGCATATAAAATGCCTGCAAACACCCATTTCCTTGAACCATTAGACCCTTTTTTCACACTGACGGACCAAACAAAAAAACTGACAGGCAGACCTGATCGAACAGCCAGTGTGAAAGGGGCCGAAAGCAGACCGTACAGTTACAATACAATTCAATACAGGAGGAATCAGAGGGCCTTGCTCGTTAGTACAACCTAGAAAGGAGGGTCAAGTGATACAAAAGGTAATAACTGTGGGGGATGAGCTGATGGAGAAAAGAAAATTACAGTCGTAAGGCTACTTTCACACTGAAGCATTGCGGGCGCTGGCGGTAAAGCGGCGCTATATTTACCGGTGCTTTACTGTCATTTTAGCGGCGCTATTCGGCTGCTAGCGGGCAGTTTTAACCCCTGCTAGCAGGCGAAAAAGGGTTAAAACCGCCCACAATGCGCCACTGCAGCAGCGCTTTGCAGGTGGGTATTGAGCGCTGCCCCATTGTTTTCAATGGGAAGGGGCGCTTTAGGAGCGGTAAATACACCGCTCCTACAGCGCTCCAAAGATGCGGCTTGCAGGACTTTTTAGACTGCCCTGCAAGCACACCGCTCCAGTGTGAAAGCCCTCAGGGCTTTCACATTGGAGTGCATTGAGCGGCTCTTTCAGGGTGCTTTGCAGGCGCTATTTTTAGCACTTTAGCGCCTGCAAAGGGCCTCAGTGTGAAAGGGGCCTTAGGTGTGGGCAGGATAGGATTCTCTGAAGAGGAGGGTTTTCAGCGACCATCTAAAAGCTAACAGAGTAGGAGATAATTGGACAGATTGAGGTAAGGAGTTCCATAGAATGGGAGAGGCTCTTGAAAAGTCCAGGAGGCGAGCATGGGAAGCGGTGACAAGAGAGCTAGAGAGCAGGAGGTTCTGGGAGCAACGATTAGGTTGTTATTTTGAAACTAGGCTAGTTATGTAGCTAGGGGCTGAGTTGTGAATGGCTTTGTAAGTTATTGTTAGTATTTTGAATTTAATTCGTTGGATAAGTGGAAGCCATTGGAGGGACTGACAGAGGAGTAGTAGACACGGAGCGATTAGTAAGGTGGATGAATCTGGCAGCAGCATTCATGATGGACTGAAGGGGGAATAGCCTATGTATAGGTAAGCCAATGAGAAGGGAGTCGCATAAGTCGAGGCGAGAGATGACCAGGGAGTGAAATAAAAGCTTTGTGGTGTCATTGATTAGAAAGGGCAATATTTTGGAGATGTTTGCGGAGGTTGAGGCGGCAAGATTTGGACAGTGATTGGATGTGGGGCTTAAAGGATAGATCAGAGTCCATGATTACACCTAGAACTTAGGCATGCGGGATGGGGTGTGGATTGAAAATAGGAGAGGTCCAAGAACAGAACCTTGGGAGACCCCAATAGAGAAAGAAATGAGAGGAGGAAGTAGAATTGTAAGTAATGCTAATGTAGCAGTACCCCCACTAATATAGTGGGGCTGCTGGATATTGTGGTCCACCTGTCACCCTGCCCAGCCCGACATTCACTTCTCAGACACTCCAAGACAATGAACAGTCCATTAGCTTTTCTTGTGTTTTTAATAAGGAATTATAACTTGGATGGGGTTAAGGAATTCATGGGATGCCGAAAAAGATTTTTCTCGAATCGTCTTCCAGGGCAGCATCCGAGAGATAGGCTCCTCCTCCCTAAAACAGGAAACACATTAGTCCACCATTATAAATTTCACACTCTTACCTGTGTGCCTCAGTTGTTTGTGTTTCCTCCGGACCCACAGGAGCTGCAAGAACGTTTGTTATTTTATTTTCACCTGTCTCTGTGCTTGTTGCAGGAGACCCCCTGCCAGCATCCCATACAGCCCAAGGGGCTTTGGGAGGGCGAGCAGGCGCAGCACTGGGCAACATTGCTCAAAGCCTGAGATTTCGCCCCTACTGAGGGGTCTGCAATCATCCCCCCAGGCTGCAGGAGGACTCTGTCATCCCCACCCCATGCCGCTGTTTAGGCCTGTGTATGCTTCCGCAAGCACCCCCCTCTGGCTTTCCGCAGAATCTGGAGCCCGCCAGGGGGGATGGATACATGCATAGATGGGCGCCCCCCCGCCGCCGCCGCCGACCGCTGCCGAAAACTTCAGCAGCAGAGGGTCTAGCAGGGAGGGTTTTGCACCCTCTAAATTAGGTCCCTGGTGGCTGCGGCTGTCCCCCCAAACGAATCCGCCGCTCTGCGGGCGGCGCAGCAGCGTCCTCACCGCCACAGGCCGCTACAGGAAGTCGGGGGTGTACCAAGATGGCGCCGAGGAAGTTCCGCTTCCGGGTTGGCGGCCATTTTCCCGTAGTCTATCTACTGCGGAGATACAGCAGGGACACCTAGGGGCGGGAAGTTTAAAAAAAAAAAAAAAAAAGAGAAAACAGAATACAAATAGCAAATTTGTTCAATGCTACCCTTCACTACCAGCACAGTTACTCTACAATACAGCGGCATGTGCAGGTGTGTCCACCAACCTGCACGGGGTCAGCCGGGGGCGGGGCCGGAGCTTATGCAGGAAGCAGATAAAAAGGCCTCTAAGCAGAGGATCCTGGTGGCTGATCATGTCTGACGCTTCCCCACCCTGCCCTGCAGATCCTGCAAATCAGGACAGCTCCAAGGTAAGCCAGAATATTCTTGAATTATCTCTGTCTTAACCTCTTTACTGCCTATCTACAGGCAGTTCCTTTGACCACCTAAACTCACGGGGTTTTTTTGTTCTCTATGCTCGCTTGCAGGCAAAGACCCCTGAGGAAAGGAAGGCTAAAGGCAAAACATGTGCCTCATGCAGCCACAGGCTTTCCCCAGATTGGAAAAAGCCCCTGTCTCAGAAATGCTCAGACAAAATGGTGGCAAAAGAATCACAGGGGCCGCCACAATCAAACGCAGATACCCGTTTGCGGAAGCAGACACCAAAACCTGGGCTAAATGCCCCAAGGTGGATGCCTCTCTGGCAAAAATCACGAACAAATCGGACTTGGCTTTTGATGACGCAGGTACCCTCAGCGACCCCATGGACAAGAAAATAGAAGCTCTCCTGAAAAGGGCATGGGAAGCAGGGGCGGCAAACCTAAATCCGGCTATTGCTTCCACCTGCACAGCCCGAACCTTGCTAATCTGGCTAACCCAGCTGCAAGATCTATTGGAGAACGACACACCCAGGGAGGAACTAATTAAAACCATCCCCACACTAACTAGAGCGGCAGCTTTCTTGGCAGATGCTTCAGCAGAAACTGTCAGAATATCCTCTAGGACCACGGCACTACTAAACTCGGCCCGCAGAGCCCTGTGGTTAAAATCCTGGGGGGGGGATGCACCTTCCAAGAACCGTTTATGTGGCATACCATTCACTGGAGACCTACTGTTTGGTCCCGAACTAGAAACAGTCCTGGATAGGACCGCAGCAAAAAATAAGGGGTTCCCTCAAACCAAGAAGAGACAAGGGAAGGCGCCCTTTCGGCATTTCAAGAAATTCAATAAGCCAGGGGCAAAAAAGCACTGGGGTCAACAAAACAAGAAAGGCAAAGGTGAATTCATCCTCAAGCCTAATACCCAAAAGAACAAAAAACAATGACTGCCTTCAGGTGGGGGGCAGATTGGCGGCTTTCTCCCACCAATGGGAGGAGATAACAGAAAACAAATTCATACTGCGCACCATAGCGGACGGTTACGCAATAGAATTCTCCAACCGCCCCCCAACCAAATACTTAGCGACCATGCTACCCAAGGACAGCAACCAAGCAAAGGTGTTTCTAGAATCCCTACAGAAACTATTAGATCAGAAGGTGATTTGTCACGTTCCCCAAGAGGAGGAACAAAAGGGCTTCTACTCACACATCTTCGCAAAAAGAAAACCATCAGGCAAACTAAGGCTGATACTAAACCTCAAACCACTCAACCGAGGAATAAGATACAAGAGATTCAGAATGGAATCTATCTATTCAATCAGGAACATCCTACCGCAGGAGACATTCATGGCAACACTAGACTTGCAGGATGCCTACCTACATGTCCCCATAAGGAAGGATCACCAAAAGTTTCTAAGGTTCGCAATCCAGGGGCCAGCAGCTACGCTGCACCTACAGTACACAGCTCTCCCCTTCGGAATCTCCTCAGCTCCAAGAATATTCTCAAAAATAATGGCGGAAGCGCTAAAAGGTCTAAGACAGGAGGGTATTGGAATAATACCATACTTAGACGACCTCCTGTTCTTTGCGGACTCAGCAGCAATCCTAGAAAACAACCTGCGCAAGAGTATGATCTATCTGCAAAACCTGGGATGGTTAATAAACGCAGAGAAATCGCAAATGATCCCAAGCCAGAGAGTAGTGTACCTGGGATACGTGCTGGACTCCAGACTGTCAAAAATTTTCCTAACAAAGGAAAAAGACGTAAAAATGACACAAGCAATTACGTCCCTGCTAAGGAACCATTCCACAACGATCAGGCACGGAATGTCCGTACTAGGACTGATGACGTCTTCCATTCCAGCCATCACCTGGGCACAAATTCACATGCGACCCTTACAGAACTACATTCTGTCCCAATGGGATGGCAGGCAAGCATCCCTAGAAAAATCCATTCCCGTCCCCGCCACAGTCAAACAAACACTCTACTGGTGGCTCAACCCACTTCGGGTCATCGAGGGGTGCAGATGGGCTCAAGTCAATCCAGTCAGCATCACCACCGATGCAAGCGCCCTAGGATGGGGAGCCCACATGGAAGGGCGGTTCTCGCAAGGGAAATGGACACCCAAATGGGCACAAGCCTCCTCAAACTTGAGAGAGCTGAAAGCTGTGGGGGAAGCGCTAAAAACCTTCAAGCCAGCATTACAGGGGAAGGATGTAAAGATACAATCAGACAACGCAACGACAGTCGCATACCTAAACAGACAAGGGGGCACAAAATCCCAAAAACTGATGAGACTGACACAATCTATCCTACTGTGGACAGAAGTGAACATAAGATCGATATCCGGTATTCATCTAAAAGGAACAGACAATACAGTGGCAGATTTCCTGAGCCGGAAAACGATAAAACACACGGAATGGTCGCTAAACCAAACAACCTTCACTCAAATCACCCAGAAGTGGGGAATACCCGGAGTAGACCTATTTGCTTCCAGGGCGAACGCAAAATCTCCGATATTTTTCTCCCTGGACCCTACAGATGGCAACAGCGGGGTGGATGCTTTCAACCAAAACTGGAAATGGCATCTGTGCTATGCATTCCCTCCAACTGCCATAATCCCAAAAGTAATCCAAAAAATCAAGGCAGAGAAAACAACAGTAATACTAATAGCACCACACTGGCCCCAGAGAGCATGGTTCAGTCATTTTAAAAAATCTCAGCATACAACCTCAGCTGACACTGACGGACCGCCCGGATCTACTGTCACAAGGCCCAGTCAACCATCCGAACCACAAAATCTTGAAGCTCTCGGCTTGGTTACTGAGAGGGTAAAACTCCAGAACAAAGGCCTGTCAGACAGAGTAATCAACACCATCTTAAACAGCAGAAAGCCGGTAACGAGAGCCATCTATGAGAAAATAAGGAAAAAATTTGTTTCTTGGTACGAAGACAGACCAATCTCCAACGGTGGGATAATTCCAATAGTTTTGGACTTCCTACAAGATGGTGCAGACAAAAACATATCACCAAGTACCCTGAAAGTACAAGTTGCAGCACTTTCCTCGGTCATGGATACTAGACTAGCGGAAGACCCGCTGATAAGACGATTCCTCATAGCTCTTAAAAGATCCAAACCAGCCAAATTGTACAAAACTCCCACCTGGGACATGGGCACAGTACTTAAGGGCTTTCTTTCCCCTCCGTTTGAACCTATCGAGGACAGCTCAGACAAAAACCTCACGTTTAAAAACTGCACTCCTTCTGGCCTTAGTATCCGCCAGAAGAGTGAGTGAGATCCAAGCTCTATCTTCAATAGAACCATACTGTCTAATACATCTGGACAAGATAATTCTCTCTCCAGATCCGGCCTTTCTACCCAAGGTCTCTTCTACATTTCACAGAACCCAAAACATCGTCATACCCTCACTTCCAACAACCATGGATAGTAGGAAAAGAAACATTTACAGCAAACTTGATGTAAGGAATACGCTCATAGCGTATCTCGAAAGAACAAAAGAATGGCGTAGAACGACCTCCCTCTTCATCCTCTATGCAGGAATCAACAGAGGGAAACAAGCTTCAAAAAGCACCATCAGCAGATGGATAAGGATGGCCATACAGATTACCTATAAGGCACAGAATCTCACTCCACCTAGTGAAATCAGAGCGCACTCAACTAGAGCCTGGGCAACCTCGGCCGCAGAGAAAGCAGGGGCAACTCCGGAGCAGATCTGCAGGGCAGCGACATGGTCGAGCTTCAGTACTTTCGCTAAGCACTACCGCATAGACCAGCTGCCTGACCAAGACCAAGCATTTGGTCGTAAAGTGCTCCAGTCTCTAACCCCACCCTAGTAAGTATTGCTTGATATATCCTCTCGGATGCTGCCCTGGAAGACGATTCGAGAAAACAGAGTTAGGTACCTGGTAACTCTTTTTCTAAGAAGTCTTCCAGGGCAGCACTAGTTCCCACCCTTGAAACAACAAAAACCAGGTACAGAGGGGGAGCTTGCAGCTTACAGGGAATTCCTTCGGTGCTTTAACATAACTGAGGCACACAGGTAAGAGTGTGAAATTTATAATGGTGGACTAATGTGTTTCCTGTTTTAGGGAGGAGGAGCCTATCTCTCGGATGCTGCCCTGGAAGACTTCTTAGAAAAAGAGTTACCAGGTACCTAACTCTGTTTTTTGCATAGCTTGGAACAGATTATAAACTCTCCTCTTCCTCTAGCACAACTCTTGCTGCAGACTATTCCTTCCTCTTCCTCCAGCACAACTCTTCAGGCACAGCTAGCACGTGGTTAGACCTGACACTGGCTTCAGCCAGGCCCTAGCACCTGCCCTTTGCAGGTAGGGACTGTGGGCCCCTTCGGTGTAGCAAAAATAATGAAAAGTTCTGGTGCTAGCTGTCCTAGGTGGACTACTGATCCCAGTCAGCACGCTTCAGGCCCTGCCAGCCCTCCTGGCTGCAGCTGCCTGTCTCCACTGCCCATGACACCACAGTCCTCACTGGCTCTCCATCCATCTCAGATTGCATCCTCCCAATCTGCTCCGGGAGGGCTCCCCAAATTTCCTGGCTGTGTGTCACTCACCGACACCTGGTGGATCCCTCCTGAAGACTTACCAAGCAGTACTCTCCACTGTCCTCTCCTGCTCCTGGTCAGGACACCCCTGTGGTTTGTACGAGGGTCCCTTCCACTCTTGAGCTTCAGACCCAAGGTCACCCCCCCCAGGCTGGGGAGCTTCCTCAAAGACCACAACCGCTAGTACTCCATCTCCCAGTTCTTCCACCCGACAACGCCTCCCCAACAGGGCTAACCCTGAGTATTTAAGGAGTCCAGCCCCCTGCCAATCCAAGTTGGGTATTGGTCAGGGCTCCTCAGAACACCCCAGGCAGCTCCATCTCTATGGTAGGTTCATAGTGATTTCTGACCAGGACATACCCAGGCAGGGGTCATATGGACCCTATGGTAGGTTCATAGTGATCTCCAACCAGACCATAACCAGGAAGGGATCACATGGACCCTATGGTAGGTTCATGGTGATCTCCGACTGGGACATAGCCAGGCAGGGATCACATGGACCCTATGGTAGGTTCATAGTGAACCCTGACCAGGACATAGACAGGAAGTGATCACATGGCCCCTATGGTAGGTTCATAGTGATCTCTGATCAGGACATAGACAGGAAGTGATCACATGGCCCCTATGGTAGGTTCATAGTAATCTCTGACCAGGACATAGCCAGGAAGGAATCACATGGCCCCTATGATAGGTTCTTGGTAATCTTCGACCAGGACATAGTCAGACAGGGATCATGTGACCCCTATGGTAGGTTCATAGTGATTTCTGACCAGGACATAGCCAGGCAGGGGTCATATTGACCCTATGGTAGGTTCATAGTGATCTCCGACCAGGCCATAGCAAGGCAGGGATCACATGACCCCTATGGTAGGTTCATAGTGATCTCCAACCAGACCATATCCAGGAAGGGTTCACATGGCCCCTACGGTAGGTTCATAGTGATCTCTGATCAGGACATAGACAGGAAGGGATCACATGGCCCCTATGGTATATCACATGGACCCCTATGGTAGGTTCATGGTGATCTCCGACTGGGACATAGCCAGGTAGGGATCACCTGGACCCTATGGTAAGTTCATAGTGATCCCTGACCAGGACATAGAAAGGAAGGGATCACATGGACCCTATGGTAGGTTCATAGTCATCTCTGACTAGGACATAGACAGGAAAGGATCACATGGCCCCTATGGTAGGTTCATAGTAATCTCCGACCAGGACATAGCCAGGAAGGAATCACATGGTCCCTATGATAGGTTCTTGGTAATCTTCGACCAGGACATAGTCAGACAGGGATCACGTGACCCCTATGGTAGGTTCATAGTGATTTCTGACCAGGACATAGCCAGGCAGGGGTCATATGGACCCTATGGTAGGTTCATAGTGGTCTCCGACCAGGCCATAGCAAGGCAGGGATCACATGACCCCTATGGTAGGTTCATAGTGATCTCCAACCAGACCATATCCAGGAAGGGTTCACATGGCCCCTACGGTAGATTCATAGTGATCTCTGACCAGGACATAGACAGGAAGGGATCACATGACCCCTGTGGTATATCATCTGGACCCTATGTTAGGTCCATAGTGATCTCCGACCAGGACATAGCCAGGCAGGGATCACATGTCCCCTGTGGTAGATCACCTGGACCCTATGTTAGGTTCATAGTGATCTCCGACCAGGACATAGCCCGGCAGGGATCACATGTCCCCTATGGTAGGTTCATAGTGATCTCCGACCAGGACATGGACAGGAAGGGATCACATGGCCCCTATGGTAGGTTCATAGTGATCTCCAACCAGGACATAGACAGGAAGGGATCACATGACCCCTATGGTAGGTTCATAGTAATCTAAGACCAGGACATAGCCAAGAAGGGATCACATGGATCCTATGGTAGGTTCATAGTGATCTCCGACTAGGCCATGGCCAGGAAGGCATCACATGGCCCCTATGGTAGGTTCATGGTGATCCCTAACTAGGACATAGCCAGGAAGGGTTCACATGGCCCCTATGGTAGGTTCATAGTGATCACCGACCATGACATAGACAGGAAGGGATCACATAGACCCTATGGTAGGTTCATAGTGATCTTCGACCAGGACATAGCCAGAAAGGGATCACTGTCCTATATATATCTCTATATACTATATCCCCCGTATATACCCAGATATAGAGGCGTGACATGTACTCTCTGTATATAATATATATTCACTGTCGTATATATCTCTATATACTATATTCACCATATATATCTAGATATAGAGGTGTGATGTGTGTACTCTGTATATACTATATATCCACTGTCCTATATATCTCTATGTACTATATCCCCCGTATATATACCCAGATATAGAGGTGTGACATGTGTACTCTCTGTATATATTATATATCCACTGTCATATATATATATATATATATATATATATATATATATATATATATCTATATACTATATCCCTGTATACACCCAGATATAGAAGTGTGACATGGGTTCTCTCTGTATATACTATATATCCACTATCCTATATATCTCTATATACTATATCCCCTGTATATACCCAGATATAGGGGTGTGATGTGTGTACTCTCTGTATATGCTATATATCCACTGTCCTATCTATCTCTATATACTATATCCAACATATATACCCAGATATAGAGGTGTGACCTGTGTACTCTCTGTATATACTATATATCCATTGTCCTATATATCTCTATATACTATAGCCACCGTATATACCCAGATATAGAGGTGTGTATGGGTGTAATATTCCTGCTGGGGGGGTATGGGTGTAATATTCCTGCTGGGGGGGGGGTATAGGTGCAATATTCTTTCTGGGGGAGTATGGGTGTAATATTCCTGCTGGGGGGGAGTATGGGTGTAATATTCCTGCTTAGGGGGAGTATTGGTGTAATATTTCTGCTGGGGGGAGCATGGGTGTAATATTCCTGCTGGGGGGAGTATGGGTGTAATATTCCTGCTGGATGGGCGTAATATTCCTGCTGGGGGGAGTACAGGTGTAATATTCCTGCTGGGGGGGTATAGGTGTAATTTTCCTGCTGGGGGGAGTACGGATGTAATATTCCTGCTGGGGGGAGTATGGGTGTAATTTTCCTAGTGGGGGGAGTACGGGTGTAATATTCCTGCTGGGGGGGAGTACAGGTGTAATATTCCTGCTGGGGGAGTATTGATATAATATTCCTGCTGGGGGGAGTGTGGGTGAATTATACCTGCTGGGGGAGTATGGGTGTAATATTCCTGCTGGGGGGAGTATGGGTGTAATATTCCTTCTGGAGGGACGTCTGTGCAGGAAGTTCTTGTCGTACGGACACAGCGAGGCTCTGTTCACACCTAGGTGTTCCGGATTCCCGAATCGCCAGAAAACGCAGCACATGCTTGCGATCCCTTTACTTTCAATATTACCCTAATCGAGGCGTGTTTTTGCTGAAATTGTTACCTGACAAATTGCAGGACTGCTTTTGGGAAACAGGAGTCCTACGATTTTGTTTGCGCAGTTTATCAGGTGACAATATTGTCCGTAATTGGGGTGCCATTGAAAGTAACGGGATCACAAACATATCAATGGTTTTGCGGCAATTTGGGAATCGCAGTAATTCCACCCGCAATCCTGAACGCCTAGGTGTGATCACAGCCTAAGCGTCTTCTATCAGTTGCTGGATTCGCCTTCTATAGATTCTGGAGGGACATTTTATTCCTCAAACATTTCACACATTTGCTTCATTTTTATATTCCACCGCTAATATATAATCCGCATTGAGCTTGTATAGCGCTTTTCTCTCTGAGGACTCCAAGTCTTCGAGATGGCGTTGGCCAGGAATCGAACCCGGGTCAGCTGCTTGAAAGGCAGCTATGCTCACCACTGCACCACCAACGCAAGGTAGCATGTCTTTGTAATGCGGGAGGAAACCGGAGTACCCGGAGGAAACCCACGCAAGCACAGGGAGAACATGCAAACTCCATGCAGATAGTTTCCTGGTCAGGATTTGAACCATGGACCCCAGTGCTGCAAGGCTAACCCCTAAGCCTCTGTGCTGCCCATATGTGGCCTTAGTTCTATAAGGCCCTCCCCCGCTGAGCGGAGTGCATCAGTTATGTCCACTCAAAGCGCCTCCAGAAGAAATCCAAACTTAACCTAAACTACAATATATATATATATATATATATATATATATATATATATATATATATATATATATATATATATATATATATATATATATATATATATAACACTCCAAAACACACCCAAAGAATAACACACACGTCCACAACATATACAAACGTATTCTATAACACTCCTATAATAAAACGCACCCAAATAACAATAAAGAGTGCAGTGGTCCCCAAATTAGCAACTCAATGGAGCTAAATTATTTTTCCATTCACACTTAGGTTTTATTCACACGGAGGGTATGAATCCGTACCCCATGGGAGGGCCGTATTTACCGGAATGGGCATGCACAGGTGTTCCCAGCATCCCGTTTAGGCAGTCCCATTGCTGTCAACTGGGGTGCAGCAGCTGTACCCAATGTGATATCTGTGTGGGTGCCGGTGCACGGCCCCGTACGCACCCAGGGTATGTCCGCACAACTGCACCCACATGGATGTCCTTTTTGGGGTTAACACAGCCGCCACACAGTGTACAGATTCATCCACCCCGTGTGAGTGAGGCCTTGGACTTCTCCATAAAGGACCTCACTGGCGGGAAGAGTTCTCATTTCTCCAGCAGAGAAAGCCTAAAGAAAGCTGGAAAGACTCCTCCCACCTCTGAAGACAAAGAGAGTTCCAACCTCCCCTCATAGCTGGTCCAACACACACCTCAAAAACATACCGGCCTCCAACTTTTCCTCATTGCCGGTCCAACACACGCCTCAAAAGCCTACCAGCCTCCAAACTTCACAACACAATCAATTACTTAATGTTGATCGACAATACATCGATCAAACATAATCACCTGTAAAAAAGGTATAACAAGGGGGAGGGGGAGTATGGAAGAGGGAGAGAGGGAGGAAAGGAGGGGGGAGGGAAGGTTGTGGGTAAGGAAGGGGTGTGGGGTTCCCTCCAACCCTCACCCCCTTCTTCCTCCAACCCCCCCCTTTTCCTCCCTCTCTCCCTCTTCCATACTCCCCCTTTCCCCCTTGTTCTACTTTTCCCTTTAGAATATGATATTTTTGATTAAACTTAAAGCTTAATGTCTATATTTACACTCTTGGCAACTTTTGGATATGAGGCAGATTTTGGAGGACTTGGTTCGGTTCCCCCCCGTGCTTAGCAGGCTGCTTACCACCCACATCTCAGGTACTTTTTTACAGGTGATTATGTTTTGGCGATGTATTGTCAAACCTTGAGCCCGGGTTCACACTACAACGAGCTGCGGATTGCACAGGAGCGCTGTGCATCCCTGTTCCCTGTTTCAGGGACGAATCAGGGACGATTCTATGCCTGAATTCGGCCCTGAAACGGAGCCAAAGACGCACAGCGTTTTTGTGCAGTGCGCTCCGCAGCTGCCCCGGAGATATGTGAACCGGCTCTATAGGGAGCCAGTCACATTCTCCTGCTATGCGAATTAAATGTGCGGAAACGCACATCTAATTCACATAGGTGTGAACCCGGGCTAAAGCTTTTGCAGAAGCTGCAGAAAAGTAAATAGAGGGCTGATGGGAAGACCCTCAGGTTACTTGGAGTGGCAGCCGCCACCAGTGTAGGGACCTGTGTTGGTACAGCCGTACCTGGTCCCAAGGAGGGTTCCTCAGACTTTTTGTTGAGTCTTCTTCTAGGAAAAAGCCAATTATCTTCTTTATCCAACTACATTGATAGTTGGTGATTCAGAAGCTACAGAAAGGGAAATATAGAGCTGATGGGCAGACCCTCCGGTTACTGGAGTGGCAACTGCCACCAGTGTAGGGACCTGTGTTGGTACAGCCGTACCTGGTCCCTGGGAGGGTTCCTCAGACTTTTTGTTGTCTTCTTCTAGGAACAGGCAATTGTCTTGTTTAAGACTGGTGATAACCAGGTGCAAATTACGCCACCCCTGACCTGTATTACCACCTCCGCGCTATGTTAATAAATGTCAAAACCCTACCAAAGCTGCCACTTAACAATAAAATGTATATAAACTGAATTCACCAAAAGAAAATTATAGATGAAATAGTGGTGCTTATCCCCAGGTGGGGAGATGCCAGACACTCTTATCCAGCCAGTGAGCTGAATACAGACGTGACTAGAGAAAAAGTGAAAAAACATATATTGCTAAATATCCCAAAAAGTAAAAATTAATATTAAATAAAATAAATTATTCAATAAATTCAATATGAGCTAATATAAATTATAACACTCAGTGAAAGAGATATACAAATATATAAATCCAAGAAAAAATATATAATGAAAATTGAACACAGTAAATATCTATAAAGTCCAGAAACCAATCGTGAAAAATAATCGATATTATTCCAGTGGATATTTCTCCATCTAATTTTGTTCATTCATAGTTTTTGACCAAGATCGGCCATTACATACCTACATCATTACATTTTGCAGGATCCGCCCTTGACCTCAGTGGAGCTCCAGGTTTTTAAACCTTTCTATGCCCCCCATCTCTGGGCCTTTCTTCAATTTTTGAGGAATTAAACTACCTATTTACATCTATACGTAATAAATTCTTCATTGCTATGCATGAAGTAACAACACTTTGAATACGTTAATTAACCTCTATCTACCACAATCAGGAATACGTTGGATAGACAGACAGTGTCAGTGCCTTTGCTTTTAATCGTTCTGGAATGCTAAGTCAGCTTACACAGTGCCAATGTAAGTGTAAATAAAATGAAAAGTATAGTATGTATTTATGTCCTTATGGTTTTGTATACCCATATGCTTACCAACCTTTTGTCAATACATTGTCTTTAATTTAGAAATCTCTGTTAACCTATATCCACTCCCGAGGAAGGAGGCTAAGTAACTCCGAAACGTGTCGGGTGCAAGTATATTGGTACCAACATCTTATCTGTGTATAAGTACATGAGTTGCATTCCTTACAATGTTTGTTATATTGTTGCTCGATGTTTTTACTATGTTTTGAAATGAATAAACTACTGTTTATATATTATTTACTCTCCTTACACTTCTCTACATGTGCCTTTAACGTTAACTCTGTCTTTAAGTGAGAATTGATGGAAGAACCTGGGGTATGCCCTTTAAGTATGATAGTTGAATCTAGGACCACGGAAAACACCCATGTACCGATAGTTAAGACTCTCTTTCAGGCCCGTAAACGTACAGCCCAAAAATGGATGTCTCCACATCCTCCGACATTAGGCAAATGGAAAATGCAAATAAATGATACAGTACTTGGAGAAAAATAAATATATCTACATAGGATCTGCTCAGAATAATTTGGTAAGGTGTGGGGGATGTGGCTGACAACCATGGGTTCAGCACTCACAACCATCAATTAGGTAGAGTGGCACAAGGGGTTTGAGGACAGATATAGATGTGATGATATATTGACCTTTTATTACGCTGGATATATATGAACCTCTAAATATAACAGTGTTAAAACTTGAATGATGAAAGATAAAGATATTAGTAGGCTACAATATTATGAGGTCTGTTTTTTTTCTTTTTCTTAAAGTGATTGTAAACCCTAACACACCACTTTTTACTACAGTAAGCCAATAATAAGGCTTACCTGTAGCTAGCCCGGATATTTCCTAAACCTGCGCAGATTAGGAGATATCCCCTGTATCAGCATGTGCCGACGTCATCAGCACATGCGCACTGAAGCAATGGCATGTTCGTTTTTTTTGTGGGTTTACAACCACTTTATGATGGGCGGTGGGGAAAGCAGCTGGAGCATCTCAGTTCTGATTATAGATCCCGGGGGACAGCACCATGTACTAATGATTTATAATAGAGGAATATGATAAGGGGCAATTGTGATGGGGCAATATTGATAGGGCAATATTGATAGGGCAATATTGATGGGGGTGATATGATGGGGCAATATTGATGGGGACAATATTGATGGGGGTGATATGATGGGGCAATATTGATGAGGGCAATATTGATGAGGGCAATTTTGATGGGGGGCACTTTTGATGGGGCAATATGATGGGGACAATTTTGATGGGGCAATATGATGGGGTCAATTTTGATGGTGTAAATATTGATGGGGGCAATTTTGGTGGGGGTGATTTGATGGGGGCAATATGATGGGGGAATATTGATGGGGAAATTTTTATGGGGGCAATATTATAGGGCAATTTTTATGGGGGCAATACTAATGGTTTCAATATTGATGGGGCCAATATTGATGGGGCAATATTGATGGGGGTAATATTGATGGGGCAATATTGATGGGGGTGATATGTTGGGGGCAATTTTGATGGGGGCAGTTTTGATGAGGGCAATATGATGGGGGTAATTTTCATGGAGGCAATATGATGGTGGCAATATGATGGAGACAATATTGATGGGGGCAATATTGATGGGGGCAATTTTGATGGGGGCAATATGGATGGGGCAATATGATGGGGAAATTTTGATGGTGGCAATTTTGATGGTGGCAATATAATGGGGCAATTTTGATGGTGTAAATATTGATGGGGCAATTTTGATGGTTGCAATATTGATGGGGCAATTGTGGTAGGGGCAATTTGGTAGGGGCAATATGATGGGGGCAATATGACGGGGCAATTTTGATGGGGGCAATAATGATGGGGGAAATTTTGATGGTGTCAATATGATGGGGGCAGTTTTGATGGGGGCGGATTTTGATGGGGAAATATTGATGAGGAAATATTGATGGGGCAATATGATGGGGGTAAATTTGATGGGGGAAATATTGATGGTGGCAATATTGATGGGGCAAATATTCATGGTGACAATATTGATGGGGCAATTTTGATGGGGGCAAATTTGATGGGGGAAATATTGTTGGTGGCAATATTGATGGGGCAATATTCATGGTGACAATATTGATAGGGGCAATTTTGATGGGAGCAATATGATGAGGGCAATATTGATGGTGGCAATATTGATGGGGACAATTTTGATGAGGGCAGTATTGATGGGGCAATAATAATGGGGCAATTTTGATGGTGGCAATATTGATGGTGGCAGTTTTGATGGGGGCAATATGATGAGGGCAATATTGATGGAGGCAATTTTGATGGGGGAAATATTATGGAGGCAATATGATTGGGGTTATTTTGATGGGGTTATTTTGATGGGGCAATATGATAGGGGAAATTTTGATGGTTGCAATATGATGGGGGCAATTTTGATGGGGCAATTTTGATGGGGGGTTTGATGAGGAAATATTGATGGGGCAATTTTGATGGGGCAATATGGTGGGGGCAATATGATGGGGCAATTTTTGATGGGGGCAAATATTGATGGGGCAAATATTGATGGTGGCAATATTTACGGGGCAATATTCACGGGGCAAAATTCATGGTGACAATATTGATGGGGCAATTTTGATGGGGGCAAATTTGATGGGGGAAATATTGATCGGGCAATTTTTATGGTGGCAATATGATAGGGCAATTTTTATGGGGGCAATACTGATGGTTTCAATATTGATGGGGGACATTTTGATGGGGCCAATATTGATGGGGCAATATTGATGGGGGTAATATTGATGGAGCAATATTGATGGGGGTGATATGTTGGGGGCAATTTTGATGGGGGCAGGTTTGATGAGGGCAATATGATGGGGTAATTTTGATGGAGGCAATATGATGGTGGCAATATGATGGAGACAATATTGATGGGAGCAATATTGATAAGGGCAATTTTGATGGGGGCACTATGGATGGGGCAATATGATGGGGAAATTTTGATGGTGGCAATTTTGATGGTGGCAATATAATGGGACAATTTTGATGGTGTAAATATTGATGGGGCAATTTTGATGGGGGAAATATTTATTGTGGCAATTGTGATAGGGGAAATATTGATGGGGAAATATGAAGGTGGCAATTTTGATGGTTGCAATATTGATGGGGCAATTGTGGTAGGGGCAATATGATGGGGGCAATATGCCGGGGCAATTTTGATGGGGGCAATAATGATGGGGGAAATTTTGATGGTGTCAATATGATGGGGCAGTTTTGATGGGGGCGGATTTTGATGGGGAAATATTGATGGGGCAATTTTGATGGGGCAATATGATGGGGGTAAATTTGATGGGGGAAATATTGATGGTGGCAATATTGATGGGGCAATATTCATGGTGACAATATTGATGGGGCAATTTTGATGGGGGCAAATTTGATGGGGGAAATATTGTTGGTGGCAATATTCATGGTGACAATATTGATAGGGGCAATTTTGATGGGGGCAATATGATGAGGGCAATATTGATGGTGGCAATATTGATGGGGACAATTTTGATGAGGGCAGTATTGATGGGGCAATAATAATGGGGCAATTTTGATGGTGGCAATATTGATGGTGGCAGTTTTGATGGGGGCAATATGATGAGGGCAATATTGATGGAGGCAATTTTGATGGGGGAAATATTATGGAGGCAATATGATTGGGGTTATTTTGATGGGGTTATTTTGATGGGGCAATATGATAGGGGAAATTTTGATGGTTGCAATATGATGGGGGCAATTTTGATGGGGCAATTTTGATGGGGGGTTTGATGAGTAAATATTGATGGGGCAATTTTGATGGGGCAATATGGTGGGGGCAATATGATGGGGCAATTTTGATGGGGCAAATATTGATGGGGCAAATATTGATGGTGGCAATATTTACGGGGCAATATTCACGGGGCAAAATTCATGGTGACAATATTGATGGGGCAATTTTGATGGGGGCAAATTTGATGGGGGAAATATTGATGGGGCAATATTCATGGTGACAATATTGATAAGGGCAATATTGATGGGGCAATTTTGATGGTGGCAATATTGATGGGGACTATTTTGATGAGGGCAATATAATGAGGGGAATATTGATGGGGCAATTTTTATGGGGGTAATTTGATGGGGGGAATATTGATGGGGCAATTTTTATGGTGGCAATATGATAGGGCAATTTTTATGGGGGCAATACTGATGGTTTCAATATTGATGGGGGACAATATTGATGGGGGTAATATTGATGGGGCAATATTGATGGGGGTGATATGTTGGGGGCAATTTTGATGGGGGCAGTTTTGATGAGGGCAATATTGATGAGGGCAATATGATAGGGCAATTTTGATGGAGGCAATATGATGGAGGCAATATTGATGGGGGCAATATTGATGGGGGCAATTTTGATGGGGCAATATGATAGGGGAAATTTTGATGGGGCAATTTTGATGGTGGCAATATAATGGGGCAATTTTGATAGTGTAAATATTGATGGGGCAATTTTGATGGGGAAATATTGATTGTGGCAATTGTGATGGGGGAAATATTGATGGGGAAATATGAAGGTGGCAATTTTGATGGTTGCAATATTGATGGGGCAATTTGATAGGGGCAATATGACGGGGCAATTTTGATGGGGCCATAATGATGGGGGCAATTTTGATGGCAATATGATGGGGGCAGTTTTGATGGGGGTGGATTTTGATGGGGAAATATTGATGGGGAAATATTGATGGGGCAATTTTGATGGGGCAATATGATGGGATACATTTGATGGGGGAAATATTGATGGTGGCAATATTCATGGTGACAATATTGATGGGGCAATTTTGATGGGGCAAATTTGATGGGGGAAATATTGATGGTGGCAATATTGATGGGGCAATATTCATGGTGACAATATTGATAGGAGCAATATGATGGGGGCAATTTTGATGGCAATACAATTGGGGTTATTTTGATGGGGCAATTTTGATGGGGGCAATTTTGATGGTGGCAATATGATGGGGCAATTTTGATGGGGGGTTTGATGAGAAAATATTGATGAGGCAATTTTGATGGGGCAAAATGATGGGGCAATTTTGATGGGGGCAATTTTGATGGGGGCAAATATTGATGGGGCAATATTCATGGTGACAATATTGATAGGGGCAATATTGATGGGGCAATTTTGATGGTGGCAATATTGATGGGGACAATTTTGATGAGGGCAATATAATGAGGGCAATATTGATGGGCAATTTTGATGGTGACAATATTGATATGGCAGTTTTGATGAGGGCAATATTAATGGGGGCAATATGATGAAGGCAAAATATGATGGAGACAATTTTGATGGAGGCAATATGATGGGGCAATTTTGATGGGGAAATATTGATGGGGACAATATGGATGGTGGCAATATTGACAATTTTGATGAGGGCAATATTGATGGGGCAATAATGATGGGGCAATTTTGATGGTGGCAATATTGATGGTGGCAGTTTTGATGGGGGCAATATAATGAGGGCAATATTGATGGAGGCAATTTTGATGGGGGAAATATTATGGAGGCAATATGATGGGGCAATTTTGATAGCAATACAATTGGGGTTATTTTGATGGGGCAATTTTGATGGGGGCAATTTTGATGGGGTAATTTTGATGGGGCAAATATTGATGGGGCAATATTCATGGTGACAATATTGATAGGGGCAATATTGATGGGGCAATATTCATGGTGACAATATTGATAGGGGCAATATTGATGGGGCAATTTTGATGGTGGCAATATTGATGGGGACAATATTGATGAGGGCAATATAATGAGGGCAATATTGTTGGGCAATTTTGATGGTGGCAATATTGATATGGCAGTTTTGATGAGGGCAATATTAATGGGGGCAATATGATGAAGGCAAAATATGATGGAGACAATTTTGATGGAGGCAATATGATGGGGCAATTTTGATGGGGAAATATTGATGGGGACAATATGGATGGGGCAATCTTGATGGGGCAATATGAAGGGGGCAATTTTGATGGGGCAATTTTGATGGTGTAAATATTTATGAGCAATTTTGATGGGGAAATATTGATTGGGGCAATTTTGATGGGGGAAATATTGATGAGGAAATATGAAGGTGGCAATTTTGATGGTTGCAATATTGATGGGGCAACTGTGGTATGGGCAATTTGATGGGGGCAATATGATGGGGGACTATTGATGGTGCACTTTAATGGGGGCAATATGACGGTGCAATTTTGATGGGGGCAATATTGATGGGGCAATTTTGATGGGGCAATATGATGGGGGCAGTTTTGATGGGGGTGGATTTTGATGGGGCAATTTTGATGGGGCACTTTTGATGGGGCAATATGATGGGGCAATATGATGGGGGCAATTTTGATGGGGGAAATATTGATGGGGCAATTTTGATGGGAGAAATTTTGATGGTGGCAATATTGATGGGGCAATATTCATGGTGACAATATTGATAGGGGCAATTTTGATGGGGGACAATATGATGAGGGCAATATTGATGGGCCAATTTTGATGGTGGCAATATTGATGGAGACAATTTTGATGAGGGCAATATTGATGGGAAATATAATGAGAGCAATATTCATGGGGCGATTTTGATGGTGGCAATATTGATGGTGGCAGTTTTGATGGAGGCAAAATTTGATGAGGACAATATTGATGGAGGCAATTTTGATGGGGGGAAATATGATCGAGGCAATATGATGGGGGCAATTTTGATGGCAATATGATGGGGGCTATTTTGATGGGGCACTATGATAGGGGCAATTTTGATGGTGGCAATATGATGGGACAATTTTGATGGGGGGTTTTGATGGGGAAATATTGATGGGGTAATTTTGATGGGGCAATATGATGGGGCAATTTTGATGGGGGAAATATTGATGGTGGCAATATTCATGGGGCAATATTCATGGTGACAATATTGATGAGGCAAATTTGACGGGGGAAATATTGATGGGCCATATTCATGGTGACAATATTGATAGGGGTAATATTGATGGGACAATTCTGATGGTGGCAATACTAATGGGGAGAATTTTGATGAGGGCAATATAATGAGGGCAATATTGATGGGGCAATTTTGATGGTGGCAATATTGATGATGGCAGTTTTGATGGGGCAATATGATGAGGGCAATATTGATGGAGGCAATTTTGATCAGGAAAATATGATGGAGGCAATATGATGGGGCAATTTTGATGGCAATATGATGGGGGCTATTTTGATGGGGCACTATGATAGGGGCAATTTTGATGGTGGCAATATGATGGGGCAATTTTGATGGGGGCAATTTTGATGGGGGAAATATTGATGGTGGCAATATTCATGGGGCAATATTCATGGTGACAATATTGATAGGGGCAATATTGATGGGACAATTCTGATGGTGGCAATACTAATGGGGAGAATTTTGATGAGGGCAATATAATGAGGGCAATATTGATGGGGCAATTTTGATGGTGGCAATATTGATGATGGCAGTTTTGATGGGGGCAATATGATGAGGGCAATATTGATGGAGGCAATTTTGATCAGGGAAATATGATGGAGGCAATATGATGGGGCAATTTTGATGGCAATATGATGGGGGCTATTTTGATGGGGCAATATGATAGGGGCAATTTTGATGGTGGCAATATGATGGGGCAATTTTGATGGGGAAATATTGATGGGGCAATATGATGGGGCAATTTTTATGGGGGAAATATTGATGGGGAAATAGTGATGGTGGCAATATTCATGGGGCAATATTCATGGGTCAATATTCATGGTGACAATATTGATGGGGCAAATTTGATGGGGGAAAAATTGATGGGCCATATTCATGGTGACAATATTGATAGGGGCAATATTGATGGGGCAATTCTGATGGTGGCAATACTAATGGGGAGAATTTTGATGAGGGCAATATAATGAGGGCAATATTGATGGGGCAATTTTGATGGTGGCAATATTGATGATGGCAGTTTTGATGGGGGCAATATTGATGGAGGCAATTTTGATCAGGGAAATATGATGGAGGCAATATGATGGGGGCAATTTTGATGGCAATATGATTGTGGCTATTTTGATGGGGCAATATGATAGGGGCAATTTTGATGGTGGCAATATGATGGGGCAATTTTGATGGGGAAATATTGATGGGGCAATTTTGATGGGGCAATATGATGGGGCAATTTTGATGGGGGAAATATTGATGGGGAAATATTGATGGTGGCAATATTGATGGTGGCAATATTCATGGGGCAATATTCATGGGTCAATATTCATGGTGACAATATTGATGGGGCAAATTTGATGGGGGAAATATTGATGGGCCATATTCATGGTGACAATATTGATAGGGGCAATATTGATGGGGCAATTCTGATGGTGGCGATACTGATGGGGACAATTTTGATGAAGGCAATATAATGAGGGCAATATTGATGGGGCAATTTTGATGGGGGAAATATGATGGAGGCAATATGATGGGGCAATTTTGATGGCAATATGATGGGGGCTATTTTGATGGGGCAATTTTGATGGTGGCAATTTTGATGGGGACAATATTGATGGTGGCGATATTGATGGGGCAGTTTTGATGAGGGAAAATTGATGGAGGCAATATGATGGGGCAATTTTGATGGCAATATGATGGGGGCTTTTTTGATGGGGCAATATGATGGGGGCAATTTTGATGGTGGCAGTATGATGGGGCAACACGATGGGGGCAATTTGATAGGGGTGATATGATAGGGGCAATGTGATGGGGCAATATTGATGAGGGCAATATTGATGGGGGAAATATGATGGGGGCAATTTTGATGGAGGCAATATGGATGGGCAATATCAATGTGGGGCAATATCATAGTTGTTGTTAATATTTATTTTGTAACTTAATTCTGCATAAAACATTTAACAGTGAAATTTCATGAGATAATTTACAAGGGCATGTTTGGGGGTGGACTTAGGGGCGGGGGAGGGGAGGGGTTGGGTGGGGCAACTGGTGGCAAGTAACTCTTAAGGCCGGGCTAGTGGCTCAGGACTTGAACTTTTGAGATATATCTATATATATCTATATATATCTATATAGATATATCTATATATCTATATATCTATATATATATAGATATATATATGTATATAGCTATATATATATAGAGATAGATAGATAGATAGATAGATAGATAGATAGATAGATAGATAGATAGATAGATAGATAGATCTATCTATCTATGTAGCACTGACCCCCGAAGGAGCTGCTGATTTGGGTCTTTGCCCTCACCCCTTACCCACAGTTCACCATATCAGAAACTTAGAGTCTATTTTGGACCTTGCGCCCATCAATGTATGCACCAGTCTTTCTCTTCAATGCTTTAATGAAAAACAACTTGAAGGAAGTAGCAGTAAAGAGGTTGAAGGGGAGTTGCAGATACCTTTTTTGTAGCAGGTCACTTACAGACTCTTCAGAATAGAGGACAAAACACAGCTTTCTCTCTGTAAATCTTGTATGGCTGGGTAGATCTCTGCCACAGATCTAGCAACCTTTAAGCCGACCCGGCGGTACTGTGAGGATAGGTTAGAGATAGGTGCGTCCTCCAAGTAATTTACCAGGCCCCTCTGAGAGACCAGCCTTCACCCTGGCTCTCCAGCAAGGGTCCTCCTCTTGGTTTCCTCAGCTTGGCTCAGCTTCTTCCTAGCAGGCAAGACAGCCTGAGGACCACCTCTGCGGTAGTAGGCCCAAGACAGGCTTCTGGGCCTACTTGCACAGCTTGCAGCAGCGTAGCCTCCCGGCCTGGAGGGCCACGAGGTGAGAACTGAACTAAGCACATGGCATCTGTCCCATAAATACTCTCTCCCAGAAATGCACAGCGGCAGGAACCTCCTACTAGGGTGTTTCTGAAAAAAGAATATTCATTAAAGTTTCACTAAGTTGTTATTCGCACACTGTCCCGTGGTACCAGTGACTCCTACTGGCAACAGTGGGAACTGCACAACCAATACATATATAGATATATACATGCACAGGAAAAGTTTTTCACCATTTACAAGGATTATAAATCAAGAAATACAAAAAGCTCCTGCAAAAGGTAATACCTTTAAAAAAAAAACACTAATTGTAAATGATATCCCTCGTTTCTGTGCAGATATACATATAGATATATATACACTCTCAGATGTACATCGGTGGGCGGAAGTGATCTCTGGAGGTGAGTGGAAGCCGCACTGTGAGATACCGGCGGTACACGCTGGCCAATGAACAGGCTCCCTTCTCTCCTACCCTGTGAGGACAAGATGATCACACCGAATTGACGGCTCTAGATGGCTTAGGATGGCCCGGGTATCGGGAGAGTGGTGAGTTGCATCTATGCTGTTTACACCTAGCCGATCCCCGCTGAGCAGGAAAATGACAGGTCCGTCGCTGCACACTGTGCAGCGACGGACCTGTCAGAGCGCCGCTCTCTCCTATGGGGGATCGGATGATGACGGACCGTAGAGTCCGTCGTCACCCGATCCGATCCGAAAACGGATGGAAAAGTAGGGTTTTCCTCCGTTACACTTTTTGGATCGGAGCGGGTATGATGTCAGTGGACATGTCACCGCTGACATCCGATGCTCCATAGGGATACATGTATGTCCGTTTTTCATCCGAAAACGGAAGGATGAAAAACGGACATACGGATCCTCCGTGTGAAAGAGCCCTAAGTTTTTTTTTTGTATCCTAGAGACTGGGAGGCGCCAGATGGATTCCAGGAGAATGGGGACAGGTGTGAAGAGGTGAGATGTGACACCGTTATTTTCAATAACATAAATGGAGAATGGGGTTTATAAGTTCTTTAGACCAGTGTTTTTCAACCTTTTTCCAGCCAGGCACCCTTGAAAAGTATTTTCAGCCTCAAGGCACCCCAGTCCAAGGCTTGGTTCACGTTACTGCATGTGGCGGAATGCACACAAAATTGTGCTTCTTCCTGACACACAAACAAATGCCCTGCTCTTTAACTGCTTCCAGACCGTCCCCCCACCGCACATTTACTGCGGCAGGGCGGCCTGGCTGCACGAAACAAAGTACCTGTACGTTGCTTCTGCCTCGGGGTCTGGGGCACGCACGCCGCTGGCGACCCACTCCCGCTGTGATTGGACACAATCAGCGGGTCCGGCGGCCGCGATGGCTGCTGAGATCCGCCAATCGTTCGCTGGAGAGGCAGAACGGCAGTCTGCCTATGTAAACAGGGCAGACCGTTGTTCTGTCAGAGAGGAAGAGAGAGATCTTGTGTTCCCGCTAATCAGGAACACAGATGTGTGTCTTCCTCCAGTCAGTCCATCCCACACAGTTAGAAATCACTCCCTAGGATCACTTTGACCGCCCCTGGTGTTAACCCCTTCCCTGCCAGTGTCATTTATACAGTGACAGTGCATGTTTTTTAGCACTGATCACTGTATTAGTGTCACTGGTCCCCAAAAAGTGTCACTTAGTGTCAGATTTGATCGCCGCCATTTCTAGTAAAAAATAGAAATGCCATAAATCTATCCCATAGTTTGTAGATGCGATAACTTTGCCGCAAACCAATCAATATACACTTATTGGGATTTTTTTTACCAAAAATATGTAGCAGAATACATATTGGCCTAAACTGGTCATTACATTTTTTGTTGGATGTGTTTTATAGCAGAAAGTAAAAAATATTGTTTTTTTTTTCAAAATTGTTGGACTTTTTTGTTTATAGTGCAAAAAAGAACAACTGCAGAGGTGATCAAATACCACCAAAAGAATGCTCTATTTTTGGGAAAAAAGGACATTTATTTTATTTGGATACAGCGTCGCACGACCGCGCAATTGTCAGTTAAAGCAGCATAGTGCCGTATTGCAAAAAATGGCCTGGTCATTAAGGGGATGAAACCTTCTGGGGCAGAAGTGGTTAAGGTTGCCATTAATTCTTAATGGTACCCCACACATTGGCAAATGCGGGGTGTTCTTGGTGCAGCGCAATTTTAAAAAATGGGCCAGGAGCTTCTTTCCCTGCGTTTCTGCAGATAGGGCAACCTATTAAAATGCATGGGCTGCCCTACGCATGCTACGTGCTGCATGCAGCCACACAGATGTAAACCAAAGGCTTGTTCACATGTGAGGTTGGAGGCAGTAAAAACATACAAGCTGTTTTTACCACCCCCAACTGCTCCCCCTTTAGCTGCAAAGGCAGCAGCTGGGGGTGTATAAATGATGTGGACATGGCTGGAAGTATACTTCCAGGTGAACGGGGCTGCACTGCAACCACCTCGCAACTGTGTGCATTGCACGTGTGGCTGCATATTACGTGCACAGTGAGGCTGCATATTATGGGCATAGTGAGGCTGCATATGATTGGCACAGTGAGGCTGCATATAATTGGCATGGTGAAGCTGCATAATATGGGCACAGAGAGGCTGCATATTATGGGCACAGTGAGGCTGCATATAATTTGCACAGTGAGGCTGTATATTACGGGCACAGTGAGGCTGTATATTATGGGCACAGTGAAGCCACATATGATTGGCACAGTGAGGCTGCATATTAGGGGCACAGTGAGGCTGTGTATTATGGGCACAGTGAAGCCACATATGATTGGCACAGTGAGGCTGCATATTACGGGCACAGTGAGGCTGCATATTACGTGCACAGTGAGGCTGCATATTACGTGCACAGTAAGGCTGTATATTACGGGCACAGTGAGGCTGTATATTACGGGCACAGTGAGGCTGTATATTACAGGCACAAATTTTTCAGTTTGTTTGCGCCCCCCGAAAATTTTGAGCACCAACCTCCATTGCTCTAGGGACACCAAGTACTTGGAGTTGGCGTTGGCTGGGAATCAAACCCAGGTCAGCTGCTTAGATGGCAGCTATGTTCACCAATGCACCAACAACACAAGGTAGCATGTCTTTGTAATGTGGAAGGAAAGCAGAGTACCCAGAGGAAACCCACGCAAGCACAGGGAGGACATGCAAACTCCATGCAGATAGTGTCCTGGTCAGGATTTGAACCAAGGACACCAGTGCTGCAAGGCTAAGCCATTGTTCTGCCCATATATGGCCTCTGTTCTCTAAGACCCACCCCCGCTGAGCGGGGTACATCAGTTATGTCCACTCAAAGTGCCTCCAGAAGAAATCCAAACTTATCCTAAGCTACAATATATATATTATATATAATATATATAACACTCCAAAACACACCCAAAGAATAACGTACACCTCCACAACATATATGAATTTATCCTGAGCTACAATATATAACACTCCTATAACAAAACACGCACAAATAACAATAAAGAGGGGTACAGTGGTCCCCAAATAAGCAACACAATGGAGCTAAATATTCCATTCACCCTTAGGCCTCATTCACACAGGGGTTCTGTCCATCACAGGAGCTGGTCCAATGCCGATGGCGGACTCGGGACTGTTTCCTGCATTGAGAGATGGTGAGGCTTAATCAGGGAGCTGCATTGATGGGGAAGATAGGCATGGATCAGGCTGCAGATGGGCACAGATCAGGCTGCAGATAGGCGCAGATCAGGCTGCAGATGGGCGCAGATCAGGCTGCACTGAAGCTGCAGATGGGCACAGATCAGGCTGCATTGAGGCTGCAGATGGGCACTAATCAGGCTGCATTTATGTTCACTGACCATTATTTTGCTTCAAACTGGTTTATTTAAAAAAAAAAAACACACATTACTGAAACTTCCCTCTTAAATTGGGGTGTAATTACAATTTTTGATCTAATATTTGACAGCAGGGCCTGTTCCTGCGCCCACCAAGAGTAACTGTGTGGGCTTAGTAGGGTAGTGTGGGGTGTGCAGAGGTAGGCAGAGAAGGAATTACAGTTTGGGGTGCACAGGTAAGCAAGATGGGGATGTATAGAGGTAAGGAAGGTGGGTGCAAAGATGAGCAGAGGAGGCAGGTAGAGTTAAAGGGGGAGGGTTGGAGTGGAGATGATGGGGGAAGTTTGGGGGTGCAGAGGCACTGCTGTGTATCTGCTAAAGGGCAGCACATTTCTGTGGTGTCAGGAAAGCGATTTTGCATGTGTTCCCAACACACATGTGAACGCAGGCTAAATGTCTCAGTTACATTGGTGGTCAGTGTAAATCTTCTCATTACATTGGGGCTTGGTGTAGAATCCTTTCATTCACACTAGTGGCTGGTGTGAATGTTCCCCTTACATTAGTGATCAGTGTAAACCCCTATTACATTAGTGGTCAGTGTAAACCCCTATTTTATTGGTGGCCAGTGTTGAAACTCCTCTTTATATTGGTAGTCAGTAAAAAAAAATCAGCATTGCCATTGATCACACCCTCCCCTCCCCCCAGCACTGTCACTGATCCCCGGAGTTCTAGGATCCCTAGGAGTTTTCTGTCTATTGATGGGTCCGCTCACCACTCCAGTCCATGGTGTGCAGGCAGTGAGGAGATGATGTGCTGTAACCTCTAGCAACCAATCAGTGAGCAGTATTACCGTACAGTAATCTCTAGCAACCAATCAGCAAGCAGAAATCATGTGCTGTAACCTCTAGCAACTAATCAGTGATCCATATTGTGTGCTATAACCTCTAGCAACCAGTCAGTAAGCAGTAATGATAAACTGAAACCTCTGGCAACCAATCCCAATCGCTGATCTGATCTGATACAGTAAACTGATTTTGAGTCCATTTGCTATTTATTGTATCAGAGCAGGTGGAGAGCAAAATTGCATGGGGGGGGCCCAAGAAAATTTTTGCCCAGGGTCCAATCAATATTAAAGACGGCCCTGACTGAGGGCTTACAGTGTTCTGGTACCACCAACACCCAACATCCATACCAGACCCTAGGGGCCTGGTAATGGGCTGGGGGGGGGGACCCATGCCGTTTTCCTCAATGATTTTCATCTATATTGCTGGGACCCGACAATAAATTACAGCGGCAAGCAGTTTTAAATGACTTTTTTTCCTTTAGAAATGTAATTTTGCTGTGGTACTGTTCTAAACACGGGAAAACTGCGCCACTTTACAGGCATACTATAGACACCAACCCAGGCACAATATTTAAAGGAATATTTCATTTTTATTGTTTAACTTTAAGCATTATTAAAATCACTGCTCTCCATCACTGATTGGGAAGAAGTTCTAAATGAACATGCAGTGATGCAGAAAGCATGGAAGCCAGAGCCAGCCAGGAGTATAGTATTTTCAGAAGGCAATCAGCAATGGCAGCCTACATATTTCTCTCAGTATGGGTTCCCTTGTAACCATTTGGGGGAATTCTAGCGGTCCCCGAAAACATTAATCCCTGGAAAAAGACTCTGCAATCCAAGATGGCCGCTGTGTGTACAGTAGATGCTCCTTTTCCCCTTATTTATTGCTATGGGAGAGATTCTGCTCAATTCCTGCCTTTCTGACCCCGGAGGAAGTGAGGGCTGAATCAGATTCTGGAATTACACCATGGAAACAGAAACACATTTATTATCCATTATGATTGTATCTTTTCCATTGAAATCAACTTCCCCAAATGTGGCATATTGATTGAATAGGTTGTCATCTATAGATCGATTATTCCTAGTGAAGCAAATCAATCAGAAAATAAATTGATCATTTATCAAAGTGATTATCGCCACCATTAGGGTTTAACCTCTTCCGTTCTGGAAGGTTTTACCCCCCTTCATGATGGGGCCATTTTTTGCGATACGGCACTGCGTTACTTTAACTGACAATTGCGTGCGTGTGCGATGCTGTACACAAATAAAACTTTCTTTTGGTGGGATTTGATCACCTCTGCAGTTTTTAGTTTTTGCGCTTTAAAAATAGACGATAATTTTTGAAAAGAAAAACAATATTTCTTACTTTCTGCTATCAAACATCCAAAAAAAAAGTAAAAAAATAGAATTTCTTCAGCAATTTATTGCAATATGTATTTCGCTACAAATTTTTAATCAATCAACTTTTTTTAACCAATCAATATACACTTATTTGGAATGTTTTTTAACAAAAATATGTTAAAAAACATTCCAAATAAGTGTATATTGATTGGTTTGGGCAAAAGTTATCCCGTCTACAAACTATGGAATAGACATTGCGGCAGATAAATCAGACACTAAGTGACACTTTTGATACTTTTTTGGGGACCAGTGACACCAATACAGTGATCAGTGCTAAAAATATGCACTGTCACTGTACTAATGACACTGGCTGAGAAGAGGTTAATATCAGGGGTGATCAATCGGTTAAATGTCTAGGGGGTGCTTGCTAACTGTGGGGGAGGTGCTGTGGGAAGACAGAGATCCGTGCTCCTGCTTAGTAGAAACACGAGATCTTTGTCTTCTCTACTAGCAGAACGGTGATCTGTCTTGTTTATATAGATCTCTGATCCACCTCTGATAGAAACGATCGGCGGGTCCAGGCGGACATCGTGCATGCTGGAGAGCCATAAGTGCAGAATCAAATTCCTTCTTTTTTTTGTTGGGGTAGAGGGGGGCAGGATTAGAACCCTTGTCAGTTTTTATTGCAGTCTGTGTCCCCAGGAGGGAGAGTCACCCTCTCTATTTGTCCTGTTTATCATTATCATAGCAAGTGAAAGTAAAAGTAAATTCCAAATGTAGGGTTGTCACCAGAAAAGTAATAGAGGGGAAATCTTCCCATGAGGACACTAGTTGTGGTGACCTCGGGGACCCCAGGGGCTTCCCTTAATTTGCAGGGATTTTCTCTAACTTGTTTGGTTATGGGACAGGAAGTGAAGGGGGATCTTCGCAATGGGACACAGATGGCTAAAGATAAACTGACAGTTATGACCCTCTCTCATCCCTCATTTGTACTAAGAGCCTGCAAAGCATTGCACCCGCGATCAGCAGATTGTGGGTTCAATGCAGACTGTCAGTGTAAGCTGTCTGCTCATACCTCGTACACACTGACAGGAAGCATCAATCACCTACCTAGAGGGTTCAACAGTGCCCTGGTAGCTCATTGAGAACTACAAGCTTATAACCGCAAAGGCTGCTGGTACTTGTAGTTCATTCATTCACCGATTTCTGAATGAATGATGCTGCCAGGTGGGCGGAGCCCCACTCGGGTGTGTCTTTTAAAAAAAAAAATTGTGACAGTGGGTGAAGATTCCCCACTTGCTGTCATGACAAGGGATAGGAGGGATGAGGGGGCCACTGTCACAACAGGGGATGGGAGGGGTGCCGGGGCCACTGTCACAACAGGGGATGGGAGGGTTACGGGGGCCGCTGAATCTGTAACATCTTACGTCCTGAATATGGATGGAACACTATGAAAAGGTGAAGTTCTCCTTTAAGAAGTTTGCAGAGGAAGGATCCTTCTTTGCAGGAGAGATGTAGATTGTCACTTCTGTATAACAAGTCCAAAGAGTCACCCTTTAATCCCAAGCTGATGGCTGCAAGTAGCAGGTTTTTTTTAGTCTGCGACCGACTTCAAAGTGACAGTGATGGGTTGGCTCCATATCTGCGGATCATTCCACAAAGCTGGCAGTGCAGTGCCCCCTCCCCCCTCCTCCTGTAGTTCCCGGGTTCTCTCGCTCTTACTGGAGCCCGGGAACACAACCGCCGGTTAGGGGAGGGAGAGCGCTGTGAGACCGAGGCAAATCCATGACTCCACCTCACATGCAAACAATGAACCCAGAGGTGATGTCACTACCGGGTTCAGATCCACAATTTCCTGGTCAGTACAGCCAGGAGACACATCTAACCAAGCCGATCTGTGATTGGTTAGATGGGGTGAAGGACAGGGAAGACACTGAGGTCTAATGTCTCCATAAAGAGTTCCCTGTCACCTGTGGTTTATTAACCCCTTGTGATACCAATCATTTAAACAATAAAATGATATTGATTAAAAAAAAAAAACGAAATTGCTGTAACCCCCGCACTGCTGTGCAAACACAAGCCAAGGGTTCTCACGCATGTAAACCGCAGTCGCACCACACGCATGTGGCATATCGCTGCATCAGAGTGAGAAGAATAATTCTAGCACAAAAGCTCCTCGTTATCTCCAGCCGTCACATGACCCGGCTCTCTCCCATATACAGCTGTCACATGACCCGGCTCTTTCCCATATACAGCTGTCACACGACCTGGCTCTCTCCCATATCCTGCTGTCACACAACCCAGCTCTCTCCCATATCCAGCTGTCACACGACCCGGCTCTCTCCCATATCCCGCTGTCACACGACCCAGCTTTCTCCCATATCCCGCTGTCACACGACCCGGCTTTCTCCCATATCCCGCTGTCACACGACCCGGCTCTCTCCCATATACAGCTGTCACATGACCTGGCTCTCTCCCATATACAGCTGTCACATGACCCGGCTCTCTCCCATATACAGCTGTCACATGACCCGGCTCTCTCCCATATACAGCTGTCACATGACCCGGCTCTCTCAAATATACGGCTATCACATGACCCGGGTCTCTCCCATATACAGCTGTCACATGACCTGGCTCTCTCCCATATACAGCTGCCACATGACCCGGCTCTCTCCCATATCCAGCTGTCACATGACTGTCTGCAGAGAAAAAGAGGTAGGAGTAGCTTCTAGTCCTCTGCTGCTGGTCCCAGCCATGAATCATATCATCCATAACAGATGACATGACAAAACTAGCCGGGATGAATCGGTGAGCCGCTTATGTGACTGGATACGGACCAGGGTGTAGGGTAATGCGAACTAAAATAACTGAAATGATAGACAGTGTTTTTTTTAAGTGAAATGGGCAGACTGTGGCATGAAACAACAAAGTACGAGAATGTACAAATTAAACCGATTAAAAAACGGCTCAGTGTTTGTGCACACAAACTGAGCCACGTGTTTGTGGTTTTGCACAAGGCTAAAAAGGCTGCATACGGAGACTTAACGAATGACTCATAAGTTCCGTAGCGGGGTTTCGGTGATACGAGGTACCTGGCAAGCAACGATGCGTGAAATGAAAAAATGATATACGAATCCTATCTGCGACAGTTTGAGAAAGACTCGATATACAATAAAAAACCACGAACGGAGAACCTAAAGCCTCTGGAAGTTTGGATGCGCAGCTTACGAACACCGAGTAAGTTGGAAGAGTTGGCCTAGTGACGTAACATATCGCGCACCGGAACAGACAAAGACCACAGATGAGCGGGTGCTTAAATACCCCCCCGGACTCCTCCCATAAATTCAGGCCACCATAGTAGCCTTCATATTATATATATACACACACCGCCTGAAGTATATTATAATACTGTACACTGCTGAATGCACTGTATATATACATGCTACACCGAATGCAGAGTATATATATTATACTAGACTGTGTATATATATATATATATATATATATATATATATATATATATACACACACACAATGTGAACCCCTTCCCTGCCAGTGACATTTACACAGTAATCAGTGCATTTTTATAGCATTGATCGCTGTATAAATGTCAGTGGTCCCAAAAATGTGTCAAAAGTGTCTGATCTGTCCGCCATAATGCCACAGTCCCGATACTACTAGTCTACTAGACTAGTAAAAATAAAAATGCCATAAATCTTTCCCCTATTTTGTAGACGCTATAACTTTTGCGCAAACCAATCAATATACGCTTATTGAGATTTTTATTACAAAAATATGTAGAAGAATACATATCGGCTGAAATTAGCTTTTTTTAAAAAAAATGGGGATATTTATTATAGCAAAAAGTACAAAATATTGTGTTTTTTTCAAAATTGTTGCTCTTTTTTTGTTTATGGCGCAAAAAATAAAAGCTGCAGAGATGATCAAATACCACCAAAAGAAAGCTCTATTTGTGGGAAAAAAAGGATGTCAGTTTTGTTTAGGTACAGCCTCGCATGACCGCGCAACTGTCAGTTAAAGCGACACAGTACCGTATCGCAAAAAATGGCCTGGTCATTGAGCAGCCAAATGTTCCGGGGCTGAAGTGGTTGATACACCGCCTGAAGTGTATTAGAAACAATACACCACCGAATGCACTGTAGATATAGTCTACACTGGATGCAGACTATTCCTTTCTCTTCTTCCAGCACAACTCTTCAGGCACAGCTAGCACATGGTTAGGCCTGACACTGGCTTCAGCCAGGCCCTAGCAACCGCCCTTGGGCCCGTGGGCCCCTTTAGTGTAGCAAAAAGAGTGAGAAGTTCTGGTGCTAGCTGTCCTAGGTGGACTACTGATCCCAGTCAGCCCACTTCAGGCCCTGCCAGCCCTCCTGGCTGCAGCTGCCTGTTTCCACTGCCCATGACACCACAGTCCTCAATGGCTCTACATCCATCTCAGATTGCATCCTTCCAATCCGCTTCAGGATGGCTCCCCAGCTTTCCTGGCTGTGTGTCACTCACCGACACCTGGTGGATTACTCCTGGAGACTTGCCCGGCAGTACTCTCCACTGTTCTCTCCTGCTCCATGATGTGCCATTTTGAACTTCCAGTGACCAGTATGAGAGAGTGTGAGTGATAACACCAAATTTAACACACCTGCTCTCCATTCACTTAGACCTTGTAACACCAATGAGTCACATGACACCAGGGAGGGAAAATGGCTAATTGGGCCCAATTTGAACATTTTTACTTAGGAGTGTACTCACTTTTGTGAGATACTGTAGGTTTAGCTAAAATTCATCAAAATATATGGAGAACACACAGGACTGTGACATGCAACTAGTCTGGATGAGAGTAGATCCAGAGAGTAGATTATGCCCCCTCTTCCCGAATCCATACAGGATTTTTTTTTGTGGCTGGTCTTTCCTTTTTAGCTTCTTTGTAAAATAGTTCACTAGATTGGGTCACCAGAGTTCAGAAATGGAATGAAATGTGCATGTGTAGCACCTGTGACTCATGAGTTCTGCTTTTTGTCCTTCTACAAAAAAGGGAAACAATGTCAGTTGGGTAGCAGATTAAGGAGCGTTTTATATCCTGTTTATGCTGTCTCAGAGACCACAGAGTATTTTAGACGACTATGCCCACTTTGTGCAAAGCCAGATTCTGCAAGTATATGACACATTCTTCAAATCACCTGTCTGAGAAATGCTTGTGCTGTTTTGCCTTCCCAGTAATAACTGGAAAATTGAGTTGCTTGCTCTTTTTTCCTTGAGAATTTTTCAGTCACACTATCTTGAATGTAATAAACTAAAAAGATATGCTTAACATAAAGTAATGGCCTGGAGCAAAAAGTGCAACTTGGAGGAGAGCCAGCATGACTGGGGTGGGCAGTGAGGCAAGAAAATGCTGGTGATAGGGGGAGCTATCAAGCCACTTACCCAGATTGGTGGGTCCCGAGGGTTGGGGGGTGTCCTGTGGAGGTGGAGGGGCGTAGGTTTCTAGTCAGAGCTCAGTCAGAGCTTTTCACAGAATCAGGAAGCTTTCTCCTTTGAAAGAAAGGAAAAAGGACAAATGTGTAGCATGAGCGATCTGGATGCCCTGTTGTCCTAGCTCCGAGCTGAGGCTGTGGCCAGAGGCGCTGGCTGGCTCCAGGCTACTGTTTCTGACTTACTACAGGAGCCCAGCCAGGCCTCCTCTAACTCATCTACTGGTCCCTCACATGGTTGCCCATGTGCTAGGAGGTCCAGGCCTCCTGAGTGTTTTAGCCCTGAGGCGGCATCTGGCATCCGTAGCCATTATGGGAGCCCTGCCAAGGACCCTTCGACTCCACCGGCCAAGCGGAAGCCTGCTTCGCCCAGGGTGAGTGTCGTCAGGAATCCCCATCCACGGTGGACCCGGGCTGGGGGCGCTACATCTGAGGCCTGCTCCCATCCCTCCTCTACTTACCATGTGGACAGCATGGGCCGCCTCTGTGGGCTCTCCTCCTGTTAGGAGGGCAGCTCGGCAAGGGAGAGACTGCTCGGCGGGTGCTGACCAGGTGCCTGGAGGCATGTGCCAGAAGTTGTGGGTGTGGCCCACGCTTCTGCCGCACAGGGCGGGGGTCAGGTGGTGAATGTTCCGGTAACGTCTCCCTTGGTTTCGGGTGCAGCAGGGGCTGGCACGAGTGGTGCTGGCGCAGGAACAGGCGATTTGCTGGGTTCGCAACTGACAGGGGCAGGGGCAGTGCAGCGTCTACGGTTTCCAAAGCCGCTGTGGCTGCAAAAGGTACTGCTGGGGTGGATGGGTGCATTTTGCGGATGCTGCCAAATGCAAAGTTTACGTGTGTTTTGGAGGGTCCTTTGTGCGCTCATTTGAAGCCGGAAGTGAAGGAGCGTATCTGGAAGGGTGAGTACGTGGAGATATTTTCTTTGTTGACCTTAGAGAAGTTCAACTTGGACAAAGTTAAACTGGATCAAAGTAAGAAAGAGGAGGAAGAAAAACGGCGGTATCGGCTGATTCCCCACACGTTTGCAAACTGGTTGCAGACATTTGCGATTTTGGTGAGCGTCTTCGGTGAAAAGGCCCCTGAAAATTGCACCTCCTCTTTTGTTATCTATACAGTATTGACGAGGCACAGTTTGTTTATGGTGGGGTTGCTTGGCTGCGATACGATGAGCAATTCCGCCAATGGAAGGTGGTCCGCCCTTCTCTGCGGTGGCACCATAAGGACATCAGTCTTTGGTTGAAGCTGATGTAATTTCCACGGAGTTCGGTTGCTCCCTTTCAGGGTGGGGCCGGGGGTGCAGCCTCCTCTTCACAACCAGCCGGCAGTCACATGGGGTTCTGTTGGCAATACAATGCCGGTACTTGCAAGTTCGGACCTAAGTGCCGTTTCAATCACGAATGTTCCAGTTGCGCGGGGGGGGTCTCTCTTTAAGCAAGGAAGAGGAAGCAATGCTGGAAAAAGGGAGGACGCCGGTGAAGGTAAGAAGGATGGCGCCTTTCCTAAAGCGTTATCCTAATCGGGAGGCGGCCTCGTTGTTAGAACTGGGTTTTTCGGAGGGTTTCAAATTAAACAGTCATTTGCAGGTGGTTCCTCTCTTGGCTGACAACTTGTGGTCTTCTAGATTACATCCGGAGGTTGTTACGGACAAATTGTTTAAGGAAGTTTCCTTGGATCACATGGCTGGCCCCTTTGAGTCGCCGCCAGAGCCCAATCTGGTTGTTTCTTCGTTGAGTGTTGTTCTCATGTTCCCAAAAAAGAGCCGAACAAGTTTTTGGCTCATTCATCATTTGTCTCATCCGAGGGGGGGGTCCGTTAACGATTCCATTGACCCGGACCTTTGTATGGTGTCATATACTTCTTTCGATACAGCGGTATCGTGTGTGTGCTGGTATGGTCAGGGGGCGTTGAGCTGTACTGTTTGAGCAGTTTAGTTCCTTTTTGGAATGGGTGGTTTGGGATGTTTCAGGCCTACCCTCAGTCATTCACTATTTGGATGACTTTTTGTGTATAGGGCCGGCTGAGAGTTCTACCTGTGCTTCCCTTTTGGCTACGGTCCAACATGTTTTTGAGTCTTTTGGTGTCCCTTTGACCGCTGACAAGACTGAGGGCCCGACCACAGACTTGCATTTTTTGGGTATTGTCATCGATACTATGGCTATGGAGTGCTGTTTGCCTTTAGAAAACTTGATGATCTGAAGAGGGTGGTCTGCACGGCTTTGCAGAGCAAAAAAATTCAGCTTAGGGACTTGCAATCTCTCTTGGGCAAGTAAAATTTTGCCTGCCGCATTATGTCCATGGGACGTGTTTTTTGTACTCGACTGGTGGCGGCCACGGCTGGCACCAGGGCACCGCATCATTATATCAGATTGGTACAGGATTATCGAGAGGTCTTGCAAGTGTGGGATTCCTTTTTGGCATCTTACAATGGGCGATCTCTTTGGTTGGGACAGGTAGTTTCTAATTTTGATATGGAATTGTTTACTGATGCGGCAGGTTCAGCTGGTTATGGGGCGTTTTGCCAGGGTCAGTGGAGTGCCGGGGATTGCCCTGCGGCATGGCGGGAGGTTGGTTTGGTGCGGAACTTGGCTGCCCTGAAGTTATTTCCAATTGTGCTGTCAGTGGAGTTGTGGGGGGAGGAATTTAGTAATAGACACGTTTAATTGTGATAATTTGGGGGTGGTGCAGGCCATTAATAGCAATATGGCTTCTCCTACTGTTGTCCGCTTGCTTTACCACTTACCTGTTTGCGTATTCATTGTTTTGTGTCTGCTGTGCATATCGCGGGAATTGATAATTCAGTGGCAGATGCATTGTCTTGTTTCTAGTGGTACAGATTCCGTCGTTTGGCGCCGGATGCGGAGCTGCACAGGATTCCCTGCCCTGAACGGCTGTGGAGCGTCGCATTGCCACTTCCCAGCTTTTGATCCGTAAGACGGTCTCAATGGCTACTTGGATGGCGTACAGCAAGATTTGGCAGGAATGGAGGGACCTGGTAAGTAAGGGTGTGGGGTGTTCTCGTGAGGAGGACGGGGTGCATTTGTTACTTTATTTTATCGGCAGGAATTTTGAACAGGGGGTTTCTGTCTCCTCTATGTCACGGAAGTTAGTTGGGCTGGCTTTCATGTTTAAGTTGTCTGGGCAACGGGATGCGACTAAAGCTTTTATGGTACGGCAAGCGATGCGGGGCTACTGCGTAGGTCGCTATGCAGCTGACTCTAGATGCCCTGCTTCCTTTTCGGTCTGGGGTACTGTTGTAGGCCAATTGGGGAAGGTTTGTGTGTCCAAGTATGAGAGGACTTTATTCCGGACTGTCTTTGTATTGGCTATTTTGGGGCCTTTCGGGTGGGAGAGCTTGTCAGTCGGAATAAAAGGGGCGAGGGCGGTTTGGGAGTCCAGGATGTGTGGGTAAGGGGAGATACCATGGGGGTTTTTCTTCGTAAATCCAAGACGGATAAATTGGGTAGGGGCGCTCAGATCGAGCTGAAGGCGGTCCCCTCTTCTCCGATCTGCCCAGTGATGGCCGTTAGGGTTTTTTCAAGAATTCGGCCTGATAGACCGGATGTTTTCATCATACATGAGGATGGGATTGCTCTGTCCCATTTCCAGTTTCAGGCTGTGTTCGAAAAATGTCTTTTGGCTTCAGGGTTGCATGCGGACAATTATTCTTCCCAGTCCTTCCGTATTGGGGCAGCTACTGAAGCGGTCAGATGGGGTTTGGATGATCAGGTGGTTCAAAGTATTGGGCAATGGGAGTCTGTTTGATTTTGGCCATATGTCTGCCCTCATTTATTGTAGGTCCAGGGGGTTTCCTTCTGTTCTCCTCTCTTTCCTGTGTTCTTAACATATCCATGTTGTTTGTTATTTGGGGAGTCTTTGGGTTTATTGGGGAGTGCTATATCCCCCCCCTTCTTTTCTTTCAGATTCAGAGGCATGCCTGGTGTGGATCCTGGGTCACTCGTATGTGTATTGTGGTGCCAGGAGGGCTTTTGTAGGGGAGAGGGAAAGGCTGTTGGGTTTTTCCAGAGAAGAGGTCATAATCCGATGGCTTGGCGTTCCAGGAATGCTATGGTCTAGGTTTGTGCCTGAAATGCACAGGTATGCTAGATTGGACAGGCTCGCTGATGTGGTTCTTTTGCACGTGGGGGGTAATGACCTTTGTCTGCATTGCTCACGCAAACTTATCAGGGACATTAAATTTGAGTTTTTGCGGCTTAAGTCGTTTTTCCCAGATACCATCTTTGTGTGGTCCGATGTCGTGGCCGGGTCTGCTTGGCGTTTGGCTCGCTCTGTTGAAGGGATTAACAGAGCCAGGGTCAAGGTCAACAAGGCAGTAACCAAGTTTTTTGTACGTAATGGGGGCTTGGCGATCCATCATCGGAAGTTGGCGGAGGAGACATGGTGTTTTTACGACGGGACGGTGTTCACCTGAATGCCACTGGCAGTTGGAGTTGCAGGATGGCATCCAGCGGGCCTTCCGAATTTGGAGGGCGACACGAACGTAAGGTGTCACGTTTGGAGGTCTATGGGGTCTTTGAAGGTGGTGCTGGATAAAATAATGGAAAATTAGGGGGGTTGGGCCCATCTGGAGGTATGGGTGTCCCTTCCCTTACTAATAATACAATGGTAACAATGGTTTTAAGTTGTATCTGGTAGGAAGTAACTGGTAATTTTCCCTGAGCTGGTGTAATATGCGGCGGGAGGCATTTATGGGGTGACAGATACAACCATTTGGTCAAGAAAAAATTGCCCTTCAAAGACCTTAGACCGGGTAGGTTAAGCTGAGGTTCTTTCATTTAATGGTTATGTAAAAAATGTATTATATGCTATACGATTGTTTATGTTGTCAGTGGTCTCACCAAGTGGTCTCACCTAGCCCAGGGAATTCAGTCTCCCAAAAACCTATAAGGATATCTGAGGATGCTGGATCGATATCACTCAAAAGACATAAAAACAGAAAGAGCTCCCATAGTGTAGTATTTGAGTATAAAATTTATTAAGCTCAAAATTATTGTAGCTTGCTAAGCGCGGTGTATCACATAGTGTCACAGTGAATGCGAATGGCGGTGTCTCCTAAGGCTTCCTCTGCTCGCTGTCCGCTGTAAACCATCACCTCCGAAGAGGAAAACGTGATGACATCAGAAATACAGGCTCCTCCCTATGTGTTTTGTCACGATAGGACATCGTCTGGGGATTGGCTGCTGATGTCAGAGGTCAGAGGAGAATGAGCAGACTGGTTTGAGATGGCAGAAAGGCCCTTGTTGTGGATAAATCAATAGCTCTATCCTAGGCTCAGTCTCCGATTAAGAGGGAGTGGTTGGATCATAACCCCTTTTGGTACTAAGTTAGTGTATAAACAATTGTTAGATAGTTCTTTGTGTTTAGAGAAAACTGTAATAGCAGTTTACGCAACTCCTCCTCTAGCCTTCGCAATGTATTTTTTAATGAAGGGCTTGTATCTTCTTTTGCTCACCCAGTTATGCTCCCTTACATGCATTTCAAGTCTTTTATATCTGTTCTTATAGGTTTAGATTCTTTGAATTCTCAAAAAAAATTATTGAATGAAAATCTCAATAGAAAGTAATTGAAACTAAAGGCTGGTCGTGTTGTCTCCCCACCGTGACAGTTTGTTCCCAGCTGGGGTGCCTGGAGGTGTGAGACAATTCCTACCACCTTACCAGGGCCGATCCTATATGATCCTAGATGATAAGAGACTGCAGACATAATACAGGAGATGATCAGAGACTGCAGACATAATACAGGAGATGATCAGAGACTGCAGACATAGTACAGGAGATGGTCAGAGACTGCAGACATAGTACAGGAGATGGTCAGAGGCTGCAGTTCCTATGGACGTTAGTAGATAATGGCCGATCGGCCCTTTCACCTGACCCAGCAAAACAGCAATGGTTCCTCTGATTAGGAGTCAGCTCACGCTGAATTGCCCATGGCGATTCCACTAGGTAGCACCCAGATCTGTATTCCAATGACTCCATTCCTTTCTCAGGGATGGCGCTAGGCTGTGTGGCTTTCCCTCTGGTGGCGCAGGGCAGCGGGGTTCTATCTCTGATGGTGTTCTCTCAGCACTGTCCTCTCCCTCTGGAGTCCTGGGTGTACTTTCCTGAAAGCTTCTCCCATTCAACTGAGCATGCTGTGTGGGCTGCAGTTTCTGTGTTACAGTGGGGCTGCCAGTCCTCGGGACTATATGTCCCACAATCCTCTTCTCTGCTTCTTTTTCTATTCTATTTCTTCCCTGGCTGATATGAAGGCAGGGGAAGAAACATAGTGGGCAGCTGTGCTGGCAAGCGCCGCTCACCAGTACAGCAGCGTGCGAGGAGGAGAGGGAGAGACAGGAAGGGGGGAAAGCAGAGCTCTCAGCTGCAGTGGCATTACTAGGGTTGGGGTTACCCCCCTTCCACCAACTATAGTCGCCCCTCAGTACAGACCCCCCTCCACTAAGTATAGACCACCTCCGTCAGTGCAGAACTCGCACTAAGTATAAACCCCTCCCTCAGTACAGACCTTCCTCAGTACAGACCCCCCTCCATCAGTATAGACCCCCCCAGGACTAAGCACCCCCTCCATTAGTACAGACCCCCCCAGGAAACCCCCCTCCATTAGTACAGAACCCCCCAGGACAGACCCCCCCTCCATTAGTACAGACCCCCCTCCATTTGTACAGACCCCCCAGGACAGACCCCCCATTAGTACAGACCCCCACCCTCCATTAGTAAAGACTCCCCTCCGTTAGTACAGACCCCCCAGGACAGACCCCCCTCCTTTATTACAGACCCCCCTCCATTAGTACAGCCCCCCTCCATTAGCACAGACCCCCCCAGGACAGACCTCCCTCCATTAGTACAGACCCCACTTCCATTAGTACAGACCCCCCCAGGACAGACCCCCCTCCATTAGTACAGACCCCCCCTTCATTAGTACAGACCCCCCAGGACAGACCCCCCCTCCATTAGTACAGACCCCCCCAGGACAGACCCCCCTCCATTAGTACAGACCCCCCAGGACCCCGGGACAGACCCCCCTCCATTAGTACAGACCCCCCCAGGTCAGACCCCCCTCCATTAGTACAGACCCCCTCCATTAGCACAGACCCCCCTCCATTAGTACAGACCCCCAGGACAGACCCCTCCTCCATTAGTGCAGACCCCCCTCCATTAGTACAGACCCCCCTCCATTAGTACAGACCCCCCGAGGACAGACCCCCTCCATTAGTACAGACCCCCAGGACAGACCCCCCTCCATTAGTACAGACCCCCCGAGGACAGACCCCCCTCCATTAGTACAGACCCCCAGGACAGACCCCCCTCCATTAGTACAGACCCCCCTCCATTAGTACAGACCCCACCAGGACAGACCCCCCCTCCATTAGTACAGATACCCAAGGACAGACCCCCCTCCATTAGTACAGACCCCCCAGGACAGACCCCCCTCTATTAGTACAGACCCCCCCTCCATTAGGGTATATAAAAACACCCGGCGGCAGCTGGAGAGGTCAGTGTGCAGCCGTGCCGCCTGGGTGGAGAACAGTCCACAGCAGGCAGGAGTGAGAGACACAGAGAGGAGGAGGAGAACATGTGTCAGGCATGGACCGCCCCCCCCCCAGCGACGTCACTGCACGGCTGGTCTCTCTCCACACAGAGACCAGCCACTCCACCTCCGATCTCATCTCCGGCTGCTCTCCTTCTCTGACAGGATTAGGGAGGGGGAGGGGCTTGAGCAGGAAACACAGCGGTGACCGGCAGAGAGAGCCGCCTCTGGACACAGACAAGAGGAGGAGGAGGGCTGGGAGCACTCTGGTGCTTCAGCGCCCCCACCTTTCTGGCGCCCGGGTGCACTGCACCCCGAGCACCCGCCTAGGATCGGCCCTGCACCTTACAATTAGCACTTGAAACTGATTCCATTGTACATTTATGTTTACTACTTATGCTCTGACATGGGTATCCACTCAGATGTTCTTTTTAATATGTACTAATGTATGGGAGATATTGTTTATTTTTTGTTTTTGTGTCTTGTTCTTCTTGAAAAACTTCAATAAAAATTAATTGAACGAGGTGATAAAAGGGCGACAGTACCTCAAGTAACCACATATTACAACCAAGGTATGCAGAATACCTTCTCTGAATGCACAACACATGGAGCCTTGAAGATGGGCTATAACAGCAAAAGACCACACTGTTTGCCACTCCTGTCAACTAACAACAGGAAACTGAGGATTCAATTCACACAGGTTCACCAAAATTGGACAATAGAAGATTGGAAAAACATTGCCTCCTCTGATGAGTCTTGATTTCAGCTGCGACATTCTGATGGAAGGGTCAAAATTTGGCGTAAACAACATGAAAGCATGAATTCATCCTGCCTTGTATCAAAGGTTCAGTCTGGTGGTGGTGGTGTAATGGTGTGGGGGATATTTTCTTGGCACACTTTGGGCCCCTTAGTACCAATTGAGCATCGTTTAAATGCCACAGCCTACCTGAGTATTGTTGCTGACCATGTCCATCCCTTTATGACTACAGTGTACCCATCTTCTGACGGCTACTTCCAGCAGGATAATGCACCATGTCACAAAGCTCAAATCATCTCAAACTGGTTTCTTGAACATGACAATGAGTTCACTGTACTCCAATGGCCTCCACAGTCACCAGATCTCAATCCAATAGTGCACCTTTGGGATGTAGTGGAACAGGAGATTGGCATCATGGATGTACAGCCAACAAAACTGCAGCAACTGTGTGATGGTATCATGTCAATATGGACCAAAATCTCTGAGGAATGTTTCCAACACCTTGTTGAATCTATGCCATGAAGAATTAAGGCAGTTCTGAAGGCAAAAGGGGGACCAACCTGGTACTAGTAAGGTGTACCAAATAAAGCGGTGGCCGGTTAATATATATATATATATATATATATATATATATATATATATATATATATAAATGTTTGCCATTTGAGGAATTTACTGCTGCTTACAGAAGGTTTAAAAACTGGCAAACAAAAATTGTAAGCCACACACATCTCCTCCCCTACTCAGCATAGCTTTCTGATAATGTCCTAGGAGCTTGGATGCTTTTTACTCAGCTCTGCAGAGAAAAATATAATTATTTTTGCTAGCCTTTTCTTATTTGTGGAATGAGGGGGAACTTACTCTGAGCAATAAGACTGGCCTTGACACACTTTCACGGCCTGCACTACCTCTGGTCACCACTAGAGGGAGACAACTCCAATCCAGCTGGCTGACCACACATAAGTAGATATGACTCTTACCCAGGGGCGTTGCTAGGTCTACTAAAGATCCAGGGCTAGAGCCCATAGCAGCGAAGTAAAGAAAGTCATACACTTGGGTGGGCATACACATGTATATAATATACATTTGTGCATTATATATTTATATATATATATATATATATATATATAGTGATGCAGAGGCTGTGGGCATGGTACAGGAGGTGATGCAGAGGCTGCGGGCATGGTACAGGAGGTGATGCAGAGGTGATGCAGAGGCTGCGGGCATGTACAGTACAGACCCCCCTCAGTACAGACCCCTCCTCAGTACAGACCACCCCCTCCCTTCAGTATAGACAACCCCTCAGTGCAGCCACCCCCCTCAGTGCAGACCCCCATAGTATAGACACCCCCCTTAGTGCAGACCCACCATTAGTATAAACACCCCCCTTCAGTGCAGACCCCCTATCAGTATCGGCACCCTCTCCCCTCCCATAGCCCTCTGCACATGTCCACCTACATATTGTATAGTAAAATGTACAGACCTCAGAACAGCGCTGACGGGTGTCACCCCTATGACGGGTGTCACCCGGGTGTGGCACGCACCCCCCACCCCCCCAGCGATGCCACTGCCTCGGGTTCACGCTGTGTCACTCAGGTTATGTGACATCACTGGTTGCTAGACCCTGGGCAGTTCTAGCAACCAGTGCAGTGGCAGAACAAAGTAAAATGCCCGAGATGTTAGTTATCTGCACGGCGCCCACATCCGCTGCTAATGGCGCCGCTTCACCCAGTGAGAGACTTGGGGCTATAGCCCCAAAAGCCACCCCCTAGTGACGCCTCTGCTCTTACCTACAATCTGGGGCACTCTAAGGCCGGGTTCACACTGGTATGACACGACTGTTATCCTACTTTGCCCTGCGACAATGGTCCTACATCGGTCCTACTTGCATCTGACTTGAATAATTAGGAAACAATTTTCCTTTTCCTGCTGCTGTAATCACCATGTCAGATGTCACAAGTCAGATGGTTAGGACGAGGATCCTACTTTGATCCAACTTCAATGATATTGAATGGGCTGAAAACGGACCAAAGTAGTACAGGAACCTTTTCTAAAGTTGGACTGACTTGTGTTGGACCAGCTAAGATGGCTCCCATAGGGAACCATTGATTTGTACACGTTATGCGTCATGTGCTCCCAAAGTCAGAGCGTATCCCGTACCAGTGTGAACCGGGCCTAAGGGTTGGGGAGCAGTCTAGTAATTAGCACACACTACTAGGACTCCTCCAACTATCCTAGGAGCTAGAACCCTGGTGTTAATCACTCTTCCCACTGTGCACACACCCACACGCCAGACACATCACAAATGGTAGCTTGGCACCGCCTAGCAGTTTGTCCGTAGACTGGTCTGCTAGGAAAGCACACATACACATATCTCCCTGTGGCAAATCTGCTAGGTTACAATCTGCATGCAATCTGCCAACATGCAGTGCAATTGCATACAGATTGGCAATCAACTTGGACCAAGCACATATACACTATAATGCAACAATCTCTCCAGGGATATGAGCACTAGCTTAGTACACAAAAGTCACTTATTATTTTAAAATGTAATATCCCAAAAGTGGTCAGTGCATAAAATATATAGAAAGAAAGAATTACAAAGACTATAAAAAAAAAGGCAGAAAAACATACAGTACACGATTGGCTATTCACTATTAAAAAAAAGGGGGGGATAAAAACAGAAATAAAACTTTACCAAGATTTATTCTGTGACTGGAGCAAGTGAGAACATCCATAATTCCCCAGCTGAACAAGCTCCTTAGGAATAACCCCATCCATGCTCCTCAATTTATTGGAAAATGGATGTGGACTGGACTTTAGCCCTTGGCCAATCAACCCTGAGGGGTGTTCCAATCCCAGCCCACAGGACAGTTTTGTGTTCTGAAGTTATCAGAGTTGAATGGGTCCAGAATGGCTCTGATTGGTGGGTCAAGGATAGGATTTCCGACACCAGAGTGTTAGACTGATTGCGACAATACCAATTACTGTTCAGCTGTCGCAATCAGGCACCATATAACAGTTTTGTGCATTTGTCCTGGATTCTAAATGCACTACAAATAAAAAACTTACATGTATATGTAGCCCAAAATGTGTACGATCAGAAGGAATTATTTTCATCTTTCTGCAACTAATATTTTAGCTTTTTTTTTGAAAGATAAAATATAGTTCTCTGATCTGTTGATATAAATCAAAGCTGGCAGACATTTTGGGGTTTTCCCACTGTCCCTTGCTGGTTCTAGTAGCCAAAACTACTAGGACTCTTCTTTGAGGTTCAGGAAGGTGACAGATCTGTGTCTATGTGGAAGTATAGCATCTACCCCAGTTTTCCTGGAGCCTGGTGGTGACTCCCAGAGGCAAGGAGGGCTGACATACAGGTTACTAGGCATGGTGGGTGATGAACAAGATAGAAATTGGGTGCCAGTCACTTTTATGCTTGAACAAAGAGAAGTTTATCTCTCACAACAGGAAAAATGCAGGAGAGAAAGGATAGGGCACAGGACACCCTTAGTCAAAAATAGTAATGATCGGCAGACAGGCAGATTGGCAGACTCCGAAGACAAAAAGGTGAGATAAGGCAGACAGCAGTACAGGAAAAGAGCTTTTAAGCTGAACCAGCACATCTGTACTTTGTAGGATAGGCTGTCTCCTATGGTAACTGAACTTAACTCAAGGAAGGTGAAGGAATTCTATGGATGGTTCCTTCTTAGACGCTTTCCCAGGCTGTTCATGGGTCCCTGGTCCATGCAAGAGTCACCTCCTGTACTTCATCTCAGGTCTCCATCCCTCTTAGAATTGTTTCCGGATGTTTAGCAGGCTCTCCTCTGAGGAATCTTGAACACCTGGATAGACCTCGGATAGGTCTAGCACTCAGGACAGCACATAGATAGGCCTCAGATTTCAGTCCTAGCAGCCAAGAGCTGTTTCACACACATCCAACCCAGACCGCAGCCTGGGTGGGAAAGACATCAATCACTTGGCTCCTTCCGAAACAAATACCTCCTCCCAGCATTCATAGCAGCAAATCTGATTGGCTGAGAAAGGTATGTTTATTCATAACCTGAATTCACTGTAGCTCATAATATTAATGTCAAAGGCTACAGCGCCACCTACAGACAAAAAGGTGAAGCCACAGCTAAACAGGATTAGGAGAGAAGCCATTTGACCACTGAACACTACAAATTAGCCAGGCTGGCTACCACCCAGCATAACTAAATTTACCTGTAACCCTATTTTAGGACCGGGGTAGTACAGAAGGGATACTTTTACTGCCATCTAGATGTCAGCTCTAGCCTAGAAACTTGCTCTGTCCTTTTAAAATGTTAATTTATATACTTATGTCTATAACTGATTACTGAATACTGTAAATACTGTATCTTTAATAACACGGAATTAAACTATATTTACAATTACACTACTTCTAGAGATCACGTCAACTCCCAGGTATTGGCAAAACTATCTTACTGTTACATTTATGTTACACCTACATTCACATTTCTGTTACAGTACCCCATGTTCGGGATCTTTTCCTGCTAAAGGTACAGGGATAGAGTATATTGAGTGGCGTATCATCCATGGGTGCCGGGTATTCACTGCACACAGTCCCCAAAGGGGAGGGGGCTCACTGTGGTCTGACCCACCCTGCACCCATGGATGATGAAACATGGATGGTGAAATTTGACAGCCAGGGGTGGAGTTACCACCTCATCCCTTTAAACCTGAACACATATGAATTACACAAGTTCTGAAGGCTAATTTAATGCAGATAAGGCAACAAGTGAGTTTAATTACTACCTTAATCAGCCTCAGAACCTGTGTAATTAATATGTGTTCGGTTTTAAAGGGGTGAGGTGGCAACCCTAGCCAGGGGTCATCAGTGCAGTGGTGGGGCAGTTACAAGCACCGATCTGTATGGCTGTATGAAACAGCTCCTGCGGCTTTCATCTCCTTTACTGGCAGCAGAACTTTCAAACATCACGAAAGTTCAGAACAGAATAATGAACCCCATTGAAGTCTATGGGACCCAACCTGTAAAAATCAAAAGTGCCCATTTTGAAGACTTATATGCCAGTAATTGGGCATACAGTGGTTAGGGAGGTCTGGGTACTGCCCTGGGGGGACATGTAGCAATGAAAAAAAAGTTTGTAAAAAACTTCATTTTTAAATGAGCAGTGATTGATTGATGCTTAAAGTAAAAGCATAAAAATGAAAAATTCCTTTCAATATAGTGCCTGGGGGTCCCCTTTAGTGTACCTGTAAAGTGGCACATCTGTACTTTGTATAGAAGCTGCTGCAGCAATAATTGCATTTATAAAGCCCAAAAAATTACATTTCCCCTGCAAGCTTTCTTTATTTTGTATGCAACGGCTTGGGGAGCCAGGCTGTATGACAAGGCCACAATAGTGCACTGGGAACAAGATCAGAGATTTTTTTGGATAAATTCTGGTGTCCACAGACTTTGGATAGAAGTAACAGGTGCGGAAAAATTGGTCTTTGGGTGTTGGTGGTACCTTCACACCGTAACCCTATAAGAGGTACTCTTAATTAAAGCAAGAATTGGCCTTGCTGTCAAAAATTGCAATGATATGCACCTGTCAAACAGGTGTGGAAAAATTGGTCTTTGGGTGTCGGTGGCGCCTTCACACCGTAACCCTATAGCGGTACTCTTGATGAAAGCAAGAATTGGCCTTGTTGTCAAGATTTGCAATGATATGCACCTGTCAAACAGGTGCAGAAAAATTGGTCTTTGGGTGTTGATTGTGCGCATGAAACCTACACCAAAAACATTCTTCCAGATGAAATCAACACCTACAACACTAGGCAGCCTAGAAGTCCTGCAGAGATTCCACGTCCCAAAAACACTTAATCAGCGACATCGGCATCAGGGGCTTCATAGCTGCTGGTAATCCAGGACGAAATCTGTTTGATAAATGTTTGATGAGTCTATGGACAGATGCGTTCTATTACCAGTAAAAAAAACCTCCTCCTTCACTGAATGCCCATTTAGAAAGCACGCTGGATGCAGCGCAGCCAAGCAGCTCAATTGCATACTGGGTAAGTTCTGGCCAGTGGTTTATTCTCATGACCCAGTAAGCCAGTGGATCGTTGACTGGAAAGCTCTCCATCTCTGTTTTTGCCCCTAGATAATCATCCACCATGTGATGCAGATGCTGCCGAAGGGGATGTGGAAGCTGACAGCCCTGGGTGACGAGAACTTTCCATGACACTGTAACCTACCAAAGTCGGGAAAAGCGCTCGATAAACTCCTCTTTAACCACTTGCCGACCAGCCGCCGCAGTTTTACTGCGGCAGAATGGCACGGCTGGGCAAAACGACGTTATGTAACCCTGTGGCCACTAGGGGTGCGCACACGCTGCTCGCCCCCGGAGCTGATGCGAGTGTCGCGAGACACACCGAGAACCGGATCTGTGTGTGTAAACACACAGATCCCGGTTCTCTGAGGGGAGAAGAGACTAATCATCTGTTCATACAAAGTATGAACAGCGATCTGTCATCTCCCCTAGCCAGTCCCCTCCCAACTTCAGTTAGAACACAGAGAGGAAACACAATTAACCCCTTGATCGCCCCCTAGTGTTAACCCCTTCCCTGCCAGTGACATTTTTACAGCAATCAGTGCATTTTTATAGCACTGATTGCTGTATAAATGCCAATGGTCCCAAAAATGTGTCAAAAGTGTCCGATGTGTCCGCCATAATGTCGCAGTCCCGATAAAAATAAAAATGCTATAAATCTCTCCCCTATTTTGTAGACGCTATATAGCTTTTGCGCAAACCAATCAATATACACTTATTGCGATTTTTATTACCAAAAATATGTAGAAGAATACATATCGGCCTAAACTGAGAAAAAATTAGCTTTTTTTAAAAAAATTGGGGATATTTATTATAGCAAAAAGTACAAAATACTGTGTTTTTTTCAAAATTGTCGCCTCTTTTTTGTTTATAGCGCAAAAAATAAAAAACGCAGAGATGATCAAATACCACCAAAAGAAAGCTCTATTTGTGGGGAAGAAAGGGCATCAATTTTGTTTGGGTGCAGCGCCACATGACCGCGCACTTGTCAGTTAAAGTGACGCAGTGCTGAATCGCAAAAAATGGCCTGGTCATTCAGCAGCCAAATCTTCAGGGGCTCAAGCGCTTAAGGTGTTCTCAAGAGATTTCATCTTCTGCACTCTCTGTGGGGATGGGATAAGTTTTGAGACTTTCCCCTTGTAACAGTGGTCAAGGAGGGTTGCCAACCAATAGTTATCCTTCTCCTTTACGCCACGTATTCTTGGGTCCTTTCCCAGGCTTTGAAGCATGAGGGAGCCCATGCACTGCAAATTTGCGGAGGCATGGGAAGCAGATTTCTCGGGGTCACTGAGGATTAGAGTATCTGGAACTGCCTCCTCCCAGCCACGTACTACTCCCAAGGGTTCTAGAGATGGAAAGCCATCTCTTACTGTTTGACGTATGTCTTCCTCTGCTTCAATGCCTCCAAAACTGACAGAATCCTCCTCCTCCCTCTCTTCTTGTGTGTTCTGTGGTGTAGGAAAAATGGTGTCTGCATAAAGTTAGCCTTGAGAGGAAAGGAAGTCATCCTCTTCCTCCCGCTGCTCTGCCTCAAGTGCCCGGTCCATAATGCCACGCATAGTCTGCTCCAGTAGAAACACAACAGGGATTGTGTCACTGATGCATGCATTTTCATGGTTCACCATTCTTGTGGCCTCCTCAAATGGTGACAGTACAGTGCAAGCATCCTTTATAAGCAGCCATTCGGGAAAAAAAGCCGAGCCTGTCATTGTGCCATACTCATACCCATACAGGTTCTCGTTGATGGCCCTCTGCTGCATATACAGCCGCTGCAGCATTGCTAAAGTCGAGTTCCACCTGGTGGGCATGTCTAAATAAGTGGTGTACGGGCAGGTGGAATTCCCGCTGAATTTCAGCCAACCGAGCACTGGCTGTGTATGACCGCCTGAAATGGCTACAGACTCTTCTGGCCCGCTTTAGCAGATCTTCTAACCCTGGGTACCTATTTAGGAAATGCTGCACCACCAAATTGAGGACATGTGCCAGGCATGGCACATGTGTCAACTTTCCCTGTCTAAGGGCGAACAGCAGGTTTGTGTCATTATTGCACAATGCACACCACCATTCCTGGCTCCGGCTGGTGTGGCGTGAACCACCTCTGGGACTGCCTTTGAAGAGCTGCAAGAATCTCTGCTCCGGTGTGGTTCCTGTCCCCTAGACACACCAGCTGAAGCACTGCATGGCACCTTTTAGCTGGACTCATTGAATAGCCCCTTGAACGCTTAGGGGGTACTTGTGGTTCATAGGACAATTCAACAGAGGAGGGTATGGAGGAGGAGAAGGAGGAGAGGATAGAGCTGACAAATCTTGCATTATCTGTTAGCTGTTTGAAGACATGGGGGCACAACAAGCTACAGCACTGAGCCCTGTCCTACATCCTTCCGAGTTGCAAGCAGAGTTACCCAGTGTTCTGTGAACGAAATATATAGTCCCTGACCATGCTTGCTGGACCACATGTCAGCAGTAAGGTGGACTTTACGGACTGCCTTGCCCAACGATGCCACAACATTGCCTTCCACATGATGGTACAGAGCTGGAATGGCCTTACGTGAAACGAAATAGTGACTGGGAGCCTGCCATTGTGGTACAGCACATTCTGCAAATTCCCAGAAAGGGGCAGAACCCACTTGATGGAAAGGCAGAAGTTGTAGAGCCAGCAGCTTTGACAAGCTTGCATTTAGACGCTGGGCATGTGGGTGGCAGTGACTGTATTTTTTTTTCACTGCAGCAGATGGGGCAGAGAAATTTGCTGGCTATAGTCTACAGCTGTTGGTGTGCTTCTGGCAGATGTGCTGCAAGGACCTGGGACACCCTGCGCTATACCATCATTCCTGTCAGTGGAGGCTGCTGAGAGGTCATGAGGTATAGCGGGGCAGACTGGGGTGAATAAGGAGGAGGAACAGATTTGCGCCCCTTTCATGTGGCTTTCAGGTGCTCTTGCCAACGGGGTGAGTGGTGGGAGGTTAAATGCCTTGTCAAGCATGTGGTACCCAAATGTCTGGTGGTTTTGCCACGCTGGATGTGCTTGAGACAAAGTTTGCAAATTACAACAGTGTGATTGTCTGCACATGTGCTAAAGAAGGCCCAGACAGCTGTGCTGTGGGAAGTAGGCCGGGAGATAACAGCCATGATGGCTGCCTCGTTGGGGTTGTGCCTTACCCGCACTTTCCTCCTCTGCTCTATCTGGCACCCAAGTCGCGTCAGTGACCTTATCATCATCATTTCCTCCATTCTCATTACCACTGAAGACAACTTAGTAATACGCTGCGGCTGGGGGAACATGACTGCCAATTTGTGTACCAGTGTTCTCCCCTCACTGTAGGCTCATGTTCCTGCCTTCCTCAACCTCAAAACCAACATCTGAATCAAGTAGTGGCTGTGCATCGTCAGGGAGCAAGTGGCTGAAGCTGTGTTCAAATAACTCAGCTGACTCCTCCATGCCTGATGCTGGGGCCATGGCAGGAATAGCTGTGGACAAGGAGGCAGGTTTAGCCACTCTAGTGGACTGTGCACTAGTCTCTGCTTGGGTGATGGAGGATGAGGAGGATTTAGTAAGCCAGTCCACCACCTCCTCTGCATGCTGTGGCTGGATAGCACGGGCAACATCACTAAACAGAGGAAATGCCTAAGGACTGACCACGTCCACCTTTGCCTGTGGACACATATGCTGCTGGTCCCCTCACAGTGCCATGGAACGTCTGCTTCTCCTTGTTGTCCTCCCAGACGTGATTAGGGTATACTTATTAACAAAATGTAAAAAAGATGTGGAAATGTTGGAAATGTGTACATGGATGCACTTTAATCAATGGAAAGTGGTGTTTGGTGCACTTCAACTTGAGTACTCACTACACAGACACACTCCACTGATACACTATAATATACTGCAGTAAAACTGCACTGACGCACTGCAATATACTGCATCAAATGTGCAATAATGCACAGAAATATACTGCGTTAAACGTGCACTAACGCACAGAAATATACAGCTTTAAACGGCACACAACGCACTGAAATATAATGTTAAACTTGCAGTAACGCACTGAACTATACTGCGTTAAACGGAAGGTAACGCACTGAAATATACGGCGTTAAACTTGCAGTAACCCACTGAACTATACAGCGTTAAAACAGAAGGTAATGCACTGAAATATACGGCGTTAAGCTTGCAGTAACACACTGAAATATACTGCGTTAAATGGCGCGTAATGCACTGAAATATACAGCGTTAAACTTGCAGTAATGCACTGAAATAAACTGTGTTAAACGGTCACTACACTCACACTGACTGAACTATCCCTAGATTCACACTAAACTGATATTCTACACTTACAACAGAATCACAATAGCACACTGTCTAGTAGCACCAAACAGAGCCCTGTTCTATAGCTCTCCATGCTGGTATCACACTAAAAATGCCCGCTATTGAAAGAATACTTTTTATAGTGTGGGGTGGGACTAAGAGCAATGAGCCATAGAATCATTATGGATAGAGTCATTATGACAGCATCCAATCATGGCTTGATAAAGTGCTCTTTGCCCTGATTGGGCAAAGCTTTCATTGCTTCAGCCAATCAGGGCTTTGTGCGGTGCCGCAGTGCATTGTGGTCGTTCGGCGGGCCGAACAAACGGTCGAACGCCTCGATAATTTGGGTGTTTGTCCAAAGTGTGAACAGAAAATGTTCAGCCCAAATTAATGCTCAGGTCAAAACAGTTCGCCCATCCCTAACTGAAAGCCATACAGGAAGATCGGCGCTTGTAATACCCACCACCACACTGATTACCCCCGACTGCCCATCAGATTTCCCTTAACCACTTCCTGACCAACTGCCGCAGTTATACTGCATCAGGTTGGCTCCCCTGCGCGAGCCGTCGTAGCTATATGTCAGCTCGTGGGGTCGGGATAGGGCGCGCACCCATTGCACAGCGGGGATGCCGATGCTCGTGGCCGACAGTCACGATGACCGCTGGCCACGAGCGATCATGAGCAGGAGAGACAGAACAGGGACGAGTGTGTGTAAACACACACTTCCCTGTTCTGTTCTGACAGGAGTGACAGATCGTGTGTTCCTATTAACCACGATCCGTCACTTCCTCCAGTCAGTCCCCTCACCCTTCAGTTAGAATCACCTCCCAGGGAACACAGTTAACCCCTCGAGCGCCCCTAGTGTTAACCCCTTCACTGCCAGTGACACTTTTTTTTTTTTTTCTCTTTTTCCACTTCAGAAAAACTATTGAGAGGTTTATTCAGCTTTACATTCATTTTGCTGTCTCCTTCTCAGTTTCGCATCATAGTGGTGTTTTTCCCTTCCTTCCCCTTTTTCTCTTTTTTCACTTGTTCCCTTTACCTTTCCTTTTCCCCCCTATCTCTTCTCTCCCTTCCTCCCTCTCTCTCCCTTATTTTTCTCCCTTTGACTTTATTCATTATTCAGTTTTAAAACTTTAACAATACAAAAAAATAAAACTGAGTGCACATGGTCATATCTTCATATTAGGATTGATGAGTAGACGGGGGTAGGGACCCATTGTGCTAAAGAAAAATAAAAATACAAATAATCCAAAAAAAAGAAAAAAGGAGGAGCCCCGTAGTTAGAAACACCTTAAACTCCCCTTCTATACCCACTTCCAGTGTTATAAATTTAATAATTACACCTTAAATTCCTCCCCCCTTACCCAACCCTCCCCTTTAAGTGTGCTCTTGCTTAAGTTCCTATATCCATTTTATCAAACACTAATTATATTGCAATTAGGTATCCTTGTTGAAAACTAACTGCCTTTTTAGTTCCATTTAGTCTAGTATTTCCTGTTCCCATCAGGTTGTCCAAACTAATTGATTTTCCTAGTCTATAATAAACTTTCCTCTTTTTTTTTCCCCCCAGGGTCTCCACATCTTGAAAAATTCCTTGAGGTTACTTCTCTTTGTATACACTGCCCTTTCTCTACAGAGGGTCTCATTTATTGCTGCAATCCAGTCTCTTACTGTAGGGGGTGCTTTTGATTGCCATCTTAGTGTAATTGTTTTCCTGGCTTGGATGGGATATCTTCTGCGGGGGAGAAACAGATACCATCGGTCCCATCTCTAAGATTCTCCTCCACTGCTCCTGTGTTATTGCCCCTATATCCTCTTCCCATCTTATTCTTACTCCATTGAGTTTCCCCTCCCCGTTGACTTCTTTGCTTATTTGTCCATATATTTCGGATATTAGACCCTTAGTGGGGCCCACCCAAAATATACTTTCGAAGAGAGGTGTTTCTTTCCATTCCAAGGGTTGACTCCTAAATTGGGCAGCGAGGGCATGTCTAAGCTGTAAATAGGCATAAAGTGTGCTCTGTGGTAAGTTGAATTCACTTTTCAGCTCCGAAATTTTTTTAAGGGTATTACCCACATAAAGTTGTCTCAACCTTTTAATACCTTGTTTATCCCACTCAGGAGGATTTCCTGCAGATTGCTGTTATTCCAGATGGGGGTATACTCAGTTAACCCAGTATATCTCATCTGTTTTTTTTAAATTTTCCATATTTTAATAATCATTTTAATTGTTGGGTACTTATATCGAAACAAATCCGCCTCTAATGCTTCAGCTATTGTGTTATGCTTAGCACCAGTTAATATTAATCTTCCATTAGGAGTACCCCCGTCCGGAGCTCCACATCCCATCAGCTGCTGCAGCTGAGATGATAGATAATAACGCTCTGGATGGGGCAACGCAAACCCACCTTCCCCATTGGGAGTTGAAGTGTCCGAAGTCTAATCCTAGCTTGTCCCCCCTTCCATATTGGCTCCCTAAACAGGCTCTCGATTTTATTAAACCATTTCTTGCATAATCACACTGGGGAATTGTGTAGAACGTACAGCAATTGTGGCATCCAAATCATTTTTATTAGGCTACATCTTCCTGCCACTGACAATGGGAGCCGTTTACAGATGTCGGCTTTTTGCTTAAATTTGGCCAGGAGTGGCGCAAGGTTTTTACTTATAAATTGGTTAGAGTCTTTCGTCATGGCAATCCCCAGATATTTCAGAGTGTCCATTACTGCTAGCTGGGGTATACCTGGGATTGTTGGGTCACTAATAGGGTCTATTGGTAAAAGTTCAGATTTCTTCCAGTTTATCTCTAAGCCTGTAAAGCTACCAAATTCCTCCACTATACTCATCGCTTTTGTCAGTGATTGGCCCATATCTCCCAGGAACAAAAGAATATTATCCGTGTACAATGCGATTCTTTCTTCTCCCGTCTTCCTTTAAAAGCCCGTTATCTCGGGGTTCGTTCTTATAGAGATATAGAGAGACGGGCATCCCTGCCTCGTCCTCCTCTCCAATTCTATCTTGTCTGTAAGGTCATTGTTAATTTTAAGTCTAGCACTAGGCCTATCATAAAGCATTCTAATCCAGCCAATAAAAGATGGACCAAACCCGAATTTCCCCAACACTTGCCAAATATATCCCCACTCCACACTGTCAAAAGCTTTAGTCACATCCAGTGACAGTACAGCTCTTGTTCCCTCGTTCTCTGTTGGGGCCTGTAAATTTAGGAAAGCTCTTCTGATATTCATACTTGTAGATCTATTAGCGATAAAGCCCGCCTGATCCGAGTGGATTAATTTGGAAATAATTCCATTCAACCTGGCTGCCAGAACCCTGGCCAGAATTTTAGCATTCGAGCATAAAAGAAAGATTGGCCTGTATGCCACTACATCTAAAGGATCTTTCCCTTCTTTCTGGAGGACTATAATGGTTGCTTCTAACATTGAAGCCGGCAGCCGGCCCTCTCTGACTGCCCCCTGCAATGCTTTTAGCATCCGGGAGTAGAATATCACCATAATATTTGTATACTTCGGTAGGAAGTCCAGGGAGATGTTTGATTTGCCATGCTAGCTACTGCCTGTTGGAGTTCTGCAAGGGTTATTGGGGTTTCTAATTCCTCCCTTTCCTCCTGCCTAATGACCGTTATTTCTAGTCCCTTTTCTGGGCAGTGTAGAGATTTTTATAGTAGCCCCTAAATATTTGCCCTATCTTTGTAGTATCTGATATTATCTCTCCCCCTGTAGCCCTAATAGTAAGGATAGTAAATGGTGGGGAGTTGGACTTCACCAGTTGTGCCAACATCCTTCCCACGCTCTCGCCCTCTGCGAAGGAGGACTGCCGCTGAAGAAGTCGTCTGGTCTCAACCTTCTGCTAACTTATACTCTTGTTGTTTATCCAACCAAATTGTTTCCCTCCCTGGTGTAGGGTCTAATATATAATTATTTTCAGCCTCCAGCACCTCTCTTCGAATTTTTTCCTCCCAAGTTCTAGCATCCTTATTGTATTTGGCCACCTGCTGTATTAAAATCCCTCTAAGCTATGCTTTTAGGATATCCCATATTATCCCAGCCGACGCCGTGCCTTCATTAAATTCTACAAATTCTTTCAGTTTGGGGAGGACTCCATCTGTTTTTTTAACTAATTCGAACCAGCGCTGATTTATTTTCCACTCCTTCTGGGGTCTATTCCCCCTTAGTTTCACTGTAACCACTATTGGGGAATGATCTGATATCCCTCTCGGCCAGTATGTAATTTTTTCTATACTTGTAGGGCCCTATCATTTCCCAGGGCCATATCTATCCTGGAGAGCGTGGAGTGTGAGGCTGAGTAGCAAGAATATTGTTGGACCCCCGGATTCCGCACTCTCCACAAATCCACTAACCCCACTTCTTCCAGGAATTGGCATAGGTGACTCCTCTCTGTAGACTCTGAGAGGATCCATACGGGAAGCCTATGCAACTTTCTGTCTAGGATCTCATTAAAGTTTCCCACTATTATGATCAGCACTTCTTCTTTATCTATCAAAAATTCATTTAATCTAAGCATAACATCTATTTTAAATGGTGGGGGGGATATAAACATTAGCCACAATATACCTACCATTATCAATTAAGCAATACAAAAAGATATAATGGCCCATCTCATCTATCCTGGTCTGTCTACAGGAAAAATTCACCCCGGCTCTCACCATAACACTTACCCCTCTACTATAGGAGGAGTATACCGAATGGTACTGACATTGGTATTTCTTATTCTGTAATTGCTGGACTGTATGTTTGATTAAGTGGGTTTCCTGCAGGCATACCAACTCCACTCCATACCTCTCTAACATAGTAAATACCGCCGCTCTTTTAGCCGGTGTTCCCAGTCCCCTAACGTTCCACAAACCAATATTAAGTGTTTTAGCTAACATATAGCGTCAGGGAGTATATACAGATTTGTAAAGCGTATCTATTTAAAACTAAATGAATATTTAATGCGTATTTTAAATCCCCCTAGTACCCAATGTTTTGTGGTCGTGATCTTGGTTGTGATCCCCGAAACCCATTCTCTTTTCTATTACCTTTAGTGAATTTGAACCTCAAAACCAATGTGACCACTAGAAGTAAATATACTTGACAAAAGGGAAAGAAAAATTTCATGTGAGTTACAAATACCATTTTCTTATACATATAATTATTGATTTGTGCATTATCCTGCCTCCAGCAAGTGGAATTTCCTATAAGCTTCTTTTGTGCTGTAACCTCAATTAATCCACTCTTCCCCATTAGTGATTCTTGAACAATTCCTATATTACCTCCCCCCTCCCTCCTTCCCTCCACCTAACTAAGTGACCTAAGTGAGGGGGCTTTTGAGTGACCAAATCCCACACCACCTGTTCCACATATTTACTCCCATTTCCATTCACTTGCATCACTCCCCATCCAACAACTGTGTATATCCCCCCCCTCCCCCAAAAGAAAGAAAAAAAAAAAAAACAATTAAAAAAAAAAAATAAATAAATAAAAAATAAAACATCAAATATCCTATACATTTTTCTCCCACCCTGCTCCCCCTGCTATCGGTTATCTAGAGTTTCTCTAATTTCTTCTAGCCACTTCTCCACCCCAGCCGGGGAGTAAAAAAAAAGGGTTTCACCTAGTGCGGTTTCATGTAACCTAGCTGGGTAGAGGAGGGCCTAAGACAACTTAAATTTTTGTAAAGTACGCTTAAGCAGTATAAATTCTGCTCTACGGCTATGATATTTTAACACCCTTAAACAAAAAATTTCCAGCCTCTCTTGCTTTCCGTAGCAGTGACACTTTGTCCGTATAGTTAAGAAACTTCATCAATAGGGGTCTAGAAAATCCTCCAGCTGGGGGGGCCCTAAAGGGCAATCTGTGTGCTCTTTCAATAGAGAACATCGCTGAGAACGATTCTTTTCCAAAGAGGTCAACCAACCATTTTTCTAGGAATTCTATAGGGTTAGAACCCTTGCTCTTTTCAGGCAGACCCACCAACCTCACATTATCCCTTCGGAGCCTATTCTCCATCTCCTCCATTTTGGACGCATGCCTGGATATCTGTTCCTTCATACTTTTCACTTCTTTTATTAATTGGGACATATCATCTTCTAACTGACTAGTCCTTCCTTCCAGGTCAGTTGTTCTCTCTGCTGTTTTCTGTAGGTCCTGTCTGACCAATAGCAGATCATCTTTTACTCCCTTCATTTGATCACACAGATCCTTAAGCGATCCATTGCATGTGTTCACTGACTTCAAAACATCCTTCAACCTTGGTTCCTTCTCTAACGGTACACAAGGCTCGACTGTTACATCTGCATCTGTGTTTTCTTCACTCACCCCCGAGTTTTTATTACTCTGTGATTTTATTGATAAAGCTGGCAGCACTGTAGCACTTAGTTGGATCTGACCCTGGCTTTTCCTATTCGAAGGACCCCCCTGTTGGGCTTTGGACTGTGACCCCTTTTTTGGTGGGGTCTGAACAGGGGTATGTGCATACTGTTCCAGCTTTAATGCTGCTGCAGCTGCTGCCATTTGCTGGAAGCTTTTCTCCTTGGTTGAGCGTAAATTCTGCATCCTGTAGATCCCAAAAGTTACAGATTTACCCAATACTGGGAGGCACGCAAATACCGTACTGCTCACTTATATTGTATCCCTCTCTAGGGTTATTAATAGAATAACAGTAGAAGCCCTAATCTATTCTGGCTGCATCTTCACAGTAAGCATGAACTCTGGGTCAAGTATTAACGGATGGCCTCCCAGAGCTGAATACACCTTCATTGGGGGGCATTTAGCAGCGTGCAGCCCATTAGAAGCCCGCTAGCAATATGCGGCCATATGCTGTTTTGTTGGTTCTGCTGGTTCCGTATATCCGTAGTATATCTCAATGTGCACAGTTTCTGGGTCAGAATTTAACTATTTACATTAAATGACCTCAACCAACTCCATACACAGTTTCTAGAGCAGCAGTTTAGCAGCCAATGGTCGTGTATAACACACACAGCTCCCCTTACTCACGTGTCCTATTTGCCTATTAGGGGGTATTGGAGTCCTCAGCGTCAGTATCCAAAGCTCCAGCAGGCTTGTTCTTCATTTGTCCAGCTCCCTTGGGGGGCCACCGCTACCACTGCTACCACCGCTACCTTTCTTAAGACAGCCGGGTAAAAGCTAATACCCGACGCGTGTGGTTCTCTTCCGATCAGAGTGTGGCGTCTGACGTCATTCCCGGCAGCGCTTGGTTCTGTCTCAGCTGGCTCAGGTTGTTCTTCGGGATGCCTCGGGTTCTCTCGTACGACTCTCTTAGGCTCCGAGGGATCGCCACAGAGTCAGCCCGGCACTTCCCTCAGCACCGCTCGGACCCCCCACCAAGCATAGATGAACCTTACAGGGCAGGTGGGGAGAGGTCATACAGCATCTTCTCACTCCTTGCCGCTGCACATCATGCTCTCTGCTCTCCTCACACTCCTCACACTCCTCACTCTACACATCCGGTCACGCCCCCCACCAGTGACATTTTTACAGTAATCCCCAGCGGGTCAGACGGCGGCAGGAGAAACAGCAGTGGGAGAAGGCAGCCCAATTTTTTATTTTTAATAAAGGACTTGTCAAAAACCGACTCTTTTTTTTGCACATTTCACTGCTTTTTGGGGTGAATGGGTAGGGGTACGATGTACCCGATACCCATTCTTAAAGGGGGGCTTCCAGATTCCGATAAGTCCCCCTGCCCGCAGACCCCGACAACCATTGGCCAGGGTTGTCGGGAAGAGGCCGTTGCCCCCATCAACATGGAGGGCAAGGTGCTTTGGGGGGTACTCGCTCGTCTTCTCCCTTTCCTGACCTGCCGGGCTGCATGCTCGAATAAGGGTTTGGTATGGATTTTGGGGGGACCCCATAACATTTTTTTGAGGGGTCCCCCCTGAACCCATAATAGACCTGAAGGGCCTGGTATGGCGATTTTTTTTTCCGGCAATTTTTCTTTTTTACATTCGGCTCCTAATGACTCATTGGTTGTTTTGACTCATTGGCCAGGTTCCCGGCCCCCTGCTTAGCAAAGAGCTATATACAGTGTGTTTACCGTGTGTTTAAAGTAAAAAAAAAAGACGCATAGATGTGAACCTCCTAGACTAAAACAATAATTCACCATTTAAAACAGACATTTAAAACAGCCTATCCAGTACTCAATGAAGGTAACCTAAAAATCACATAGGAATTTAAATTATATGTTTGACTAAGAAAACAGAAATTGTTATTGCATACCAGCCTTCATCACTTTACAAATAACCAAAATATTTCTGTTCTAGTAAAGCAAGAAAAAAAAAGTAGGACTTTGAATCACACACCCGTGAGGATAGATATGGAGTTTTTCACTGTAACATGTTGTATTGTAGGCATGAATCAAATTTCCTTTTTGCCAACAAACACTAAGTACAGCCTAGAGAAACTAAGGAGGGAAAATACCAATGTCAATCAAAGGTTTGTTATACGTTTGCTCTGAATAAACAGACACAATATCATAATTGTTCCTCCTGTCACATTGGACTTTAGGAATGTGTCAACAGTATAATGAAAATGAATCCATGCTTTGCCCATGCAGGGCAATTTAAAACGTTGAATGCTGTCCTCCCAAGACGCACATACAGTGCCTTGAAAAAGTATTCAAACCCATTGAAATTTTCCACATTTTGTCATGTTGCAACCGAAAACGTAAATGTATTTTATTGGGATTTTATGTGATAGACCAACACAAAGTGGCACATAATTGTAAAGTGAAAGGAAAATGATAAATGTTTTTCAAAATGTTTTACAAATAAATATGTGAAAAGTGTGGCGTGCATTTGTATTCATCCCCCCTGAGTCAATACTTTGTAGAACCACCTTGAACCACCGTGAACAGCAATTTCCAAGTCTTGCCACAGATTCTCAATTGGATTTAGGTCTGGACTTTGACTGGGCCATTTTAACACTTTGATCTCCAGGGGTCTCAAACTGGCAGCCCTCCAGCTGTTGCAGAATTACAAGTCCCATCATGCCTCTGCCTGTGGGAGTCATGCTTGTAACTGTCAGCCTTGCAATGCCTCATGGGACTTGTAGTTCTGCGACAGCTGGAGGGCCGCCAGTTTGAGACCCCACTATTCCATTGTAGCTTTGGCTGTACGTTTAAGGTCCTTGTCCTGCTGGGAGGTGAACCTCCGCCCCAGTCTCAAGTCTTCTGCAGACTCTAACAGGTTTTCTTCTAAGAGTGCCCTGTATTTGGCTCCATCCATCTTCCCATCAACTCTGACCAGCTTCCCTGCCCCTGCTGAAGAAAAGGTGAGTTCAGGGTGATGTGCAGTGTTAGTTTTTGACACACATAGCGTTTTGCTTTTAGGCCAAAGAGTTCAGTTTTGGTCTCATCTGACCAGAGCACCTTCTTCCACATGTTTGCTGTCCCCCACGTGGCTTCTCGCAAACTGCAAATGGGACTTCTTATGGCTTTCTTTCACAAATGGCTTTCTTCTTGCCACTCTTCCATAAAGGTGAAATTTGTGGAGTGCATGACTAATAGTGGTGGGCTGCATCAGAAATCCAGAAAAATATCCTGCAGTTATCTCTAGGTTCTCCTCCAGCTCCATGTGACTAGGAAGAGAAACCTGTGCAGCATTAGAGGGACAGCCTGGTCCGTGCGGGAGGGGGCAGGAGTGACGCAGACCTGGGGGCTACATGTGTTTTTTTGGATTTGTTGGGGGAAAAGATCTGCCTAAAGAGCTGTACACACAGGCTGAATATTGGGCGGTATCAGTTGGTTCAATAGAAACCAGCCGAAATTCAGTCCGTGTGTACGGCACCCGGTCTGACAGAAGCCGGCAATTCCTGTTGAAGGAGCATGGCAAAAAAAGAATGCTGATCGGCAACTGATCAGCGCTCTCAGCCAATGGCTGAGAGCGCTGACTGGTGTGTTCTGGCGGGGGGGCATCCCCCTGTCAGAACATAAAAGCTCAGCAAAGGAGAGCGCTGTACTAACATTGGATAATTAGTATAGTGGCTCCTCCCGAGCTCTTCAGTTTTTTTTTATTCAGCCCACTGGGTTGAACAAAAAAAACGTTTAGTGTGTACCAGGCTTTACAGTTTTCTTTTAATATACTGTATGTTTGCAAAAATTAGAAACATAATACTAAGCTTGTTCAAGATAAATCACTTAAAATATTATTTGTAAGAAGATTACAAACCAGATCTATTTACAGTTTGGTAATATTTTTACAGCAGATTGTGTACTTTATATATTTGGGTAACAAGATACATTGAGCAAAATTATAAACGCAACCCTTTTGTGTTTGCCCCTATTTATCATGAGCTGAGCTCAAAAATCTACGACTTTTTCTATGTACACAAAAGGCCTATTTCTTTCAAATATTGTTCACAAATCTGTCTAAATCTGTGTTAGTGAGCACTTCTCCTTTGCCGAGATAATCCATCCACCTCACAGGTATCAAGATGCTGATTAGACAGCATGATTATTGCACAGATGTGCCTTGGACCAACATTCCGCAGGCCACAATCAACAACCTTATCAACCTTATGCAAAAAAGATGTGCTGCACTGCGTGAGGCAAATGGTGGTCACACCAGATACTGACTGGTTGTCGAACCCCCCTGACCCCCCCCCCAATACAGTAAAACTGTACAGTGAAAAACGTGAAGAGAACACCTCTCCAAAGTGCCAGACGCCATTGAATGTGAGCATTTGCCCACTCAAGTCGGTTACGACAACGAACTGCAGTCAGGTCGAGACCCCAATGAGGACAACGAGCATGCAGATGAGCTTCCCTGAGAGGGTTTCTGACAGTTTGTGCAGAAATTCTTTAGTTATACAAACCGATTGTTGCAGCAGCTGTCCAAGTGGCTGGTCTCAGACAATCTTGGAGGTGAAGATGCTGGATGTGGAGGTCCTGGGCTGGTGTGGTTACACATGGTCTGCGGTTGTGAGGCTGGTTGGATGTACTGCCAAATTCTCTGAAACGCCTTTGGAGATGGCTTATGGTAGAGAAATGAACATTCAGCTCTGGTGGACATTCCTGCAGTCAGCATGCCAATTGCACGCTCCCTTAAAACTTGCGACATCTGTGGCGTTGTGCTGTGTGATAAAACTGCACATTTTAGAGTGGCATTTTATTGTGGGCAGCCTAAGGCACACCTGTGCAATAATCATGCTGTCTAAACAGCATCTTGATATGCCACACCTGTGAGGTGGATGGATTATCTTGGCAAAAGAGAGCTGCTCACTGACACAGATTTAGACAGATTTGTGAACAATATTTGAGAGAAATAGGCATTTTGTGTACATCGAATACGTTGTAGATCTTTGAGTTCAGCTCATGATAAATAGGGGCAAACACAAAAGTGTTGCATTTACAAATTTGCTCAGTGTATATAAAACAAATATTCAGCAGCAAACACATTTTCATTCAACTGCAACTGCATAAGATTTAGAAAAATATCTATGAAATCACATTTCATTTATGATATTTGCTAGTATAAAAAATGTTAGTCATTGCAGTTCATGCAAAAATAATGCCCCGTACACACGGTTGGATTTTCTGACTGAAAATGTGTGATCGGAGCGCGTTGTCGGACATTCCAACCATGTGTGGGCTCCATCGGACATTTTCCATCGGATTTTCCGACACACAAAATTTGAGAGCAGGCTATAAAATTTTTCGACAACAAAATCCGATCGCGTCAATTCCGATCGTGTGTGGCCAGTTCCGACGCACACGCATGCTCAGAAGAAATTCCGAGACGGAACAGCTCGGTCTGGTAAAATGAGCGTTCGGAATGGATACAGCACTTTCGTCACGCTGCAATGTTTTAAATAATTTAATACAGCGCACTCTGTTCATCTTTATAATGTGAGAAGAATGAAGTAGTTTTGATGCTCATATTCACACAGACTTCTCACAAACTTCTTTCTTTATTCTTTATCGGGATTCCCTCAATATATTTTGATTTGTCACATCTGACCAATTTTTTTTTTGGTTGTTTTTAATTTTTAAAAAAAAATTTTCAAGGCCGTTTAATTTTTTTGGGGGGGGTTTGTATTTTTTTAAAGGCTGTTTTTTTTTTTTTTGTTTTTTTTTTGTTTTTTTGTTTTTTACTCCAGAATATTTTTGTGTGTGTTTTGTGTGTCAAGTTACCACAACACCATTGATATCTTGTATTATTTAATCTCAATGAGATTGTTTGGTGTTGGTGTCCCTTGTTAATTTCACATTGTATTTTGAAATGTACCTGCCTCCTCACCAACAAACTATTTTTTTTAAGGAAAACACACATAGGCGAGTATAATTGAAACAAAAATGCCTTTATTAAGGCCTCACAACCAAACAAAGAGGGAGGCAACGCTGGAGAAACAGCAGAAATTGGCAAAGCCTTTGGCCCCCAGGGCAGACATCACTTATTTCACATCAAAATTGGTGGCCTGAGGAGTCCATATGTAAGGAAGTGCAGTCTGGTCCAGAAGTCCCAGAGATCCGGAAAGCAGGAGATGACATCTGTGTCCCCAGGCTGTGGTCATACAAGAGACTGCATCTTTTGCCAGACAAGACTGAACCCAGGGCCATAACTCTCTGGTCTTCCTTCCACGCTTCCTTCCACGCTTCCTCCCACGCTGTGACTGTGGTCGTGGAGTTGTGGCAGCAGGAGGAGGAGGAGGAGGGGGATGGGCCAACTCACTCTGGTGGGTATTGGGTGTGATTTCGCCACTCACCCCCTTAGTTAGGACTTTATACAGAAGGTCCTCACACAGCTTGCGTTGACCCTCCTGCATGGCCTGCAGTTTGGTGGCAGCCATGCAGGCAAAGGCCTCTCCAGGAGTGGGGTGGCTCTGAGGGACGCAGAAGCCTCCTGAATGAGCCTGAGTGCTGAATCCTGCATGTGACTCCCCTTCCTGGGTCTTTTGTATGGAAGGCGGAGGGGAGGAACCTGCGATTCGGTCAGGCTACGACTGGTCCCAGGCTTCTCCTGGCTGCCACTTAGCCCCGCCTCCTCCTGGTTGCCACTAACACCCGCCTCCTCCTGACTGCCACATTCCACAGCCTCCTCCTGTGTGGCACATTCAACAGCCTCGTCCTGGCTGAGGTCTTCCTGTGTATGAAAGAGGGACATCGTTTTAGTTTTTTCTTCAGCAATCACACACAATTTTCAGCTCATGATTGTTGCAAATTGAATGTTAACAGATATAAAAGACTATCATTCTGAGCCCAGCATTTTTCATTCTTGTCCCAATTATTTTTGCCCACTACTGTCTATTGATATGTAAAACACTTTCATAAATCAGCAATTAGTGATCAATAATAACATCTAGTAAACATCATTTATTTATTGTCCAGAAATCTGTAGAACAATGCTATACCTGACTCAAGCTGGGCTCCACTTTTGTGGGTCCAGACTAAATCTGGGCCAGGGGACAAGATTATCTCCCATTCCTTAACCAGACTCTTAGCTAGTTGTTATTACGCATTTTCTAAACTTACCACGGGGGATCCCCTTTGTTAGGGGATACACCCTGCCTTAAAACCTAGGACCCTTTCCCCTCGGTTCCCTCCGGGGGTGAGGAGGGAGGGTCCTCTAACCTGAACACAGACGCCGATGACCTAGTTGCTTTCTGTTTGTATTGTTCCCGGTTGCTGTTTTTCTTTCTTTTTTAGCAAACTTGTATCTTTAAAAGGGGCGCCCTGACTGGGGTGGGCCCCATGTGCCTCCACCTTTCCCTCAGACTCCAGAAGGTCTCTGGGGGTCTGGTTGTCTGTTCCCATTGGAACAGGCCTTGCAAGTTCTACATGTGTAGTAGTTCTTGGGGGACGTCTTTCCCCCCCGGGAACAGTTCTCTAAAGTTAGGAGACCTCTTCCTCACCTATTCTCCTTTCTCTATTGCTCTCTTCTTTTCTGTTCCCCAATTCCTTCATGTGCCTAACCTGCTTGTACTTTACAGCTCACATTGCCTTCGGACGAAAGATGACCCCCCAGCTGTCAGAAGTATGGTCGGACGATCGTCTGGATCGAAAAATTGGAAGACGTCAATGGGTGAGTGACGGTAGAGACCGCTGCAATGCTTTTCAGAAACCCGATGGCTAATCCCGCACAGAGCCCCCTCTGCTACAAATCCCTTAAACTTGACACCATCATGATCCAAGAAACCCACTTTCTTGGGCGGTACAGTCCCAAGTTCATCCACCCTCACTATCCCTGCTTCTTGCTCGCAAATGCTGACAATAAAACCAGAGGGGCCGCAGTCTTTCTTTCCAAATCCTGCAACTTTGAATTCCATTCTGACTTCAGAGACCCAGAGGGCAGATTTCTCTTGGTCAAGGGCACAATAGAAGGACACTTATACTCCCTGATCTCATATTATGCCCCCAACAAAGGGCAAAAACAGTATTTCCAACACATTTTGGATACCCTAACTCCCCTCTTGGAAGGCACCGTCATTTGGGGGGGAGATTCCAATGCCGCCTTCGACCAGGGGTTAGACAAATCCAAACCCCCCTCGGCACAACTAACCAGACCCACTAGGGTGAGCCTCCAAATCACCAAACTACTCCACGATCGGGGTTTAACTGATGTCTTGCGAGAATCTAATCCTTTAAAGAGAGACTATACCCATTACTCTCACCCGCACAATACCTACGCCAGGATTGATCACATTCTAGTTCCCTCACATATTCTCCCGGCAGTTCTCAAGTCCCACATCAGAGACACGGTCCTGTCTGACCATTCCAGAGTGATCATGTCCATCCGCTCTAATGCTAGTATGGCGAAAAGGGGACAGTGGCGACTTAGCGAATCTATTCTCTCTGACCCAATCAAATCAACAGAAATTAACAACGCACTCCAAGAATACTTCAAACTCAATAATGTAGAGGGTACCTCTGCAGAGACTCTGTGGGCAGCCCACAAGGCCTTTATTAGAGGCAAATTTATACAGATAGCCACGCAACTTAAAAGAGAGCACAGAGCGGATGTTGACCGATTGGAGAAGTCATACAGGACTCTGAGGGCAAAAAAACCCGTCGCAAGCCTTACTTGGACAAATAGATAAACTGAGACTGGAACTAAATCTTGCTCTGACAACAAAGGCGGAGAGATCTCTCCACTGGAGCGGCAATAAATTTTACACCCAAAAAGAAAAGATAGGCCTGATGCTAGTGGCCAAACTATCCCCTAGAACAAGACTTTATTCCTTTCCCAAAATACGCATAGCAGGCCAGGAGCCCATAGCCAATCCTGCCAAAATACTGGAGGCATTGCATAAGTTCTATACTGACCTGTACAGCCCCCCCCCCCACAACTACACGGAAACTCGATCACTAAATTCCTAGATGGTCTGGCCATCCCTTCCCTAGATACAGAACACAGAGACATCTTGGAAGCTTCATTCTCGGTGGAGGAGGTAGAGACAGTTATTAAGGGTCTCCGAAGGGTTTCAGCTCCTGGACCAGATGGCCTTTCGGCCCCCTATTATAAGGCCTTTGTAGACACCCTGGCTCCGCATATGAAAACATTTTTTAACTCCACGACTCAGGGCAGCCCTTAGGGCGTACAACTCAACACTGCTTACATTACGGTCATACCGAAACCAGATAAAAACCCAGAAGTCTGCAACTATCGCCCCATCTCCTTCATAAACAATGGCCTCAAAATACTAACAAAAATTCTAGCGAATTCTCCACAGTATAGTCAAGACTAGAAAAGCCGGACTGGATCCAGGCAGTTCCCCGTTTCACCCTAGACTACCTACTCTGGTGCCCCCAAAAACAGAGACCGCCAATCTTATCTCCTTCCCTCTCTCATTCTTATGCCCTCTGGGACAGCATCTGTCACCTCCCAGCCCTAGTTTCAAAAGGGCAACCGTTAGCCCACATATTTCACAACCCAAACTTTCCTCCTGGTATGGACATCGGGGCCTTCAAATGGTGGCTGGACAAGGGGCTGTACCGCATAGGACACTACTTCACAGTAAGGGGCCCACTCGACCTGGGCCAATGTATTAATAATTTGGATCTCCTGGACTCTGAAAAATTCAGATTTAGACAGATCTCTCATTTTCTGCGCTCAATCTGGACAGAAAAACCTCTCCCCCCCAAATTCACAGTGTATGAGCTCTGGTGCGGGCAGGCCATGGGGCAAAGGGGAGGCATCTCGACCATCTACTCATCACTCACCCACCCGACTAATAAATCTACTTATATGACAGCACGGGAGGCCGACCTCCAACAGGAGTGGGACCTGGAGACCTGGCAAGCGGCGTGCTCTCGGTCATTCCAGGGCATCCTTAACACAACCCTGATGGAAGCGGATCTGAAGGTACTCATGAGGTGGTACATGACTCCCACCAGGCTTGCAGCTATCTATCCATCAGCAGACCCCTGTTGTTTTAGGGGTTGCCAACTTCTGGGCTCGATGGTGCATATCTGGTGGGAATGTCCTAGAGTCAGACCAGTATGGCAGAGAAACTTTAATCTCATTTACAAGGTCACGGGGTGCTCGGTCCCCAGGTCCGCATCTGTAGCCCTCCTTAATGCCTGTGTGCCCCATATTTCTAAGCCCAATCAGCTAATACACTTTATTTTCCTGGGGGCTAAACTCACAATTGCCAGGGCATGGAAGCAGCCAAAGATATCCATTGCTGCAATACAACGCAAGATCTCATGGATTATGGCTCAGGAAAAACTAGCCAGTATCCTGTCGTATACTACTCAAAAATTTGAAACAGTATGGGAACCCTGGGCGGCTTATCAAGGAATCTCCCTCATTACAGGGGTCCACCCTAATCTCCCTCAATCTCCCGGATAAAATCAGGCATGTGTTTCCTACCCCTTCCTTTTCTTTTACTTTCCCTTATCCACTTTCTCTTTTCCCCTCTCTTCTATCTCCCAAGTTAAGTTGGTTAGACTTAGAGCGGCAGATTGTCTTGGCACCTTTAAGTAGTTGCTTCTTGTTGCACTGTCTAATTGTGATATAACAAAAAAATTTTCTTGGGTGACATTGTTTATGTCATAGTGTTCTTATTAACATGTCTTACTCTTGAAGTATGGCATAAATATTTTAATGTGATTCATATCAATAAATATTAATTTTATTTACTATGATTGTACAGAATTCTTTGAATATACTGTTTATTAAATAGCACCTTAAAAGTCCCTGGGGAAGTTTTTTCCCCTCCCCCTTTTCTCTAGGCTAAACAGCCTTTAGTTTCTGTTCATTACCTGTGTGTTCAATAGTCTACCTAGCAACGCTAAAGGCCTAGTGACCTCTGCTAATCCGAACCAGGGGCGCACTTGGGCCATATCCGACTCCTCCTGTTCCCCTGCTGTGAAAATAGGGGGCGGTTGGGGGGGGGGGAATTGCCCGCCCGGGGCACAGGATGATCCTATTAGTGGTGCCCAGGATGGGAGGGACCCCCCTTTCGGATACCCCCTTAGCCAACCGTCAAGCTATAATTTTGCCTAACAGCTAGGAGTTAGGATCCGCCCTATTCTCAAACGGCCCACTGTGGTGCCCGGGAATATCAGACGGGGCCTTGTAGATAATACAGTATTATTATTGTTGGACACCTGATTATGATGTGTCTGTTGCCTTATGTCAAGCCGATTAAATATTAAGCCTATCTTTTTAGTTGGACATTAAAAATCTTTTGAAAGTAAAGATGAGGCTGGCCATGTTGCTCCCACCTCTCGACACAGATTGTTCCCAGTTGGGGGTCGGGGTGAGGGGACAACACTCATACGGACCGTTTAATACTTATACTTACTCATTCTTATAGTTTAATGGTGACTAGATTTATGCTAAGGTAACCTCTCAAGTGAGTATATCTTACATTGCTAAATATGTTTACCATTTACTCAAATATGTTTGCAATAAAATTGCTATTAAAATAATTGTTTGCTGTCCAAACAGTTTTCATAAAGTTTTCCTCTTAGGGTGCACATAAAAAGGGTGAACAGTCCACCAATGTAGAGATGATCCAGTATATTTTATTTTTCATGGGGCTTGGATACATAAATCCAACTAGAAGAAATTCCCATAGCTGTCTGATATACAAAAAACTATATGCTGTACTTTCCCATTATTTCCCATTATTTATTGGGTTGTTCTTAAAACATAAAACACTTCTGGATATGGTGCACTTTTATTGCACAGAGCATTACCTTGATTTCATTCTTTTTTGTCTGTATGCACTGACATTTAGACCTACTAAATGCAGGTATAGCTAAGAAGGTAATATTTCAAAAATGAAATATTGATTCTCCATCCCTTATTTTTTTCGAGTACAGCGAAAATGCAAAATTGAAAAAACAAAATGAACATAGACTATATTGGACAACAAAATAACGGTGAAACTATTTTAAGCATAGGAAAGCTTTAACATATTAAACTCCAATAAGAGAAGAAATGTTAATTAGCTGCTTCAATCAAACCAACTGCTAATAACACTAACATATAATAGATATGTTGTAAAACTAAATATCTTATACTGTATGGTCTCCACTCACATTCTTAAGAAAGGATTGCAAAGAATTGCAAAAACTCAGAAAAGCAAGCCTGAAACAAGAATAAAGTACAGTGGAACCTTGGATTAGGAGCATAATCCGTTCCAGGAGAATGCTTGTAATCCAAAGCACTCGCATATCAAAGCAAGTTTCCTCATAGAAGTCAATGGAAACAAAGATAATTTGATCCGCATTGACTTCTATTGCATGCAATACAGCATGTCAGCATGTGGCCAGAAGTGGTCGGGGGCGCCGGAGAGCCTCAGAAATACTTGGGGACAGCTCGACTGAACTCGGAAAGCCTCAGAAAGGCTCTGAAACACTTGGGAACAGAGTTTTTCCGAGTGTTTCTGACTGATTATAAGTATTTCTGAACGTCTCCGAACTGTTCCGAGTGTCACCGGCGCCCCGCACCTGCACACCCCATTAGCTTGAATTCTGCGTGTTTTGCGAGACAACACTCTCAAACCGAGTCAGAATTTTTTTAAAAAAGTTGCTCGTCTTTCAAAACACTTGTTAACCGCGTTACTCGTTAACCAAGTCAGAATTTTTTTTAAAAAGTTGCTCGTCTTTCAAAACACTTGTATCCGAATCTCCAAATGAAATAGTAACAAATAGTAACAAATTTAATTGATATCCGTTAAAATTTGTTTTGTTTATTCGTTTTCTAAAGAATTACAACTTTTTAGAACAATCAGAATTTGGATCGGTCGAAAAGCGTTCAACCGATTTGAATTCTATGTGAAGAAATAGCTGATTATTAAGCAGCGGGCCAGGAAGCCGGCCGCCCGCGTCCTTAACAACCATGAGTCATCATCTGTCAGCCGGCTTCCCCACTGACAAATGAATATAAAGATAAAGAATGCTGGCAATAGAAAAATGTTAGAATTCAAATCGGTTGATCGTTTTTCGACTGATCTGAATTCTAATCGTTCTGAAAAGTTGGAATTCATTAGAAAATTAATAAATGAAACAAATTTAATTAAACGAAATTTAACGAAACTGAAACAAAACAAATCAAATTTTGAAACCAAACTAAACAAATTCCATAACGAAACAAAATTAGTAACATAATGAATCTATCCGAAACAAAACTAAACACATTTTTCCGTTCTGCACATGTCTAGTACACAGGACACTATTCCACATCAATACCTGATCTCTGTATGATAGGACCAAAGAATGGGAGTTGGTTCTGATGGATGGATAGTAAAATTTGTTTTCCTTCAAAGAAGTAGATCAGTGATGAAAGTATAGTGTGAGTGGACCTTGTTTTGGTTATGGGCTGCTACCTCTCAAAAGGATAGCTCAGCAGAATGAAAATTCCTTGGATGTGTACTGAGGAGTGCCTAGCCTAAAAGTTCAGTTTACTTAAAGGGCTATTTGAAATGTATATTGGTTAAGAGCAGCCAAAGGGTTTGGGGGGGAAATGCCTCCCTTTTCTGGGCTAACATGCAAAAGAACAATAAAAATTAAAACTTTCCATAAATATCTTATATAAACAATATGGTGATATACTGCAAAAAAAAATCCATATAACAATATAGTATATAGTAGGGATGTACTGATACAGTATATCAGCCGCTGAAAAATATTGGCTGAAAATAGGGTTATCAGCATTTTAACAACAGAAGAAAAAAAGGTGCTGATAATGGCATGCTGCATATTGACTTCAATGCAAAATCTTGTCCCATTGACTTCAATGCAAAAATGTCCCCTATTGACTTCAATGCAGAATTGCATCCCATTGACTTCAATGCAGGGCATGCTTTTCATTGCGCTGTGGTGTTGCTAGTATTGTATAAGACCTGGAAAACCTTTGAGCACCTCAAGTAGAGCAGTAATGCGGCATGCATAGTGCGCCATGGCAAACAGCTTGTGTGGCGAAATTGCATAAGCAGTGGGAGGGACTTAAAGAGGCAGAATAGGTAAGTATATACATCTTTGCCCTACAGAGCAGTTATAATATGCTTAAAATGGGGGTGGGAGCAGGTTTAGGTATAGTAAGGATTTGACTGGAATGCTACTTTCAAGAAGAACTTCATTAAAATCAGGGACTGCTTAGCACCGAGTACCTGTTGAGACAATGAACACTTTGGTCAGAAGTATATAATATACAATATAAAGTATATAATTCAGGAGTCTGCGATTTACAATATAGAGTATACAGTATAAAGCAGGAGTCTGTAATGTACAATATTGAGTACGGTATATAGTATAATAGAGGATTGTGTAATGTACAATATAGTGTATATGGTGCAGGAGTCTGTAATGTACAATATAGCATACAGTATATAGTGCATACGTTTGTAATGTACAATATAGTGCAGTGATGGCGAACCTTGGCACCCCAGATGTTTTGCCCTTATGCTCCTACTACCCCCTCCCTAACACCCTGTTTCCCCATTCCCCACCCTCCTCCCCTCCCAAACCCCTCTGAGGGCATTAGTTGTGATCCCATAATCTATCCGTGTGTAAAAAAAAAAAAAACAAAGAAAAATAAGAAAAAATTCCTTTTCCAGAAAAAGGGGAAAAAGGAAAAAATACCTGTGTCAGTGTAAACATTTGAACTCTCTAACTACTACACCCAGATCCATAACTCTATTCTGGTACTCCTATATTTTAATATTTTAGAAAATAAATCCCAAGACTAACTGCGTCTTAAAGCTCATGCCTCATACTTCCCAGACTCAACTTCTACTATATAGACTGCTCATTTCTCTCCAACCAAGAGGCCGCCACGGCTGGTGCTTCAAAAAGATGAGCCACCCCTTTTGCTCAAGCTCTCACTCTTGCCGGATGTAACATTGCATATTGCACATTTAGCTGTCGCAACCGCCTCTTAATATCTAAAAATTTTACTCTCCTCTGCACCTCTGCAGAGAAGTCAGAAAAAATAAGACTCTCCCCCCCTTTAAACATTACATGTTTAATTTTTCTTGCCTTTCGTAATATTGCTTCTCTGTCCTTGAAAAAGAGGAGTTTCACTAATGCAGGTCTTGGTAACCCTCCCGAAGGGGGGGGCTCTTAGTGGGATTCTATGGGCCCTTTCCACTGCAAATAGAGGGGAAAGTTCCTCCCCTCCAAAAACCTCCCTGAACCATTTCTCTAAAAAGTCTCTCATACTATTCCCTTCACTCCTCTCTGGTAGACCAATTATGTGAACGTTGTTCCTCCTCATGCGGTTTTCCAAATCTTCCAATGTATCATTTTATTTCTCTACTGTCCCCTTTTAGAAGTGCAAACTGTCACATACCTGGTATCAGAGCCCACTGGCGTTGCAACAGTGGTACAGGAGCACAGTGAGGTAGGAGCGCCTGTATGATCCGTGGTAGCTGATACAGATGAGTAGAGGTGATCCACCGGACGGGCTGGTTAGTAGAAACAGTAGGAAGCGGTGGTATAGGTGTGGGTCAGAGACCTCTGGATCTAGGCAGAGCTGGATCAGGAACAGACTGAAGCAGAGTGAGGCAAGCAGGTCAGCATGGGCAATAGGTAATAGGTAGTTCAATCAGCAGGCAAAGAGTAGTCAGCAGGCAGGCAGAGGTTTAGCAACAGAAGATCAACAGGTTCAGCAGTAGCAGGGTCAAGGCAGGCTGGGTCAGGAGAGGAGAAGGCAGCAGTAGTCAAATGAAGCAAGGTCAGGTAATGCAGCAGGTTCCCAGGAATTGTCCTCCAGGCCCTATCCCTTCCATTTAACCAGAAATTGTACCTGATTTCGCCTTCTCCTGCAATCCAAGATAGCCTCCACTTCATATTCCTCATTTCCATCAATCAAAACAGGTTCCGGTGGTTTAGGTCCTCTGTGAGGGAAGTGATCAGGTACTGCAGGTTTTAGTAGCGAAACATGAAATATAGGATGTATTTTAAATGAGTCAGGTAAAGACAGTTCATATGATACTTCATTTAACCTCCTCTTCACCGGGAAGGGACCAGTAAATTTGGGTGCCAACTTTTTCAATGGATATTTCAACTTAAGATTGGTTGTGGAAAGCCATACCTGATCACCCGGCTGTAGGTTCAGTTCTCCTCTCCTTTTCCCATCAATAGCCTTCTTGTTGTCAGCTTGCACTTTGGCCATTGCTTCCTGCAAGATCTTATTATTGTGGTTGAGGAAATCCATGGTATTCTGCACTGCTGGAACTGTAGACTCTGAAATGAAATCAGGCAAAAATGATAAATGGAAACCATAATTAGAAAAGAAAGGGGATTGACCTGTAGCTGAGTGATTGGCATTGTTGTAGGCAAATTCTGCTAGTGGCAGTAAAGATACCCAATCGTCCTGAGCAAAGGATGTGAAACACCGGATGTACTGTTCGAGCGTTTGATTGGTCCTCTCGGTTTGCCCATTAGTTTGGGGATGGTATGCTGAGGACAATGCCAACTCAATTTTCAACACTTTACATAAGGCTTTCCAGAAACATGAGGTGAATTGTACACCACGATCAGACCTGATGTTTGCAGGAACCCCATGCAACCTAACAATCTCCTTAATAAACACTCGGGCTGTTTCCATAGCAGATGGGGTACTCTTTAAGGGCAAAAATTGGGCCATCTTGGTTAATCGGTCCACTACTACAAAGATTGCCATGCATCTCTCGGCAGGTGGAAGTTCTACTATAAAGTCCATGGAGATCATCTGCCATGGTTTATCAGGAATGGGTAGAGGTTTTAGCAGGCCCCAGGACTTACTTCTCACTGTCTTGTTCTGAATACAAACAGAGCATGAATTCACATATTTCTTACAGAATCCTTCTAGGTCAGGCCACCAAAATGTATGTCATACGAGTTCAAGAGTCTTATGTATGCCAAAATGGCCTGCCAGCGGATGATCATGAAACATCTTTAAGACCGCTACTCGCACACACTCAGGAACAAAAAATCTTGCCTCCTTTCCAAAAGCAGGCCGTCTTTAGTTGTTTAGTATCACCCCAGGGGGGCTGAGGATGTTCATGGAAGCTTGTTTGATTTGTGACAAAAGATCCGTCTGCAGAACTAGGAAGTTCCCTGTAGGCAAGATGGTATCTGGTGCTGACAAGTCCTTGGGGTCATCCTACATACGAGATAGTGCGTCCGTTTTTTTATTTTTAGATTTAGGTCGGTAGGTTATATGAAAGGAAAAACGAGTGAAAAACAGGGCCCATCGAGCTTGTCGTGGCTTCAGTCTTTTGGCAGATCTTAAATACTCTAAATTTTTATGGTCAGTATATATCAGTATGGGATGGTTAGTGCCTTCCAACAAATATCTCCACTCCTCCAGTGCTGCTTTGATGGCTAATAGCTCACGATCTCCTACGTCGTAATTTCTTTCTGCTGGAGAAAGTTTCCGTGAGAAGAAGGCCACAGAGTGCATCAAGGCTTTAACCCCTTGAGGTTGGGAAACAACTGCCCCCACTGCTGATACGGAAGCGTCTACTTCGAGGATATAGGTTAAGGACGGGTCAGGGTGGTTGAGGATAGGAGCCAAGGTGAAGAGTTTCTTTAGCGTTTCGAAAGCACTCTGTGCTTCGGTGTTCCAGCAGAATCGTAGGTTTTGTTTAGTTAGTTGTGTTATTGGGGTGATGATGACAGAGAACCCCTTAATGAATTTCCTATAAAAGTTCGCAAAACCTACAAAGCGTTGTACCCCCTTCTTGTCTGTGGGTACAGGCCATTCCAGTATGGCGGACACCATTTGGGGATCCATTTCAGCTCCTGCTGTAGAAATTACTAGTCCCAAAAACTGAATGCTCTGCCGCTCAAATTCACACTTCTCCAGTTTTGCATATAGCTTGTGTTGACGGAGTCGGCCTAACACAATATTGACGTGCTCTCTGTGTTGATCAAGGGAACCAGAGAAGATTAAGATATCGTCCAAGTAGACAATTACAAAGATATCCAATGGGTCTCGGAACACGTCATTAATAAAATGTTGGAAGGTGGCAGGAGCATTGCAGAGCAAGAGCATGACCAGATACTCGAAGTGCCCACATCTGGTGCGAAAGGCCGTCTTCCACTCATCCCCGTTCCGAATACGTATCAGGTTATAGGCACCTCTTAAGTCCAGTTTAGTAAAAATGATTGCAGATCTCAGTTTCTGGAATAACTCAGTCATTAGGGGCAGGGGATAGCGGTTCTTAACCGTAACTTTATTTAGCTCCCGATAATCCACACAAGGGTGGAGAGAGTGGTCTTTTTTGGTTACGAAAAATATCCCTGCTCCTGCCGGGGAGGTGAATGGGCGGATAAACCCCTTCTTGAGGTTCTCATCGACATATTCTTTCAATGCCTCTTGTTCTCATGATGACAGTGGAAACACACATCCAAATGCAGCTCCGGGCAAGAGATCAATAGGACAGTCATATGGGCGATGGAACGGCAAGGTATCAGCTCCTTGTTTGCTGAAGACATCAAGGTACTGGTGGTAGGGTTTGGGTACAGATCGAAGAACATCTTGGTCAAAGTCCATACAGAATAGGGTTGCCAATGTACTCATAGGTTCTGGTAGACAATGCTTCAGACAATATGGTGATGAAAACTTGATCTCCCCGAACAACCAGTTAATCTGAGGGTTATAGGCCTGGAGCCAAGGTAAACCCAGATGACAGGAAACAAGGGGGAAGTGATAGCATCAAGGCTCAAAAGTTCTTTATGTTGATGGGAGGAAGTAACGGGTAAAGGAGGTGTCTCCTGAGTTACTGGTCCAGAACTGATACCTGAGCCATCAACTAAAAAGACAGACAGTCCATGCATCTTTGGTCGCAAGGGAATATGTTGCTGGGCGGCAAAGTTTAAGTCAATAAAGCAACTGCATGCTCCGGAGTCCACAATAGCGTTAACGGGAATTGTCTTTCCTGGAAGCTGGACTAAGAGAGGAAGAGTAAGGTGGGCTGACTGGGCAGGTAGCATTGCGAGGTTAATAGGAGAAAGCTTACTCATCTTTGCAGGACACCCATGAATATAATGGCCGGCCTCTCCACAATACAGGCAAAGATTCTTCTGCCGGTGGCGTGATCGCTCCTCTTGTGATAACGTGTGGCGCATCACTCCGAGTTGCATGGGCCTTGGAGCAGCAGATGCAGGTTTGATAGGACTTGAGCCGGCAAGGGGCCGAACAGGAGCCTTTGGTGTCATCCATACAGAGTGTGTCTGCTGGGTGTCTCTCTCTGATTGGTGCTCACGGAGTTGCCGGTCAATCTGAATTAGCAGACTGATAAGTCCTTCCAGGGTATCAGGTATTTCCACTCGGGTGAGTTCATCTTTCAAGTTTCCAGATAGACCCATGCGGAACTGGTGCCGCAGAGCTGCATTATTCCACTGGGTGTCTGCACTCCAGCATCTGAAGTCCGAAATATAGTCCTCAGCCTTTCTGCGGCCTTGCTGGAGCGCATGGAGAGCAGCTTCTGCTGTGGAAGTACGTAATGGATCGTCATATAGTTGTGACATAGCATTGAGAAAAGACGACATGGTATGCGTCTGTATGTCGTCTCCATCCAGCAACCGGTGAGCCCAGGCTTGAGGATCCCCTTGTAGTAGTGAAATTATAAACCCCACTTTGGTGGATTCCCGCATGAAAGTCTAGAGTTGCAAAGCAAAATACAGCTGACATGCTTTGCGGAAGGCCCGAAACTTGATGCGCTCCCCAGAGAATTTCTCAGGAACAGGAACTCTGGGCTCAGGTGGAGGTGCAGTGAAGGATACCGGAACTGAGCTGACAGGGAGTGTCTAAATTTGTCCTTCCAACTTAAGATACCCTTCATGTAGGGACTGTACAACTTGTGTGAGGGCTGCAAGATGACGGCCCACCTCCTCCATCTGTGAGACTCCTTCTGTAGGCTCAGTCATGGCTGTCTGATACTGTCACGTACCTGGTATCAGAGCCCAACTGTAGAAGGAGACCTCTCTTACAGCCCTGGCTCGGGGATCACTGGGGTTGCAACAGTGGTACAGGAGCACAGTGAGGTAGGAGCGCCTGTATGATCCATGGTAGCTGATACAGATGAGTAGAGGTGATCCACCGGACAGGCTGGTTAGTAGAAGCAGTAGGAAGCTGTGGTATAGGTGTGGGTCAGCGACCTCTGGATCTAGGCGGAGCTGGATCAGGAACGGACTGAAGCAGAGTGAGACAAGCCGTGTCAGCACGTGCAACAGATAGTTCAATCAGCAGGCAAAGAGTAGTCAGCAGGCAGGCAGAGGTTCAGCAACAGGAGATCAACAGGTTCAGAAGTAGCAGGGTCAAGGCAGGCCGGGTCAGGAGAGGAGAAGGCAGCAGTAGTCAAACGAAGCAAGGTCAGGTAATACAGCAGGTTCAGGATCAGACTCAGGTAAAGCTACAGATCAGACAGCACTGCGCCAGAGCAGCTGCTGGCCTTTTAAAGGGGAACTGGCGCCAAGCCGAGTTAGCGCGTGCACGCGCGCCTGCTGCATTCTCCTGCATGCGCGCCTGCCGTTCACGCACCGCTGCCTGATATGGCGCGTTCTCATAGGGACATAAGTGAGCATGCGTGCACGCGTGAGTGTCTGCCCTGCCACAGGGTATCCCTGACACAGTCTCTTGCTTCATAGGTGCCATTGCATCCTCGCCTCTATTGACCCTACCCTCCAGCTCCGTAGTGCGCTCACTTTTTGTAAGTCATGTCTGACAAATGTAATTTCTTCTTTAATAGATTTCAGCTGGTCCGTCATTTCCGACAGAGCAGACTTACATCCATTAGCTGTCAATAATACCTCTCTCAGAGATGGCTCATCTGTCACTGAGTCCTCCAAAATAGAATAATCCTGTGATTTCCCACAACCGGAGTACAAGGTACTGAGGTAATTTTGGAGGGTTTGCCCTGTGAGCTAGGCCCCTTAAGGGCTGCAGAAGTTGGTGAAGAAATTTTAGATTGTTGCATTTTCCGATATTTTGGAGAGGATTATGCGCAACACACTCCAATTTGGCGGTCGTTTCTTTACCGTTGTCTTTATCCTAATCTTTTACTGTCTGTTGTGAGCTGGAGGAGTCTTGTAATACTGATGATGTTCTGTTCACCATCTCCATGCGCCTCTCCACACTGGCTGTCGCCTCTCGAAGTGCTTCCTGCCGCCCGCAGTCCATTGATTTTTGGCAGCTATCCGGGATATCTTGGTCTGGTTCTAGGATGGAGGAACCCGGGTGAGCTAAGCACGCCCGCTCACATTGGCATCAGACCACAGGTTTAATAACACTTTAACGGAAAGCCCAGCCACAGGCCCTGTTAATTTAATTTGACAAACTGTCCACCAGTCATGTACTGTGCTATCCTCCAATTAGAGAAAGTCATGGAAATGCATGTGTTAAAAACAATCACAAAAAAACACGCTTGAAATACACCTTTACTTAAAAACACGTTAATGCCGCATACACACGAGTGGACTTTACGGCAGACTTTGTCCTGCGGACTTTTCAACGGACTTTCCGAATGAACGGACTTGCCTACACACGATCAACCAAAGTCCGACGGATTTGTACGTGATGACGTACGACCGGACTAAAACAAGGAAGTTCAAAGCCAGTAGCCAAAGCTGCCCTAGTGTCGGTTTTTGTCCATTGGACTAGCATACAGACGAGCGGACCTTTCGACCGGACTCGAGTCCGTCGAAAAGATTTGAAACATGTTTCATTTCTAAGTCCGTCGAACTTTTGGGGAAAAAGTCCGCTGGAGCCCACACACGATTGAATTGTCCGACAGATTCCGGTCCACCGAACCAAGTATGGTGTAAAGTCCGGTCGTGTGTACACGGCATTAGTGCCATTTTAGAGATATCTCATACACAACAGCTGTGCTAGTAAGACATTTACAAATTATTGGTACATAATACAGCTGCACGGGCAGAAATACATAAGCCCCTGGTGCGCATGCTGGTTGGATACACCAGGATTACAGAAAACCCCCCAGCAGCAATAGAAGTGAGGTCACCACTTTTACACATGGCAGCTGAAAAAAAAATTAATGAATTCCACTTAGCCTAGTGTTCCTGCTTAATGTTTGTTGATTTAATTGGACCACTTAAAATGAAGACTTGATCTATAGTAACATGAGTCAGAACATATCATACAACAAAGGCATAGTGATGAAGCATTGTTTAACTTGTATGGAACGAAAAAGAGATTACTCATTGCTACAGTATGTTATTTATCTGGTAACAGTTGATATGGGTTAACAAAGTGTCCAATTTAGCACTAAAAAAGTATAAGAGAGGTACAGTTACAGTAAGATTCGTTAAAAAATTGATAAATATCTGTATGCACTCCCCAATGGAATTAAACTTGCATATTCTCTATAGTGGGCAACACCACCATTAACTTATTGCACAGTGGTGTCCGTTGTTGCAGTTTCAGACTGAGAAGTGATCATCAGATTTCACAACACTCCATTTGAAAGTTAATGACTTTTAATTTGTAAGCCCAAAATGCTGCTGTTATGATAAAAATTAAATTGAACCACTTTACAATACTCAACTCCCCTTCAGTGCTGGCTCCCAAAAACAAAGGCACCCTCTTGTTGGCCTTCTAAATTGAATAACGCTCTGTCACTTTACTTGATGTTAGTCCCAGGATGTCCTGTACCCACTCCCTAGCCATGTGTCACCACACCAACCAGAAATCACAGTACTGGTCTAATAAACAGTGCTTACATGTCATTGACCAGTACAGTAAGGTCCCCAGCTGTGCCACAGTGTCCTCAGTTCCCCTTCACATCACAGCCCCCTTTACATTATCATGCCCCTTTACAGTGAGGACTGCACTGTAAAGGGGCACTGTGATATAAAGGGGACTGCACTGCAAAGGGGCACTGTAATTATTACAGTGCCCCTTTGCAGTGCAGTCCCCTTTATATCACAGTGTCTTTTTACAGTACATTAAACAAGCTCAAAAGATGTGGCAGAGGAGAATACATTCAATGCTTAGAAAAACACAACTGTTGAAATACAGCTATGCTGGCCATATACTAGCCACTTACCAACCGCTGTACGATGTACGTCCAAACTTTGGCGGCGGATATCGTTGTTATGGCAGCAGCTAGCTGCCATAACCCCGGTATCCCTGTTTTCGTGCGGCGGCCAGCTTTCAGATAAAAGTGGTCCCTGCGGTGGATTCGCCGTGAGATAACTTTTATCGGTGGCGGGAGAGGGGCCCCCCTCCCGCCGCGATCCGGTGCCCTCCGCCGCTTACCGGAGCCGTCGTAGCGGCGGAGGCGATCGCATCCGTCTCCGTCCTGTGTCTGGAGACCAGTGAGGCTAAGATGGCGCCCACTCGTCTCCATGATACTGCTGGGCGGAAGCGACGTCAAAACATCACGTCCGTCCACGCCTCTTAAAGGCACATTTTTTCAAATGTCATTTTTTTAAATGACTCTTTTTTTTTATTATTGCATTTTAGTGTAAATATGAGATCTGAGGTCTTTTTGACCCCAGATCTCATATTTAAGAGGTCCTGCCATGCTTTTTTCTATTACAAGGGATGTTTACATTCCTTGTAATAGGAATAAAAGTGACACCATTTTTTTTTTAAACAGTGTAAAAATAAATAAAATATTGTAACATAAATAATAAAAATAAAAATAAAATTCTTTAAAACCCCCCTGGTCCCGACGAGCTCACGCGCAGATGCGAACGCATACGCTAGTAGTGCCCGCATATGAAAACGGTGGTCAAACCACACATGTGAGGTATCGCAGTGACCGGTAGAGCGAGAGCAATAATTCTAGCCCTAGACCTCCTCTGTACCGCAAAATATGCAACCTGTAGAATTTTTTAAACGTTGCCTATGGAGATTTTTGAGGGTAAAAGTTTGACGCCATTCCACGAGCGGGTGCAATTTTCAAGGGTGACATGTTGGGTATCAATTTACTTGGCCTAACATTATATTTCACAATATAAAAAATTGGGCTAACTTTACTGTTGTCTTATTTTTTTATTTAAAAAAGTGATTTTTTTCCAAAAAAAAGTGCGCTTTTAAGACCGCTGCGCAAATAAGGTGCAAAAAAAAGTATTGCAACGACTGCCATTTTATTCTCTAGGGTGTTAGAAGAAAAACCATATATAAAGTTTGGGGGTTCTAAGTAATTTTCTAGCAAAAAAAAACTGTTTTAAACATGTAAACACCTAAAATCCAAAACGAGGCTGGTCCTTAAGTGGCTAGTAGAATTTTATTTTGAGAATTTTTGTTCAATTTTCTAATCATTAATAACCAATGTTCATTTCTAACCACAATGAAGAGAAAATTCTAAGAAACAGGATGTACAACTTTTACCGTACAACATTTTTGAAGCAATTTCGAACAACATTTGCAATGTAATCATTGCGCTGAGAATTTTCAAATTAATATTTGTAGAAACATTTCTTTGAAAATCTACTAGTGTATGGCCAACTGTAGGCTGACTACAGCCCACTGCTGGCTAAAGACTTATAAAAATACAAAAACGAATTTAGAGAAAATACTATATTTCAACACAGATAACAGGAAAAAGCCCTGGTGAAAGCTTGTTGTTTCATTATGGTACAATGAATGTTATCTTTTAGAGTGATAGCTGGTAAAACATTTACATTTGGCTTTTGAGAGACATTTTATGTGCACACAGCATAGGTTTAAATATTTGAAAATGTGTTTAATATGAAATGCTACTGCTCGAAATGTACCTGTCTTATTCTAAGCCCTGTGTACAATATTAGCTTTGGTTAGTATTACTTCTAAAATTCAGCCAACTTATGGAGCTTGCCGTTTGTGGAACTCCCCAGATTAAAGGCCCAGAGTATATATAGGGCCTTGATTGCAACTCAAGCCAGCATTAAACTATACGTAACCAACCCCCTCACCCCCTCCCATTTTATGGAAATAAAAGATAGGAGGACTTCTCTAGTCCAAGACAGGAGTGAGCAGTCTAGGGTCGTAATGCCTAGGTCCAAATTCAGCACACGGTAGGCCGGGCCCTACACAGGCTATAGGGCTTAATAGCACAGCTGTATGCAGCAGCACCTCAGCCTGAGGAAACACAGCAGTTGCCATGCCTGCACCAAATATTTATATCTTTTCCCAGCATGCACCAGTAGTCTTGACTCTCCTACTGGGTTGGTTGAAGGAAATATAAATATTCATAACTCCGTCTTGTTATGACATCTCATACTATTGCCAGTGATATCAGTGACACCTACTGGCAGCAGTGAGAAATCAAACCCAACTGAGCTTAGGGAAAGACCAAGTGAAAAACGATACAATCAGTCTGGGCTAACTACCAGCCAGCAAAAAACTTAACTTAGGCAATAGTCCCTATCTAAGAAGTGTGCTACATAAAAAAGTAATGCAGTCATCACATCTAAGGACTGGTAAGCTGCCATATATTACATTTTTGTTCTTGGGTTTAGATTCATGTTAGGTCCTAACCCTTCCTGGAACCACATCAGGCCCCCATTATTCAGCAGTCCAATGCCAAAGCCTCAGTTGTCAGTAGAGGCTCTGATAATGGATTGTTTAAAAACTTTTGTGAAGCTTACACTTTTTCCTGTGCTCTGCAGGAGTAGTTACAGGAAACTGGTGGTGAGTAATGACTTTATTATGCTTTATTTCCTGCCAGAGGCATAATCCCCCAATAAATATTTTCCTTCTAATAACAAAAGTGCAGACTTACATAAGGAATTTTCACTATACATAGTTATTATTGAAAAATATTTTTCTTCTAAAGAAAAAAAATGCAGACTTATAAGGAAAACCTTCATTGTACATAATCATTATTGAGTCTGGGGTTTTATCTTGAGTTGTCACTGAAATTACAGATATAAAAAATAACAACCAAACTGCATTGGTGATTTAAAGTAAGTAAGAAGTCTCTATGGGACTTCTTTTGATGAAAATCAGCCATTTATGAAATTTTTGTCCTTTTTTTCACAACCCCTTTTTTTCTTTTTTATTCAACTTTTTGTTTAACTTTTTTTTGCACTTTATATGTGATATAATATTACACATATGTAATACTTGATTATTGCACATTGTATTATTGCAGGCTTGCACTTTACAGTTAGCCACATGCTATTCACATGCATTGTGTCACGTATGAATTTCACATTCTTGTCCTAGCGCTGCACTTTATATTTTTCATTTTTCTTTTGTGCCCAATATCTGGGTTATAGTGCACAGCTGCTGGTTTTTCATTTACTAAGCGCGGATATATTTTTACACTTAAGTTTTAAATAACATTTCTTTATAATCTTTATGGTCACTTCTAGATTACAGATTCAGTTTTGTATTTAGTAATGTTTATTCACTCAATTACAAATCATATATGCATATGCAAAAAAAAAAAAAAAAAATCTTTTTTTCGATAACATTCCTAAATAACCACATGCACATGTTGCAAGACTTATTGGGCTTTTACAGCAGAAGCGTTAAAGTCTTTGGTTTGGGTCCGGTCCAAACTGCCTAGGGCCTTGAGACTAACACTCACGAGTCACCATATATGGTGTAGAAAGGCCGCAGGCACAGGAGTAGCCAAAGTATAGACAAGGGGATTGTGGGGGAGGAAGAAACACAACTGACCCTAAATTCAGAGGGAGAATGACCTTTCTCAAGAAACAAAAAGCCTGTGCTGGAAAATAGAACAGAAATTCACTTGTCCTCCTCATTGTTTGTGTAAAAGGCTCCTCTTACAGTAAAATGTCAACAATGACCAATACAAATGTCTATATTTAGTAGTTAGTTTATGCTCCTGAGAGTAGGACGTTATCCATTTATAAAAAATGAATTGTTTACAGCTTTGTGACTTTTAATATGACTATTTGTTAACGTAGATTTTCATTGGAATTAGTAAACTGAGCACTCTGCAATGAACTAAAGGTACTGTATTTATAAACATTGCCCGATCCAGCCAATAATGGATAGATTATGGAAGAGATTTCATTTCTCAGGGCCGTTGCTGACCTATGCTGACGTCCTGGGCCTGCTAATTACATGACACCATTAGTTTTGCTTCAGTTATCGCTACTGTTAATCAGGGTTAGGTCTTATGCACACTGGGTGTTTAGCCCCAGTACATAAGATTCCAATGATAAAGTGGGCACAACTCAGTGCCCACAACATGGGATTGTGAAGGTTAGATTCCGCTTGTTTTTTTTTTAAAAAAAAGGTTAAAGTTTCAAGGTGGGGATGGTGATGTGCAGTGTTAGTTTTCCACCACACATAGTGTTTTGCTATTAGGCCAAAAAGTTCAATTTTGGTCTCATCTGATCAGAGCACTTTCTTCTACATGTTTGCTGTGTCCCCCACATGGCTTCTCGCAAACTTGCAAATGGGACTTCTTAGACCCCTTTCATACTGGGGCGCTTTGCAGGCGCTATAACGCTAAAAATATCGCCTGCAAAGCGCCCTGAAAGAGCCGCTGCTGTCTCTCCAATGTGAAAGCTCCGAGGGCTTTCACACTGGAGCGGTGCGCTGGCAGGACGCTAAAAAAAGTCCTGCTAGCAGAATCTTTGGAGCGGTGAAGGAGCGGTGTATACACCGCTCCTTCACCACTCCTGCCCATTGAAATCAATGGGGCAGCGCGGGTATACCGTCGGCATAGCGCTGCTGCAGCAGCGTTTTACGGTGGTTTTAACCCTTTCTCGGCTGCTAGCGGGGGGTTAAAAGAGCCCCACTAGCGGCCGAATAGCGCTGCAAAATTGACGCCAAAGCGCCACTAAAAATGGCGCCGCTTTACCGCCGACGCACCCACTGCCCCAGTGTGAAAAGGGCCTTATGGCTTTCTTTCAACAATGGCTTTCTTCTTACCACTCTTCCATAAAGGATTTGTGGAGTGCACGACTAATAGTTGTCCTGTGGACAGATTCTCCCACCTGAGCTGTGGATCTCTGCAGCTCCTCCAGAGTTACAATGGGCCTCTTAGCTGCTTCTCTGATTAATGCTTTCCTTGCCCCGGCCTCTCAGTTTAGGTGGACGGCCATGTCTTTGAAGGTTTGCAGTTGTGCCATACTTTCCATTTTCTGATGATGGATTGAACAGTGCTCTGTGAGATGTTCAAAGCTTGGGATATTTTCTTCTAACCTAACCCAGCTTTAAATTTCTTTACAACGTTATCCCTGACCTGGTGTGTTCCTGGCCTTCATGATGCTGTTTGTTCACGAAGGTTCTCTAACAAACCTCTGAGGGCTTCACAGAACAGCTGTATTTATACTGAGATTAAATTATACACAGGTGGACTCTATTTACTAATTAGGTGACTTCTGAAGGCAATTGGTTCCACTAGATTTTAGTTAGGGGTATCAGAGTAAAGGGGGCTGAATACAAATGCATAACACATTTTTCACATATTTATTTGTACAAAATTTGGAAAACCATTTATCATTTTCCTTCCACTTCACAATTATGTGCCACTTTGTGTTGGTCTAGCACACAAAATCCCAATAAAATACATGTACGTTTTTGGTTGTAACATAACAAAATGTGGAAAATGTCAAGGGGTATGAATATTTTTCAAGGCACTATAACTGGTAAGGTAGTGATCAGGGACACTATAACTGGGGTGGCGGTGAACAGGGACAATATGAGTGGTGTGGTGATGATCAGGGACGATAAGACTGATTGCAGACATTGTGAGTGGTGCAGAAGTAATTAGTGACACTGTGAGTGGGTGGCAGTGATTAGAGACAATACGTGTGGGGTGGCAGTGATCAGGGACATTGGGACTGGTATTGTGGTGATCATGGTCTCTATAACTGGGGTGGTGGTGATCACGGACACTGTAACTGGTGGTGGTGATCAGGGACACCGTAAACGGTTACACCATAGTAACAATGTACAATGTGGGGTAATCAGGATTTTTCTTTACACTGTGATGGCTTTTGCAGCCAGTAGGGTTGTAAATGCAATCATTTCTCACTCTCTCTGGCTGCATTCCTGCAGTCACTGAGAAATACTGTTATAGCTGTGATTGGCCACAGCCATCACATGGTACAGGGCAGCTGTGAATGGCCCTATACAATATGATCTCTATTATCTGTCACACAGTAGTAAACAATGATACCAGGAAATTACATAATTGTTAATTAATGTCCATGTGATCGCTGATTAGCTAAACTACAGCAATTACATGGTTCCAGGGCCGCCCACAGCGGCCCTGGACAAGGATCAGTTTTTGATCACAGCGCGCACAGATTGCGCCACTGCACTCTCCAAGGTTGTGTGCACAAGCGATGGATGCAGGGGGATATACAAGTACGTCCACCCACATTGGCGCTCTTCCCGTTCAACCGTTTATGTACTATGGCCGGACGGGAAGCAGTTAAAGTGGACCTAGCATTAGAAATATTTTTATAGGCTAAGTGCATACATGCCAAGTAATGTGTAAGTGTAACACAATTATTTATGTATTACTTTTAACAGAGGTCATGGTACTCCCCCTAACAATATCTTTATCTGTTTTTTTTCTCTCAGCAGGGACAGCATCATCTTGATCAGGCATCATCCAAGGTAAGTCTTTACAATTTGGACTGTGTTCACAAATGTCTGACACAAAACAGCCCCTATCTGGCATGCTGCAAAGTTACAATGCTTTTTTTAAAATGATAAATAGTAGAGATTTAAAAAAAAATGATATTGATGATAATTATTGTGACATCAGGAAATTATTCTTGCAGACTGACAGCTGTGTTCGAGCTAAGATGAAAATGTATGTAGCTACTACTACAGCTCAGAAATGAAGAGTTGCAAAATAGGTCAGACAGTTCAGTTCCGGATGCAAGGACGCCGGGTGACAAAACCACAGACACAGAGAGGAAAACAAAACTGCTTAATACATACTTATTATTATTATACAGGATTTATATAGCACCAACAGTTTGCGCAGCGCTTTACAATGTAGGGAGACAATACACCAACAGTACATATCAAAACAAGTGGGTTAGAGAAGCCCTGCTCCTGCGAGCTTACAATCTAAGAGGGAGGGGCTGGTGAAACAAAGGTAGGGACTGTGAGGGATAAACTACTGAGGGGAGTAGAAGATTTGGTTGTTAGCTGGAGGCAGGATAGGCCTCCCTGAAGAGATGATTTTTAAGGGATCGCCTAAAAGTGGACAGAGTAGGAGATAGCCGGACAGATTGGAGTAATGCGTTCCAAAGGATGGGAGAGGCTCTGGAGAAGTTCTGGAGACGAGCATGGGAGGAGGAGACAAGGGAGCCAGAAAGCAGAATGTCTTGGGAGGAGTGGAGAGGACGGTTTGGGTGATATTTGGAGATACGATTGGTGATGTAGCTCGGGGCAGAATTGTGAATGGCTTTGCATGAGAAAATTGTATGTCATAATCAAAACATATGCATTTTTAATCTTATAGAACCACATAAAAATCCACAAATGGCCTAGTTACGAATAGTGAATTGTTTGCTTTGCTTTACATAATGAAAGTTGACTTGTGCCTAGCACAGCTGTATAATAAAAACCTGTCTGCATTGTTTATCTGCTGTAAACTAATCATTAGCTTAAACAGGTTGCATTTGTGTAATGCTGCTCATACACTTTTCACAAATAATATGACAGGCTTAAGCATCATTTATCACATTTGGATAATGTCTAGGCCAGGGGTAGGCAACCTTTGAGAGATGGAGATCTACTTGGACAACACTGAAGAGATCAAAGATCACTGGGGTGCAGCCAGGGCCGGATCTAGCCTGTCTGATGTAGGGGTACAGTAAAAACTGTCAGGGGCAAAGGATTGGAGGTCAGCAGGGCAGTGTGCAGGAGGTCATAAGGGCAGAGGATAGGGTCAGCAGTTTGTGGAGCAGTGTACAGAGGCCATAAGCTTGTAGGGCAGTGTACAGTGGTCCTGTCAGGGAAAAATCCGGTGAAGAACTGGCAGATTTGCCAATATCCAATATGGCCGCGCTAGTCCTAGCATGCGCATTAGCAACCAGCACGCAACTGCAAGCGTGTGTTTGCGACAATGAACATATGTACGCAAAACGTACTAATTACCAGTGTTTGCTGGTCTATATGAGGACTCCAGTGGCTCTCACAAATCGCTGGATTATCCTCAGCTCTGCATCCTGTGTTCTTATACTCCTGTTTGATTACCTGTTACCGACCCGCATTACCCTGACCTGCTCTGGCATCTCTCCTGGCTCTGAACCCTGCTTGTTTCACAGACTTGCTCTTGCCTGTTCCAGAGATTGACCTCCTGTGTTTGACCCCGGCTTGATCTCAACTACGCTTCCTGCCTCTGCTTCTGACTGTCTTCCTGTGCTTGACCCTTGGCCTGGCTTCTGACGTTGTCTCTGCTTTTCCATCTGTCAAGATCCGCCAGTACCTCCAGAGAATCATTGGCTGTGACCACCTTCTCTGCTCCTGGGTCTTCCGCTTCTGGAACCATCAGACAGCTTCACCGGCAGGCAACCCGTGCATCTCTGGGCATAGCACCCTCGGTCTCCAACTCCAGAGATACTCTGCACTCAGCCGCAAGGGGAGCCCTCTCCTCACCTCAGCCTCCAATCTGGTACATGACAGTATAATCTAGCCAGAATGTCTGAGGCTGAAAGAGGTGCTACCCCCTTATAGACTCTATGTCAGCAAGTTACCACCCTTATCCAAGTGGTGAGGAACCTGCAGAAAGGTTACTTTCAGCTGGAAGGTTACCTACAGAACCTTGCTGTGTCATCTGCAACTGTTAGCCAGAATCCTCCTGCTGCACCCTCTGCTTCAGCGGCTCCCGCCCAAGAACGTTCTGCCTCTGCTCCCGCTGTGGTGATTCCACCTCCAGAACCCAGGGTACCAGTCCCTGAACACTTCTCGGGGGACCGACGGAAGGTCAGGGCATTCCGGAACGCGCGCCTTCTGTATTTTGCACTTCAGCCAAGGACTTTTTCTCTGAAATCCATAAAAGTCGGGTTTATCATCTCCCACCTCTCAAAAGAACCCCAGTCATGGGCCCACCACCTACTGGAGCAGAGAAGACCTGTGACTAATACTGTCACCACATTCTTCGAGGTCATGGCACAGCTCTATGATGATCCTCAACGCGTGCCACGGCAGTGACTGCTCTTCATACCTTGCAACAAGGGTGACGCCCCGTTGAGGATTATACCGTTGATTTCTGTAAATGGTCCGCAGATACCAGATGGAATGAGGCTGCCCTTAAGTATCATTATCATCTTGGTCTGTCTGAAGCCCTTAAAGACGAATCAGCCAGAGTTGAGGCTCCCGCTACTCTTGAAGGCCTCATCAAACCGGCCATTAAGCTCGACCGCCGTCTGCGGGAGCGACAATCAGAGAGTGCTAATTCCTACAAACCCACTTGGATGCTGCCCAGGTTTCCATCAGCACCTACACCTATGCCTGTTTCCCCGCCTGCTTCTGCTACAGAAGGAGAAACAATGCAGATTGGACTGGTATGTAGAGCTTTATCTACAGATGAAAAGATGCAAAGGCGTCAGGCTAACCTCTGCCTCTACTGCGGAAGTACTGGACATCTCCTACGTAACTGTCCAGCGAGACCTAGTAAGTTCCTCCCTCCATGTCCTGTCTACTTCCAAGTTTCCGGATCTTCTTCAGCTCACCTTGTTTTATCCATCTCATTTCAGGTGGCGGAAGGAATAATCCAGTTCCGAGCAATCGTTGACTCTGGGGCATGCAGTTGCTTCCTGGACATTACCTTGGCAAGAAAACTATAAATTCTGCTTAAAGACAAAAAACAAAAAACTTGAAGTCCATCTGGCTGATGGGACCATTCCCAGATCAAGACCTGTGACACAAGAGACTATCCCTATTCTTACTCTGACAAACTGTGGACACCAAGAATTCCTCTGTTTTGACATACTATGTTCCCCCCATGTTCTCCATCATTCCGGGATTCCGTGGCTTCGGGCACATAACCCTCAGATTGATTGACCCTTGGGGAGGATCTCCTTCCAATCTGAATAATGATTGCAGCACTGTTTTGGCCAGAATCCAGTAACCCTTCAAGTTCTCTGACAGTCCAGCCTGTAACCAGTAGCGACCAAATAGTGCCACCAACCTACCATGAGTACTTGGACGTATTCGACAAGAAGGAGGCTGATGCGCTACCACCTCACCGGCCATATGACTGCCTTATCGAATTACTTCCAGGTGCAGAGGTCCCGTTTGGGCAGATTTTTTCGTTATCTGAAAATGAACTTGAAGCATTACGACTTTATATTGATGAGAGCTTCCAGAAGAAATTAATTTGGCCATTCTCTTCACCTGCTGGTAAGGATCAGTTAGACCTTGTGTGGATTATCGGGAGCTCAACAAGATCACAATCAAAAATCGTTACCCGCTCCCTCTCGTTCCCGAACTTTTTTCAAAGATTTCGATCTGCCGAGTCTTTACAAAGCTTGATCTATGTGGTTCCTACAATTTAGTTCGCATCCGTGAAGGTGATGAATGGAAGACAGCATTTCGCACCCGCTTCAGGCACTTTGAATACCTTGCCATGCCATTCGGGTTATGCAAGGCCCCTGCCACCCTTCAACACTTTGTGAACAACATTTTCCGAGAGTTTCTGGATCACGTTGTGATAGTTTACCTAGATGATATTCTCATTTTCTCTGCCAACCTGGATCTCCACCACATACATGTAAAGAAAGTCCTGTCCGCACTAAGGCAGCACAGACTATATGCAAATGTGAATTTGAGAGACTATCAGTCCAATTCTTGGGGCTAATCATATCCACGGACTGGATTTTCATGGATCCACAAAAGGTGGCTGCCATCATTAATTGGCCTGCTCCCACGGATAAGAAAATCCAGAGATTTGTGGGCTTTGTGGGCTTTGCCAATTTTTATAGAAGATTTGTCAAAAAAATTTCCACCATTATTTCTCCCATCACCCAGCTGACCCGTTAACATGTCCGGTTTCAATGGTCCTAGGAGGCCCAGTTGGCGTTTGATGAATTAAAGACATGTTTACCTCTGCTCCAGTATTGCAACACCCAGATCCAGCCTTGCCCTTTATCCTTGAGGTTGACGCCTCAGAAACTGCCACAGGAGCCATTCTGTCACAATGTCAGGGGCCCAAAGCTCAGCTTCACCCAGTGGCTTTCTTCTTCAGGAAAATGAGTCAGCCTGAAAAGAACTATGATGTGGGTGACTGGGAACTGCTGGCCATTAAATCAGCCCTGGAAGAATGGTGATACCTGCTGGAAGGTGCTGCTCATCCCATCCTGATATTTACTGATCATAAAAATCTTGAATATCTCAAGCGATTAAGACCACGACAGGCCAATGGGCTTTTTTCTTTTCTAGATTCAATTTTCATCTTACCTATCGCCCAGGGTCCAAGAACGAAAAAGCAGATGCTCTTTCTCGTATGTTCCCAGGGACTCCCGAAATAGCTGCTCCCAGTACCATTTTGTCACCACATAACTTTTTACTAATTCAACCTGATCTAGGTACATCAATCAAGCAAGCTTCTGCTCTCTGTCCTGAATCTGAAACCCTCTCATTGAAGAAACACGAGGGAGTCTTATGTCATGAGGACAAGATTTGCATCCCTCAGGAAGTAAGAACTCAAGTTCTTAAGGTCTGTCATGATCGTCTGCTTGCAGGTCACTTTGGAGTTTGGAAAACATGTGAACTCATTAAAAGATCCTTCTGGTGGCCCAATCCACGACAAGATTGTAAAGAGATTGCAAAGCAATAAATGTAGTAATACCAAAGCCTGGGGGCCTGCTGAGACCTCTCCACGTTCCAGAGCAACCCTGGAGAATGCTGTCAATGGATTTTATTGTGGACTTACCCCCCTCAGAGGGATTCACCCCCATCCTGGTAGTTATTGGCAGATTGTCCAAGATGGCCCACTTTTTACCCATGATAAGCACTCCCTAAGCCCCAGATACGGCACACCTTTTTATCAAAGAGATTGTGCGGTTGCATGGATTACCCAGCAGTAGGGGCGTTGCTAGGTCTAGAAAAGATCTGGGGCGCTAGAGGTCATAGCATCGCAAGAAAGAAAGTAATACGCTTGGGCGGGCATATGCATGTATATAATATACGTGTGTGTGTGTGTGTGTGTGTGTATGTATGTGTGTATATATATATATATATATATATATATATATATATATATATATATATATATATTTATTTACACACACACATAAAATATCTTAACATATCTGAGTGCGGATCCCCCCTTACATCAGTGTCACCAGAGAGCCTTCCTCTTACATCAAGGTCCCCAGAGAGCCCCTTCCTTACACCAGGATCCCCAGAGAGCCCCTTCCTTACATCAGGGTCCCCAGAGAGCCCCCCTCCTTACATCAGGGTCTCCAGAGAGCCTCCCCTTACATCAGTGTCCCCAGAGAGTCCCCCTTACATCAGGGTCTCCAGAGAGCCTCCCCCTACATCAGGCTCCCCAGAGATCCTGCCCTTACATCAGGGTCCCCAGAGAGCCCCTTCCTTACAGCAGGGTCCCCAGAGAGCCTCCCCTTACATCAAGGTCCCCAGAGAGCCCCTTCCTTACACCAGGATCCCCAGATCTCCCCCTCCTTACATCAGAGTCCCCAGAGAGCCCCCCTCCTTACATCAGGGTCCCCAGAGAGCCCCCCTTACATCAGGGTCTCCAGAGAGCCTCCCCTTACATCAGGCTCCCCAGAGACTCTGCCCTTACATCAGGGTCCCCAGAGAGCCCCTTCCTTACAGCAGGGTCCCCAGAGAGCCTCCCCTTACATCAGGGTCCCCAGAGAGCCCCTTCCTTACATCAGGGTCCCCAGAGAGCCACCCTTACATCAGGATCCCCAGAGAGCCTCTCCTTACATCAGGGTCCCCAGAGGGCCCCCCACTTACATCAAGGTCCCCAGAGAGTCCCCACTTACATCAAGGTCCCCAGAGAGTCCCCCCTTACATCAGGGTCCCCAGAGAGCCCCCCTTACATCAGGGTCCCCAGAGAGCCCCCCTTACATCAGGGTCCCCAGAGAGACCCCCCTTACATCGGGTCCCCAGAGAGCCCCCCCTTGCATCGGGTCCCCAGAGAGCCCCCCTTACATCAGGGTCCCCAGAGAGCCCGCCCTTGTCTGCAGCAAATATAAAAAAAATTTCTGCTCAGCTGGGGGCCAGGGGAAACAACAGGGCTGTTTAACCCCTCAGCTCAAGTGCTTACCACTTGTGGTGAATCTAAACCAGACTGGACTGGGCTCTGTGCTCCATCTGCTCAGCTCGTAGCCCTGGGGAGGAACATGACTAGTTATTACTAGTTGTTACTAGTTGTTACTAGTTAGTTACTATTATCAGGCACAAGTTGTTATCTATATTCAGCAGTTCCAACAACGTAGTTCCGATAATTTAATCATTGTCCCGACGTCCACTTCTATACCAATCTGCCGGGCAATGTAATTGCCGGGAACCACAGCGCAAGGATTACTCTGCCTTAGCCCGAAAATCATCAAATAGTCCCGGTGGAGTAATATTTGTGCTGCGGTTCCCGACAATTACATTGCCCGGCAGGTTGGTATAGAAGTGGACGTCGGGACAATGATTAAATTATCGGAACTGCTGAATATAGATATCAACTTGTGCCTGATAACAATAACCAGTCATGTTCCTCCCCCGGCCACCAGCTGAGCAGATGGAGCCCAGAGCCAACCCTAGGTAGGAGACTCTGGGCTATGGGCCCCAGGTTCAGGGCTATAGCTCCAGTAGCCACCCCTAGCGACACCACTGCCCAGCAGTATTGTCTCCAACATAGGAGTGCAATTTACTTCCAGATTCTGGAAAGCTCTGTGCAAAGCCCTGAAAATTTAAGTTTGTCTGTTCTCTGCATACCACCCACAAAGGAATGAACAGATAGAAAGAACTAATCAAACTTTGGAGCAGTACCCGAGATGTCTCTCTTCATTCACTGAAGACAATTGGGAATCCCTCCTCCCATGTCCTGAATTCGCTTATAACAACTCAGTCCATGCATCTACTAATCAATCACCAATTTGAGCAAACTAAGGTTTCCACCCTTCCTTTCTGCCGGATGTTATCCCAGAAACTTCAGTACCTGCAGTCCAGGATAGGCTTACCTTCATTCAGACTAACTACCAATACTGAAGGTTGGGGACAAAGTTTGGCTTTCCACAGCAAATCTCAAACTCATGTGTCCCTCTCGGAAATTGGGCCCAAGGTTTATTGGACCTTTCGAGATTAAGAGAGAAATCAACCCTGTAGCATTTGAACAGGACCTACCAAACTCATATAAAATTCATCCAGTCCTCCACGTCTCCTTACTCAAACCAGCAGTGTTCAGCTCATTTCCTGAAAGAGAAGAGCCACCTTCACCACCAATTACTGTAGGGGAGGACACAGAGTTTGAGGTGGAGGCCATTGTGGATGGTCGAAGGATGGGGAGACAAGTGCAATATCTCATTAAATGTAAAGGATATACACCTGAAGAAAACGCATGGGAACCAGCCAAAAACGTGCATGCTCCTAAACTTCTTCAGGAGTTCTTCGACAGATTCCCAGAAAAACTGACATGCCTGGGCATCCGGAGGCTGCCCCTCGGTAAAGTGGCAGGTTAGGGAAGTATAGTGGTGGTATAGTGGCAGGTTAGGGCAGTATAGTGGTGGTATAGTGGCATTTGAGGGCAGTATATTGTCAGTATAGTGCAGTAAAGTGTTATAAAGACCAGGATGAATGAGTTTGGGATGGGGGAACTTGACTGGCTTGCACTTCAACCTGATAGAACACCTTTGGATGGATGAATTAGAGCAGAGACTGCGAGCCAGGCCTTCTCGTCCACATCAGTGCCTGACCTCACAAATGTGCTTCTGGAAGAATGGTCAAACATTCCCATAGACACACTCTTAAACCTTGTGGACAACCTTCCCAGAAGAGTTGAAGCTGTTATAGCTGCATAGGGTGGGCCAACTCAATATTGAACCCTATGGACTAAGACTGGGATGCCATTAAGGCAGGCATCTCAATACTTTTGGTAATATAGTGTATCTGTAGTGTTTACTTATCTCTCTCCAAAGCCCTAAATCCCGTGTCTTTCTGGTGATCCGTTCCTCTGTCATCAGCAGAGTCACTTCTGACAAGTTCTCTGAAACAGGAGATAACAGAAGCTGCAAATTTGTGTCGGGGAGAAAGCTTAGAGACAGATAAGCAGAGAGCTTGTCTATTCACAGCACAGTTCTGCATGTTCCTTCATTCCTCTGCCTATGTGGAGTGGGGGTGGAGTGGGGGTGTGTGCCTTTCCTCCAATCAGCTTACACACAGTGTATGCCCAGACTCCCCACCCACTGCTGAAACAGGAAGAATTTTTTTTTAACACAATGTGCACTTTCTAAAGAGTCTAGAAAGCTGAAGACAGCAGATATACAAATAAAACTTATGTAGGGAGATGTGATGACCGCATTCGTTTTCTTTCATTCAATCATTCATACATTTTTTTTTCTTTGTTTGCAGATGGTGATCCTACCAGTAACACACTTCTTGTCCTAGCGCAAGAACCCTCAGTTACTTTACTATGTCTATGAAGGAGCAGCATTTTTACCCTAGGTTTCTCTCTAGATTTGAACAACCGACACCTTCCCCTCTTCATTCAGAGAGAAGTTATTCTGTAATTTAGAGAAAGGAAATAGGAAGGCTGATAGAATTGCTGGGGATTTCAGTTAAAAGAACAGGAGGGATACTGAATTTCAAGCTGATTCAACAGCTAGTTTTTTTCTGTACTGAAAGAGAATGGGACTAGCTTAGAAAAAAAACCTAATGCAGCTATCATCTAAAGCTTATAAGCAGCTAAATATTACATTTTTGTATTTGAGTTTGGATACACTTTAACCATACCTTCCAACTTTTTGAGATGGGAACGAGGAACACCTATTAGCAAAGGTATGTAGGCATAGAACACACCCCCTAAAGTGGTTGTAAACCCTTACAGACCACTTTTTGCTACAGGTAAGCCTATAATAAGGCTTACCTGTAGCACTACCCAGGATATCTCCTAAATATGCATAGTTTAGGAGATATCCCCTGTCCCCTGCATGTGCCGATGTCATCGGCATATGCACACTGAAGCAAACTGAAGTAATGGCACGTATGTGCCGTTGCTTCAGTGACATCACGATACCCGGAAGTAACCCCCGGGAGTGATGTCGCCGGCCGGTACTGTGTACGGGCACTGCAGCGAGGGCTTCGATCTCAGGTGAGTATAACATAATGAGCTAGTATGCATACTAGCTCATTATGCCTTTGTCTTGCAGGTGTTAGGTTTTATTTTTTTTCAAAGCGGGTTTACAACAACTTTAAAGGGGAATTATACAAAAAAAATAACAGTTAAAGGCACAAGTGCTTTTTTTTTTACCACTACTATTACTTTATACTGGCTTTTGAAATTCACAAAAAAAAATTCACAAAAATTGATCAGACCAAAATGAGGGACAAGTGAGGAGGAAAGAGGGACAGAGGGGTTTTGTTCCAAATCAGGGAAAGTCCATCAAAATCAGGGACAGTTGGGAGCTATGCTTTAGGCTGGGTTCACACTATTGCCAATTGGATGTGGGTTTCCCAATTTGCATGACAGGAAATTGTGACCGGCCCTCAATGAAGTCAGTTCACACATCTCTGGAGCAGCTCCAGAGTGAATTGTACAGAGGTCCTGTGCCACTTCTGGTCCGTTTCAGGTCCGACCAGAAACGGCGAACAGGGACGCACCGGACCCCTGCTGTGAGCCGCTCCGTACTGCAGTGTGAACCCAGCCTTAACTGATAAAAACTCATCATCATTGATTTTTCTCTTCCTGTTCCCTTATTCTGTCTCACTAGAGCAGAATCATTTTCTACATCTTGCTGCTTTCACTTGTATCTGACCTAACTTTCAGCTTAAACCCATGAGACAGTCAGCTGTTATAAATCATCTGCCTTTCATACAGAGCAATATTTTCATTTGTACAGCAAATTATATTAATGCACTCATTGTGGGAGGACTTTATGCATATTGTAAATTAAATTTGTAAGATGGCCATAGGTCCCTTGTTGTTGATCCCTAAGAAATTCAGTTTGAATCATGCTAATTATTTTTTAAAGTATAACTTCAAATAAAACATTTGTTCAACTTTTGGCTAGAGTGGGGAGGGTTAGCACCTATGCCAGGTTTACAGCTTGCTCTGTGTCCCCACTGTGGAGATTTCTGTTCCCATCCTTTCCCATAGACACAGACACCACAGCGGAGAAGTGGAATTCTCTCTAAACGTGAGAGGAAAACTCACAGTAGATGTTCCCACTGATTTTATCTCTACTTCTATGCACATGTTTGGACAGAACCTTGGCTTTTTAGGTATTTGGGAAAATGTCTGGACATTTACCTGTTCGACAGGAGTCAAACGTCATGTATAATAGTGGTATTATTTCCACTTTATATAAATTACAGCATTGTAAATAGTTGTTAAGACCATAAGCAAGTGCAGGCACCACTATGTTCTTAACAACCGGTGATGTCACAATTGACTTACATGGCTGGGGTTCCCTAGCAAGTAACCAATGGAACTGGGAATAGTTAAAAGAAAAAAATGGTGTAGGGGTTCCCCTATAATTCATACCAGGCCCTTCAGGTCTGATATTAAATTTAGGGGGGGGGGCCCATGCAAAAAAGCATAACGTTCCTTACAAAAATCTACACCAGACCCTTTTCCAAACATGGATTTTGGCAGGCCAGGAAGGTATACACAGGTTATTGCTGATAGCCCTAATAGACCACCATATATAAAAACAATTAAAGAAACCTTCAATCTTATAACTAATGGAATATCTTGCATAGAGTGTGTTACTTGGTATGTTGTGTCAGATGACCCTGTTATGTACACTAAATGTTAAATAGAACTAAAGGTAAGTATGGTCGATTAATACTTTATTGGCCAAAGTCAGTACCATAAATGGAAAAATATTGACTACTTGCTCAGTCCAACACTGAACAGGTGGAACATCACAGTGAAGTAATCTATGTCCAGTACCAAACAATATAAAAAATTGTTTGACTTACCTGTAAAATCCTTTTCTTGGAGTACAGTACAGGACATAAGATGTTCAATTCTAATCATGGGTTATGCTGCCACATTCTGGAGATTGGACACTAGCACAACAAAGCTGTAAGGACAGCCAAGTACAAGTGTACCTCCTACTCCCAGCATGCCTCAGTTTTGTCAATAAGCAATAATAGAAGTGGATCATAAAATAGAGGGGAGGGATCTGTGTCATGTACTGTTGTCCACAAAAATAATTTTACAGGTAAGTCAGAATTCCAGTTTTCTTATCTGTACAGTATGGAACACAGAATATTTAGTCTTAACCATGGGGCATCAAAAAGCAGTCCAACTGAGAGGTGGGCAACACAGCAAACAAATGTTAACAGGCCCACCAAACAACGTCTCAAAGAAATTAATCAAAAGAACTTAGCAGCTTGAAGCCCCTTACACCCAAAACTGGTATCAGATGAGGCCTGAATATCCACCTGCCACCCTATACAAAGGCCCTCTCCAAAAAGAGTGATAGGCAGATGACCTCAAAAAACTAACCACTCAGGCTAAGATTCAACCTTTGTTGGTCCTAAAATCCCAACACTTATCCAGACCAGATAGGAGAAGAAAGGATTCATCACACAGAGTACATACAGGGAAAGAATCCTCATCTTGTACTAAGCTAAATATTCTACCAAGAGCAATGGTAGACTATAGGAGAACTCAGTTCTCTAACCTGTAGATTATAAGGAAACTTAGGAGTCCCATAGGCTCCTGTCCCTCATAACCTGAGCTGCAGTAGCCAGCGACTGAGAAACAGGATGGTAAAACAGCCCAAAAGGTAACAAAAGATCCAGCCGATCTGGAAGGACCCTGGGAGCGTCCCCACAATTGCCTGACAAGGCTGGGCCAGTTCAGAGTCAAGAGAATCACTGCATGCCCTCTGACAGGATCCTGCAGAACAGTCAAGGAAGAAGTATTAGAGGAGGAAAGGCGTAGATTAGGTTGAAATAATCCCACTGCAAAGGATGGGAAATCAATTGATCTGGGGGCAAAACTATTCATTTTATGGTTCAACCTGGAATCCAGGAGATCCAGCATCCCTCACCTGCAAAAGAGGTACTAAACACCTCAGATAAAGATCATTCCCAGCAGTCCAGACATTGATGATTGAGGAAATCTGCTTGCCAAGTTTCCAGGTCAGGGATGAGCATGGTGGTTAGGGCTGGAACAGGAACGCCTACCCAGGTCAGAAGCAGATCCACTTCCCTGTGATTTAGAAAACATCAAATTATTCCCTGATGGTCTGTGTAAGACCCTGCCAGGACAAATCCAAACTGAATCCTGAGATCCAGCATTGAAAGAATACGCAAATAACTCTAAGACCCAGGACTTTGAGCAGGAGTTTTATTTTCTCAGATGGCCAAATCCTTTGTGCCAAGAAGGTACCTATGACACTTCCCCCATTTGACTGGCTGACATTTATCAGGAGCACTTACCAAACCATAGGGAGGAAAGATTTTTCCTGGGTCCTATCTCAAATGTCAGGGTAAGCCTAGTCCTGCCAGACAGATTTATAGGGCAATTCAGAGACTGCACCCCTTTGTCCCATACTGCCAGAATGGTGAGTGGTCACAATCTGGAGTGAAAATGAGTAGACCCAAGACCCTACATGCAAGGCGCAGGGTTGTTTAGCTTCTGGACTATAAAATCTGAATATGAAATTAGAGAGCCTGGAGCTTTGTCCAGGAGAGGGGAAAAAGCCTTGAACAGAGTAGAGACTAGGAACAGGCTCAGATACTCCAAGAGACTATATGGTCCAAGCGCTGAGTTCTGGAGATTTAGAATCCCCCCAGATCTTAGCAGGATCTGTGCAGTCTGATGCACACAGGCTGACTGAGCTTGAAGCAAACATTTCCTGTGAAAAAGGTTATTCAATACTCTTATGTCAAAGCAGAGTAGAAACAGGGGCTAAACTTGAGGTGCAATGTACAAGGAAGCACAACACAACTGTATGCCTCCAGCAAATAACACGGGAGGGATAGAAGCATCAGGAAAATGAAGACATGCAAGTAGGTTTTCCAGGAGTTCCACAAAGGCCTGAAGGTCTTCAAAATGGAAGGAGCAATGACTGACCTGACAGATTTTATATTAGATTTTAATATTTAAAAAAAGAGGAGTTAGTTCCTGTTTATGGCTGATGCCCCCTTGGCTATGATCTGAGGAGAGGGAAGAAGCATCAAAGCAGCATTAAAGTCCACCAATCCAGAGGAGACAAATTCCAATCTATAGCCCCTGGAAACAAGGCTTGGGCCCAAATATCTGAAAGTCCTGGTATCAGTTGTAAGAAAAGATTTCTAAGGTCTCAGGTTGGCCTAAAACAGTTGATGAAAATACTGTAACTCCAGGTTTAGGAGCTATGCAAGTAAAGTAGATGTGTAACGCTCACTGTTAGTTACTCCAAACGGAGCTAAGACTAGTACATATTGAAGAGATTGCTCTTGGAGATCCCACACTTCTGATCTCTGTGAAATCACAGCAGCAGGTCTTGGTGTGCTTAGTAAGTAAGTAGCCAAATACAGCAAACCAAGAAAACAAACTCCAGGGTACTTTGTTCTGAGTGAACTTCAATCAGGGGAGGTTAAAGCCTAGTACACACGAGCCAAATGTCAGGCTGCAGTGGCCAGTTCAATAGAAACCAGCCAGCATTCAGTCTGTGTGTACTGCAGCTGGTCCGACAGAACCTCGATGTTCGGCCAGCTTCTGTCGAAGGCGCATGACTGAAAAAGGTCTGCCGATCAGCCAATGGCTGAGAGCGCTGACTGGAGTATTGTGGTGGTGGTGGTGGTGGTGGGGGGGGGGGGAGAACGCCCCCCCTGTCAGAACACAATAGCACAGCAGGGGAGATGACTGTACTAACATCACATAGTTAGTACAGCGGCTCCTCCTGAGCTGTTAGTAGTGTGTAGTAGTAGTGTGTGACTAGACTGGGTCACCTGAGGCCTTGATACAAAGTGGGGACAAAGGTAATCCATGATCAGGGCACTGTAGGCTCTCCCACTACAGTATGCAAATGAGTCAATAACAGCAGACATGATTCACAGACCAACTGCATAGCAGAGGGAATAGCTTGGCATGGTTAGGTCACCAAAGGCCACTATGCCAAAAGAATGCAAATTAAATAGTACCAGCAAGGATAGCAGTGGACCAACTGAAGAGCGGAAGGACCAAATGGGCACTTTAACTAGGTCACTTTAGGCTGCCATACAAACAGTAATAAAGGGGGAGAGAACAAGCAAGGATTGTGTATGGTCCAACTGCAGAGCGGTAGGGGTAAAAGGTTGTTTGTGACTAAGGCACCCTAGACCATCATAAAACAGTATGTAAATGAGACCAAGCCCACAAGGGGTACTCATGGACCCACTGCAGAGTAGGATGAATTAGTGGCTATTTACCTTTGACGCAAGGTCACCTTTGACCACCAACGCTCGGCTCCATACCATTGCAGGGCGGAAGCAACGTCAAAACAGAATGGCAATAGCTCTTAAAGGGACATTATTTTTTTTAAAAAACAACATTTTCTTAGTGACATCTGAGGTCTTTTTGACCCCAGATCTCATATTTAAGAGGTCCTGTAATTTTTTTATTACAAGAGATGTTTACATTCCTTGCAATAGGAATAAAAGTGACAATTTTTTTTCTTAAAAAGAACAGTGTAAAAATAAAAAAATAAGAAAAAAATAAATAAAATTTTTTAATGCACCCCGTCCCGCCAAGCTCGCGTGCAGAAGCGAACGCATACGTGAGCAGCACCCGCATATGAAAACGGTGTTCAAACCACACATGTGAGGTATCACCGCGATTGTTAGAGCGAGAACAATAATTCTAGCCCTAGACCTCCTCTGTAACGCAAACCATGCAACCTACAGAGTTTTTTAAGGATCGCCTGGAGATTTTTAAGGGTAAAAGTTTGTTGCCATTCCACGAGCAGGTGCAATTTTGAAGCGTGACGTGTTGGGTATCAATTTACTCGGCGTAACATTATCTTTCACAATATAAAAAACAAGTGGGCTAACTTTACTGTTGTCTAATTTTTTAATTAAAAAAAGTGCATTTTTTCCAAAAAAGCGCGCTTGTAAGACCGCTGCGCAAATATGGTGTGAAAAAAGTATTGCAACAACTGCCATTTTATTCTCTAGGGTGTTAGAAAAAAAATATATAATGTTTGGGGGTTCTAAGTAATTTTCTAGCAAAAAAATCTGATTTTAAACACAAATCTCAAAACGAGGCTCTGTCCTTAAGTGGTTAATGAATCTGGTGCAATTTCTCTTTGCAAAAAATACCCAATCACTTGCAAGAAGAATGACAGAAATACAATTGAGTCACAAAAAAGGATTCGACTTTGGGACTTTAAATGAGGTGGGCACCATTTGGCCAAAAAGCATCATAACAGTAATTGAAGTATAAAGTATATGCGTTTATTTAGGTAAAAATCATGCATACATTAGTATCATCAGCAATGGCCAATTGTAGAATAACATACATATGAATTGAACAAAAGGTACATAAATGAGTAATAGACATGTAATACATGGGCATCTAATGTACCCTAGGAGTAAAAAGCATGTGATACATGAGTATCTAATGTACCCAACGCGTTTCGACCCAGCGCGCTCTTCAGGGGTTGATGCGGGTATGGATGTACCTAAGATGGAAGAATATAAATGGGTAGATGGTATAATAGTGATGAAGTCGTTGCAGGGCGTGGGGGCCATGATGTAAGAGCCCATACTCACCACTAAATGAGGCCAAAACGGCAGGTGTGCGATTTCCAGAGGCAGCAGCAGGTGTCTTACCCAGGAGCTGAGGAGGCAGAGCCAAACTGAACCCCGGTGGGGCAAACCAAAGGACAGGCATGGTGCGCATGTGAGAGTGTGTCCCCATGGATCTCACTAGGTCCATATGTAATGAAAGCTGTAGGCGTAAATAAGTATAATAATACATTAAGTACTAATGATATGTATGTGTCTGTATAAATAGAGAGCCTGAGCCAAGGATAGTAAGGACATAGGAGACTGAAGGGGGAAAGGAAAATGGCAAAGAATTGCCAGCAAGTGGTGAGAATCAAAGGAATAGATAAGAGAGAGAGAAAAGGAGTGAAAACAGACAGATTAAAGCGGAGTTCCACACAAAAATGGAACTTCCGCTTTTCTGAACCCTCCCCCCCCTCCTGTGTCACATTTCGCACCTTTCAGGGGGGAGGGGGTGCCGATACCTGTATAATACAGGTATTTGCACCCACTTCTAGGCATAGACTCCCGCAGGGGGTCTATGCCACTTCCCGTCCCCCCTGCTGTCTGCTGGGAGACACACAGGTCCCAGAGACAGCAGGGACCATTCGGATTGTGCAGCGCGACTCACGCATGCTCAGTAGGGAACCAGGAAGTGAAGCCGCAAGGCCATAACGAAGATTGCGGCAGCAGCACCTGAGGACCGAGGGACGGTTTAGCCTCGGGTGCCGACATCGCGGGCACCCTGAACAGGTAAGTGTCCTTATTTTAAAAGTCAGCAGCTGCAGTATTTGTAGCTGCTGACTTAAAAAAAAAAAAAATTTCGGTGGACCGCTTTAAAGTTGAAAACATGGTGACAAAAAAGCAATAAATGAGATGAATGCTCAGAGTGATGGCTGACACATGAGCGCAAGAAGCGTCATAGAAGGGCGTGCAAACGCACCCCCCATGCATCCAGATGGTCTAATGCGTCCAGCCACAGTGACATTGCAAAATCTCAAACGCCATGCGGTCGGAACACATGCATGGCGTCGAGGTGCAGGTGTCCCCACATGTATACATGTAGATATACTATATATATACTTTTTATCTGATTTATTTAATTGACTTGTTCAGTTTGCAATTTCCAACACTGGCACACATTCAGGCTCCCTTGTGTGGTTCCGCTGTGTCGGCGGTACCGCTGTTTTGCCTAAGAGCTGCGTGGTGTATACAGGGAGATTTCTTGTCTCCAGCTGTCCCCGCCTGCTCTTTGAGGGGGTGGGGACACCTGCACCTCGACGCCATGCATGTGTGCGATTTTGCAATGTCACTGCGGCTGGATGCATTAGGCCATCTGGATGCATGGGGGTGCATTTGCGCTGGCTTTTTTCACTCCTTTTCTCTCTCTCTTATCTATTCCTTTGACTCTCACCACTTGCTGGCAATTCTTTGCCATTTTCCTTTCCCCCTTCAGTCTCCTATGTCCTTACTATCCTTGGCTCAGGCTCTCTATTTATACAGAGACACATACATATCATTAGTACTTAATGTATTATTATACTTATTTACGCCTACAGCTTTCATTACATATGGACCTAGTGAGATCCATGGGGACACACTCTCACATGCGTACCATGCCTGTCCTTTGGTTTGCCCCACCGGGGTTCAGTTTGGCTCCAGCCTCCTCAGCTCCTGGGTAAGACACCTGCTGCTGCCTCTGGGAATCGCACACCTGCCGTTTTGGCCTCATTTAGTGGTGAGTATGGGCTCTTACATCATGGCCCCCATGCCCTGCAACTACTTCATCACTATTATACCATCTACCCATTTATATTCTTTTACCTTAGGTACATCCATACACGTATCAACCCCTGAAGAGCGAGATGGGTCTCGCGAACCGCGCTGGGTACATTAGATGCTCATGTATCACATGCTTTTAACTCCTAGGGTACATTAGATGCCCATGTATTACATGTCTATTACTCATTTATGTACCTATTGTTCAATTCATATGTATGTTATTCTACAATTGGCCATTGGTGATGATACTAAAGTATGCATGATTTTTACCTGAATAAACGCATATACTTTATACTTCAATTACTATTATGATGTTTTTTAGCCAAATGGTGCCCACCTCATTTAAAGTCCCAAGGGCGAATCCTTTTTTGTTGCATATTACAGGGATGGAAGTGGGTTACCGGTGACACCAGACCTTTTCTTATTTTTGAAATACAATTGAGTGGTAGAAGTCAGCAGAGCTTTACCTCATTCACTAAGATCTTCCCTTGCAATGTGCACAGTTATTGTGTCTTTACTAAATCAATCCTATTGCATGCTTGAGGCTAGAGCAACTGCAGGTTTGCTTTTACAAAAAAACTATTCAGATCTGGTCAGTCAGTTGTGCTGCATGCAAAAGTGCTAACAAAAACCATTCTGATAGGAGGAACAAGCAGAGTGACAGAGGGGTGAACTGCTGCTTATCCATCATTTTTTAATCATAGGCTGTGGGCTTGGAGGTGATCTGGGTTTTTTCCTTACCTACAGCAGAGAACATTCAAGTCACTAGGCTGGCTAAAATAGTCTGGCAGGGCCAAGTAAATGTTGGGATTAAGCATACAAAAATACAAATCCTTTGCCAGTTTTAACATCTGCCATATATTATTATTATTATTATATAGGATTTATATAGCGCCAACAGTGTGCGCAGCGCTTTACAATGTAGGGAGACACTACAGCAATAGTATAATTAAAAACAAGAGGGTTAGAGAAGCCCTGCTCCTGCGAGCTTACAATCTAAGAGGGAGGGGCTGGTGAAACAAAACGTAGGGACTGTGAGGGATGAACTGATGAGGGGAGTAGAAGATTCGGTTGTTAGCTGGAGGCAGGATAGGCCTCCCTGAAGAGATGAGTTTTCAGGGATCGCCTAAAAGTGGAAAAAGTAGGAGATAACTGGACAGATTGGGGTAGTGCGTTCCAGAGGATGGTAAAGGCTCTGGAGAAGTCCTGGAGATGAGCATGGGAGGAGGAGACAAGGGAGCCAGAGAGCAGAAGGTCCTGGGAGGAACGGAGAGGACGGTTTGGGTGATATTTGGAGATAAGATTTGTGATGTAGTTTTATTCGTTGGGCAATGGGAAGCCAGTAGAGGGATTGGCAGAGAGGAGTATCGGACACTGAAAGGTTGGAAAGCTGGATGAGTCTAGCAGCCACATTCATGATAGACTGAAGAGGGGATAGCTTGCAGAGAGGTAGGCCAATGAGGAGGGAGTTACAATAGTCAAGGACAGAGATAACAAGGGAGTGAATAAGTTGGTTAGTGGTCTCAATGGTTAGAAAGGTGTGCATTTTGGAGATGTTTTGGAGGTGAAGTCTGGACGATTTGGATAGTGATTGGATTTGTGGCTGAAAGGACAGGTCAGAGTACCTTGGCATGTATTGCAACTGTTAATTTAGCCTGGAATTCAACTTTAAAGTGGAGCTAAACTCTGTGATACTTATCTATTCAACTATCCGACATCCCTCACCAGCCCTGGCATCTTCCACCTGGCTTCTTCCAGGTGTCGGGCTGCAGCTGTCTTCTTTGGCCAGTGCGGGATGATGTCAACTCCACATTTGCAGGAGTGCAGTCATCCCAGCACACAGGCGCTGTGCTGGACTTTAAGCTGAATTGCACATGCATACATCAGTTGACATTCCAACGGAGAGGAAGAGACATTTCATGTCTTTTCTACAAGAACAAAGAGCCTGTCTGCTCACCGCTTTTGAAAGCGGGACTTTAGTGCCACTTTAATTTTGTTTAAAAAAAGCCAAAACCCATATAAGGCATTGATCTGATGAGACGAACTAAGACAGAGTACCTTTTTAATTCACCAGCACATTTCACAGTTGAAGGCACTTTCATGATGGCATAAAGTAGACTGACTGCCATATAATTGTTTTCTTTCTATAGCTGAAGAATTTTTTTCATTTATGCCAGCTGAGCATGACAAAATATGCTTTGAGCTGTATAAATAGATTACTAATTGCAACAGGATGCATAACAGTAATGAAGAACAGAAAATGAAAAGGACACCTAAACGCCAGTTATACTTTTAGTATTCATCATGTAATACAATCCATAAGGCATTGTGTCGTGCACCACTAGAACTGAAAAACAGCGCCCTGCAGACTCATGAAAACTGGTGTCCTCAAACATTAAGCTGTGATTTTAGATAAAGAACTTTAATCCTTGGGTTATACAAACAGAGCCACTGCTATCGGAAGAGTTGCAGAAAGTTGAGCTACACTGACCTTGTCTGTCTGGAATGTACTTATTGAGAAAGACTGGCTGATGTTTGCCAGAGCCTGCATGCCATATTTGTAAAGACACCTTACATAAGCATCACAAATCTTTTTTAATTTTAGGACCAAGCATGCATAATTTAATAAATGAAGACGTAGATTCCACATTATGACTCTTAGATCTCCTGACGTACTTTGAGACATGTGAAATTAGTTTGTAGGGATGATCTCTGCTGAGTACGAAGCACAGGCAATATCCCATAGGCAGATAGCACAGTCTGCGTTTTTCACACTCACATGCACGCTAGGAACAACATTGAACTAGAACTGAGTTTAGGTGGGAAAAAAGTCAGACTCTCTATCATTATTTGCCTACTGTCTGTGCCCCCCGCCCCCATGGGGTAGATTTCCCTCACTTCTTATCCCACTGGTGCAGAAAGTGTCCCAAAGGGGATAAAGAACCAGACAGGGATTCTAAACCCAGAATATACTCTGCTATAAATGATTTTTTTTTTTTTTTTTTTTTTGCTGTTGTATGTATTTCCCCTGATGATGATGAAACAGGAAATGAAGGATATTTTATTAGTGGGGGCACAGCAATACAAACCATCCTGATATTTTAACAAGCCTTCTGAGAATGTCAGATGATAGTTTAAAACTCTGCTGTCAGTCATTTGTCCTCTGCTTTAAAAATCAAATAAATAATTATTAATCAAAATGAGTGATATACTGTATCTACAACGGCTAAAATAAGTATTGAACATGTCAACATTTTTCAAGGTTAATACATTTCTAAAGGTGCTATTGACATGAAATTGTCACCACATGTCAGTAACAACCCATGCAATCCATACATACAAAGAAACCAAAACAAATAAGTTCAGAAATTAAGTTATGTGTAATGAAATGGAACGACACAGGAAAAAATTATTGAACATGCTAACTAAAATGTATTTAATACTGAAAAAATCCTTTGTTGGTAATGACAGCTTCAAGACGACTCCAGTATGGAGAAACTAGTCGCATGCATTGTTCAGGTGTGATTTTGACCCATTCTTTCACACAGTCTTCAAATCTTGAAGGTTCCGTGGGCCTCTTGTATGAACTCTCATCTTTAGTTCTTTCCATAGATTTTCTATTGGATTCAACTCATGTGATTGGCTGGGCCATTTTAGCAGCTTTATTTTCTTTCTTTGAAACCAATTGAGAGTTTCCTTGTCTTTGTGTTTGGGATCATTGTCTTGCTATAATGTCCACCCTTGTTTCATCTTCATCATCCTGGTAGATGCAGCAGATTTTTATCAAGAATGTCTTGGTACATTATTCCATTTATCCTTACTTCAATGATATGAAGTTTGCCAGTCCACACCATGATGTTCCCACCTCCAAACTTCATTGTTGGTATGGTGTTTTTGGGGTGATATGCAGTGCCATTTGACCTCCAAACGTGGTGTGTATTATGGCATCCAAAGTGTTCAATTTTGGTCTCAACTGACCAGGCTATATTCTCCCAGTATTTCACAGGCTCGTCTAAATGTTGTGCAGCAAACTTTAAACAATTTCCAACATGCTTTTTCTTCAGCAATGGAGTCTTGCGTAGTGAGCGTGCATACGGGCCATGGCGGTTGAGTGCATTACTTATTGTTTACTTTGATAAAAATTGTACCTGCTAATTTCAGGTCTTTATGGGCAACTCTTCTGATAATTCTTTTCACTTCTCTGTCAGAAATCTTGCAAGGAGCACCTGGTCGTGGCTGGTTTAGGATGAAATTATGTTCTTTTCACTTCCGGGATTATGGCCCCAACAGTGCTCACTGGACCATTTACAGTGCCTTGAAAAAAATATTCATACCCCTTGAAATTTTACACATTTTGTCATGTTACAACCAAAAATGTAAGTGTATTTTAGTGGGATTTTATGTGATAGACCAACACAAAGTGGCACTTAATTGTGAAGTGGAAGGAAAATGATAAATGGTTTTCCACATTTTTTACAAATAAATATGTGAAAACTGTGACGTGCATTTGTATTCAGCCCCCCCGAGTCAATACTTTGTAGAACCATCTTTTGCTGCAATTACAGCTACAAGTCTACAAGCTTTGAACATCTAGAGAGTAATTTTTTTGCCCATTCTTCTTTGCAAAATAGCTCAAGCTCTGTCAGATTGAATGGAGAGCAACTGTGAACAGCAATTTTCAAGTTTTGCCACAGATTCTCAGTTAGATTTAGGTCTGGACTTTGACTGGGCCATTCTAACACATGAATATGCTTTGAGCTAAACCATTCCATTGTAGCTCTGGCTGTATGTTTAGGGTTGTTTGTCCTGCTGGAAGATGAACCTCCGCCCCAACCTCAAGTCTTTTGCAGACTCCAACAAGTTTTCTTCTAAGATTGCCCTTTATTTGGTTCCATCCATCTTCCCATCAACTCTGACCAGCTTCCCTGTCCCTGCTGAAGAAAAGTATCCCCACAACATGATGCTGCCACCACTATGTTTCACGGTGGGGATGGTGTGTTCAGGGTGATATGCAGTGTCCATTTTCTGCCACACATAGCATTTTGCTTTCAGGCCAAAAAGTTCAATTTTGGTCTCATCTAACCAGAGCACCTTCTTCCGCATGTTTGCTGTGTCCCCCACATGCCTTCTCGCAAACAGAAAACGTGGCTTCTTATGGCTTTCTTTCAACAATGGCTTTCTTCTTGCCACTCTTCCATAAAGGCCAGGTTTGTGAAGTGCACGACTAATAGTTGTCCTGCGGACAGATTCATCCACCTGAGCTGTGGATCTCTATAGCTCCTCCAGAGTTACCATGGGCCTCTTGGCTGCTTCTCTGATTAATGCTCTCCTTGCCCAGCCTGTCAGTTTAGGTGGACAGCCATGTCTGGATAACTCCGGAGGAGCTGCAGAAATTCACAGCTCAGATGGGAGAATCTGTCCTCAGGACAACTATTAGTCGTGCACTCCACAAATCTGGCCCTTATGGAAGAGTGGCAAGAAGAAAGCCATTGTTGAAAGAAAGCCATAAGAAGTCCCGTTTGCAGTTTGCAAGAAGACATATGGGGGACACAGCAAACATGTGGAAGAAGGTGCTCTGATCAGATAAGACCAAAATTGAACTTTTTGGTCTAAAAGCAAAACGCTATGTGTGGTGGAAAACGAACACTGCACATCACCCTGAACACACCAGCCGCACCGTGAAACATGGTGGGGGCAGCATCATGTTGTGGAGATAGTTTTCTTCAGCAGGGACAGGGAAGCTGGTCAGATTTGATGGGAAGATGGATGGAGCCACATACAGGGCACTCTTATGCCCCGTACACACGGTCGGACTTTGTTCGGACATTCCGACAACAAAATCCTAGGATTTTTTCCAACGGATGTTGGCTCAAACTTGTCTTGCATACACACGGTCACACAAAGTTGTCGTAAAATCCCATCGTTCTAAACGCGGTGACATAAAACACGTATGTCGGGACTATAAACGGGGCAGTGGCCAATAGCTTTCGTCTCTTTATTTATTCTGAGCATGCGTGGCACTTTGTCCGTCGGATTTGTGTACACACGATCGGAATTTCCGACAACGGATTTTGTTGTCGGAAAATTTTATCTCCTGCTCTCCAACTTTGTGTGTCGGAAAATCCGATGGAAAATGTCCGATGGAGCCCACACACGGTCGGAATTTCCGACAACACGCTCCGATCGGACATTTTCCATCGGAAAATCCGATCGTGTGTACAGGGCATTAGAAGAAAACTTGTTAGAGTTTGCAAAAGACTTGAGATTGGGGTTCACCTTCCATCAGGACAACAACCCTAAACATACAGCCAGAGCTACAATGGAATGGTTTAGATCAAAGCATATTCATGTGTGTCAGCAACGCAGCTGATGTTTCCATCAGCTGTTGGGTGCGTGCAGCCTCCATTGCGAGTAAGGGAACCCGGTAGTGTAGCCTTTCGGCTTCATGCCGTGAACCCTACTGTGCATGCGCGAGGCACCGCTCCTCTCTTCTACAGGGGGGGAGCCCCAGACGTGACGTCAATACCCATGGCTGAGGCTTCCGGAAGAGGGGAAAGTGGCACCGGAGGGGAGGGAGGAGTACAGGTGAAACTTTAATAGCAGTATGTGCCCCTGGGCAAAGTAATGCACTGGGGTCCCCGCAAGCCTGCACTACCGCTCACCAAACGCAACCAATTTAAATAAAAGGGTCTGCGCTGCAAGTTCCCCACATCCGGGGATGATGCAGCATTTAGGGCAGGGGTAGGCAACCTTTGAGAGGTGGAGATCTACATTATAATAAAACTAATGTCATTGTAAAAATATAAACTTAGCTTACCTTAAAAGTTGACTTCAGTGAGCAACTCGTTTCAGGCCTAATTACAGGGCAGTATATAGAGGTCAGTAAAAGGTAGGGCGGTGTGTAGGTGTTAGTCATAGGTAGGGTGGTGTGTAGAGGTCAGTCATAGGTAGGGTGGTGTGTAAAGGTCAGTAATAGGTAGGGTGGTGTGTAGAGGTCAGTAATAAGTAGGGTGGTGTGTGGAGGTCAGTAATAGGTAGGGGGGTGTGTAAAGGTCAGTAATAGTTATGGTGGTGTGTAGAGGTCAGTAATACGTAGGGTGGTTGTTAGAGGTCAGTAATAGGTAGGGTGGTGTGTAGAGGTCAGTAAAAGGTAGGGTGGTTGTTAGAGGTCAGTAATAGGTAGGGAGATGTGTAGAGGTCAGTAATAGGTAGGGTGGTGTGTAGAGGTCAGTAATAGGTAGGGTGGTGTGTAGAGGTCAGTAATAGGTAGGGTGGTTGTAAGGGGTCAGTAATAGGTAGGGTGGTGTGTAGAGGTCAGTAAAAGGTAGGGTGGTTGTTAGAGGTCAGTAATAGGTAGGGCGGTGTGTAGAGGTCAGTAATAGGTAGGGTGGTGTGTAAAGGCCAGTAATAGGTAGGGTGGTGTGTAGAGGTCAGTAATAGGTAGGGTGGTTGTTAGAGGTCAGTAATAGGTAGGGTGGTGTGTAGAGGTCAGTAATAGGTAGGGTGGTTGTTAGAGGTCAGTAATAGGTAGGGTGGTGTGTAGTGGTCAGTAAAAGGTAGGGTGGTGTGTAGAGGTCAGTAATAGGTAGGGTGGTGTGTAGAGGTCAGTAAAGGTAGGGCAGTGAAAAAGAGGCCAGTAGTAGGTAGAGCAGAGTATAGAAATCAGCAGTTTGTAGGACAGATTATAGGGGTCAAGAGAGCAGTGGACTGTATCAGTAGGTCAGTGGACAGTGTCATTCAGTAGAGCAGTGGATAGTGTCAGTTAGTAGGACAGAGTATGGTGGCAGTTAGTAGGACTGTAGATGGTGGAAGTTAGTAGGGCTGTGGGTGGTGTCAGTTAGTAAGTCTGTGGATGGTGACAGTTAGTAAGGCTGTGGATGGTGACAGTTATGCCACGTACACACGAGCGGACTTTACGGCAGACTTTGCCTGGCGGACTTTACGACGGACTTTCTGAATGAACGGACTTGCCTACACACAATCAACCAAAGTCCAAGGAATTCGTATGTGATGACGTACGACCGGACTTAAATAAGGAAGTTCATAGCCAGTAGCCAATAGCTGCCCTAGCGTGGCTTTTTGTCCGTCAAACTAACATACAGACGAGCGGACTTTTCGACCGGACTCGAGTCCGTCGGATAGATTTGAAACATGTTTCAAATCTAAGTCAGTCCAACTTTTGAGAAAACACAGTCCGCTGGAGCCCACACACGATCGAATTGTCCGACGAAATCCGGTACGCCGGACCAAGTCTGCCGTAAAGTCCGCTCGTGTGTACGCGGCATTAGTAAGGCTGTGGATGGTGACAGTTAGTAGGGCTGTGGATGGTGTCAGTAAGTAGGACTGTGGATGGTGACAGCAAGTAGGGCTGTGGATGGTGACAGTAAGTAGAGCTGTGGATGGGTGACAGTAAATAGGACTGTGGATGGTGACAGTAAGTAGGGCTGTGGATGGTGACAGTAAGTAGGGCTGTGGATGGTGACAGTAAGTAGAGCTGTGGATGGTGACAGTAAGTAGGACTGTGGATGGTGACAGTAAGTAGGGCTGTGGATGGTGACAGTAAGTAGGGCTGTGGATGGTGACAGTAAGTAGAGCTGTGGATGGTGACAGTAAGTAGGGCTGTGGATGGTCACAGTAAGTAGAGCTGTGGATGGTGACAGTAAATAGGACTGTGGATGGTGACAGTAAGTAGGGCTGTGGATGGTGCCAGTAAGGCAGAGGATGAGGTTAGTTAGTAGAGCAGTGATATGTGTGTAGAGGGGCTCACAGGAAAGCAGAATTTTTCCTTACGTGCAGAGAAGGGAACTGCCGAAGACACATGACTCTTCTTTCTCCTGGCGCTCTGATCCTGGTCAGCCCTCCTCTATCATCCATCCCATGTAACGTCACACACAAGCACCTGGGATGGACGTGATAGAAGGGCCGTCCTGGATCAGCGCAGCATACAAGGTAGTTCCTTATATGCGCAGCTCTGCAATGTGGGAGGAGCGTTCTGGGGGTCGGCAAAGCAGAATCGCTGATCTACACGTCACCTGGCCACAATTGAAGGGTAGATTGCAGTCAATGGGTTGCCGACCCTTGATTTAGAGTGTTAAAATAGGTGGTGAGGAGGCAACATATCACCTCTTCACCACCTGTCAAATGCCTCTGAAAAGCAATCCATGTATAAATTGCTTTTTCAAAGTGACAGTCTTTTTCATTTAGAGAATCAGAAGGAGGGGCATATGCCATTGTCATGGTGGTGGTGGTGGGGGGTTGTTTGATGGACTCACCAATTTTGCAGCCTCTAGTGTGTGTGTGTGTGTGTATGTGTGTGTGTGTAGCAATAACTCAAGGTGGAGCTGCTGGTTTAAAGCGGGCTGTTACTTTCACTCTCGCCACCTCTGTTTCACCGGGTCTACCGGTCTAGGGTCCCGTTGAGTTTACCTCTGGACGATGTAGGCACCAAACACTTGAGTATGTTTTTCAATGCTTTAATGAACAAGTAATAAAGGAAGTAGCAGGAAAGAGGCAGAAGGAAAGTTGCAGGGAAGCGCAAATACCTTTTCTTAGTATTCTTCAGAACATCATTTGGAATTGAACACTTGTAGTTAGATGCACTCCCCTTGTGGGATTCAATCTTTGCCCGCCTGGACAGGCCTCTCTCACTTGTCTAGCAGCCAGTATGTAGCACAAACAAAAGTCTCTGCTACAGCCCGGCAGTACTATGCAGTAAGACCACTTCAGGATATGTCCTCCAACTGAGTCACCAGGCCCCTCTCCAGACCAGCACTCTGCATGATCCTTCCATGACAGGTCCTCCCCTGGGATCTCATCAGTTGTCCAGCTTCTTCACTCAGGATAGACAGCTCAGGACCATTCCTCTGCTTCTGTGGTAAGCCCCAGACAGACCTCTGGGTCCACCCACACGCCGCAGCGACGCGGGGCTCCGGAACAGAGGACCAGGAGGTGGTATTCCTATCGCATACCTGACGACCAGGAGGGCCAGCAGGTGGCTGAAAACGAACCCCTAAACATGGCGTCTGACCCATAAATACCCTCTCCCAGAATGCAACTCGGAGGACCACCTCCACCGAGTTGTCTCCGGGACAGAGGAGCACTCATATGCTTCAACACGTTGCCTTTCCAACACCGGCCTATGGGGACAACGACACCCACCGGCGCAGTGTGGAATCACACGCAACTCAGCCAAGCTGGAACATAGGCAAACCTAACTTCACCTAACAAGTAACCCACTAGATTTACCTATCAACGGTAGATTAAAAATCTACCAGCGCTACATGTGTGTCCTCTAATTTGCCCCCTGCTGCACACCCTCCCTACTTCCAGGACAGCGCAGTGTGTGTGTGTCCACAGGAATATGGGTGGGGCTGCCAGCGCAGGTACAGCTGGGATTGGCTAGTTCACATGGAGGTGGCGCAAACATCATGGGCCTCTTCAGCTCCCTAAAAATATTCACTCCAAATCCTTTCTCTCGATATCTCACTCGCACGATTTGCGTGAGATATTCCCACAGTCAGCAGCAATGTGCATGGACTCCCAACTTGGGGGCGAGTGGAGGTGGAGCATTCTGCAATAATCAGAGGTGAGAGCTTGGAGATGGCAAGCAGAAAGTGCTGCTGGTACCCGCTCAGTCAGCCCTGCTAAAGCAGTGGTGGTGTCACTAGGGTTGGTGTCACCTGGTGCGGTAAAAATTGTGTCAACCCCCACCCCCCTATTTTTGGGTCAGAGGTCAATAAGGCCTAGAGGATAGCAGGTTAGGCACTTCCTAATGGCTCAGTCCCTAGGAACAGTAATGGATAATGGCCATCAGGCCCTCTTACCAGACCCAGTGAAACCGCAGCAGTGATCCCTCCGGCTGGACATTCGCTCACTCTGGTTTGCCAGGCCATCTCTGGTCAGTAGTGTAGCACGTCTGTACCCTGGCAGTGGCTCCGCCTTTCTCCCCCTTTGGTGGTGCAGGTACAGAGTTGCTCCCTCTCTGGTGGTGCGAGTACAGCGTGGCTCCCTCTCTGGTAGTGTGGGTACAGCGTGGCTCTCTCTCTGGTGGTGTGGATACAGCGTGGCTCTCTCTCTGGTGGTGCGGGTACAGCGTGGCTCTCTCTCTGGTGGTGCTAGTACAGTGTGGCTCTCTCTGGTGGTGCGGGTACAGCGTGGCTCTCTCTGGTGGTGCGGGTACAGCGTGGCTCTCTCGGGTGGTGGGGGTACAGCGTGGCTCCCTCTGGTGGTGGGGGGACAGTGTGGCTCCCTCTCTGGTAGTGCGGGTACAGAGTGGCTCTCTCTCTCTGGTGATGCGGGTACAGCGTGGCTCTCTCTGGTGGTTCTGGTACAGCGTGTCTCTCTCTGGTGGTGCGGGTACAGCGTGGCTCTCTCTCTGATGGTGCAGGCACAGCGTGGCTCTCTCTAGTGGTGCAGATACAGCATGGCTCTCTCTCTGGTGGTGCTGGTACAGCATGGCTCCCTCTCTAGCTTCCCTCAGCATAGTCCTTTTTCTTCCTCTGTAGCATTCAATTCCTCTGCTTCTTCTGGGTTCCAGGCTCTCTCTCTCTCCCCCCAGAGTGCAGACATGCTGGGGGCTGTAGCTAGTTGTCTGTGGATACATCTGGGGCTGCCAATCTTCTGGGACTACATTTCCTATGATGCTTCCCCAGTGTCTTCTGATTGGTCCTCTGCTGTGGCCAATGGGGAGAGCGGGCAGGAAGTTGGGCGGCATCGCGGCGAACCTACCAGATTAGAGCCGCTCTCTCTTCTCCCGTTCTGCTGACAGGAGAAAGGGGAGGGGCCAGTGAGGGAAATACACCCGCACCTCTCCTCTCCCCTGTCACATCACCGCTGCCAAGTTCCCTGGAATATAGAGCATGGGGAAAATTGACCTGCTGTACCGATGGGGGGAGGCTCGATGGCACCCACTACAACTGCTTCCTGGTCCAGCCCTCCCGCACCCCCATAGAGACGCTACGTAACTTGCGTGCAGTGCTGTTACCATATCACTGCATCCCCCTAGATCGGAGCTGGCCCTGATGGGGCCCCATGAGCACTTGGGGCCCTCGGGCAGTGCCCAGCTGTGACAGCTCGATAAGACGGCCCTGTCTGTGGGTGCCAAACCATCATTTACAGGAATCCTTGTTCTTCCTTACACTGAAGATAGTTCTTAATGACATTGGTTGTATGTTTGTTGTTCTGATGCAGAATACATTTGGGGCCAATCACTCGTCTCCCTGATGGTATGGCATGATGGAGAGGTATCTGCTTATATTTCTCAGCATTGAGGACACCATAGATCCTGACCCAATCTCCAACTCCATTTGCAGAAATACAGCCCCAAACTTGGAAGGAACCTCCACTATACTTCACTGTTGCCTGCAGACACTCCTTATTGTACCGCTCTCTAGCCCATTCGGTGAACAAACTGCCTCCTGCTACAGCTAGATATTTCAAAATTGCAGTCGTCAGACCAGAGCACCTGCTGCCGTTTTTTCTGCACCCTAGTTCCTATGTTTTAATGCATGGTTGAGTCGCTTAGCCTTGTTTCAATGTCAGAGGTATGGCTTTTTTGCCACAATTTCTCCATGAAGACCACTTCTGGCCAGACTTCTTTGGACAGTAAATGTATGTACCTAGGTCCCACTGGTTTCTGCCAGTTCTGTGCTGGATATCTTCTGATGTCGAAGGGAAGTAAGCATTATGTGTCTTTTATCTGCTGCATTAGGTTTTCCTGGCCAACCACTGCATCTAGGGTCCTCAGCGTTGCCCAATCAATGGTGTCCTCTAAGCTGGGAAATACAGACAGATATTTATCCATACTATCAGTGATTTGTGTGATTGGCCCCAGATTTAGGACAAAGACCCCAAGCATACAGCCAATGACCTTAAGAACTATCTTCAGCTGGAAGTGATGGAAGTGATGGTTTGCCCCCCACAGAGCCCTGAACCATTTTTTTTTTAAATTTTGGTTTGGGGGTTCCCCTAAAATCCATACCCGACCAAAGGGTCTGCTATGGTCTTGGGGGGGATCCTTACACTGTTTTGTTTATTTTGTCGTGGTGTTCCCCTCAAGATCAATACCAGACTCAAAGGGCCTAGTATGGATCTGAGGGGGGAACCTCACGCCGCTGTGTTTTAAAAGTTTGGTGTGGAGTTCCCCCTCAAGATCCCCAGAGCACAAGTCACATGCCACAAGTCGGATCAGTTAAGATGATGATCCGACTTGGATGCATTCAAATCAATGGGCTGAAATCGTGCCCAAGCTGGACCAAGGTAGTGCATGGAGCATTTTCAAAGTGGGACCGACGCAAGTCGGACCAGCTAAGAAGGCTCTCATAGGGAACTATTGATTTTAACATGTCATGCGACTTGTGCGCTGGAAGTCGAAGCACATGTCGGACCAGTGTAAACCGGCTCTGTTTTGCATGCTCTAGAAAGAATGAATTAAAAACAAAGTGAGCTTGTTTATACCACATGTGCCATAATTACATCAAATGTAAATGAAAATTGCCAACTTGCTAATCAGTTCTTCTTTTCATTGGTCTGAAAGCATGGATAACAATTAGTATTAGTAAAAAGTATTATTAACCGCTTGCCGACCAGCGCACGACGATGTATGTCGGCACAATGGCTGTGCAAATGGGCGTACCTGTACGTCCCCTTTAAATCTTGGGCTAGTGGGCGTGCATGCGCGCCCGCCGCATGAGCGTGCCCGTGGGTCCCGCAGACTCGTTGTCTGCTGGTGGCCCGCAATCATGACACGGAGAGGCAGAACGGGGAGATTTCTATGTAAACAAGGCATTTCCCTGTTCTGCCTAGCAACATGACAGGGATCAACTGCTCCCAGTGATCTCTGTCATGTTCTAGTGAGCCCATCCCCCCCTACAGTTAGAACACAGTGAGGGAACACAGTTAACCCCTTGATCGCCCCCCTAGTTTAACCCCCTCCCTGCCAGTGTCATTTACACAGTAATCAGTGCATTTTTATAGCACTGATCGCTGTATAAATGACAATGGTCCCAAAATAGTGTCAAAAGTGTCCGATGTGACCGCTGCAATGTCGCAGTCACAATTAAAAATCGCAGATCGCCGCCATTACTAATAATAAAAAAAAAATAATAAAAATGCCATAAATCTATCCCCTATTTTGTAGACGCTATAACTTTTGCGCAAACCAATCAATATACGCTTATTGCGGGATTTTTTTTTTACCAAAAATATGTAGAAGAATACATATCGGCCTAAACTGAGGAAGACATTTTTTTTTTTATATATTTTTTGGGGATGTATATTATAGCAGTAAGTAAGAAGTAAAAAAATATAGCTTTTTAAAAAAAATTGTCGCTCTGTATTTGTTTATAGTGCGTGTCTATAGTGCAAAAAATAAAAACTGCAGAGGTGATCAAATACCACCAAAAGAAAGCTCTATTTGTGGGGAATAAAGGACGTTGCGTGCAACGTCGCACGACCGCGCAATCAGTCAGTTAAAATGATGCAGTGCCGAATCGTAAAAAGTGCTCTGGTCAGGAAGGGGGTAAATCCTTCCGGGGCTGAAGTGGCAAGCAAGCAAAAGGCCACATTCGGCCCGTGGGCTACAGTTTGGAAACCCGGGGTCTTGGGGGAAGGAAGTGTTAGAAGCACTAGTGGATTAAGTACTAGCAGATTTAAATACACTAACAAATTGAGGCTGAACTCCAGCTAATACTTTATAATCAATTACAACAAACAGTATTTTTGCTTTTGGGATAAAGGTTTTACGTAAATAAATAAATAAAAGTTGATCATTTTAAGCACCCCTACCAGTTTTAAATGTTCTGTCTCATCCCTTTAACTGCGAGAGAGCTTTTTTTAAAAAAAAAAAACAAAAAAACAACAAACTTACAGGCTGGATCAACAGATGAAAACAGAAGAAAGAAAGCCTAAAAAACAAAAATAATACAGCCATCACATTTAAGAACTGGTAAGCTGCAATATAATAAATGTTTGCTTTTGGGTTTAATACTGCTTTAAATGACCGGATGGGCAGCAGGGGCGGCTGCCCTGGGCACAACAGAGCAAGAAGGCCGGCAATATGGACACAGGGCAGTAAACCCATTCTATGGTTTCATTAATAATGGGGGAGGGGTGAAGTTCCGCATCCTTGCCCTGGACGATGGACAAATCTGTCCTGGTACTGCCACCACCATAGCACATAGGAACTGTTACCAACATCAGGCACAAGATAAGAGCCTAATATATCAAGGATATATCAATCAATATACCTGCAGAGCTTGAGCCCTAGTTCACATCAGTGTGACTTGTCATGCGACTTAATAGTTCAAATTTACATGACAAGTCTCATCCCATTTGGAACTGTTCAAATTGCTGCGACTCAAGTCGCAGCAACTTTGAAAAAGGTTCCTGCACTATTTCTGTGCAATTTCTGTGCAGCTTGCATTGAGATCTGTTAAATGAGGTTACACAGGTATCAGCAAGCTGCACATGAAATCGCACTGCTTTGAAGTCGCTCTGAAGTAGTGCAATTTTAAAACCGCTCTGGTGAGAACCAGGGCTTAATGCGTATTGTAGGGCATGGTGATTAGGGCCAGTAATAACAACAACATCTGTGGATGCTAGAAATTGTGTACAGTAAAACCTTGGATTGTGAGCATAATTCATTCCGGAAACATACTTGTAATCCAAAGCACTTGTATATCAAAGCGAATTTCCCCATGAGAAATAATGGAAACTCAGATTATTCGTTCCACAACCATTTAGTCATAAGTCCTTCAGTTTATAGTACATAATAAAAAGATTATAGCAATGTGACCAGGTTGTGTAACCATCAAATGCCCATTTACAAATGGAAGCCTCCACAAGGGGATTAGAAGCAAAATCCAGCAGGAGCTACAGTGTATAAAAGAGAAGAGAGGCGCCTCTAAGTGTAGCAATATGGTTACATTTACTGAAGGTAACACATTTAGCAACTCACATGGTTGATGATTAAAGAGGCACATCTAAGTATGCAGGCATCGGGGAAAAGCTGTACACATAGACCGTCTTCCGCACCGCCAGCTCTCAACGCCGTCAGTCTGCAATCGTGACCGGGAAGACTACCCTGCAATAGAGCGATTTGAAAGGGATGACATTGATGGCGATGAGACGGATGGTCTATGTGGACAATTTTACCCCGGATGCCTGCATACTTACATGTGCCTATTTTAATCATCAACCATGTGAGTTGCTAAATGTGTTACCTTCATTAAATGTAACCATATTGCTACACTTAGAGGCGCCTCTGTTCTGTTTTTTGTTTACCCAGTTGTGACATGACACTACTTGTATATCAAGACATCGCTTGTATATCAAGTCAAAATTTATTTAAAAATTGTGCTTGTCTTGCAAAACGCTCTCAAACCAAGTTACTCTCAAACCAAGGTTTGACTCTATTTTGTATCAGAACATGCCACCTTTGGTTTATCTGCACTGAACAAACACTTTGGGGGTTATTTACGAAAAGCAACTCCACTTTGCACTACAAGTGCAAACTACAAGTGCAAAGTGCACTTGAAATTGCAGTGAAAGTGCACTTGGAAGTTCAGTTGCTGTAAATCTGAGGGGTAGATCTGAAATGAGGGGAAGCTCTGCTGATTTTATTATCCAATCATGTACAAGCTAAAATACTGTTTTTTATTGTCCTTGCATGTCCCCCTCGGATCTACAGCGACTGCACTTCCAAGTGCACTTTCAGTGCAATTTCAAGTGTACTTTGCACCTGTAGTTTGCACTTGTAGTGCAAAGTGGATTTGCCTTTAGTAAATAACCCCCATTATCTTGTGGAAGTAATGGAAAGGAAGGGTGACAAAATCTAGGGAGGTGTTCCTTGTTTTTTCTTGGCATTACAATTGGTGCAGCAAATGGGACCATACACAGAACAATTACTGGTCAACAATGTTAATTTCGTAAACTAAAATATTTTCACACCTGATAAGACCTGATTCACACCTATGCAGGTTGCAGTTTCCATATTGCAGGTGCATTTTGCATTTTTCAATACACATTATTAAACCATTGAAGTCTATGGAACCAAAAACCAGAAAAAAGTCCCTGGCCCTTTCCATAAAACGCACAGATGTGAACTACATCCATAGGAAACCATGTTAAATGGGCTGTAGTGTGTTTCTGCAAATCTGAAAACGCACTAAAAAATGCAAAAGTGTGAACCAGGCCTAAGTCAATACTAAAACTAAAATGGCATTTTAGTCAAAAGACAACTAAAACTAAATTGAAATTTGAAATAAAAATGAACACTGCACTAACACATAAGACTATGTTTGGGCATCTACTAAGCTACTAAAAGAAAAAAAAAAAAAAAAAGAAAAAAATCAGAAAAATACTTTTCTTAATTTAACTTAATTAATCTTCTTTTTCTTGATATTTAATGTTGGTAATATATTCAGGTAATTTGTGCAATGGCATTACAGTCAATAGAATTTACAGTTTTTTGTATTTTCAAGTTGTACTTCAGTTTGTCAAAAAGCAATATTTTTGTTTGTTTATGAAACTTGGTTTTATTTTTAAAGACGTTATATATAACAATGGCTAAATCAGCGTCTGAAGTGCATGTTCAAACCTTTAGGTTCCTTTCACACGGGCAGATAGAATTCAGCTTTTAGCTGTGTATAGATGAAGTTATCTACTGCAGCTAAACTCACACAATGCTTTACTATGGCCCCATTCACACACTGCATTTAGTGACGGTTTCGTTGCATGGGGTTTTGACTGGGTCCAGGACCGATTTATAAATCTGACTGCGTCCAGGACTGATTTATAAAATTGACTGCATCCAGGACCGATATACAAATTTGACTGCGTCCAGGACCGATTTAGCGCAGCTATTTGCACATAATCGCAGGTAATCGCAGTGTACTATTTCTCCTGCGGATAGCAGGAAAGAAAGAGGAAAGAAAAAACAACAGGAAGCACATCAGAAATGGCAAGAATGTTCCACTGCAGCTAAATGCAGCTGCATGTAAACGCATGTAAACGCTTCTAATTGCAATGTGCAACTGCAATTGATTGCTGTGCCTGGAGTCTTGGAATTTCAAAATAACAAAACATGCTTTTAACAGCAGCAGAACAGCCGTCCGTGTGAAAGAGGCCTAATAACATCTTATTATTTATCATTATTATGGTATTAGATTTTTACTCTAGGAGTATACAGTCAGGTCCATAAATATTGGGGCATCGACACAATTCTAATCTTTTTGGCTCTATACACCACCACAATGGATTTGAAATGAAACGAACAAGATGTGCTTTAACTGCAGACTTTCAGCTTTAATTTGAGGGTATTTACATCCAAATCAGGTGAACGGTGTAGGAATTACAACAGTTTGTATATGTACAAAGTGACAAGTTACTAAAGCGCTGATATGGATGAAATGATCTAAATTATGTGAGATAAGATATTAAAAGATGCCCAAATAATATAGCTGCAATTAAATATGTGACCTAATACACAAAAATAATCAGAAAAATTGAAATTGATAATTGCACTGATATTGACCTATTAATATTGCACCGTGTACCATCAAATAAGTAAATAACATAAATTGGTGAGCTATCAAAAATACAGTGAAATAAAAATAATAAATTCTTCGGCGAAAAGTACTGAATAAATTCACACACAAAATTAAAATAAGTAAGTAGAATCCACTTAGTGCACACCATAAAGTCTCTAACAATAGGTTTGCGGGACTAGATAATCCAAGCCTGAATGAGTAACAGATGCTTCTTTCAAACAATTCCACTGCTACAGATGAAATTCCCAGCTTTCAGAAGGCTTCCAAGACATAAAAGACAAAAAGGAAAACAAAACCATTGCGCAGGTAACGTGACAAAGTGATCCCTATGCAGTTAGGAGGAACCTCACTCACACTTCCCCGTGGATACGATCGCATATGAGATGATCAGCTGCATACAGCGTAACGCTGGAGACTCCTCATCCACCACCAGTGCACACAAACACACTGCTGGATACGTCACAGGCTCCCCCTCCCGACGCGTTGCGTCACCAGACACGTGGCTTTTTCAAGGTTGTGTGAATTTATTCAGTACTTTTCACCGAAGAATTTATTATTTTTATTTCACTGTATTTTTGATAGCTCACCAATTTATGTTATTTACTTATTTGATGGTACATGGTGCAATATTAATAGTTTGCACATGTGCCTCCCACTTTTTAAGGGACCAAAAGTAATGGGAAAATTGGCTGCTCAGCTGTTCCATGGCCAGGTGTGTGTTATTCCCTCATTATCCCATTTACAAGGAGCAGATAAAAGGTCCAGAGTTCATTTCAAGTGTGCTATTTGCATTTGGAATCTGTTGCTGTCAACTCTCAATATGAGATCCAAAGAGCTGTCACTATCAGTGAAGCAAGCCATCATTAGGCTGAAAAAACAAAACAGATAGCAAAAGCATTAGGTGTGGCCAAATCAACTGTTTGGAACATCCTTAAAAAGAAAGAACGCACCGGTGAGCTCAGCAACACCAAAAGACCCGGAAGACCACGGAAAAACAACTGTGGTGGATGACCGAAGAATTCTTTCCCTGGTGAAGAAAACACCCTTCACAACAGTTGGCCTGATCAAGAACACTCTCCAGGAGGTAGGTGTATGTGTTTCAAAGTCAACAATCAAGAGAAGACTTCACCAGAGTGAATACAGAGGGTTCACCACAAGATGTAAACCATTGGTGAGCCTCAAAAACAGGAAGGCCAGATTAGAGTTTGCCAAACAACATTTAAAAAAGCCTTCACAGTTCTGGAACAACATCTTATGGACAGATGAGACCAAGATCAACTTGTACCAGAGTGATGGGAAGAGAAGAGTATGGAGAAGGAAAGGAACTGCTCATGATCCAAAGCATACCACCTCATCAGTGAAGTATGGTGGTGGTAGTGTCATGGCGTGGGCATGTATGGCTGCCAATGGAACTGGTTCTCTTGTATTTATTGATGATGTGACTGCTGACAAAAACAGCAGGATGAATTCTGAAGTGTTTCGGGCAATATTATCTGCTCATATTCAGCAAAATGCTTCAAACTCATTGGACGGCGCTTCACAGTGCAGATGGACAATGACCCGAAGCATACTGTGAAAGCAACCAAAGAGTTTAAGGGAAAGAAGTGGAATGTTATGCAATGGCCAAGTCAATCACCTGACCTGAATCTGATTTCAGCAAGTGAAATGCATGCTCAGACAAAACTGAAGAGAAAATGTCCCAAAAACAAGCAGGAATTGAAGACAGTTGCAGTAGAGGCCTGGCAGAGCATCACCAGGGATGAAACCCAGCGTCTGGTGATGTCTATGCGTTCCAGACTTCAGGCTGTAATTGACTGCAAAGGATTTGCAACCAAGTATTAAAAAGTGAAAGTTTGGTGGATGATTGTTAATCTGTCCCATTACTTTTGGTCCCTTAAAAAGTGGGAGGCACATATACAAACTGTTGTAATTCCTACACCGTTCACCTGATTTGGATGTAAATACCCTCAAATTAAAGCTGAAAGTCTGCAGTTAAAGCACATCTTGTTCGTTTCATTTCAAATCCATTGTGGTGTATAGAGCCAAAAAGATTAGAATTGTGTCGCTGTCCCAATAATTATGGACCTGACTGTATAATGGAGTTTGGCAATTCTAAAGAAATGCTTAAATAATGCATTCAAATTTAACTAAACCCATTCGGTTTTAGGGCCGGTTCACACTGCTACGTGGTGCGAGATTGAATGTGATTCGCACCACACTGCAGTGCAAATCACACGCGATATCCGTGCGATTCGAATTCAGCCATACAGATTGTATGGCTGATATCGCATTCAGACTCTTTTTTCTGGTCCGCACCAGAATCGGATCGCATTGGGTGTTCACACCCAATGCGATCTGATTCATGTGAATAAATAAAATGTGGATACCGTTCAGTAACAAACTAAAAGTGCAATAGACTAAATAGACTTAAATACATTCATGTGATATGAACATATATTCATAACAATATATTGACCAATGAAGGTAAAAAAAACATTTTATTGGTATAATTACTTTAAATCATCACTTATTAATTTAGAGCGCCCCTTCACTTTATTTATTCACACTTTTGAGTACTTTTAGTACCCATTTAAGGGAGCAGCTTTATTAAACCATTAATTTATCGTTGTAGTTTTATATTTAGATTAGATCCGATTCATGTCCGAACTGTCGGTTCGCAGTGCGCTAGGCAAGCTGAAATGGGGGGTGTCATTAGCAATGGGGTTTATTTACTAAAGGCAACTCCACTTTACACTACAACTGCACTCGGAAGTGCAGTCGCTGTAGATCTGAGGGGGACATGCAAGGAAAATAAAAAAACAGCATTTTAGCTTGCACGTGATTGGATTATGAAATCAGCAGAGCTTCCCCTCATTTCAGATCTTCCCCTCAGATCTACAGCGACTGCACTTCCAAGTGCACTTTTAGTGCAGAGTGGATTTGCCTTTAGTAACCTAACCCCAATGTATTGACACTCCCGGCATTTTGCATATGGCAGTAGAACTGGTGTGCGAGTCGGGTGCGATGCGGGATTCACAGGGTTCCCGCATTCGCACAAGTTTGAACCAAGCCTGAGTCGACTAAAATGGACTGGAGATTTTAGTCGACTAAAATACGTCAAACACAATTAATATGACTAGAATACAACTAAAACTTAAAAAATGGCATTTTAGTCCAAAGACTAGAACTAGAACGAAATCAAAATTTGACGTCAAAATGAACACTGCTGGCCAACTGATCTGTCATCAACTTGGCCATAGGATCATTATAACAAATGGGTCCATACTGGCCAATGAATCTGTCATCAGTTTTGGTATATATGGCTCAGCAGACTCGTGCAGAAGAATAAAATCCGCTGAAATATTAAATAGCCAGGATGATGTCATCACATCTGCAAATACGTGCGCTCGTCAAGTGACTGTTGCATGATTCAGATTTTCTGCAGACTTCCAGGTGGGTCAGATTAACCCAGATAAGAAAGATCAAAGCTTTTTGTTAGCCTATTTTATTGTAAATGTTTCATGCATTGTTTATAGAACGTGGAATTATTTGAATAAATTGACATTACATAAAATCACGTTTTCTATAGAGGAAAGCAAATCTGATTATTTATTTGCTGCTAGGCAGACTGTGTAGTATAGAAAAATGTAAAAACAAAATCCTGTTACTCAGACATACTAGAAGATCTTGCTTAGAAGGGGTTAATCGAGTTTCCTTTGTAACATGGGTCCAGGAGAGCGGCTGGGAGTCCTTCCACAGAGGAGACATGGTGCCGTGAATACCCATGACAAGGATAAAATCCAGATGTGTCCCATGCTCCCCCCCCCCCACAAACCCAGCCCTTCACAAATCCTTTTTCATTTCCTTTTTTGGTGAAAAACACAGAGCTCCCAATCCATTTTAAGAGCACCCTGTAGTCTGTTAGCAATAAGCCCTGCACTGTTACAGTTACCATTTTAACTCATTGTTCACCGCATCACCGTAGCCTTTGCGATAGAAAAATGCTGTTTTTCATGCTGCTTATCTCAAAGAAAATATTTTGTCGGAGAAATAGATGCTATGCTGCAAATCAGATTTTACGTGAAATCTACCCCCAATTTTTTATTTTTTTTTTAACAAGGTGCAATGTGCTATGAAGCTTACTAACCACTCTAAGTTGGCTCTTGAAAAAAATTCTAACGCTGACACTAATGTGAACTAACATGCGTATAGCATTAACACGCGTATTTGATGCATTCAACGCACATTTAAGGTGCATTAAAAAAAAAACATAAAAAAACATCCAAGACACCTTCTAAGTGATTTTTGGGGGAAGTGTTTTTCTTGCACCTGATCATTGATAAACGCTTTTAAAAAGGCATTGGGGGTCATTTACGAAAGGCAAATCCACTTTGCACTACAAGTGCAAAGTGCACTTGAAATTGCATGGAAAGTGCACTTGGAAGTGCAGTCGCTGTAAATCTCTGCTGATTTGATCATCCAATCACGTGCAAGCTAAAATGCTGTTTTTTTATTTTCCTTGCATGTCCCCCTCAGATCTACAGCGACTGCACTTCCAAGTGCAATTTCAGTCCAATTTCAAGTCCACTTTGCACTTGTAATTTGCACCTGTAGTGCAAAGTGGTTTTGCCTTTCGTAAATAACCCCCAATGTAAACACTACAGGCTAATTTTCTAGATCGTAAGCTCTAACAAGCAAGGCCCTCTGATTCTTCCTGTATTGATTTGTATTGCAAGTGTACCGTCTGCCCTCATGTTGTAAAGCTCTGCGCAAACTGTTGGCGCTAAATAAATCCTGTATAATAATAATAATAATGCTCTGTCTGCTATCCATTTAGTCCTGCATCGCCCCTTTGCATTTTCAGTTTAGTAAAAACACACTACAGTCCATTTAACATGGTTTCTTATGGGTCATGTTCACATGTGTGCATTTTATGGAAAGCACCAGGGACTTTTTTCTGGTTTTTGGTTCCGTAGACTTCAATGGATCAAAAACGTGTATTGAAAAAACGCAAAATGCACCCAGTATATGCAAACTGCATAGGTGTGAATCAGGCCTAAATCCATTGTAGGCTGATGGGTTAGGTGTTCAGGGAGCAGCAAAATGTGCCCCAAATGCCAGTGTGAACAGGGTCTAAACACAAGATTTATTGTGTTTTTATTATTAAAGCAGATAAAGCAAATAGTGGTCACATATTCTGGTTAGTTGTTATTTTAAAACCATTGGTTTCTATACAGATCAGTTAATAGAGAAGTGGCATTTTTAGTAACATACATAACATAGTATCATGTAAACAAGCACTGTGGTTTCTGCCTAACAATTATAGATATGAGGCTATTGACGTATATTACCAGAGTAACAGTACGTGTGCCCCAGGAGTAATCAAGATACAACATTTTATTTTTTAAATGTTCTTTAAATTTTCTGGTGTAGAATAATTGGTAGAACTGACCATTTAAAATCTTTACCCCTCACAACCAATCAAAATTCATTTTTTGATTGTCTTCCTGCAAGACAATGAATTCTGTTTTGTTGCTGTGGATATTGTCCTTTGCACATTTTCCTTACTGTTTAATGCTTAACCACTTGCCTACGGGGCACTTTCACCGCCTTCCTGCCCAGGCCAATTTTCAGCTTTCAGCGCTGTCGCACTTTGAATGACATCTACGCAGTCATGCAAAACTGCAGTTCACAGCACATGCAGTCCAGTGCATTTTTTCTGCATCAAAAACACATGGAAAGTAGGTTATATGGTTTTCAATGGCATAGTTCACACAAGTGCTTGCAGTTCCAGAAAAAAAAAGAAGAACATGCTGCATTTTTCCTGAACAGGACTGTACTGGAACACTGTAAAACGAATCAAAAACACACCAAAAACACACTGGAACACACATGTCCTTATTTAAGGTTAAGGGCCAGTTCACAACATAGAAAAGCAGTCCGGATGCATTCCAGATTCTTTTCTGCATGAGCGTTTTTAACACCTTTTTTTGATGCAGTCCAGTGCATTTTTTCCCCCTCTTTTCTTAGGGCCAGTTCACCACACATAAAATCCAGTGCATTTTTTTTCTGCATCAAAAATGCATGGAAAGTAGATTATATAGTCTCCAATGGTATAGTTCACACCAATGCTTGCAGTTCCAGTGCGTTCCAGTTCCAGAAAAAAAAAGTAGAACATGCTGCATTTTTCCTGCACTAGAACGCTGTAAAATGCAACAAAAACGCACTGGAAGGCACCTAAATGCACTGAAAACACACTTGTCCTTATCTAGGCTCTGTTCACACCTAGGCGTTTTTCTGCTGTAAGTCTCAGCTCTAAGGCTGGATTCACACCTAGGCATTTTTAGTGTTTTTTGCATTTTGCAGATTTGCACTACAGAACGTGTTTCATAGCAAACCATGTTAAATGGACTGTAGTGCAAATCTGCAAAATGCAAAAAGCACTAAAAATGCATAGGTGTGAATCTAGCCTAAAAACACCCAACAAGACAAATCCCATTCACTTCAATGGCCCCTGTTCACATCAAAGCATTTTGTCATCTGAAGTAAAACACCTGAAGCTCCAAAAAAGTACAGGAGCTTCTTTTTTGGCAGATTACAGGCATTTTCTGCCTAGGCGTGAACAGAGCCTGAGCCTGGGTTCACACTGATGCAATTTTACAGCAGGTTTAATGCATTTAGGAACACAGAGATTCACAGGTCATGTAAAAAGCATAGTATTTCATGGCTTTGACTCACATATATGCATTGCGAAATTGGTGCAAAGAAAAAGGGTCCTGTGTGTTGACTGCGGGCGCGATGCGAATTCCTATGATGCAGTGCGAATTTTATCTCCATAGGCTTCAATTGAACTTGCAGTAAACATATCTGCGAATTGTTCACTGTGCCTCCTGAAATTCGCAAAATCGCAGTAAATTCGCACTGGGCACTGACTGACAGCACTAATGAGGCTGCACTTGTGGGCACTGACAGCACTGGTGGGCACTATTGGGGCTGCACTGATCATCAGGACACTGATGATCAGAGCCCGGATTATCAGTGTAGCTGTCCCCTGTGTGGATTACAGCTTATCGGTTCTCCTCGCGCGATGCCAGCGTGGGGACAAGATTGCAGATAACTGGCTAATCCCGATTGGACACAGCTGGTCACATGGTAAAGAGCCGCTGTGATGGGCTCTTTATTCCGATCATAGATCAGTGCCTATGTGCGCCACAGGGGGCGCAGGAAGTGCAAACACGAGAGGACCTCAAATGACGCCCTCCTGGTTATGTGCGACCATGCTGTAGCCGTCACTCAGCTATAGTGCAGTCGTGAAGGGGTTAAAGTATACCTGAACTCTCACCTTGTAAAACAATCGTTTCAGTAGCTGAACTGAATGGATTGTTTTACAAGGTGAGAGTTCAGGTATACTTTAAAGAAGCCTTGTAAACAGTAATGAAAACATCTTTGTCTTAATTTATAGCTTTTTCTTTTTTACAAAATGATCACATACCCTCTGTTCTGAGTTGCCTAAGGAGTTCAGAGAGCTAGGGAAGGGGAAACAGCAGCATAAGTCTTCCCAAGGTCAGGGGGGCATTTTCAGGACTAGTCTGATCATTGGAGGAGAGCAGGCTGAGTTCCCAGCACAACCAGGAAACTGACCACTCTGTGCTCTCATGCCTAGTGTGGTCACAATTTAATATAAAAGCAGAGGGACTGACAGGAACACCAGGAATTTCACACAAAGGAAGCAATACAAAGAGAACAGGATACTTTTTCACACGAAAACAAGGTACAACAGGCATAGGAAGTGTTAGGGTAATAGTCTTTAACCACTTGCCGACTGCTTACCGTGGTAGGTAGCCTCTATTGCGCAAAATCGCGTATCTGTATGTCATTTCGTGCAATAGCCACTGGGGGGCATGTGTGCACAACGCCGGAGGCATGATCGCATGCCGATTGGACACAGGGGATGCCAATCAGTGATCGTTCCCTAGAGAGGCAGAATGGCGATCGGCCTATGTAAACAGGGCAGATCGCCGTTCTGAGGGGGGGGGGGGGGGAGAAGGTGGAGATCCTGTGTTCCTGTTAAGCAGGAACACCAATCTCTGTCTTCCTTCAGTCAGAGCAACCCCCACACAGTTAGCAAGCACCCCCTAGGGACACACTTAACCCTTTGATTGGCCCTGTTTTAACCCCCTTCCCTGCCAGTACAGCAACAGTGCATATTTTTAGCACTGATCACTGTATTAGTGTCACTGGTCCCCAAAAAAGTGTCAGTTAGGTGTCCGCCGCAATTCACAATTCCTCTAAAAAATGCATATCACCGCCATTACTGGTAAAAAAAAAAAAAAAAAAAAAAAAATAAGAATGCCATAAAAATATCCCCTATTTTGTAGACGCTATAACTTTTTTTTCTATTTATTTTTTTTTGTGGAAATGTTTTATAACAAAAAGTAAAAAATATTGTTTTTTCAAAATTGTCGCTTTTTTTGGTTAATGGCGCAAAAAAGAAAAACCGCAGGAGGTGATCAAATACCACCAAAAGAAAGTTCTATTTGTGGCACGACCACGCAATTGTGAATTAAAGTAACGCAGTGCTGTATCGCAAAAAATGGCCTGGTCATTAAGGGGGTAAAACCTTCTGGGGCTGAAGTGATTAAATAGACACAATAGATATAAAGCAAATTTGTAGAAAAAAAGGACAGAAGAAAAGTGCCTACTCCACAATAACCACATGCCATCTGTCATTATTAGCGCGGGTTGAAATGCAAATATCCGATTCATTATGATGTGCGTTGCCTCCACAATTTAATTTTTTATCTTCAAAGTAATCAGCCTTTCAGGCTTCTTATGAATAGAACCCACTGTACAGGTGAAGAAGCCGTCAACAAAGCAGAAGTCTTTCCTGCTATACGCTTACTCTGGATCTGTAGGAGTTTTCATTAGAAACAAAACTTTGACTTGTAACATGTACAGCCAAGGCCAGACAGTGACTCCTGGCCTCACAGTGCATAATGGTGCATGCTACCAGGCCGGGTACTTCCACCTCCCCTCACTGTACTGACATCACAAATCCCAGTTCACCCAGCAGGCTACAGACAATGGCAGACTGGGTAAGAGTTGCAAACAGCACTTATTTGCAGGGATTTCCTTTTTTTCCCACAATAAGTGCGTTTATCCATAGCTCCCAACTGTCCCTGATTTGGAGCAATGTCCCTCATTTTGGTTTGATCTATAAAAAATGCACTTTTTATCTATCAAAAAGTGTTTTCCAGCCCTAAACCTTTCATCTGATTTCTAAATTGCTGCATTTGTAAATTCCAAAAGCCAATATAAAAGTAATAGTAGTGGTAAAAAAAAAAAAAAAAAAAAAAAAAAGCACTTGTGTATTTAACTAATCTTGTTTTTTTGTACAATTCTCCTTTAAGTGGGCGTGGCCAGGGGTGTGTTCTATGCCTGCATACTTTTGCTGGTAGGTGTCCCTTATTCCCATCTCAAAAAGTTGGGGAGGTATGGTTTATCAATTCCACCTTTTACCTCAGGCTTGATTAGGGTAACATTCAAAAGTCCTTAAAAAAAAAAAAGAAAATAAATGATAGTGGTAGTAAACAGAGTGGAGCAGTATGAAGTATATAATTCAAAGTAAAAACATGCAGAGTAGAATGGTTTAATAATAATACAAGAGAGGGTATAAACTGGAGCAGCTTATAGTGTATAATGTACAGCATGCACACAAAATTCAGCAGTCTGGTGCATGTTATGTACAGCAAAACTAACGCAGGCTTGAACAGGTAACAAATAGCATACAGGAGGCAGTTGTTTATAATATAAAGTATATTGTACGAGATGTAGCAGTCTGGAGTATGTAATATACAACACAGTGTAAACAATTCAGCAGTCTGTAGTATTATAGCACAATAGTAGCAGTACAGCACAAATGTTTAGAGTGTAGTAGTTCAGATTATACCAATACAGCTCAGTGCACACACAAGAGTGTTCCAAAGAATACAATCCACAACAGAGCACACAGCAGTTCAGATTATATAGCTTTCAGCACAATATGAGAGCAGTGGTCAGGAAAACGTATTTTACAATACAGTAGGCAGTAAAGTTAAGCAGAGCATACTGAGTGCAGTGGTCTGAAAAAAGGTGAGTTACAGCACAGTGTACATAGTACAATGATTTGGAGCGTTAATGCACAACATACAGAATATTAGAAGTATGTAATGTCCTGTGTAGCCTTCTGGGTGCAGTGGGCCGGAGTATGTAACATACAGCACAACTCACAAAGTGCAGAGATCTGAAGCATATAAACAGAGCAGCTAAAACACCTGAAAAGAACGGATGAACTGTAAAATCTTTCTACCATTACATTGTAGAGGCCAAAACAGAAGTGGAAGGAATTGTCTACCACCAAATGACAGTAGAAAATTGAGAGGGCAGGCAATACAGCCCCAACAGTGCATCATTTATGATGGATGAGCCACAAGCCAAGATATACAGTGCCTTGAAAAAGTCTTCATATCCCTTGAAATGTTCCACATTTTGTCATGTTACAAACAAAAACGTAAATGTATTTCATTGGAATTTTATGTGATAGACCAACACAAAGTGGGACATAATTATAAAGTGGAAGGAAAATGATAACTGGTTTTCAAAGTTTTTTTTACAAACATCTGAAAAGTGTGGCGTGCGTTTGTATTCAGCCCCCTAAATAAAATCTAGTGGAACCAATTGCCTTCTGAAGTCACCTAATTAATAAATAGAGTCCATCTGTGTGTAATTTAATCTCAGTATAAATACAGCTGTTCTGTGAAGCCCTCAGAGGTTTGTTAGAGAACCTTAGTGAACAAACAGCATTATGACAGCCAAGGAAAACACCAGACAGGTCAGGGATAAAGTTGTGGAGAAGTTTAAAGGAGGGTTAGGTTATAAAAAAACTTTAGGTATTTTAACTTTAGCCACACTTTAGGTATTTATAAAAACATTTTTAAAGCCGTTTATCATTTTCCTTCTACTTCACAATTATATGCCACTTTGTGTTGGTCTATCAGATAAAATACATTTACATTTTTGGTTGTAACATGACAAAATGTGCAAAATTTCAAGAGGTATGAATACTTTTTCAAGGCACTGTATGTGCTGACTGTGAGTGACTGGGTGCACTGGGAGTAATGACTAGTAAGAGATGCTGGGATGTAGTGTGGGTAGGGCAAGGCTTCAGTAGGGACTTTCCTGATTTAACCCTCTTACTGGAGTCATGCTTGCACAGGTAGGATAGCCATAAGGGTGTGCAAGGCAGGCAGTTTACTTTTTTGTATCAACAGGTATTTATACCCAATACTTTGTTATGGACAGAATGGAGAAAAACTTGACAAGATAGTTCTAACCTAAGTGCTGGTTCACACAGCCGTGACTTGCCATATGTTCAAAGTCACACCCCATTAACAGCAATGGAACCATTCTAATGGACTCAAGTCACAGCGACTTAGAAAAAGGTTCCCGCACTACTTTTGAATGACTTCATCGCAACATGTATGGACTCCTGTTGGTGAAGTCGCAACAAAGTCATGCAGGATGTCGGCTTTTTGCTAGAGGTACACTTCTACAGGTCTTTGTATTTTTTTTTTTAGTTTGCCAAGTGTCTCCATTATGCATCATTTATAACGTTCTGCATGATTAGCAGGATTACATATGTTCTAAAATGGTTTTACTAGTTTACCTGCCATTTCTGCTGCTACAAATAAAAAAGTGACACAAAATTATTCAGCCACAGTTAAATTGCAGGAAATGTCAATGAACACTTTTGTCTGGAAACCTCAGCTGAAACATTTTATTACAATTTAAAGAAACAAAAAGCACGATTTATGCTAGAAACAGAATACATAAAAAAAACAAACACAAAAACTTTGATTATCACTCTTCTCAAAACTTGGAAAACTCTGATAAGCCTGCATCAAAGTCTTTATGATAAAATAAATGCTATAGGAAAACAGAATAAACATGCATACTATTAATCATAGAGGACCTTGCTGTGGTAGAAGCCTTAACCATTGCTCTGCAATACAACATGACTTCTACTTGCAGTGACAGGGTCAACACAAAAAGTGTGTTACTATAAATGTATTTTATATATTATACTACAGACAGTATATAACATTGTGAAACAGACAAAATTACACACATTACTACACTCGAGAATATGAAAATTAAAGCATGGGATAAACAAAACATACTTTTTTTAAAATTTTTATTGCTAAACCTTCAAATCCGATTGGTGCTTTATTTTTTCTAAACTGCTCCTAACTGAATTAAGCACATACAGAAAGTGACAGAATATTGCATCTAAAGCTGAGACAATGTAAAAATACTAGAATAGCATGTGCAGAACCTGAACAACTGCAACCAGACAAGCATACCCATAAGAAAAAAAAAAAATTCTAATACCCCCAGTATGACATTTCCCCCACAAAACTGAACACCATGCGGTTGATTTATCCAAGTATAGGCTGTTCACTTTCCAAGGGAAACTTCCCCTGGCTTAGTAAATAATGTAAAGCTGTACAGTTTTTTTTCCCTTGCATCTGATGAAAATTCTTATTGAAAAGAATGCCCAATCATATTCAGAAAGTTAAGGGAAAAGTTCCCTTGTAAATTCCCATGCAAAGGGAACAGCCTATTGGCCTTTAGTAAATCAACGCCAGTATGCGCTACTAAAAAGTGCACAATCTAGGCCTCTGCTGCTTAGCAAGCTACACTGTTGTGAGGGTAAGAAGAATTGCCCCTGACACTGACCATACATTTTGTAATATCTCTCTAAGGGCAAAGCTACATGGCAGGTTTCCTAGTAATGAAATGCTGGGGGTAGCAACTGATCTCTACACAGATGGAACAAATGGCTACCCATGGTAGTAGCGATTAATCACACTTTATTAGAGAACTGTGCAATTTATTTGCTAATAAATGCAACCTGAATAGAATGAACCATAGGGTTTAAACCATAGGGTACCATGTTCCATCTGTAGCCATAAACTGAGACCGCTAGCAATAAATCACTAGCCATTTTTTTAGTCCTTTCATAATGGACTTTAGTTGGCAGGAAGTCAAAAGAAGGTCAGGAGGAGGTCAACCACAGGGTCATTGACGCAGCCCAAAGCCTGTTGGCAATTTGGTAGTGACTATCAAGGGTTGAGGAATACAGACAAACAGTCACAGCTATAAAAACCAGTAATATAATGCAAGGAGGCTGTAGAGCAACCAGAAAATGGCCTGTGTAGCGCAATAATTTAAGGTCAAAGTTAAATGTTAAAAGTGGATTTCCAGCCATTTCTGTTTTTATTAAAAGTCAGCAGCTACAAAAAGTGTAGCTGCTGACTTAATAAACACACACTCGCCTGTCCCATGAGCCAGCGATGCAGCCGCCCAAAGACTCGGTTCTCTCCTCCGCCTCTGGCATCACTAGTGTGGGCACCTGGCTGTGACAGCTTGCAGCTTCACAGCCGGTTGCAAACTGCACATGTACGAGTCTCGCTGCGCGTCCTGACATGCCAAGTGCGGCATGTTGGGGGGTCAGGAGTCCTTAAAGTGGAAGTTCCATTTTTGGGTGGAACTCCGCTTTAAGTCAATAGGCAACACTGAAAAAAAAGTGCCAAGAAAATGTAAGATCAAAAAGAACAGCATGATATTTTCTATACTGGCTAATCTATAAATAGGTTTGCTAGAATAACTATAATCTAAAGCTTATGGGTACTGTGGTGTCCTGATAAGATAACGCCTGATATACACATGCAGTTTTTCTTCGTTCAGCCCAGCAAAAAAACAAAACAAAAAAAAAAAAACACACAACACGAGAACCTCGCTGTACTATGTGATGTTTGTACAGTGATCTCCCCATTGAGCCGTTGTGTTCTGACAGTGGGACTGCCACCCCACCAGAACACACCAGTCAGTGCTTGCAACCACTGGCTGCGAGCGCTATCTGGATGCCGGTTGGCTGTTGTCCATTCCACAGACAGGCTGCTGCACACACTGGCAGAATGTTGGATTGTTTTTGTTGAACCGGCCATATTTGGCCCATGTGTACCACAGCCTTAAGACTGCTTGCTTATCACTACATGGTGACAAAAAGGACTGTATGGCACAGCAATACACACAGCACAATGAAGACTTTTCAACAGTGTAAGTTTCATTATAGAGAATAATGACTCTTTACAGGAAGCTGACAAGTAGCAGCTGCACTAACATGCTGATACATTGCAATATATCTCTAGCTTGCTTTCACACTAGCATGAAAATGTAATGCTAAAATAAATCTTACATCATTTTACCTGCTAACCATAATTACACATTATTTCCATATCATCAAAAATATCAACATGAGCTCAGTGAATACATTTACCAGGTTTCAAAAACGAGAACAAAGCACTACTTTTTTTGTCACTGCCATGTGTTCCTGAACACAATTTATTTAGGTTTATGTTTGAAAATCTAAAAGAAAAAAAATCTAAATGAAGTACAAATATACAGAAGCAAATGACTTTAAGCATCACTGAAAAATACTTTTAGTAATTTGATCAAGCTATAGAGTCATGTCAGTTGGATTTCCGATGCAATCAGTCACAATAGCAAAACATTGGAGAAGTCAGTGATTCTGAATGTTGGGGCTCCTTTTTTTTAGCTACATTAGGGATGTGTAGCACCACTGATAAAAGGAAGTGGTACCAGAGGAGAAATGAAACTAGGAGTGTATCACGCTTGGCTTCTGCCCTCGGCAAACCAATGTTCTGCTGTTGGAAATATCAGATTACGAACAAGCAATCTGTGCTTGTTTGTATTTTAGTAGCAGAAGTCTTCATTCTATAGGTTACTGTGATGAAGAAATGGAATTGCATAGAGAAAAAAAAAAATTAGTTCTCCTTATTTTGTACAAATTGAATTATAATGATTAAGATAGGCCTAATTTTTCTCAAGCTTAAAATTGGAAAAGCTTTAAATATCCAAAAGCCTATCACTTTTTACTTTAGATAACAAACTATGCCGTGTCTACAGTTAACACCAAACTCCAACCAAAATCTGAAGGAGGAGTGAAACTTCGGGCAGGTTTCATTTGCTGTCTAGGTCTTTACTGGAGAGATATACCCATGCTTCCCATCTCTGTGATGGCGACAGAGACAGTAACAGAAGCACACTTATTTAGTAGTTATTTCCGTACTGCTCTCCGTTTCTTTCTGTCTTGGTCACACCCATACGCTTTCATTTCGTGTTCTTCAAAAAATCTTAAGATCCTATTGCAAGAGCGTCACTCACGTCATCATGAAAACGAATTTAAAAAAATGCATTCAAACTAAAATTCTTTTACATCAGTTTTTACTTCTGTTTTCAAATCAGTTTGCATCAGTTTTTTCACGTCCTTATTTTTCCTTTTTGAAGTATAAACCAAAAATATGTTTCTGGCCTAAAAACCGATATAAAATTGAATGGACGTCAGTGGAGGACATCGGTTTATGACCACAAAATGGAAAAGGAGGCAAAACCTTTTCTGATTTTTTTTTTTTTTTTTTTTTTTTGTGGACATAAACAGACTTTTATGTAAGTGGATCTAAAGAGACCCATGTCTGTTTAGATCAGCCAGCTTATAGACCTACATTCTGCTTCAGTTCGGATTTGTCTTAAAAACTGGAGAGATGGATCCAGATTGAACACTCGTGTGAGAGGTACCTAATGGCCTGTACACATGATCCGATAAGTGTATGAAATATACCGCTTTCAAAGTGATCGTACGATAATCTGAACATTAGTATAGAGCTTTCGAGAGCCGATCATGACAGTTCATCCGATATTATCCAATCAGACAAGCACGAAAATGTTCCCCATACGATACCAGATCGTAAGATTTTTGTTAAATCAGTACAGTTCACGTCCGAAAATACAATACAAATACACTACATCACTTCCAAATGTTTATTCTGTCGTACGAGAATTTTCGTAACTTTAGTAACCTATTCAATTTCTACTTTCAACTAGCAAATGAAAAAAAGTTGGATGATCTGTCGTCCGATTTTTGGATCGTGTGTACGGGACATTAGCAAGAATGCAGTCAGAAATAAAACCTTGACCGATGTTCTGACTTTTGCTCCTCTGTTGTAAAAAAAGTTTTGGCAAGATTTTAAAAGAGGTTTTCCATTGGTTTGTTTTAACACTTTTAAAAAAGATTTATAAAAAATGTACCTCAACTCCCATGTGTTTCAGGTTTTCCTGCCATCACACCCTGGGGCCGCCTCCTTTTATTTGGGTTTCTTTAGTCACATGGAGTAGCTTGTGCTTGGCATATGATGGATTACGGTCGATCAGAAACTAGTTTCTTCTGCTATCCAACGTTTTAAAAGTTTAATAGGTTTATATGCCATTTATGAATAATTGAAAAGAGTGCTACTTGTCACAGAAATTGCACTAACCTGCCCCACATCCCTAATGACAATAGATTGAAAAAACAAAATTTCCTCTAGGTGGGACTTTGAATAGGGCAGATGGCAAATGAAGTATGAAAAGAATGTAAAAGATATATATGATTTTATTAGGAGAAATTTTTAAAAAAATTTCTCCTAATAAAATCATATATATCTTTTACATTCTTTTCATACTTCATTTGTCATCTGCCCTATTCAAAGTCCCACCTAGAGGAAATTTCGTTTTTTCAATATATGCCATTTATGGGTAGTTTGTGTCATTTGCTAGTATGTATCAATATTTTATCTCATAAAGAAGTAGCACTGGTTCTTGAAGCAAACTATTTTTATAAGCAAAATTATTGAATTACCAACCATCTGTTGCCTTGCCAGTGTAACTGGGAACATTGCATACTGTACAAGAGGCTGATTTGATCATATCATGACAGTAAAACTCATCAAGTAGGTATTTTCAGTGACTCAAGGCATTTTGCTCCACAGTGTTATCTGGTTCCTAGTGAGCTGCCTGACTGGGTTTTCATAACCGTGAAATGTGACACATGAAATATTTTTAGCACTAGAAATTGAAGCCAAAAAAAAAAAATATATTTTTTTTTCCTTCAGATAGAAAAACAAAAACAAAAAAAAAAAAAAAAAAAAACCTAATACAACATTCTTACTGAGAAATAAACAGCATCATTTATGGCATAATACAAAAATTAAATGTACTATTAACCCCCAGGAGAAATAAAATAGGCAATGCACATACAAATACAACATTAATATATAGTACATGAAAATACTGTGCAAACTCTAAAAGCCTGTTTACAGATTTGTTTTTCAGCTGGGCAATCTACATTGTATTGCTTCTTCAAGGGGTTATATGGGTCCATGACAAAGTAGGTTCACCCATAAGCTGGAAGATGGAAGCCTAAAGGTCACTATTACAGTCACGGCACAGAATGTCACTATTGTCTGGAATAAAGCCTTTCCCCACTAACGAACAAGAGCAACGGGCGCAGTTAAAGCAGCTGTGATGCCAGTGGCGGTCTTCGAAGGAGACATACTTTCCTCCACCAAAACCTGAAAGAAAAAAAAAAATTAAAAATGGTAATACATACTATTCTATTCTTATTTAGCCCAGACAGTAGACAAGTACTATTGGCATGTGGTCTTATATAGGTGCATTCATTTCTATAAATACACATAAATATGACCACATGCCATCAGTGTGTTTTCATTTCTATGAATGGAATGTTTTGGGGGGAAAATAACTTTAGGTTAATCACATTTATTAAGACGTTACTGAGTTTATTATACCTGTGATAGGTTTAGTGCAGCCAAAACACTTCTTGGCATATAGATTTCCAAAGCACTTGATGCAGTATGGCTTTTCATCCTGAGAGGTGAACTGTGTCCCAGCTAGCTGGACCTTGCATCCCGTGCAGACAAAACATTCTTTGTGCCATGGCTCATCCCGGTATGTCACTCCACCTTTGCTTAGAATCTGCAAGAAATGAATAAAAGGTCTTTGAGATACAGAAATGTGTATGGTAAAATAAAGTACCGGTAATTCATGATTTACAGTAGATGGCTTTAAAATTGGCATGCAGCCCTCAGCTCATTAACATGCAGAAAACAAGGAGGGGCTGTTATTCATTTGTGATTTCCATTATCCAACATCGGCCATACTAAAATGGACTGGTTGAACGGAAGGTTTTGCCGGGGCATCATTTACCAGAAAACATCAATGCACAATATAATTTGTGTTTACTTTTTTTGCACGATTTTGTCTGGCTACTTCCAGGTAAATCAAGAAATAAAAACAAAGTGTGGTAGGGGTGCAGGGCCTACCGAAAAAAAAAAAATCTCCTTTTCCTCAGGCTCCTAAAATGATTGTAAACGCTAGTTTATTTTTAAAATAACAAACAGGTTTATACTTACCATTGCACAGTGCGGCCCCGATTCTCAGGTCCCCTGCCAGCACTCCTGGCTCCTCCTCTTCTTGGTGTGCCACCATAGGCAGCTAGGGATAGAGGCACTACAGACAGACACAGTGCTGGGTCGGGTGAGGACTCAGGTAAGTATAAGGGGGGGGGCGTAGTGGGTGTGGGCGCATACTGCTGCCTAAATATTTTTTACCTTAATGCATTTAAAGATTATGCTTTAGGTTTTAGAACCGCTTTAAATTGGATATGTAAACCCTAAACCTATTTAAGTATGTTTGGCATCATGCCCTACTGTATATAAATTTTCCTAAACAAATCATTTTTTGTGAATCTATTGCAAAGTTGTTTATTTGGAAATTCTACCAGTAAAAGCACTACTGGTTTCAGGTGAACAGAGCAAAGTCACTCACTGCTAGAAGCAACATTGTAGGTCTTCGGTTGTCCATTGAGCTGCCTATCTGATAGACCCAACAGCCAATTGAAGAAATGTGCATGGGGGGCTGACAATACAGCTGCTAACCAAAGATATCAGCTTGGCCTTGTCAAACCCCAACAGGAAGTTGTGTTACTGACTGGATATCCAGGAAAGACTTGCATCAGAGTCACAGAAATGTGTATAATAAAGCAGGATACCAAACATACTGAAAAATTTGTTTTTGGGTTTATTTACACTTTAAATGTAAGATCATACAGTCCAGTGGAATATCTAAATAATCTATCTGTAGAAGTACAAACTAAACCTTCTATGCACAAATCTCAGATCAGGGCCCAGACTTTAAACAGCCTTCAATTCTCTTGCAGAAGTCAGTTACCGAGGGATGTAAATGAATAAGCATGATAAAAACAAATGAAAAAAAAGATTAAAAAGTTTCCAAGATAAAAACACTAAATATCAGTAGGTTTATTAAAATTAAAAAGCACCACTTACAAATGTTTTTCTATCACATATAACCACATTTAAATGGTTACATGATCCAAGCGATTACGAAGCAATCTAACAGGTTATAGGAGTAAAAATAATTGCACCACAGCACAAATGTTCTCTGTTTGAGAGAATATTTTCCTTATGTAAATTTATTATACCACACACGTTCAAACAAAAGACATGGTTTTGAGGTCCTGTAACTTTACACAAATGTAAATTGCTGGGCGATTCATAGAATCAGAGACTTTGAAGTCTAATTTCATCTACCTTTTTGCAATGTGTGCATCGTGGTGCAAATTTGCTTTCATAGCATGGGATGCAGTAATAGGCTTGGTTTTCTGGGATAAAAGAACGGGATCCAATGGGCTGCTTGCAACTATTGCAGATGAAGCAGTGCTCGTGCCAGGTCTGTCCATTGTATTCCAATTTGCGAGAGCCTGCAAAAAAATAAATAAATAAAATAAAACAAAAAAAAGTGTTAAATGTCAACTCTAGCAAACTTTGTGCCATTTCCTAAAATGAAGCTCAGAAAAGCTGTGATGCTTTGTATTGATTTTTATACAAACAATTCAGTTTCCATACATTTTAACATTGTAGGTCAAGGGAAATGTGACAACAAGGGCCCGTTCAAACTAAAACATACGTGTTCGGAAGCACCAGTTTTTACAGCCGATTGATTTCAATGGGCTGCAAAATGAACGGGAGAGTGCGAAAACGCAGTGCAGGTGCTACTTTTGCAAATTGCGCTGCATGAAACTGCATAGTACTGTGGGTGCAATCTAAAATGCAGTTTGCATGACAGTTTACATATACATGTTTTATCTGTCTTTGAACAGTGAAATTGTTCCTGGGCAAAACCCCAAAATTAAGAAAAAGAACAGATTTATGTTGTTGATATCAAGTGCAATTTTACTGCTTAGACCTAAAACCAACTCCAACTCTAAATTTTTTATTTCAATGCCACGTTCCTTTTAACTAGGGTAGCTGCTGAAGTTACTATGACTTGACAAAACTTCCAAGGTTGTAAAATCTCATCAATATGTACATTCCTCTTTTTCGAGTGCAACAAACAGTACTAACAGGTCAAGTCGAAAGACAATGAAACCTCAAGAACTCCAGTGGCACCCCATGTTATCGACGATATTCAAGACCAGGTTTACTAAGATATAAACTGAAATGAACCTATGTAACTTCAAACGTCCAATGAAATGTATTGGAATGGGAAAACATCCATGTAATTGGATGTTTGAACTGGACACTGGTTCAGTTCACCTCCCTTTACGCAATAGCCAGGACTGGATTTCTTTCACTAGAGCAACTAGGCACACAGCTTTTGGTGCCCAAAACAAGTCCCCTCTGCTTTCCTGTTTTACTTATCCTCACCTTGCTTATTTTATTAGATGGTCGTGTTCTACTGAAGGTGGGGAGAAAAAAAACAAAAAACAAAACAAAAAAAAAAACCACACGTGTGCGACGATTAGTCAGGCAACAGCGGCCTTTTGTTACTGTCACTTATAGACCATGGCCTACTGTGCATAATTAAAATCTATGGTTTGATATGCTATAGTGAGAACTGGATTTACAAAGTCTGGGTGATGCAGAAATTGGGAAAAAAAAAAAAAAATCACACACACTGTGAGGAATATCCATTCGGGGTCCATTACAAATAAAAAAAACAGAAGTGTAAAGTAATAAAAACAGTGATGTAGAGATATTTTCTCTATTCTACCCCACCTGTATTATATCATACACCTGTATGCACATCATTGCTTCACTCGAGCATCAATTATGCATTCTGATGACATAATACAGAAATTGTTATCTGACATTTTCTTTCACTGCATAACCTCTAAAAAATACTCCTGCCATCTAATATTAGCAACAGGCTCCCTTCACTATTCCTTGCTTCCCATTACAGCTTTGACTTCCATATCCCGTGAACCCTGAAGTTGGGAGAACAAAATTATCTGTTTTCTAGGAAAAGTCCACAAGGGCTTAGGGAATTTTAAATATTTATAGCTCAGAGAATCCTTTAATCCTGTTACTCCTGTCCCAAGAAGACTTTTAAGTAATACAAATCAGCTTCAGAGCCAAGACAGAAACAGAATATTGCTTCAGTTAAACCCACAGAAGACAAACGTGCGGCCTGATATGAACCAGATTACAATGCAGAATGTGACTTAATTAACTGACAACAAAACTCATCATCGCCCAACTTGTAATCGAACATCTCAAGATACAGAATATAAACCAAACAATTATATACAGACTAACACAAAATATACTTCATGGAACACTGTATATGTCTACAGTCTTGAGCTTTATGAATAAATAACCACGTGCATTCTCATTTTGGATAAAAGCCTAGTGTAAGCATAGGTCAACTTGAGTTACAGTTTTTTAATGTCTTTGCAACTTGGCCAAACATGGCTAGATCTTTACTTTGATACAACACACACTAAAGTATTTTACTATCCTCCAAAAAGATTGTCAAGCAATATTTTTATTTAGATAGCACAGCCGTATTTTGCAATTTGTTGCAGAACATAACAATTTATTTAATTTTTGCGCCTGGTGGCAATAACAATTTATTGTTCCCATCACACTTATTAGCTGTCCATGAAAAGCCAGATCTATCGCAAGTAGTAGGATTTGCTTGTCTTTGTATTGTACCCATTTCAATAGGAAAAACACAATAATATCCTTGGATGCAGAATTCTTACATTGTTTTAGAAGACTTTAGTGATTAAAGCCGGCCTTACATAGAACGAAATTTGGCCGGTTCAGCAGAAACTGGACGAATTTCGATCCATGTATAGGCACCCTGGTTGTACACAAATTGAGCCATCAATCTACTTGTGTACAATCAGTCTGACGGGTCTCTTCTGAACAATTAGTGCTGCTGGCTATAAGCCGGCAACACGAATCATGTGTTCTGCCGGCAGGGAAGGCTCCCCATGCTCCCTGCTGGCAGAACATTATAGCGCTGTGGGAGCCAGAGTTGATGGGAGAATCAAGCAATTTTCTTTCCTTCCACTCATGGTGGAAGAAAATAAAATTGCATAATCTATGGCCCGCTTAACTCTTTCAAGGCCAACAATACTGTCAATGCCATCTATGCTGTGCATCACGACCGACAGACAAGAGACATAAGAGTGGTGAAGGAGAACCATATAAAAAAGGACCAGTTGGCCAGGACAGAAAAGCACATCCCTTTCTTGGCTGTTTCTCTGTAAATATACTAGACACTTTAGCCAGCCATTCACACAAGCAAATACTTGGGCTAAACTAGATAACACATATACCATAAAGACAACAATATATTCCTACCACCTGCAATTTTTTGTGACAATTTTCTGGGTAGATGCATTTAAAATCTTATCAACACTTTTACTAATAAATGCCTATACAGTGAAAGTCTCCTTTCAATGACTCATCTGTCTGCCCATTAAAAGAATGATTTCAGAAGCCTCAGGCCTAAGCAAAAAACATTTTCCAACATCCTTGAGGATATTTTCAACATTGCTAAGAGTTTTGTCATTTTTACTGCTGGTTTTTAAATGAGTCACCACATTTATAATGTTCAAAAAAACCTCCATCCATGGTGTTAGCTGAAAAAGTGACCTAACTATGGCTTGCTTTCTGTGAACCAGATATCTACCAATTTTGAAAACAGGCACATCATACATTTTAAGCGTAACTGGATTTTAATTTCAGTGAAGACAGCAGCAGACAAGCAATAGCAACATCTCTGCCAAAAAGCATGAGGTGCAAAATGGCAAAACTAGAGACAAAAGTTTAATTTAGCAAGGGTGTTACCAGTAAATGGCACCACAAAGAAACTGAGCTTTACAAAAACCTTCATACAGTGGGGCAAAAAAGTATTTAGTCAGCCACCAATTGTGCAAGTGCTCCCACGTAAAAGGATGAGAGAGGCCTGTAATTGTCATCATAGGTATACCTCAACCATGAGAGACAAAATGTGGATACAAATCCAGACAATAACATTGTCTGATTTTTGAAAGAATTTATTTGCAAATTATGGTGGAAAATAAGTATTTGGTCACCTACAAACAAGCAAGATTTGTCTCACAGACCTGTATCTTCTTCTTTAAGAGGCTCCTCTGTCCTCCACTCATTACCTGTATTAATGGCACCTGTGAACTTGTTATCAGTATAAAAGACACCTGTCCACAACCTCAAACAGTTACACTCCAAACTCCACTATGGTGAAGACCAAAGAGCTGTCAAAAGACACCAGAAACAAAAAAACTGTAGACATGGCACCAGGCTGGGAAGACTGAATCTGCAATAGGCAAGCAGCTTGGTGTGAAGAAATCAAGTGTGGGAGCAATAATTAGAAAATGGAAGACATACAAGACCACTGATAATCTCCCTCAATCTGGGGCTCCACGCAAGATCTCATCCAGTGGGGTCAAAATGATCACTGGAATGGTGAGCAAAAATCCCAGAACCACACGGGGGACCTAGTGAATGACCTGCAGAGAGCTGGGACCAACGTAACAAAAGCTACCATCAGTAACACACTACACCACCCAGGACTCAGATCCTGCAGTGCCAGACGTGTCCCCCTGCTTAAGCCAGTACATGTCCTGGCCCGTCTGAGGTTTGCTAGAGGGCATTTGGATGATCCAGAAGAGGATTGGGAGAATGTCATATGGTCACATCAAACCAGAGTAGAACTGTTTGGTAGAAACACAACTCGTCGTGTTCGGAGGAGAGAGAATGCTGAGTTGCAACCAAAGAACACCATACCTACTGTGAAGCATGGGGGTGGCAACATCACGCTTTGGGGCTGTTTCTCTGCAAAGGGAACAGGACGACTGATCCGTGTACATGAAAGAATGAATGGGGCCATGTATCGTGAGATTTTGAGTGCAAACCTCCTCCCATCAGCAAGGGCATTGAAGATGAAACATGGCTGGGTCTTTCAGCATGGCAATGATCCCAAACACACCGCCCGGGCAACAAAGGAGTGGCTTCGTAAGAAGCATTTCAAGGTCCTGGAGTGGCCTAGCCAGTCTCCAGATCTCAACCCCATAGAAAACCTTTGGAGGGAGTTGAAAGTCCGTTTTGCCCAGCGACAGCCCCAAAACATCACTGCTCTAGAGGAGATCTGCATGGAGGAATGGGCCAACATACCAGCAACAGTGTGTGACAACCTTGTGAAGACTTACAGAAAATGTTTGACATCTGTCATTGCCAACAAAGGATATATAACAAAGTATTGAGATGAACTTTTGATATTGACCAAATACTTATTTTCCACCATAATTTGCAAATAAATTCGTTCAAAAATCAGACAATGTGATTGTCTGGATTTGTTTCCACATTTTGTCTCTCATAGTTGAGATATACCTATGATGACAATTACAGGCCACTCATCTTTTTAAGTGGGAGAACTTGCACAATTGGTGGCTGACTAAATACTGTACTTTACTTTAAATACTGTATCTTACCACTCGAATTAAAAAAATGCCTTTATCAACTCTTAAAGCAGATCTAAACTCAAAAAAAACATTTATATATTGCAGCTTAGCCGTTCTTAGATATGGTGGCTGCATTTGTTCTTACCTTTCCAGCTACAAACATTTTCAGCAAGTACAGAAAATACCTAATAATCTTGTGTCCCTGTCAATGTGAGCCTAAACACACAAATTACTGTATACCTACTAGTCCCATCAATACACCACGTGTGAAGTTGAAGAAAGGGAGATCCAGTTAAAATCCAGCCTGTTTGACAACCATGGCTTCCCCCAAAGATACAATGAAGAAGTAAAAAGCATAGACATAAAAAGGGACAGAGGTGCGTGATCTGCAGGATTACCAGATGAAAACAAAAGCAGGAAAGCCCACCTCCATCTATGGGCTGGAAAGCTGCAATAAATTTGATCTTTTTTATGGGTTTAAATGGTTCCAGCCTATGATCGAATGATACCAGGGTGGGCCTCTTGTCAATCCGGGTCGATGCCCTATGACGTCCTCCCGAATCACGCGGGGCCATGCAGCGCGATCTGTATCACTGTAGCAGCCCGCTTCCGGTACCATGTGACCACTGTAACCAAATCACAGCAGGTCACATGACCATTGTAAACAATGGATGGTTTTCTTTCAAGCCATCCATTGTGTTGCTAGCTGTGATTGGTCACAATGATCACATGGCACAGGACTGGGCCAATCACGGCCCATCTGTGTCATGTGATCAGCATGGCCAATTACAGCCAATCACAACAGAACACAAACTGAATGAAATCAATTTAATTCAGTAAAATACAGTTAGTACATCGGGATTGATATATACCATATAGTTTGTGTATCTTTCCTACAGACTAAATATACACCAATTTGGGTTATTTTCAAAGCAATGTAGCAGAATACATTTTGGCCTAAATTCATTAAGAAAGATTATTTATTTGCAAAAAGTTTTAACAGAAACCAAGAAAAACGTGTTTTTTCCCCCCAAATTTTGGCCTATTTTCGTTGATTTAGCAAGAATAAAAACCCAGCAGTGATTAAATACCACCAAAACAAAGCTCTATTTGTGTGAGCAAAGTGATAAGAATTTAGTTGAAGTACAGTGTTGCATGATCACACAGTTGTCATTCAATGTGCGACAGTGCCGAAAGCTGAAAATTGGCCTGGGCAGAAAAGGGGTAAAAGTGTTTAGTATTGAAGTCGTTAAATACACTTTTAAAGTAAAGTAGACTTATTGTTCAAACATTTACTGCGGTTAAGACTCCTTGAACCCAGCAGACACCGTGCACGATATATGAGTGTTGATTGAAAATTAGACTGTAAGCTCCTCTGGGGTGCACATAGATGTAAATGGTTAATTATTCTCTACAGAGTAATGTTGATACTAGATAAATGAATATACATGATATTCATGTAAGGATTAAAGGAGTATGAAGTCATACTTAGAGAGATTCTGCTTTGTACTAACATTCTGTTAAACATTTCCCAGCAATTTGGCTCTCCCTCGGTTATTGTAAACTGTGCCAAGGACATCCTAACATTGATAACTTTACTTTTACTGACTTTATACAAAAGAAAATAAAAAAAAAAAAAAAAAAAAAAAAAAGGAGAAGATGGGTGTCAAGTAGTTTGTTATTTTAGTAGTAAACCTACCTGAAATATAGCAAAAAATCTAACTGCTATAGAAAAGTCAAAGTTCTATTATAAACTTTACAGCACTATTAGGCTGGGTTCATACTGCAGCACGAAGCAGCTCACAGCAGGGGTCCGGTGCGTCCCTGTTCACCGTTTCAGGTCCGATTTCAGTTTTTGGCCGAATTCTGACTTGAAACATACCAGAAGATGCACAGGACCCCTTTGGAATTCGCATCAGAGCCACTCCGGAGATGTGTGAACCGGCTCCATAGAGAGCTAATCACAATCTCCTGACATGCGAATTGGATGCAGAAAAATTCCCAATAGTGTGAACCCAGCCTTAAAGAGTTATCTTTATGTGAAATAAAACAAATCCTGTTTACAGATATGTAAGTGCTATCTTTTTCTACCTTAGTAACCATTTTAGGCAGTTTATCCTGGCCATTTATGTTTGGACAGCATGAATTTTCACAATCTTGATCATTCTTTTGGACAGTTTTGGCACCCTTACCAAAAAACTGTGAATTGTGAATCATGACGAGGACTAAAATAAGGTCAATGTAGTCGTTATGGATCATCATCAAATTAGGTTTAAGATTTGTGAGCTAAATGCATTTCATGGGTTATTTAAAAGGGGTTTTCTACCTTCAACAAGAATAGGGGCAGCACAGACATCTTTGTCACTGAACTTTCAAAGCAAAATAAGAAGCTGGTAAGGGATTAATCCACTGGTTCCTCACCCAACAATGACAGCTGTTTTATTGCATGCTTTTATAATTGTGTCTACTTCTACATATCTTGAGCTTTGAGAAAGTCAGGAAGGAGTTTACGAAGTCTTGGATTTCAATGCTAAGGAAAAGTACAAATGTGTTATTGTTTATAGGTACCTGGCATGACTGTCTTTTCACAACTGACACATTTGGAGGAGAATTCGCTGCAGTAACAATCATTGCACAGTAGTTCCTCATCTTGACACGTAAAAGGCTCATCTGCCAAAGAACGTTCACATCGGAAACAACGAAAACAGTTCTCATGATAATGACGATCCTCGTAGTAGAGTTCCTATAAGTGGGGCAAAATATATAAGCACAAAGCAAACACAACACCCATTTAATTTAATGTACATTATCACCCACAGTGATAGATATAAAAGCTACAAAAAAAAAAAAAAAATGCAATTCATAAAGAAAATAAAATGTAGTGAGCCTGATGTTAGAGTATTAAAGAGGCACTCCACTTCTAGGCATGATTAAGAGGGTAAAGAAATGAGATGAGATCGTATGAAGTGTGTAAATTTGCAAGTTTGTGACATCCCAGTGCCCTAGGTCACAAAAAGTGTTATCAAGCATACCTTTGAAAACTGATTCTAATAAATTGTATGTGAAATGGTTGGTGACTGGTTTGGTTAGGAACATAAGGTCACTGGCAAGGCTTATGATGATAGCCGACTCTAGTCCGCAGGCATCAGTGTTATGTTTGAAGAGAAGTGGTTCAATAGTCAGGAGGAATGGCGGGGGAAGGACAGCCTTGATGGATGCCAGTCAGAATTGAGAATCTAGCAGAGTGGAACCTTGAATGTTTAATAAAAGTTTAAGGTTTGTGATAAAGGGCTTGAACCCAAGTCTAAAGAGGAACACAGAGGCTAGTCCTTTGGATTTGGCAATATGGTTAAGATGCAGGAGCCTACGGATAATATCGCTAACTTGTCTCCCCAGTATGAACCCTACTTGTTCTGCTGAGTGGAGCGAGGGAAGACCCCGATCAAGGTGCAAAGTTTTGGAGCTATGCAGGGCCCCTTTGTCACATCCCTGATTAAGGTGTTGTGCGTGGCCCTAATCAAGAGAAAATACACCAACAGTGTGTTTGTACACAAGTCAAACTAACCAGCCTGCACGTACATGGATTGAAATATGGCCAGTCCCTGCTGAACCAGCCGAATTTTGAACCAAGTATGACTGGCTCAGCCTTGTCAAATGCACCAGTTCGTATGGCAAACATAGCATATGACAAGAAAACAGCAATCCAGGTAAAACATGGTCTCTGAACGACAAGATGTACTGCTCAATTAAAGTCACTGAGATTTTGCTGACACGTTTTACAAATGTACAGCCAGATGTGCTCCTGATCATGTGACCCCTTCCGGACATTAAAAACCACCGCTGGAAGATGGCATTAAAGGGTTAAATTCTTTTATATTTTGGTTATTTGCGATCTGGGCACACAGAAAACTCCTTCTCTCATATCCCACAACAAAAGGAACTCTGCTAAGATAGGACATCAAGGGATGTATATTTTTCACGGAACACCTTAAGAATAAAGTCTCTATTAATGATTCTTACCCTTGAATCATGGCCAATCAGCTCCTTACACTCATCGCATGTGTTGGCAAACAGGCTGTCATAACACGGTATACAGTAAGGGCCCTCTTCCATCTGGATGTACTTTCGTCCATAGAGAGACTCCTTACAGCTACCACAGTCAAATGGCTCACTCATTGTTTAAGTTGAATCTACAAAAGAAAAAAAAAAAAAAAAAAAAAAAAAAAAAAAAACCACACACTTGTAAAATGAGTACTATTAAGCTTTGATAAAGTTTGATAAAGAGCTGCTACGTATACAATGTTTGCAGTCATGATTATTGATGTACTAGCTAGATGATGTTCTTCTAGAAGTTCAAGCTAATGCAGTCTTTTTAATGTAGACCGTCTACATTTCTGGGGTTTTACAAGGGCAATTAAACACACAAGAAAAGTAACGGTTCTGCCTAAGGATAGTTGTATGGCATGTAGAACAGGGACAACAAGTCCTTACTATCATACTAATGCTAGATTTAGAAGGGAACCCAGAGAGGCATTTTCTAGCAAATAAAGGTAAAAGTAGACACCTTGTGGTGTCTACTCTATTTCAGTAATTTTATTTTTAAAACGGCTGAATGGTTTGAATTAAACTCAGGAATCTGGAGGGGCTTCTTTCTCTTCAAAGCATTCTGGCAGAGTGGCAATTTGTATACAAAAGAGAGATATGTTGTACATAGGACAAACCTGAACAGAAAACAAAAATGTATTGAGTGTAATAAAGTATTACGAGCTTACAGTAAAAGGAAAAACATGTGAATCCCAACGATTATGCCACCATTTCATATTTACTTTGAATTCCTCTCCCCCACTGTCAGAATACACTGATCGGCTCTGCAGTCCGCTGATCAATAGATTGACTTCTGTTGAGTGGGAACTGCCAGCGAAGGACCGAAACACCCAAATTTCAATCCATCTGTGGCCAGCTTTAGGCTGCCCATTGACTTCAAAAGGAAAGTTGGAAATGCAAGCATGACCCAAGCACCAGCAGGGAGAAAATGGCACCCTGGAAATTTTATGTCCATTGAGAGAGAAGTGGACTGAGCAGGAAGTACGTAGTATGAACACTGGGGAACATGGAGTGTTACTCCAGAGCTCTCCATAGAAATAAAAAGGTGTGCATGTGTGGGCATAGTCAAAAAGATTTAGGCAACTGGCTATGCACTCTAATCAACAATATCTCAGTGGATCAAGGACAGGAAAGTACGTGATACGTAAAGTCTAAAAAAATCATTTGTCAAAGCATTCAATGACGCCATCATAGAGAGTAAACATTTAAATTTGAATGCCCTTAAAAATCTTGTTCAATTGCCATGCCAATGTATAGAACTTTAATGTTGCTGGCTGTTGGAACCCAGTTGCCACTCCAAGATGGCCAGCAGTCTACCGGTCAAGAAAGCCAGCACCTCCAGGTTATAGATGCGCTGTAACTTAACATGCCCCCTTAGAGCCTGCCTGTGGCTAAAATGATGAGCCCTACAACATTCCTACACACAGTGGACATGAACATAAATTCCAAGCATCTCTGCAGAGCACCACCCACAGCAAAAACCACCCTGCCACCACCCTAGAACTACAAATTGCTTAATAAAATGTGGGTGAACACAAATGCCTATAAATATTTTAAGAAATGGTTACCTGTGTGTCGAGTCACAACACAGTAACGCCTTACTGTACAAACATTCCCCACTGCTGAACCTCTACCTAACCACCTGCCAGCATATTTGGCACAGGCCTGATTCATTGCCACTTTATCACACTGGCTGTTATTTGCACAAAAAGGCAAGGAAAACAATTCAGCAGATATATATTAACTAAACATACTACTGTAGCAAAAAAAAAAAAAAAAATGTTCTGGGTGGTACATTATATAGCATATCATATTTATGAGAGCTCCCAGTGCAGACCTGTGTTTGAGGATGTATTCTCTAATAAGGTTATTAAAGTATAACTAAAAAGGCAAAACTTTTTTTTTTTTTTTTTTTAGCTTTGGATAGATACCCTCTCTTAGGCTCGATTCACACCTATGCATGTTGCTTTTGAGCGTTTTTGGAGGTTTTTTTTTCATGCTTGCCACGTTTTTGAGCCGCGTTTTTGCGGCGTTTTTGCGGCGTTTTTGCCGCGATTTGCGTTTTTTTTTTTTTCATTTTTTTTTACAGTCTTAAAAAAAATTACAAAAAAAAAAAAAAAAAACGGCAAAAACGCACCAAAAACGCATCAAAAACGCAGCACTTGCGTTTTTGATGCTTGTCCATTGAAAACCATTACATGCAAAACGCTGCTTTTTGCATGAAAAAAAGTCCCCGACCCTTTCCAAAAACGCTGAGATACAAAAAAGCATTGATGTGAACATGTTCCATAGGAACCCATGTTAAAAAATTCCCGTGCATTTCTGCAAAATGCAAAATGCATCAAAAAACGCGCTAGTGTGAATGGGGCCTTACAGAGAAAAAGAAAAAAATCTAAATTTGAGTTGCAACCATAACAGGAATAGAGCTGAAATCTAATGGAGACACAGATAGAAAAAAAAAAAAAAAGGACGGGGTTAAAACCCTCCCTTATGCTATCCAAAATTTAAAAAAAAAAAAAAAAAGTTCTGCCTTTAGTTCTACCTTAATGTTCTTGATTCGTTGGTCCAGAGTAAGCCTCAAAACCTCATAAAACCATAGGGATTGGTCACAAATAGTAATGCTAATTTCTAGTGCGGCCCCAGTGGTTAAACACTGTTTACAATCAGTGGAGTATGGAGTACAAGACACGGGGGCTCAAAAAAAGTGGTTACTTTGGGGTCAGATGTCTTGACCTAATTTTTTAATTCTAGTGCAAGCCTGGGATTAAAGAAAGGAGCAGATACACACGCTCTTGCTGCATTTTTTTCATTTTTTTTTTTTCAACCAGTGAGCCCATTTTTTTTTTTTTTTTTTTTGGACAAGACCACTTTTCTATGTCAGAAAAAGGGAAAAGCAATTATTTTACGGCCCTTCCATAATGCCCCAAAGTGTTATAAATGCATGGACAAATCATATTGCTATATAGAACACTGACTGCTTATGGCAATCCAATGCTTTTTGACTGGCGTAACTGATGTTACCTACATTTATACATCCATAACAGCAGAATAAACCAGACCCACCAAGGCATTATAGTTACCGGTTTCAAAGACGTGTCTGTATTTGGAATGATGCCAGGATTATCCAAGAGTAGGTGCGGACATTTAGAGGGAGTACACAATTGTAATAAACTGTTTAAAGAGACCCTGTCACCAGATCAGTCATTTTAATATAAATCTACCAGTAAGATTATATGTGAATTTAAAATATTTTATGCATGTTAATTAACTGTAAAAACCTCCCTTGTGTGGACATCCCAATGCTCGGCGACTGCTGCTGTTGCCACCATCTTGGATTTGATGTCAGGAGACAACCATTCGATGCATGTATGGTCAGCTTTAGCAGGGCTGCTAATGGTTGCGTTTAACGATTCCTTAAGCCCCGTACACACAGGCCCATGTCGGGAGACTTCGACCGCTAGAAAAAAAAAAAAAAAAAAGCCCGACATTTGGCCGTGACCCAGTCAGACAGTCGTCCCCCTGTTGGAACACAACAGCTCATCGGGGGAGATTGCTATACTAACTTTCCATAGTTAATACAGCGGCTCCGATCGGAGCTGACAGTTTTTTTTCATTCAACCCAATGGTTGGAAAAAAATAATAATAATGATATTAATAATAATATACAGAAGTGTGTACCTGGCTTTACTCTTCCTCTCTCTGTTGCTGAAGTCTTCCAGTCAGCTCTAATCCACTGAAACAACAATGCTCTCTCTATAGAGCTGAAATTTTATCTGAGCTCTTACTTTTCAGGAAGGATGAGTGATTGTTGTGAAATACAGATAACTAGTGGAAAAAAAAGTCTCACAAATCAAATGTGATGCAATTATGGGCAACTGGTACGGCAAGCATGTAAAATTTAAGACGGAGTACACAAAGAAAAAAAAAAAAAAAAAAAAAAAAAAAAAAAAAAACTCCACAGTATGGTCATCTCTAAAATATATATTTAATGAATACACTAGAAAAAATGTTTTAGGATTTTTTTGTTTTAAAAAGGTTTATTCGATTGTCTGTTAGTGGGGTCAAAACAGTATTCATTTTTGGCCACAGCGACAAGAAAATTTGAAGGATCAGGATGAAAGAATTCTCGAAGGAATGAATTTCTATAAACATTTATGGTTTTTGTTCAGGAAAGTCCATTTGCTCCAAAATAAAATGTTAAAAGCATTAGCATTGAATGTACTAATGAGAATGTGCCAGGTTTTACTGCACCAGGAAACTGGTTGCTTTTGGAAACAGCTCCACCATTCCCAGATTGAATATTTGTGAAAGGAATGCCTTCTGTCCCATGTGTGCCATATGTCCACTCTAAAAGTTGACACTTGTTTATATATAGCATAGGAAACATTTATCATATAGAGTATTTAGAAATATTTGGTGCAAACCATATGATTATTTATAGCTGCTCTGGGTCTTGTCTTTAAATAGTTTATTCAGGCTGGGTTCACATCTAAGCTGCATGCAGGGGTCCGGTGTGTCCATGTTCTCCGTTTCAGAGACGAGTCAGGTCTGAATTTTTGCCTGAATTCGGCCCTGAAATGGAGCCAAAGACGCACAGGACCTCTGTGCAGTGCAATCCGACCCGCTCCAGAGACGTGTGAACTGGCTCCATTGAGATCCGAATAAAGATCTCCTGCCATGTGAATTGCATGCGGAGAAACCCACATCCAAAATTCACACTAGTGTGAACCCAGCCTTAGAGCCAGTGAAAAGAACCGGAGAGAAAAAAAAAAAAAAAAAAAAAAAATGGAGATGTAGCTAAATTAGTAGGAAAATTAAACAATTTTTAATGGTGATTAAGGCAATATCAACTTTTTCGTACTCATTTTAATTTTCATTAATCTAAATAAATCATCCCTTTTAAGGGCTTATTCACATGTGCAGCAGCCCTCGCCTCCTCCACTCCCAATTAACGTTTTAAAACACTTTGTCGCAATCACATGGTTGCAGGGCAGCCCCATATATTTGCATGGGTCCAGCTCGTCCGTGGTAATGCCCACCAACAGTATCGTACCTTTTTGCCGTGGCCATGAAGCACAGGCATGCGTACAGCCCTGGGCAGCTTCATGTCTGTTCAGGTGGGTGGGCAGTAAAACCAAAGCTTAAGGCTAGGTTCACACATGCGAACTGGATGCGTTTTGAACCGCATCCAATTTGCATGACATGTGAAAGGACATTGGTTTCTATTATGCCTATTCACATACTGTATGTCCAGTGCAGCTGGAGTGCGGCTTCAGTGCAAATTGAAAAAAGAGTCTTGTCAGTTTTCTGAGCAGTGCAGCTCAGGTGCGAATTCAGACCTATTGATTCCTATGGGAAAGCTATGAATCGCACACGGGACACGTCATTTAGTTGTGAACAGGATAAAATCCCGATATGGATGTAAACCTGACCCGATACTGATGCAATGCTGACCTGAAACTTCAAACAACTACTTTCTCAAAAAAGAGCTTCAATTTGCACTGCACATGTGTGAACCCAATCTCATTGTCTGGTTTTTAAACTTCAAGCTCAGAGATTCCACTAATAGAGAGTTTCTGAGAGATTGCCTGGCAGATACCTGATCACTAAAGTAGATATTGCTACTCCAGTGATTTCGGGTCCCGTACTGAGCAGCAGCCCTGCTGCATTCTGGACACAGCTGGTCAGCTGCTCACCATGGGTGCTTTTGGAGAATGCTTTGCATTTTTTTTTTTTTAAAGAATGAAAAGCAGTCTCTGATTGCACTAGGTGGACAGTATGATGTCACCACCTCGCTTCTTCACCTTGTTCAATCATAGAACTCTTTGCATGTATTCAGAAAATGCAAATCATTCACGAGAACTGGAAAGTGGAGATTACATGAGCAGCAGGGTGCAATTCAGTGGCTTCTATAGGCCAGGTATGGTATATGCATAGTTACAATGGTCCAAGCTGGACCAACGTAACCATGTAAAAAATATCCATACCTGGAATTCCTCTTTAAAACTTTGGTAAGAAAGCCTTGTATACACTTCATAAATAATAGATATTCCAAACTATTGTAAATAGGTAATACCACTATAATTAGCAATATTATCCAGCTTGTTAGAGCCTGCAAGGGAGGTTCAGCATGTAACATTATGCAAACACAGCACTTGGTGGGAAACTGCTGAAGCTTGTGTTCATTGTGGCCTTGTATTGTAAGAGCCTGGCTGCGTCTACAGCACTGTTTTCATTGGCAGAGCTACTGGTACAACATGATTCTTCCTTCAATGCCATGAGTTACAAACCCTATCATTTGGAAAGGCTAAATATATTCATTCTACATTATTTAGTATTTTGAACATAGGGTCAAGTTCTGCCTAAAATGAAGGATACAGAGATGTACATTTTAAAATGATAACATGTTCACGGAATAATGATTATGCTCCATGATCATGAAACCCATTAATTTACAGCTAAAAAAAAAAAACAAACAAAAAAAACACATACATCATATTTACAGGGTAGACCTGCAATGAGTATTCTATTGGTGACACTATATACACAGTATTTGGTAAATGTGCAATACCCTACACTTTGAACAATATTCAGTCCTGTAAAGAAAACATTATTATTATACAGGATTTATATAGCGCCGGCAGTTTGCACAGCACTTTACAACAGTAGGGAGACAATATAATTACAATACCATTCGATACAGGAAGAAGTAGAGGGCCCTACTCATTAGAGCTTACAATCTAGGAGGGAGGGAGTTATACGAAAGTGTAATAACTGAGGGATGAGCTGATGAATAAAATAAAACAGTTGTTAGGTGGAGGCAGGGTAGGCTTCTCTGAAGATAAAAGTTTTGAGGGATCACCTAAAAGTGGATAGATTTGGAGATAGTCTGACAGATTGGGGTAGGGTATTCCAGAGGATGGGAGAGGCTTGGGAGAAGTCCTGGAGGTGAATATGGGAGGAGGTGATGAGGGAGCTAGAGAGCAGGAGGTCTTGGGAGGAACAAAAAGGACGATTAGGTTCCTATTTTGAGACTAGGCTAGTGATGTAGCTGGGGGCAGAGTTGTGGATGACTTTGTAACTTATTGTTAGAATCTTGAATTTAATTTGTTGGGTGAGTGGCAGCCAATGGAGGGATTGGCAGAGAGGGGTAGCAGTCAGTTAGTGGTTTGTAAGGTGGATGAGTCTGGCAGCAGTATTCATGATGGACTGAAGGTGGATAGTCTATTTAAAAAAAGGTAAGCCAATGAGGAGGCAGTTGCAGTAGTCGAGGCAAGAGATAACCAGGGAGTGAAATCAATGGTTGGGAAGGGACGTAGTTTGGGGATGTTGCGGAGATTGAGGAGGCAAGCTTTAGAAAGGGATTGGACGTGGGGCCGAAAGGAGAGTTCAGAGTCCAGGATAACGCCTAGCACCCTGGCATGTGTGGATGGTTGGGTCATTGCTCTTGACAGAGAAGTCAGGGGAAGAGGCACGTGGGGGAGGAAATATTATGAGCTGGGTTTTGGAAAAGTTGAGTTTGAGGAAGTGGTGCAACATCCAAACAGATATAAGTTAGTGACAAGTGAGGAGACTAATGAGTTGAGGGGTGGAGAGATAGATTTGGGTGTCGTCAGCATAGAAATGATATTGAAAGCTGTGTGAGACAATCAGCTGACCCAGAGAAGAGGTGTAGATTGAAAATAAGAGGTCCAAGAACAGAACCTTGTGGGACCATAATGGATAAGGGAAGAGGAGAGGAGGAAGTAGAATTGTAAATGACACTAAAGGTGCGTTGGGATAGGTAAGATGAGAGCCACCGAAGAGAGCAGTCACAGAGACCGAAGGAGTAACGTGTTTTTTTTTTGTTTTTTTTTTTGAGGAGGGGGTGGTCAACCATATCAAAGGCAGCTGAAGGGTTCAGAAGTAGGAGTACAGAATAGTGTCCGTTGGTTTTTGCGGTTAGTAAGTCATTTGTGAGTTTTAGAAGAGCAGTTTCTGTGGAGTGTTGAGGGCGAAATCCAGACTGAAGGGGATCAAGAAGGTTATTCTTTTTGAGGTGGTCACTCGGTTGTAGACCAGGCGTTCAAGGAGTCTAGAGGAAAAGGGGAGTAAGGAGATAGGGTGTAGATTGTTAAGATTGGTAGGGCCCAAGGATGGCTTTTTAAGTATGGGGGTGGCCAGTGCATGTTTTAGAGCATTGGGGAAGATGTCAGAAGAGAGGGAGAGATTTAAGATGTGGGTTAGAGAGTGTAGGATAGTGTCAAAGGGTGACCGTAGTATTTGAGAGGGAATGCGGTCCAGGGGACAGGTGGTTAGTTAGGCATCAGAAAGGAGTCTAGCAATTTCGTCTATAGTAGCAGGTTTGCATAAGGGGAGTGTCAAGTGTACCTGTTGGCATGGGGTGTTAACTGAGGGAGAGATACCTGTAGAGTGGAGATTTCATCACAAATTGTATCAATTTTATTTTTGAAGTGATTAGCAATCTCCTGGGCAGTGAATGAGTTAGTGGGGGGAGGCAGTGGAGGACGAAGTAGAGAAGAGTTGATGGGGGCTGGATAAGAAGGTGTTAATGAGAGTGGTAAAATAGGTCCGCTTGGCAGTGTGGAGGCAAGAATTGTATTTTTGGAGGGCAGATTTGTATTGGTTGAAGTCTTTGAGAGACTTAAGCCTCGTACACATGATCGGATTTTCTGCAGACAAAGCCTCTGACTTTTGTCCGAAGGGCGTTGACCAGGAACTTGTCTTGAATACAAACGACACCCAATTGTCGGCCGACAAACACAAACGTAGTGACGCACTACGTGGCTTTTCAGCTCTTTAGCGTCACCCTTTGGGCACCTTCTGCTAATGTGTTTGGTGAGCATTGATTCCAAGTGTGCGTGTTTGTACTTTGGACTTTTGTCTGACGAACTTGTGTACACATGATCGATAAACCTGACAACAGACCGTTGTCCATGGAAAATTTTAAAGCCTGCCATCCAACATTTGTCTGCGGAAAATGCGACAACAATTGTCTGATGGAGCGTACAAACGGTAGGATTTTCCACCAACAGTCTGTCAACACACAATTCCTGTTGGAAAATCCGATCGTGTGTATGAGGCTTTAGTCTTATGCCACAGACGCTACGTTTTTTGAGATTTCTGGTGTCATGGTCAGAATGTAATAGAGCGATCTCAAAAGCACAATCCTTTTATACAGTGTATACTAGGTATATAACAAAAGTCACTGTGCACACATGACCTAGTAATTACTTAACCAATAATTACGTTTTTGTAAAAAAAAATTCTGTTTTGTTGAAAACAAAAATAAGATGGCATTGATTATTCCATACTCTAGCCAAAACTATAAAAAAAGTTTGATAAAAGTTCCACTTTAATAGCGGTTTTAAATCAAAGCATAGGTTGGCCCAATATGAATATACATAATGATAATACATTGTAGGTAGTTCTAAACCAAATCTATTCAATTTTGAAGAATACAAAAGAACTGTATAGCTTTAGGTTGCTGTATTTCTACAATAGTGGAGTTTCCCAAAGCCAAAAACCTTTCGGAAAGCCATCTGAGAAACAATTAGCCTTTGCTGCCTGCTGTTAGCAGAGAAACAATTAGTTGTGTGTACAGTAATCCATGAAGTATGTTAGCTTTTGCTAATACTAACCTGTCCTCAGGTCATGTATTCGTGACAGATGTCTCCGTGACACAGAAATATTTCAGAATTGTGTTGCTTTGTAGAGGCAATGGTGATATAATAGGATACTTATACATAGTACCACCCTGTCTATACATAAGCTGTCATTAGCACAGCCACTTGGGAATGTCTCGCGAAGGCTTGAAAGTCTGAAAATCACCTTTAGGCAAACAAACAAAAAGGGAAGTATCTGTACACTGCTGATGACGTTCTACAAAAGGAATGACCCATGGACTTGTCATTTACAGGCAAAGTAGTAAACGCATTAAAGCAAACACAACTAACTATATCAGTACCATTTTGCATGTGAAAGGATTTGCAATTATATGCAGTGAGACACCTCTGTCAGACAGCATAGCTACTGTATGTCTAGGAACTCATGCAGCTCCAAGCTGGGCAGACACCTAACTTGCTGACTGGACAAGGAAGGAAAATTAACCACTCTACTCCTAGTGTTAGCACATAAGCACTGTAGCACAGCCTGGTTGGATGCTACTGATGACCCTCCCTCTCCCAGCCTAAGGGAGACTGAACAGGGGAGGTCAGAAAGCATATTATTAGGACAATTTCAGGCATTTAAAACGCATAACTGCAGCAACTGGTATTTTTTTTACCTTGCAGCTCTAGGGTTCTTTAGACTAGGTTCACACTACTGTGGCTGCAATTTGTTCAGATTTTCAGCGTGATTCTGTAGTGCGACTTGGTTGCATTTTTTATTCCACTGTATTTTTAGTTTTGGCATATGATAAGCATATGTGCTATGACAAAAAAGCACCAAAATTGCATAAAAAAAAAAAGAAAAGCAGCAAATCACATGTACATGCATTTCAGTTGCATTTCTATTGAAGTCTAAGGGGCCAAAATCATGCTGGGATCGCACCAAAGTGGCACAAGGCCCTTTCCCGAAATGGCAACGTGCTGTGCTGCATCAATGTGAATGGGCACCATTGAAAAACATGATTTCTACTGTCATGCAATTCTGTGTGACTCAAGTTGCATTTGAAAATGCAATAGTGTGAACCAGGCCTTAGTTTGAATCCCAACCAGGACATTACCTGCATGGACTTTGCACGTTTTCTCTATGCTTGTGTGGGTTTCCTCTACACTCCAAAGACACACTGGTAGGTCCTAGTAGGTATATGCATGCGAGTTAGGGAACGTGAGCCATCTATACACGGACTAGTTTATATTTTTTTTCAGCCAGCAGGCTAAAGAATTAAAATGAACAGGCTCCTCCATCCACCCCATTTTTGTCCCTACCAGGACATTGCCATCTGACAGTTGCACCCACCACTGTCAGAATACACTGCTCAGTGGCTGCAGCCGCTGTTTGAGAAAACATTTCCAACAGGTCTCTTCAACAGAAGGTGATCAAAGATCGAGATCGACCTCTGTAGAGCGTGGTCAGACACACACACACACACACACATCAAAATTTTCATCAGTTTAGGGCCAGCTTTAGATAGTAATCTTCTTGAGCGTAACCACTTGCAGACCACAATATGTATTATAGACACACACACACACACACACACACACACACACGTTGCAGTTTGCAAGTGGTTTACCGGGGTTATGGCTAAAGGGATCAGCCATAACCCTGGTATTTTCTTTTTAGCCAGTGGCTGGCTTTCTCATGAAAGTGGTCCGAGTGGCTCATTAGCTGCTGGATTTCTTTCAGAAGTGGCGGGAGGAGACGTCCTACCCCCTCCCCTCCCACCGGTGTTTCTTGGGCTTACCATGCCTGGCTGGTCACAGAGGCTGGCAGAGACCAGATCATCTCTGATCGCCTCTGTGGCCTTGGAGGACTGGACATCATGAGGTCACTTCTGGTCTAGGGCGGACGTAAACACATTTTTAAAAAAAAAAAAGCAAAAAAGGACCCCATCCCTCCGTGCTTGTGCGCAGAAACTAACACATACGCAAGTTGCACACCCATGTAAATGGTGTTGGCACCACACATGAGGTTTTGCCGTGAACGTTCAAACAAGAGCAATAATTCTAGTGCTAGACCCCCTCTGTATTCTAAACAGGTAATCTGAAAAAAAAAAAAATTATATATATATATATATATATATATATATATATATATATATATATATATATATATATATATATATATATATATATATATATATATATATATATATATATATATATAGTAAATGCTTGTGGTTCTAAGTAATTTTCTAGCAAAAAATACTGATTTAAACTTGTAAATAAAAAGTGCCAGAAAAGGCTTGGTTTTCAAGTGGTTTAACGACTGATGTGAATGTACAATATGTAAAGCACTGCATAAATTGTCAGTGATATACAAATACCTGTAAGAAATAAACAAATGATGTGGAAACAGCCGTTGACATTTCGGCATTTGTATATCAGTGGTTAGAGATGAATGTATGAACCCTATATCCCTTACAGCTCTCTGCTGCCTCTCAGAACCCGTTCCACAGCAGTGCCAAGCACTTACACTTTCACCTAGCTTATAATGCAGAAGCTGCAGTGGACAGGAAAATTATTCGTAATGTACACAACTGCTGAAACACAGAGAAGCCTTTAGGGTTGTTTCTGGGAGGTATGTACTCCTCTGGAATGAAAAAGCATGTGCAATATCTTGCAGTGTAGTTGGCCCTCAGAGCCTTCAACCTCAAACTAAATGCAGGTGTTTGGTGCACTTTTAACCACTTAAGGACCAGCCTCGTTTTGGATTTTAGGTGTTTACATGTTTAAAACAGGTTTTTCTGCTAGAAAATTACTTAGAACCCCCAAACATTATACATGGTTTTTCTTCTAACACCCTAGAGAATACAATGGCGGTCATTGCAATACTTTTTTTTGCACCGTATTTGCGCAGCGGTCTTATAAGCGCACTTTTTTTGGAAAAAATTCACTTTTTTGAATAAAAAAATAAAACAGTAAAGTTATCCCAATTTTTTTTAATATTGTGAAATATAATGTTACGCCAAGTAAATTGATACCCAACATGTCATGCTTGAAAATTGCGCCCGCTCGTGGAATGGCGTCAAACTTTTACCCTCAAAAATCTCCATAGGCGACGTTTAAAAAATTCTACAGGTTGCATATTTTGCGCTACAGAGGAGGTCTAGGGCTAGAATTATTGCTCTCGCTGTACCGGTCGCTGTGATACCTCACATGTGTGGTTTGACCACCGTTTTCATATGCGGGCGCTACTCGCGTATGCGTTCGCTTCTTCGAGCTCGTCGGGACAGGGGGGTTTTAGAAATTTTTTTTTTTATTTTTATTATTTATTTTAAAATATTTTATTTATTTTTACACTGTTTAAGAAAAAAAAAAAAAAAATGTGTCACTTTTATTCCTATTACAAGGAATGTAAACATCCCTTGTAATAGAAAAAAGCATGGCAGGACCTCTTAAATATGAGATCTGGGGTCAAAAAGACCTCAGATCTCATATTTACACTAAAATGCAATAAAAAAAAAACAAAAATAAAAAAAAGTCATTTAGAAAAATGACATTTGAAAAAATATGCCTTTAAGAGGCGTGGACGGAAGTGACGTTTTGACGTCGCTTCCGCCCAGCAGTATCTTGGAGACGAGTGAGCGCCATCTTGGCCTCACTCATCTCCTGACACACAACGGCAGAGGACGCGATCGCCTCCGCCGCTACCGACGGCTCCGGTAAGCGGCGGAGGGCACCGGATAGCGGCGGGAGGGGGGGGCCCCTCTCCCGCCACCGATAAAAGTGATCTCGCGGCGAATCCGCCGCAGGGACCACTTTTATCTGAAAGCCGGCCGCCGCACGAAAACGGGGATACCGGGGTTATGGCAGCTAGCTGCTGCCATAACAACGATATCCCCGTTCAAACTTAGGACGTATATAGTCGTGCGGCGGTCGGGAAGTGGTTAAAAAATTGCACCAAACCCGCAAGATATAATAAAAAAAAGTCTATGGAAAAAAAGGGCAGCTAGTTTGCAGGAAAGTCTCAGGTGTACTGCGCTACATCTGCAGTGCAGGTAAACTGCAGGGCATCAGTGTGAAAGCAGTCTTACATGGAGCTCAGAACAGTAAGGACTTGCTTACATTTGTGGTTTGGTGGGGGGGGGGGGGGGGGGGGGGGTGTCATTTTTAATCACCCCCCCGCCAACCACTGGTGTAGCATCAGGGGTCGCAATGGCGAACCCGCTACCCGCTCCATGCTCCAGGGGCCAGTGTGGCCTCCCTGGTCACATTCGGTTTTGCACTAGGACAGGAGGGATGGCATTTACAGGAACAGAACCTCTCAATTTTCCTCCTGCAACTGCTGAAAGCCAGCTTCTCCTCTCCCTCCTGCCAGCATTTAGCAACTGTAGGGGGAAAATATTCATTATACTATTCAAAATAAAAAAAAAATAAAAAAAAAAAAATTGAAATTTTAAACCATTTCATTTTATTGTGGCCCACGACCAGTTACCATATCACATAAGTGACCCTCACTCTTCCAAAGGATAAGCACCCCTGGTTTAAGGTAAGAAAAGCTAAGCAACAGTTTGACTACTCTACCTCATACCCTACAACCCTCCTGTCATTGGAGAATGAATGCTGTGATCAAGCAACTCCACCTTAACATGTTACAGCCTCTCCCATTACAATTCACTGCATACTTGCACTGCGTAGTGGACTTTCCCAGATGGGATATCCAGTCAGTTTAAATATTACGGGGTCAAGGTTGAGCAGCTTGATTCATTCTGATTTGCCTAAGCTTAAAGCCAATCGTTAAACATCATTCATTGAGGTTTTCTGACGACAGTAGGGAATGGCATTTGTTTTGATTTCTTGTAGTTCTAAAACTACAAGTTCTTTAGCAGATGTAGGGGTTAGACAGCAGTGAGGAGCAGCCAGGATTTGTCTTCTAGCACTGGGGGGAAGGGAAAACAAGCATGCCGAGAAGCAGGAAATTAGGAAGACGACAATGCATCTCTCTGAGAGTTTATTCACACCAGTTTGCGATCACATCCTTTCTAATGCAATTTACAATCTCCATTAAGGTTAATTTAAATAGGAAGGTCATCAGACAAAAACTGCAGTATGTACAATATTTTCAGAATGGCCTGCAACGCTCAACTGTGGTCCTACTGATAAACAAGAATGGATTTAGTTTGCCTTCTATACATCTGGTGCAAATAAGCCCCAAATGTGTAGATACAGCCAAGTACCTCTGTAAATACTTTCACTGATGGTCACTGGCTGCTACTGTATGCCTTCCCCCATAATAGAGCAGAACATGTGAAGAGCTCATCCCAATTTGTACAAGCTGTGGAATACTGCTATAGGTCATGTAGCCACCAGACCATATTGCCATTTAGCCCTGCACACCAAAATATTTTATTAAAAACAATTTTCCCACACATTCTAAATGCCAGTGACAGAAGTCAACTTCAATCCAACGGCAAGCCAAACCAGTGAGATGGCTTGAAGGAGGAAAAAGTAGAGTCAAAGCTAGTTTCCACACTCCCGTGACCCATTTTTGTTGGCTGACTTCACAGAGCCGGTCCAGGTTTAGGAAAGACTGCGACCATATTGCTCGGGATCTGCCCACATGCCTGGACCGGCACCCGGCTCAGCCTCTCAGCGAGCCACAGAGCCTGAGCTGGTGGTTTCCGCCCCCTCCACAACCCAGCTCTCCAGTGAGCGAGGAGAGACAGGAGCAGAGAGCCGGTGACTGACGGTATTCAGAGCTCCCTGAGCAGAGAGCTGGTAACTGAGCGATCAGCTGTCTTTTAGAGCCAGCATCTAGGCAAGTGCGATTCCCCAAAAAAAAAAAAAAAAAAAAAAAAACAAACAAACAAACAAAAAAACACAAAAAACACACACAAAAAAAACCAATTCCCCGCTGACAAGGTTAGTGGCACACTGCTGACACCTCAGGTGCACATGTCGCAAAGAGTTGTGCCAGAGCTCTGACTCCAAAAAGGTAAAGTTGCGATTTGCAGTTTGAGCTCCTGATGTGAGAGAACCAGACGGTTCAGGAGGAAAAATTTAGCAAAAATATACTGCACCTATCAATGATTGCAAATGCTTTAACAATAAAGTGATGCCCTTTATTGGCTTATTATAAGGCTACATTCATACCCAAGTGTCACCCTTCAAGCATTGTTGAGCATTTTTTGGAGCAGACTTGCACGTTTTGGCAGCTTTTGTCAAGTGTTTTTCAACTAAAAAAGGTGTGTAGCTGCTGTTTAAAGCACAAAACATGCAACAAAATACTTGGAAAGAAAAGCTCATGTCACACTTTTTTGGCGTTTCCATAGTCTATGGAGAAAAAAAAAAACACTCAATTGTGCCTGAAATGCATCTCATATAAACTTTTTTGAGTGACAGACGTTTTGCTAAAAGCGACAGGACACTCAGATGTGAACAAGGGGTCCATATTCCTCTCGTGACAAATTTACTCTGATAGAAATTTGGCATTGGGAGGTCATGCAAGAGGTGAGGCTTGTAGTGTTAGCAGATCTTGAGGTTGGAGAAACACTGTTTTAGTATCCATATGTGTAGGCCAAGATGCGAGTCAGTGTCTTCCTTACAATCCTCCTTCCTTTGGCCTCACGGAGCTCTGATGTCACACTAAAATCACTAGGATTAGTTGCAAGGCTTTTATGCGCTGGGAGGGTAAACTGTCTACAGGACTCAAGTTGGCCACTCACTGTTCCGATAAGAATATGCGGTCGCTATTATGACTGTTACTTTAGTATTAACCAGTTGCATAAAATTGTTGGCACGCTTTATTGTAGCCCAATTGCACTTTATATTTTGGAGCATTTTAGTTATTAGCGCTAATATTTACAGTGGATATAAAAAGTCTACACACCCCTGTTAAAATATGTCAGGTTTCTGTGATTTAAAAAAAAAAAAAAAAAAAAAAAAAAAAGGGGGAGACAAAAAAAAAAAAAAAAAAAAAAAAAAAATCATTTCACAACTTTTTCTACCTTTAATGTGATCTATAAACTGTACAACTTAATTGAAAAAAAAAACAAAACTAAAATTGTTTAGGGGGAAGTAAAAACTGAAAAAAAACTAAAAAATAGTGTGGTTGCATATGTGTGCACACCCTCTTATAACTGGGGATGTAGCCGTGTTCAGAATTAGGAAATAACATTCAAACTCATGTTAAATAGGAGTCAGTACACACCTGCCATCATTTAAAGTGCCTTTGATCAACCCCAAATAAAAGTTCTGCTGTTCTAGTAGGTCTTTCATGACATTTGCTTAGTCGCATCCTACAGCAAAAGCAATGGTCCGCAGAGCGCTTCCAAAGCATCAGAGAGATTGTTAAAAGGGATCAGTCAGAATAAGGGTACAAAAACAATTTCCAAGGCATTAGATCTACCACGGAATACAGTGAAGACAGTCATCATCAAGTGGAGAAAATATGGCACAACAGTGACATTACCAAGAACTGGATGTCCCTCCAAAATTGATGAAAAGACGAGAAGAAAACTGATTGGGGAGGATGCCAAGAGGCCTACAGCAACATTAAAGGAGCTGCAGGAATATCTGGCAAGTACTGGCTGTGTGGTACATGTGAAAACAATCTCCCATATTCTTCATATGTCTGGGCTATGGGGTAGAGGGGCAAGACGGAAGTCTTTTCTTACCAAGAAAAACATCCAAACCTAGCTAAATTTTGCAAAAACACATCTGAAGTCTCCCAAAAGCATGTGGGAAAATGTGTTATGGTCTGAGGAAACCAAGGTTGAACTTTTTGGCCATAATTCCAAAAGATATGTTTGGCGCAAAAACAACACTGCACATCACCAAAAGAACACCATGCCCACCGCGAAGCATGGTGGTGGTAGCATCATGCTTTGGGGCTGTTTTTCTTCAGCTGGAACAGGGGCCTTAGTCAAGGTAGAGGGAAATATGAACAGTTTCAAATACCACTCAATATTGGCACAAAACCTTCAGGCTTCTGCTAGAAAGCTGAACATGAGGAGGAACTTCATCTTTCAGCATGACAACGACCCAAAGCATACATCCAAATCAACAAAGGAATGACTTCACAGTTGTGATGCAGTTGTATGTATGAAGGTATTAGTTGCAGATACAAAGTTATTTCACTAAGGCAATGGTATGGTGTAGGAGGGATGCGAGATCCATGGAGACCAGGAGGAGTTGATGAATTTGTCTTGGACAAGATGGGCTTTAGCAAACATTAGTTCGAAGGAAGCATGTTCATTTAGGCGAGTTGTAGATTTTATAGGTCACATTAAAAAAGTGAAAAAGTTCTGAAATTATTTATCTTTGTCTCGTTTTTTTGCATCACAGAAACCTGACATTTTAAACAGGGGTGTGTAGACTTTTTATATCCACTGTATTTCTAATCATATAAACCCTGAGGTTGACTTTAGAAATCAGGGACAGCTAACCATTAGGGGAATAGAACTAAGGGCTTGATTAAATGTGCAGCCATGGCTGCTAAAAAGCAACTGGTTGAGTCACAATTTTTCTGTGCTCCCAACAACCCACCTAAACAAAGGAATGAAGCTGTATGCATACTAATGCTGCACTTTTAGGCACACTGGACGTAAAAATAACGTTATAAAAAACGCCAGTAGCTTTGCAGCGAGCCTTTCAACGTTTAACGTTTTTGCAATAGCGTTTATTAGCATTTTATTTTTTTTAATTTTATTTTTCAATGGATCAAAAACGTTAAAAAATGCTGGTGAGCCACGTTTTCGCGCATTTATCAGCGTTTGCCAGTTTTTAGCGTTTTTTGTGGTCAGAAAAACATCTCCTGAACGTGATTTTAGGGCGTTCAGAAGACAGCCAATAAACTCCACTGCTGATAAATGTCCAAAAACATCCATGTGTGCATGGACACATAGGATAACAGAGGGAAGTTTATGGGCTGTTAAATGGCCGTTTGTTTTGTTTTTTCATGAGCTTCAGTGGGCATGGAGTCTTAGTGACTGAGTGGACATTTTCAGGGATAAAACAAGTTATTAGAAGGGGACATATAGCCTCCCCACCACCGGTTAAATGCATCTGAAAAGCAATACACCACAGCCTGCTTTTTAGGGGGCCGACAAGGGCTGCCGCGTGCTAAAACAAGCTTTTAGAGAGCCAATAAAATACATAAAGTGGGGCATCTGAACAGCACATTGTTTGCTAACTTACAACACAGATCTATATTCTCCTAATGCTTTCATTTTTGGAGGAAAATTTCAACCAGTCCTGGTAAGTCATACTACCCAGGGGTAAATCAGCATCTAAATAAATAAACCAATCTGAGAATATACGGTTTTAAAATAAAGTTAATCTGATTAGGGCATATAATAGCAATTTACTATAAATCACAAAAAAAAAAAAAAAAAAAAACACACAACAAACAAAAAACACACAATACCACACACTAAATTGAGCTATAGTGACCTAACAACTAAAACACTAGCAGTGTGTAAAGCAACACTTAAAGCATAAAAAAGGCAAAACTTTTTTCTTAAATTTTAGATAGAATGGAGAGGGATTAGAACAGGTTTTTTTTTGCCATCTGTGCCCGTTCAGTAGATTCACCTTATTTGTCCTGTTTACCATTATCATCAAAAGTGAGAGTAAATCAAAATCCCAAAATTTTGGGCTGTCCCCAAAAACGGGAATAGTGAGAATATCTTCCAATAGGGACACATGTTTGATGATTTTGGGGGCAACCAGTGATTTTCTCACACCCTGTCTTGGCCATGGGACAGGAAGTGAAGAGAAACCTCCCCAATGGAGCACAGATGGCAAAAATAAAACCTCTAAAGAACCCTTCCCTATTTTATTAAAAAAAAAAAAAAAAAAAAAAAAAAAAAGGAAGAAGTTTTTCCTTTTGTTCTACTTTAAATATCTGAAGTCTCAAAAATGTATCATACTGATAAATATATAAAAATAGGAGTATATGATATCATTACTTTGTGGATATGAGTTTCTTTGCTGCACGTAAGACAGGCTATAAGTGGCCTGATCCTGCCCCAGTGTGATGTTGGAGAGATGATTGGGGAATTTAGAAGACAGTAATGAATACTTCCAACATTGTGAGCTCATATTGTTGCTCATCTTTCTATATAAAAGGTTTTACAAGAATTTGGGCTGCTTTAGTGCATCAAGAAAGATACAGCTTCTTTTTTTTTTTTTTTTTTGCGGACTGGTCCCCACCCAAAAACAAACAGAAACCATATCTGAAAATGCTGTGTTCTCCGGAAGGGTTAAAATGTGTGCATACAGGGCTAAATCTGCCAAAAACAAAGTATGCTATACCGAATCCATCCTTCTGGCATGAAGTCACTGTACAAAATTGTGATTACAAGGTGGAAAATAAAAGTGCAGTTGAGAACAGGAAATACAAGAGCTTCTTAAAAAGGGGGGTTTGCATGCGAGCCATAGATGAATCACTTGTCAGCCTTATTTATGGCAGGTGGGGCCAGTGCTACCTCCCTACCCCCATTTGGTAAATGCCACATTGACAGCACAGCTGTGCAGCTGGAAGAGGTCATGCTGGAGACATGTGGTTATAAAAATGACTGGTCAGAGGGTAACCAGTTACAAGCTGGCTTGTAGATCGGAGTGCATGACACACACAGGACCAGACCTCCAGAGAGGAAAGAAAACAAGCAGAAAACAGAGTTTGCATTGATTTCTAAAGATGTAAAATCTAATCATCCTTCTTGCATACGTACATATTTCACATGCAGTAAAAGAAAGTTCTCTTTTCTGCAGGCAAACCTCAAACATAAATAATGTAGGAAGGGTCCCCAACTAACAGAACTTATGGAAGTGAGCTTGGCCATGACAATGATACATACAGAATCACATGGAAAAGATGACCACGCCACACAAGGTTTTATTATTATATTATACAGGATTTATATAGCGCCAACAGTTTGCGCAGTGCTTTACAACATGGGGGCAGACAGTACACTTACAATACAAATCAATACAGGAGGGATCAGAGGGCCCGGCTCGTTAGAGCTTACAATCTAGAAGGTATATTAATCTTAAACGGTCAACAGATAAAATCAGTTTCAAGGGCTCACAACTCCCTTCATCAGGGCTAGGAAAAAAACCAAAGCAACATTAAAATAAAATTAGTAGATAGATCTAAAATTAAAATTAAATAGTTTTATGGATAAACCAGATTGTCCTTCCTGGGCCACATTGGAAAAAGTGGAATGGTTTTGGGCCACACATAAAATACAACGAACAATAAAAGATAGCCAATGAGCAGAAAAAGTCAGACAGATCACAAGTTAAAGTAGAAATCCACCCCAACACTAAAAATCCCTGCATCTACAGACATCCACGATCTAACACTAACCTATCTTGCCCTGTAAAAAAGAAACAGTATATATACACACACTTTTTTTTTTTTTTTTTAAGCGGATTCGGTCCATTCTTCAGCTGTGCAATGAATGGAGAGTGACGTCACCCATAGATTTACTATAGGGCTTCCGTTGTCGGCTGTGACCTCTGCACACATCTCCACAGCGGGTCGGATCTGCTTCAGAAAAGGTATGTATACTGAATTCTTCACAGGGTTAGATCTTGGATATCTGTAGATGCAGGGATTTTAGTGTCCAGGTGGACTTCTATTTTAAAGTGTTTGTTACCCCAACACTTCATATTCCTGATATGTGCCTGCTGTACCATGTACTTGTATGAGAAAGTATCCTGTTCTCTTTGCATTGCTTCCTTTATGTGAAATACCTGGTGTTCCAGCTAGTCCCTCTGCTTTCCTAACCACAATAAGTAGTAGAGAGCATAGCCAGTGTGCTTTCCTCCAATGATCACACTTGTCCTGACACTCCCCCCAGCTCTTATGCAGCTGAGAACAGAGGGATTGTGATCATTTATAAGGAAGGGAAAAAAGGCATTTATAATGTTTTTTTTTGTTTTTATTTTTTTTTATATCTATACAAAAACGTTTTGCCTTTCAATTCTATTTTTAAACTGAATGGGTTGTTTTACAAGGTGATCATCTACAATTACAGATACAGACAAGGTACCTAATAAAACGAAAACATTTTTTATGATAAAAGTAAAAGAGGGCAACATAAAACAAATGCGATATTTGACTTGTTTTTAATATTCAATATTGTTTTGATAAGTGTATTCATCAATATCTGGTTCAATGGATGTGGTAACAATTCTCAATGAATCAAGGTGCTCATCAGATATTTTGGCTCTAATTTTGCCCTTTGTGTGCTTCATCCTTACAAAATTAGTTGCCCACAAATATAGGTGCTGCTGAAAACAGATGACATGAATAAGGCGTGACTGTGAAGAGTGGGAGATTTTTTGGGGCGGCAAGAAAACACTTTGAAAAGTCCAATAAAGACACAATGTCACATTTTCCTTCAGCCGCATGTGTTTGCCAAGTGTAAATACATTTTTACAAAACACACCAACCCCCCCCCCAAATAAAATTAAAAAAAAAAAAAAATCAAATTTTTTAAAGTAAGTTTTACAATTTTGTGTTGGGCCGCATTCATGGCCATCATGGGCCATAGGTTGGACACCCCTGGATTAGTGAGTGAAAAATAGGCAGAATAACCAGTTAAATGTATACATATGTCTTTGATCAGTCATAATCAGTAACATATGACCTACTGGCTTTTATCTGTTGACCTTCCAATAAATTTATATTGGACTTATTTTAAACTTGTGTAGCACTCTCATATTTTGCACTTTGTTGACTGCCCGCAGGGACCCTTAGGGATATCCTGTGTAATAGAGAGTTGCTCTTAAGGCTGGAGATCGGATCAGATTATACTCATTGACTCATATTCATTATACTCAAGTCCATTGCTTCACCAACATAATTTTGCATAATTATGATGTCTGACAACCAGCTGAGATAACCTGCCCCCAGGTTGATCCTGTAAGCCCAGTAAACTATGCATGTGCCTGCTGAACTTTAATTGGTTGACCCTCCACTAGAACATTCCCTAGAAGGCACTTAGACAGTTTGCTGAGTTTGAAAAACCATATGAGATGGGCGCAGACCGTTTTTACTGGTTGACAAACAGCAGGGTTCTTCATGACCAGATTGACCTATGCAAACACCAATCCATTCAGTTGGAGTTATTGCCTCCTGCCATCTAGGGTAAAGGTTGTATTTTTGGAAGGTTGCTCTTGACCTTTAAGTTGCATTTCTCTTTGGATCACTGCAACAATTAGAGATTACAGTCAGACAGCAGACAGCATAGTTAAAAGTCTGAAGGTAGAATATATATATTTCTTGATATATTCTCTTGCTGAAATATTTCTCACTATATGTGTACATGATTAGTATAAAAAAATCCTAGCTAAACATGTTCAGCAGCAAATGAGTTAACAGAATTCCTGCAGAAGGCAAGCTGAGTAATTTTGGTTGCTGTTCCAGCTGTGTCAGGATGAACCCAATGACATCACTGACCACAAGACACAACCAGACTAAATACCCACTCCTCTACGCTACCGTTTTAGGTTCTACAGGTCTAGTATCAGACAAAGCCCAGACGCCCTCTCACAGACGAAAAAGTCACCTAATTACAGACCTTGTCCATCCAAAATTAAAAACGAAGCATTTTTGCTTCTTCAAAGCACCAGCCATAATGCCACAGTAGCAGGCAAGAGTGTTCAAAAACCAGGGAAGGCAAAGTATAAGCAGATTATAAACTTCAGCTTTAAAGCCTCATTACAGCCAAAAAAACAAAACAAACAGAAAACCCAAAAATTAGCACAAGGGACATTAACTTACATTCAGTAGGATGTGTCCCTTGTGCTGAATCCTATTTCATTAGGTGAAATCCTCCTCCGTCCATGAACCCCTGAACCCAATGTCGCCATAATGTTTTAGTGCGGTGGGGGTTAACAGGACAAAGGGGATGTCATAGGCTCTAATCAAGAGTGCATGACTTTTCCCCACCCTTTCTCCTCCAGCTCCGTTTCTACGAATGTAAAGTGATCTATGTAGGATGGGCAGACAAGCGATACATCAGCCCCTTCCGTTTATAGCTCCCAATTCAGTCATAGAAGCCGTAATACAGCTTCTATGGATGGCGGAGCTGGGTGGAAAAGGTGGGCATCCCTGGGCACTTTTGATAAGAGCTCGTGAAAGCCCCTTATTAACCCCCACTGCACTGGAAGATTACAACAATGAGGTTGGGGGGGGGGGGGGCATGTTGAAGATGCATCAGCACAAGGGGCATCTCCCACTGACTGTAAATTATGTCCCTTGTTATGATTTGTGTTTATTTTTTTTAATTTTGGCTGGACTAATGCCTGGTACACAAGGGCTGAATATCAGCTACTGTAGAACGGGCATGCCAGAAAAACATCTGGCAATTGGCATCCAATCAGCCTTGCAGCCAATGACTGCGAACGCTGACCGGTGCGTTCCGGGGGAGGGGTCACTGTACTAAAACTGCATCGTTCGTACAGCAGCCTCTCCCCAGCTCCTTTTTTTTTTTTTTTTAATCAGCCCCAAAAAACTAACCCATAGTGTGTACTAGGCATTAGACTTTAACTTAGCCTGTAATACAACAGAAATACATTTAACAATGCTTCCATAGTGTTTCAGTAGTAACATACAATGTTGTAACCTATACTTATGTACGGTTTGGCAGGGATAGATAAAAATATTTTTTTTTTGTTTGTTTTTGAGAGAAGCTCAGTACAGGAACTTCGCAGTTGCATAATTTATTAGAGGGTTGATTTAGGGAACTACAACTTCCAAATCAAGTACCTCAATCAGCGTACTACCAAACCCCTAGATGTGATAGTAGTGGGGTGAATTGTAATAAACCTAAACTTCCCTTATTTTGCTGCCTTGGATCTGGTATAGCGCACACACACGCGCGCACACACACACACACACACACACCCCATCAGCTCCATCTAAACCACAAACCTCAGTTTCCACTTTCTCTGGAACAAAGCATTTTTGCAGGGTGAGGTAACATCGCCACTGCATCGTTCTTCCACTCTTCTGTGAAATGTGAGGCTGTTCTGCTGGAAGCTTCCACTGGAAAAGTGCATGTTATTAACACCAAGTCATGATGAAACATCACAGGTGCAGTGTGAAATCCATAGATCTAAAAACAAAGGGGGTTTTAAATAAAGGAGTCGGCCTCCGCAGGATTTAGACAACGATTTCTACTATGTTGAGGATGATGGACATGGTCAAGCTGGCCACAGACATCAGTGAACATTTGGACATGCATGTATGTTCAAAATATCTCAATGTCTTTTGGCAGGGATTCTGCCCCAAGTCAGACAGGAATGTTTTGGAGACACAAATGCTCCTGCAAAGACAAAAACAGAATACTCTTGGCCACAGAGCATGCACTCCACAAACCTCTTTACTTTAAGAGCAGGCAAAGGCCAAAGCAGATGAGCAGGCAATTTAGCTTTTGTAAGCAATAGTCTACTTGTCCAAGTTAATTTTTTAAATTACTCTGGAGAAATTTGGGTGAATATTGTCAGCAATTAGAAATGAATGCAATACCATGCAAGGACACATCTGCAGTGATTTTTTTGCTTAAAAGAGTGAAATTATTAAAGAGGGGTTGATGCCTGGAACCAAGCCAAGACTAAAGCTGGTGTACTAAAAGGGTAGGAGCCGAGCCCATGATGTTACGCCGTCTTTGCCGATACTGTGCAGTGGCGAGTCGGCTGAGGCGTATCAAAAAATGTTTTTGTATTTTAAATCTTGCAAGTGTAATTTATTGGAGTAGTTTGTGTTAAAGTTGTAAAAAACAGGAAGCACTATGTATCCACCTTTCTACTGCATGTAATCCATATGTGGGGTACGAGCACTGGAGATTTAAGTAACCTGGAGTCGAGGAGTACTGGAGAGGGGTCACCAGCTGAGTGGATCTGAATAAAGATCACAGATGAGCAAATATCTATGATCTTGAGGCTAGCAGGTCTTTCATTTGGGGTTGTGGAGGTGTCACGACTCACCGGAGAAGTGACAGAGATCGAAGATGAATAATCAGAATTTTCTGGGGAGCACTGGACTTCACTTGTTTTTGATCAATTGCACTTTTTTGGATTTATTTGAGTCACAATTTAATTTTTGAATAGTAGTTTCAGACTTTCTCCAATTTTATGAATTTGAGATGTATATGCATATTAATTGATTCTGTTGCACTGCACTGATTTATTTTATATTAGAAACTGTAATGAAAACTTGTGCTGAGAGAAATAGGTTTGGCTGCCATTAGCCTTCTTTTGATTATGCTAGTTGCCTTGCTGTCAGAATGTTCCTCTTTTTAATCCTCAGTTAGTGATTCAGACAATGAATCAGCATATTGGGAAGGCAACTTGCATCTTCTAAAGAGGTCAAGCATGGAGGCTCGCATATTGTTTTTAGCAAAGTTTTAAAAAGCAGAACTTCATGCATAGGAGGGGAATTTCCGCTTTATGCCCTCCTCCCCACTGCTCCTCTTCTTTTGGAACTTTTTTTTTTTTTTTTTTTTTTTAAAAAGGGGGGGGGGGGGGGGGGGGGGAGCCGTTACCTGGTTTTGACAGGTACCTGCTCCCACTTCCAGTCAGATTGCCTAGGCTGACGTTTTCCTCCCCTCCCTGCTTGCAACATTTTGGGATACGTCACAGGTCCCAGAAGGCTGTGGGACCATACACAAAGTGCAGCATGGCTTACGCATGTGCAGTGGGAAGCTGGATGTGAAGCTGCAAGTAAACTTGCCAGCGCTGGAGACCCAAAAACTGGCAAAGAACCAGCCCTGGTAAGGAAGGAACTGGATACCTGGACAGGCAAGTGTGCTTTTATTAAAAGTCATCATCAGCTAAAAAATGTTTTCAAACAAGAAGAACCTCTTTAAGTGATGTAATGCAACAGAGTTGGACAAAAACTAATGTTGGTTTTCAGAGGGACTGAGCCTTTAAAGGAATATACAGTTGTCATCTTTTTTACTTTGAAAAACTTCAATACCCGTTTGCATGGAAGTGCACAGCAGTAATGGCTAGACTCTTCCCCATGGGTCGTAAAGACGATAAGTCAAGCTTACTAAATTTAGAACTGCCTGCCGGTACTATACATTTGCTTTCAAATTACAGACGAGTATATCCCCTCACTGTAGTAAAGGAATTCCCTTCTGTGTGGAGGAGGAAGGGGAGACACTGAAGGAAGCAGAAATCCCCACAGAGATAAAAATATATATGGAAGGAAATATTTTTTTTCAAAGAATACAGAATATATGTAGACCTTTTTACTGCCATGAGATTTCCTTTGCGTTATAAAACAAATGATCCCTTTATTGTAAGATAATCGTTTAAGGAAAAAACAAGTAAAAATACTAATGCATGCCCTATTTTTGTTTACAGCATTTAGGCTTCACATTAATGACAGTACTCACAAGCTTCTTTTAGAAGCATTTGGGTAGTATTTTACTTGCCAGGGTAAAAATTAGATTCAGTCACTTGTCATTAACATATATTTCTAGGCAAAACCTTTTTTTTTTTTTTTTTTTTTTTTTTTTTTTTTTTAACGTTACCAGACAGAGTGGGAAATGTTAGACCCTCTGTCAAATTTCCATTGTTGGCAATGTCCCCATTGGGGAGAATCACCCTCTATTTGTACTAGTGATCATTGTTCTAGGGAAAGAAAGTAAAAGGAAAGCCAAAGTTTTAGAGTCACCCCCGGAACAAGAGGTGAGGGGAAATTTTCCTATAGGGGCACCCGGGTAGTTACATCATGATCCCTACCTTATCCAATCAGAAAATGCTTTGCTTTATTGAAAAAATGCTAAGTGTCCTCTCAATTTATAGAGATAGAGTGTGCCAAGCAAATGTAGCCAGGGTTCGCTATTATGCCTATAATCTAGAGACATTTTCTGTGTTATTAATGTGGGGTTGGGCTCTCTCTAGTGTTTGCTGGACTCTACGTGCCAATTTCCTTTTTCCTGTGATAGGATTGAGAGAGAAGCATCATGGGATGTGTAGTTCAGAATGCTGAAGTGACTATGCCAGAAGAACGGATCTGAATTACAATTAACAGAATGCTGAGTGGACAGAACAGATTGCTAAGAAAGGATATAAAAGGGGCTGGCGCGGCCTAGATCAGCCTCTCTGGACGCTATTTGACCCTGCCAGCAGGAGGGTTGTGTGACAGAGTTGATGATTTGCGGCCTACACAGTTGGGAGCCGGACAGATAAACTCAGAGGGACCTCTGCAGACAGCATAGTTTCTTCCGTGCAGCGGACTGGAGGGTGTTCCAGGTCATCCAGAGACGCCTGCAATTCGAATCCCAGCTGCAGCGTGGCGGACGCCATTACTCAAGGCCAAGACACAGAGAGAGTTCCGGCTGAAGTCTTATCTGCATCGTTGCCAATGTTCCAGAGTGGTGAGCAGGTATAACCCATGTCATAGTTAAGGACACTGCTTTCAGACATCTTTCACACAGTTTAGCTGATAGCACTTGTAGTTCCACAGAAGTTAAATCGTATGTTATAACAAACACTGAAAGCAGACATCTATGCCCAGTTCACGACTGATTCTAGCATCTACATTGGATAACACCCTTAGGATTAAAAAAGAAGGAAGTTATAATACAACAAGGATAAACCAAGGTCCTGCTAAAATTTGCTACACTGTCACCCAGGATTACTTTATTTACAGCATAAAGAGGCTAGCTGAAGACATCTGAATTTCAAGGAATACCCTTTTACTTTTTTATTATCCTATTTTTTCCCCCATTTGTTTCAATTGCATTGGACTGCATTTAAAAAGGAGCCATCCTATTTGAACATAATAGTTTGCATATGGGTACCGCTACACAAGTGATCTATGTCTAAGCAGCAGGGCAGCAACTGTGCTTACTACAGTGATTTCCAGGGAATGACCAGGTATGGCACACATATACTTACAATGGTCAAAGCAGGACCAATGCAACCATGCAAAAAATTTCCACAGCTAAGCTTCAAGTTTTTTTTTACCCTAATGCATTCTTTGCCTTAAGGTATAAAACCCTGTGTGCTGCTACCCCCCCCCCCCCCCCCCAGCTCCCCCTTATACTTACCTGAGCCCGATCTTGATCCAGCACTGTGCCTGAGAGTAGCGTCTCTCTCCCCCTCAAGAGTTCAGAGAAAGCTGCAAGAACCATTGGCTACTGTTGCAGCCAACCACAGCCAGTAAGGAGAGGGGGGTCAGTACCCAGCTGTGCTCCGTGTGTCAATGGACACATAGAACGCTATGGGGGCACGTGGCAGAGGGGAGGAGCTTTCTTTCAGCCTGCAGGATTCCTTCATCCACGTTAAACAGAATGGATAATTCTCCCACTGCAGCCATTGTATGGTACTGTCAGCATACCCGTACAGTGCCTGCATCTGATTGGATGCAGGCACTGTTAGGCTGCCAATATTTGGCCTGGCTCCTTCAATTTTTAAATTAAAGGATGTTGGGCCAAGTTGTGCCAATAGGGCCAGGTCATTAGCGACTGGCCAAAATCTGCTCAGTGTATGGACAGCTCTAGAGTTTTCAGAGCAGACCCCTTTCCAGTGTCATGCGACTACATTTAGCCTGAGCCTCTGAAACAATTCCTCCTCCTAGGTTGCATCTATATGAAGCAGGGCAGCAGAATCATCTTATCCAGTTTTATGATCTATTTAATTTTTATAAGTGAAGGATTTCAATGCACGTACTGGGTGTTTCTCTACGGAAATATTTCTTTATTGCGATGCTTCAACTTCTGCTTAAAACACCATTTGTTGGTGTGATTTTATTAAAGCAGATGCTACTATATGAAAAGCTTTGGCGTAATCCACCATAGCAGTGGAATAGGTGACCTCAACTACAGAATATGCGATTCTAATAGTATAGCGTCTGCTTTTCACAAGCTCAATTAAATGAGGTCTGAATGAACAAGACTTTTCTGACAAATAAAATAATAAGTTGTTTTGGCGTTCGCTAGTTGTTAAAAGACAACATTTACATTGCTATTAAAACGATTCGCTTTTAGGCCAAGAGATTCTAATGGAATCACAAATAAAAATAAGTACGCTTAAATTTACAGTTCCTATCAATAAATTAGCATTTCACATTGTATAAATAAGCCTAAAGCATTAAGTGATATTAATTTTACAGACAATGAAAGGTTTAATACGTCACGGTTTTTGTTAAATCCACCCCTTTAAATCTGTGTGGTTAATGGGTGTTGTTGCCGTAAAACAGGATTATTTGTGTTAAATGATCTGGTTACTAATCAGTAAGTGAAAGTGATATGACACAAAATAAAAGAATGCTGCTAGTTTTCTTGAGAAAAAAAAAAAAAAAAAAAAAAAAAAAGGGGGTTCTTTTTAAAAGCTAAACTCTAAGAATGTTACAAAAACCTAATTTACAGGGGGTGGGGGGGGTCCACACTGAAAGGGTTAAAATGCTTGTTTAGTGGTACACAGTTAAAAGAGAAATAATTACCTTACTCTGGTCCCCTGTCGCCTCCTCTCTAAGGCGCTTCGGGCTGCGGTTTCATGCTCACCCCCACCAAGTACAATACAGGGTTAACAGCTCTGCATTGCATGTGATGGTGCGGAGACTGGTGCTTTGAGGAGAGAGCGGGAACCAACCCGGGAGGTGAGTCAGGTATGTAATAATGCCTGTACAGCTCCCCTTAGACTAAATGTGTATTCCACCCTTGCAGTGCAGTGGATGGGGAGGTACTGCAGGGGTGGATTTTGCCACAGAGTTCAGCTTCAACGAACACGGAAAAAAAAACAAAAAACAAAACCAAAAACCAAAAACAAAAAAAAAAACAAAACAAAACAAAAAAAACAAACCACCACTTGCAGTGGCCCCGCATAGGTTTGTCAATGGTACCTGTAAAAATCACATTGACTAACTTTATTCCTCCCTACACAGGCTCTTTCTTCCATGTGACCAGCCCCTGGCAGCCTCCTCTCTTTGGCTGGTGAGCGCAGCCATGATGTCATGATGTATACACAGGTCTACTTTACATTGTAATTTGTAAGACAAAAAGTGTTACATGTAAAATTTAATTAGTAAACAATTTGGAATTTGGAAGCTAGGCCCAAAGAAGTTGAAGCAAGAGCGAAGCAATAGTCACCACTTTTGCCTGTAGGTTCCCTTCAGCGGTTCTTTTCCCCATTAAGTGGGCTACCACGCTTTAGTCTGCACTTTGCTTCTATATTGAAGTGGCTGTTATGGTGGAGGAGCAGGGCTATGTTTTCTCATGTCAGATGATTGGTGGGGTATTGATAAAGAAGCTCCAGAAAAGATACAGACAGCACAGATCCAAATAATGAAATTAAAGAATAGAGATCCTTCCAACGCATGTCCTTAGATACGGCTTCCCCTCCAGTAAGGATGAGCTCCGGCGTGTTCGCATGGCGCACGTGCCGAGCCCGCCAGGAAGTCGGCACGGCGCAGCGCTAATCACAGGCAGGGAGACATTTCCCGATCTCTGCAGCCGCACATCGGGAAATGTCTCACTGCTTGTGATTAGCGCTGCGCCGTGCCGACTTCCTGGCGGGCTCGGCACGTGCGCCATGCGAACACGCCGGAGCTCATCCCTACCCTCCAGTAAGAACAATGAGCAGCACAGCTCACTCCAAATCTTGTATGACTAGGAGTAATAGCACCTTCAATCTCACACAGCAGAATTACTGTTTTTTTAGGCACAGGAGTGCCTTTGTGCAGGAAATGCACAGATTTTTATCAAGAGCAATTTAAGGTACATTGGTAAATCATTTATGGTACGGCTAGTCAGGGGCGGCCTGTCCATTAAGGGCGCAGCCCCCCCCCCCCCGTCCATGTGTCCGGACCCTTGCAGGACGCCGGATGCATGGATTCCACTCACCTTATTAGAGCCAGAGGCTCTAATAGGCTTTAAAACAGGGTGGGCTCGGGGTGCAGAGAATGCGAACGGTGTGTTACAACAGGAAATGAATATTCACTATTGTAATGCTTTTCCTCCTCCTGGCCAATCAGGAAATAGGTTTTGAGACCCGTTACCCAATTGGCTGAAAGGACAGGCGATCCTATTGAATGCCTAGGAGGAGGGGGGGAGCCGCACGCTGGAAGCCGCCGATGGAGAAGAGGACACGGAGTCGCTGCACGCCACCCACTACCTGCCTAGATGGGGTAAGTGCTGGACCGACCAGCAAACAGGTGTTCGGTGACCCCCCCTCCAAAAAAAAAAAAAAGCAGCCGCCACTGCTGCTAGAGCTCAGTCAAAGCTAAACTTCAGGAATGAGACAAAATCTGACCTTGCAGTGGGGCAAGAGGTAAATACTAATTTAGTCTAGGGATGCAGGGATAAGGTGTGTTACTTTACATCTTACTCCATGCAACCGGGCCCCTGCAAAGTTCTCTCTAAGGCTGGGTACACATAGGCCAAAGTGTGTACAGTGTGTACAGCAGTCTTTCCGATAGAAGCCGGTCTTTTGTCAAAGGGGCATGCTGGAAAACCAGCATCTGATCATTGCTTGCAGCCAATGGTTACGAGTGCTGATCAGTGTGTTCTGCCCCTCATCACGTGTGTTAGTATGGCGATCTGTCAGTTTTGCTTTTGTTCAGCCTGCTGGGTTGAACAAAGAAAAAAAACTTTACGTGTGTACCAGGGTTAAGGCTCTTTGGCCAGTTGTTGCATGATTGTCTCCTCAGGGTTATTAGCCCCGCACTGTCCATGAAGATTCTGAGGGACTAACCACAGCCTAAAGCTTACAGCCATCTTTGGATCCTGCCAGAGCCAGGAATAAGATAAGTAATAAAGCTTACCCTTGCAACCCTAGACTTTAACCCTTGCAGTGCAAGAGGGGGACCCTTTTTCACCCCCAGAGTTAGGCTTTGACAGCTTTAGATGTTCCCTACTGTATAAGATAGCAAATCTTCACTGAGTTCAGGTCCACTTTAAATGAAGAACTTTTTAAAAAAAAAAAAAAAAAAAAAAAAAAAAAGGCATAATAGTGCAATAAGCGCTTTGTAAAATAATTTTATCAAAGGGACTATAAGAACGTTTGCTCATCTGCAAATTAAGGCTCAGAATCATGTGACAATCGTTCATGACTAAAATGGCCACATAAAACAAGTTTTGACAGTGATTAATAGGCTATGGGAGCTTGTATGGAATCCGCTGCACAATAAAAGTCAGTAGTGGAAAGAAGATCTTGAGCAGGTCAGTCATTTGGAAATGATGAAAAACCTTCATGTTTGGCCAGCTGGACCCATGGGGCATTTGTGAACTCAGATGATTTCCTAGTAAAGTACGCCCGCTTGCATTTACTTATCCGTTTTATTCCATTATCTAGATTTTAAACACCTCACAGGACTGGTACTAAAACAATTCCTGCCTGATGTAGCTCCACATCTAAGAAAATATGAATATGATGCAGACAAGAGAGTTGGGAGCCAGGGATTTCCTGAGGTCATTGTGCTTGTAGCAATAATAGTGCTGTCCTCCTGCCGTCTCATGTTATTTTAGGAAATCCTTGTCTGCAGGCATGCTATAGACAAGCTGATAATATTCCCATGGCTGCTACAAACAGGATACACCTGTACACTTCACTCACTTCCAAAAAGACAGGTGTGCTCATGAACCATCACGGATTGAGTTGCACGACCTGTGTGCCCCTTGATACTTCATACTATTTCTCCGGCGGTCCCTAAAACCATCATCGACTGACTGAACTAGTGCCAAATGCAGATTATGAAAATCATATATCTTCATCTGACATTTCTAAAGTTCTGTCATTGTGTTTGAACACATTTCAAATTTCTACACCGGTCTAATGCAGCAGTTTTCTTTGTAGCATCATCACCTGGGAACCCTATAGGGAAGAAATCTCTGTCAAAGCTCCTGGTTCTGGTTTATTTACATCCAAATTCAATCAGCACTGCCAAGGAGACATGTTACTGACCCATTTCAAGGTTACGTGCATAGGGAAATGCAGTCTTAACCAAAGAAAAACCCCTCTACTCCAATGCGCCAGTTCTAAGCGTTTCATATTAATAGGATTTAAATATGGGCAATCCATGTGCCATGCTGCTTAACGTACTCAAAAACTTTTTATTTTAGTACGAATGAGAAAAAAGGTTAGCCCCGCATCAGGCTTTACTGCTATCCGGGCTCCTAAATTTCCCCTCACTTTGGTACAACATTTATCAGACAGAAAGTGAGGTAAAATCTGCAACAGGGAAACAAACAGTACGAAGCTGACAGACGTGCTAGCAAACCCCTACTTAACGTTAGAAAGGCATTTTTACTTTTAAAGCCAGGTTCACATATGTGAAAATTGGATGTGGCTTTCTCCGCATCCAATTCACATGACCTGTGAGTGTGCCTGGCTTGCAATGAAGCTGGTTCACACAGGTCCGGGGCAGCCACGGTCCGCATTCCAAAAGGGTCCTGTGCGTCTTTGGGTCCGGTTCAGGTGCGAATTCAGGCAAAAATCTGGACCTGAATCGCACCTGAACCAGTGAACAGGGACATAACGGACCCCATGCTGGGAATCGCGGTTGCACATATGTAAAACCGGCCTTAAAAGGGGTTGCAAACCCTTGTTTTTTTTACCTTGATGCATCCTATGCATTAAGGTGAAAAAACCTGGCAAAGACCGGCCCCCCAGCCCCCCCCGTTTTACTTACCCGAGCCCTGGAACTTCACCCGTCGGGAACGCGCTGTCCCTCTGCAAAGGCTTCTCGGCTCTTGATTGGATAGATAGCAGCACAGCCATTGCCTCCCGCTGCTGTCAATCATATTCAATGACGCCGGTGCTGAGTCATACATTTAGCGGCTATGGACGCCGAATGATGGGACTCGGGAGCGCATCCACAAGATAACCCCTTAGGAGAAGAGCTCTCCCGGGGGGGGGGGGGGTAATCTGATGTGGGGAGGCGCCACAAGAGCCGCAGAGGGACCCCAGAAGAAGATGTTTGGGACCACTCTGCAAAACAAGCTGCACAGTGGAGGCAAGTATGACACGTTTGTTATTTATTTTTTTTTTTAAATAATCAAAACTTTACAAAACACTTTAATACCAAACTTATAGTGTAAAAACCACAATAAAGCCACTGCAGATACATTGTTGAATCTTAATCCAACAGACTTTACAGAATACTACATGCACATTGAAATTAGAGAAGTGAATATGAAAGACAAAAAACAAAAAAAACACAACACACACACCATCACAATGGATTTGTTACATAAGACACTTGGGGGCATATTTTAGCTGTGCAGACAAGCATTTTCATAATTGAACAATAGGTGTAACCTGATTCAGACACGTAGCGCAGAACACACCTTTGTTGCATATAAAACCTCATACAGATAAATAGTAGCATGTAGAATCCTGCAAGTTTATACTAGAGGACTGTGAATGCTTTACAATACATACATGGAAGTCATTTTGGTAATGGTTTTACATTTGTCCCAATATATAGAATAAACCCCAAAATATCTATATCCATCATGGGATGTGATACCAAAGTTTTGCTGCAATTAAATTCTTTTACTCTTCCTGCAATGAGTTTGGAAAGCCACAGCACAGTGTTAAGAGAAAGCAAGCAACAGTTTTGAGTCCATGCTCTCTTTCTCAAATTGCAACTGACTCCAACACACAGTTGGATGTTGAGATAGAGCGAGGACGTTCAAAACTGTTTCTTGTTCACTCTTAACACTGTGCTGTTAATATTTAACCTCACATAGTTACATAGTAAGGTTGAAAAAAAAAAAAAGACACAAGTCCATCTAGTTCAACCAAAATTAGACAATCCCATATACACAATCCTTCACCCATATCTGATCAAGAGGAAGGTGAAAAACCCCAGCAGAGCATGCTCCAATTTGCTACAGCAGGGGAAAAAAAATTCCTTCCCGATCCCCCGAGAGGCTATTGGATTTACCCTGGATCAACTTTACCTATAAACGTTAGTACCCAGTTATATTATGTACATTTAGTAAAGAATCCTGGCCTTTTTTTTCTACTGAGCTGGCCAGAACCACCTCTGGAGGGAGTCTATTCTACATTTTCACAGCTCTTACTGTGAAGAAACCTTTCCGTATTTGAAGATTAAATCTTTTTTCCTCACAGCAGGAAGAATACAGTAAAAGATTTTGTTTGAAGCTAACTTTTGGTATCACATCCCATCTGTTAGAGTCATATCTC